>NC_080019.1:137644501-138259501 GCF_030020395.1 Manis pentadactyla | reverse complement strand
CTTCTCTGCAGTTGCCACAACTTTATTTAACAGTGGATTCAAGTATCAGATATTGAAGTCTACCGTGTTATAACTAGTTTTAGGCATAAGGAGTTTTAACTTTAATAGGCACCAATTGTGATTGTTTATTTTAAAGTTTTAGCTACCATGAAGGATTTTCTCTATTAGTCATGACAACTTTTAGGTTTAGGGGGAATCTACTTAATAGTGATTTTTTTTTTTTGAGCATTGGTCGTTCACTTTTGCTTCCAAGCCCTTCTTTTATGAAAAGGTGGAAATGAAATGGTACCTCATTTTCTGAGGAAAAGCTTTCTCCCTTGCCTCTGCTTTTCTACCTTATTGCCACTGAAGTGAAAGAGCCAGCTCTGTGTTCCATTATCCAAGTGTTTCTGGAAAAGGCCAGAGAAATTAGTCCTTTTTTAATGCTTCCTGCCACATCAGCAGTGATCACTGTATTTGGAGTGTGATCCTCTTAGAATCTTTGTGGGGATAAAGTCATATTTCCCCAGATTATATTTGGGTCTGTCACCTCAACACAAAATTAAAAGAACTGAGTTACTTCCTTTCAGACTGACATGCTAAACAGGCCTTGGCATAATAAAAACTGCTCCCAATACTGTGTTCTATTTAGGATGATTGCTGTTTGTGGGGCTTTTTTCAAGATATACAATTTAGGCTTAATGAAATCTAATTCCCCAAATTATCTCTCTTTAAAAAAAAAAGTACTTAGCATGTTATTTCATCCTCCAAAGCCTCTATACATTCCTTTCTAAGAGTAACAAAGTACACAAACAATAAATAAAAGTCTTACTTTAACAGAGAATATGTCATTTTTTAATATTAGTAATAAAATGTTATTTGTTTTTATTTTCACCTAAGAAATGCTATATCACATTCTCTAAATTCTAGGAATTGGTTTATTTTAAATACTGGTTATTTATTGTAGAAACCTTTCATCTATAATTTTTATGGAAAAAGGAAATAGTTTCTCAGTATGAAAGTTATGCAGCACAGTAATTTACAGAACAGCAGTAATTTGCTAAATGATTTCCTAGTGAAATGAAAACATGACTATGCCTCCTCAAATGCTTCCCACCAGGCCTGCAATAATTTCAGGCAGGTGATCAGCTGGAGCCCCTCAACTGTAACCATAAAAAGAAAAGGCAGGCCATTATGTTATATTATGGAAATGAAAGTATTATAGCATTCAGTTTTTGTATTTAGAGAATCAAGATTTTCCTCTTGTGTTTTTCATCCTGATGCTAATGACAGTAATTGGCACAAACCTAGGTCTTGTGCTATGGGTGGTTTTTCCAACAGAGGGGATGAATTCATACTAATACATAGACATTTTCTTTCTAAGTCATTTAATCCCTTCATGTGGCCATGGAACACAGTAAAGCTAACTGACCTACCCAGAAATTGAAACTATAACCTTCTTCAGTTTTGTCCCATGGTCCAGTCATCTGAGCTAACCAGGCAAGTAACACATTGGAATAAGAAACAGTCTCCCTCCAAAATTACAGACTTGCTGTAGGACACCTGAGTGCATCTTTTTTATACCAAAATGTTTCTGATAATATGCTAAGTTGAAAAGTAAGTATATGTAACTTAATTTTTCTTTTGTTATAATTATGCAGAAACATATAGCCATATGCACATATTCACAAATGAAAGAGTTACATGTTTTGATAGATTTCCTCCATATTTCTCAGATTGCCTACAATAAAAAAAAAAATTAAAATGGTACAGTTTTTCAATAAAAGGCCCTGAATGGTTTGCAAATACTGCAAAGACTATATTTGGGGAATTAGAGTTCATTAATTTAAGCCTACATTGGAGAATTACTAAGCACTTTGAAAAAGGGTATCTCTTATTGCTGCCAGCTAACATAGGCCTAGTGGGAGGTCCAGAAAGCAGCCCCCAAACAGTTCTGTATTCTTATGTAACAAAAATAAAATAATCATGTTAAGAAAAAATTATTTGGGAATCATATTGCCATGAAGGACTAGTTTCATATTACAATATTTTATTTCTTACCAAAATTCTTATGGAATTATATAAAGCCCATGCATAGTTCAACATGTTAAGATAGTCATTGATGGAGTTAAAAAGCAGTATGGTGATTAAAACAGAAGACAGTGAATACATTTATTCATAAAATGATTATATTGGAAGGACAGCAAATATATTTATTCATAAAATAATTATATTGGAATTTAACATTTAATTAAGTATAGGCAATTATATAAAGGTGAAGAAAGTTTGAAGGGAACCAAACTAGATCCAAATTCTGGTAAAAAGTTTTCAAAGTCTAAGGAAGGAAATTTATCCCATATTCACATATTAGAAAGTTAAGATTGCAATAAAAATGTAAACTACTAGTTTTGGCTTGACTTTCCCAGTTTTCTTTACTCATATATTCCAGATTTTAACTTTACTGTCTTGTTTGCCTTAGGTATGAAGCTTCTGTTTCTTTGGGCCAAGTACCATAAAATAATGCAATCTAGAGGGCATAGGACAATGCCTAGCCAGCAAAAGTGTCTTATAAACCATTAAAAAAAAATAAAACGAATGTGATGTTTAGATTAATTAAAGGAAATATGAGCTAAAGAAGATCGAATAAGGAATTTTGTTGAAATTCAAATGAAGGTACCACGTGGCTCTTTGAATTATCCTCCTCTTTTTCCTAACTTGGTGGCATCTCCAT
The DNA here is from genome assembly GCF_030020395.1 of Manis pentadactyla. NCBI lineage: Eukaryota > Metazoa > Chordata > Mammalia > Pholidota > Manidae > Manis > Manis pentadactyla. The sequence continues at coordinate 138,256,791 of NC_080019.1, read as the reverse complement.
AGGAGAAAAACCCAGGTTTTATATATATCTCAAGAGGGCTTAATACCTCACCTCATGTTGCAGCCCCATTTGAGGCTTTTATTTTCCAATTGAGGTGAATATTTGGTGTTCATTTCATTTGAATGATGACCCACCTTTTGGAAAAATAACAAGAATAAATGAAAAACAGGACCTCCTTCATGGACTACCAGTTAGTTCCTGCTGCTTTCCTGAGACTATGGAGTTCCTGAGGCAGGAGAATATGGAGTTGAATGACTTTCCCTCATTTTGCATACCTCTCCGCATCCTAGAATGGTGGTCTACCCTCTCATGACATGTGTGCTGGAGAGCAAATCTTTTCACTCCCACCCACAGCACCTCCATATCCTTGGTGCTAGCTGTTTTGGCCAGGGCAGAGGCATGTGCCCTTGAGATCCAATCATGCAGCACCAATATGGACAGCACCTTAAGATGTCGCTCTGCCCAACTGCGCACACCCCTGTGGAAGGCTTTGGTCCCCCAAATATTTTACCCTTGGTTGAGTCATATTAGACTGACAACTTTGGTAGTGAACAAATAAAATTAAAAACTATCATACTACATTGCTTATTTAGGAGCCCTCAGAAATCAATTTCATATTTCTTATAGGTTAAATTAATCCTGTGTACTTGACATTGTAAAAAAATCCTAATTTATTATTTAAAATAATTAAAATGTATTACTTGACAAAAATAAGATTACCTTACATGTTACTGATCTACAATTTGCTTTTACCATTTAATGTGTTCTGGACATTGATTAATGTCAGGGTGCATTATATTTTCTTAATTATTTTCATACTACTTTATCGTGTGCATATATCTTAATTTATTTAGCAAATTAATTATTGATGGAAGCTCACATTGGTTTTAGTTTTTAACTAAACTACTAGTAGTTTAGCTAGCGTTTTTATGCATTTGTATGTTGAAGTTATTCAAAAAAATTCCTAAAACTGGAACTTCTGGATACAAAAGTATGCACAATTTAAACTTTGATAGTTTTTACATTATTACCTTCTAGAAATGTACTCATTTATACTCTTGCACATGTACACATAGTTATTATATGCATAAAAAAATCAAAATCATGACAATATATACCAACAACCACCTGCCTATTAGAAAAACTTTTAAATGTGAGGTGGAATTATAGGGGACTTAAAGCTTTATAATTAGCAAAGTCTTGCTTGCTATTTGCAAATCTTTTTACTCCCTCACTCAACATTTATTCATTCTACAAGCATTTGTTAACCATCTGCTCACTTCAAGGCAGCACAGTACAGTATTTAGGGAGGTACATGGTAATCAAGGATTCAGTCTTGTTTGGTCAGGTTGATCATTACAAAGCCGTACCTAGTACACAGTTTCAGTGCAATATAAACACAAGCCCAGGGGTGCCCTCCACATGCAGGCATTATAAGTTCCTTGGGTGACTGAGGTGAAAAGGGAAATTCTGTGAAATCTTTTCTCTGAGAATTGCTCTCTCGTAGAAGAGTAAAAATGTTTATATTTCATTTTATAGTTTTTTAGTATTATATAGAACATGACATCTATCATAACTTAAATCTTAGTAGATGAAACCAAAAGGAAATCTGAACAAATTAAATAGCTATGACTAGAAATCGATATTAAATACATATTTAAAAATGCATAAATGTAATATGCCTGTGTGCTTTCTCTGTATATGCAGATAGTTAGCAAATCTTTTCTTAATGGCTGTACATTTCTTGAATCTAGATTCAAGTCATATGGTAGGTGGGTTAGTAACACCAGGCAGGCATGTCAGGGGCTAGGGCACTAGGCTACCCTGGCATACTGTCAGGCCAACTGCTGGACTGCTGCTTGGCATAAGCACAAATCTCCCCTGCTGGCACCTCATGTTCCAGGCTCCTGGCTGGGCCTTGCCATTTGCCCTGCATCGTTTGGGCAGGTAGGCAGGCAGGAAGGCACAACCAGGGATAGTTAAGCAATGAGGGGCTGCTGTGACCACAGCTGGTGCAGAAAGTCTGGCACACAACCCAGCCTCCCCCTTTCCTCTTCACTGAGCACTGCAGTTTGCCAGTACCTGAAATATATTATGTGCAGATTCTAGTATGGTTTGCTTATTCAGTTTCTAAGTTGTTTTTTTTTTCTTCCATTTAAAATTTAATTATCCCTGTGCTATAGGGAGAACAAGATATTTCCATCACCCATTTTCCCCAAGGACATAGTACACATTCTCATAGACACACTTTTAAGACACATCAAAGTGCTTCTAAATGTGTGAAAAGAGGAATACATTCAAAATAAAGAGAAAATATTTACTATAAACAGCAGTTAACTATCTTACTATTCTAAAGAGGCATTTCTCTGCAAGGCAAAGGGGTCTTAAAGGTTGTGTTTATGAAACAACACACCCACATACATATTCTCTGTTCTTGCTGGGAATCTTTATTCAAAATAAACAACCATTTTAAAATTCAGATGATTAACAGAAATCCTAATATGCACAAAACAAACAGATTCTGCTCTTTTGCTCCTTCAAGAGCTTAGTCTCACCCTAATTTCTCTTCCTCTAACCTCATCTAGATTCCAACCGAGGGAGCCAGTGACCTAATTCTGCTCAGTTCTAATGCAACACGGGAGCAAATCCAGGATATCTCTGTACTGCTCTTAGTGGGATTGCAGAACCCTGATGTTGCTATCCTAGTCCAGAGGTAATCCTGTAATCAGCTTGAACACCACTAGCCAGCCAGCCTTCTATAAGCTTATTGGAGAAGCATCTTTACCTCCTGTCAAGTGGTGACCTAAAAAGTTTAATCCAGTTTACATTTTCAAGGTCAAATTGGGTACAATGCTATCTATTTTGGCCTAAGAGAAAAGAAAATTGCTTGCTCTAAGTCTCAGATGTCTGTTTTTGTCCCCGTCCCATCTCTCATCCAGGTGGTTCCTGTAAATGTATTAAAGGTTCACCTGGGGCTTATGTTTCTTTTTTCTACATTATCTCAAAATTTTAGCTCTTGTTTCAAAACAGGTGCCCACTTGGCTCAATTTTTATATTGAATGCACACAAAGCAAAATTTTCCAGTTCCCAACCAAACAAGCAATGAGGCTCTAAACCAGGAATTTACTAATATTCCCCAAAAATGTGATTCAATGATCAAAACAAAATGAATACATATAATCCTGGCCAATTTTCATACCCCATTTATACACACACACACACACCACAGCTAACTATTTTTAACCTATGACTGTGACATGCATATTTTTAAATAATATCATAGTTTTACATAACCATATACCCAAGATCTTTATTATTCAAGGTACATGAAGGTTGTACATTTAATCTTTAGCATGGTTGTAGAAGATATGATTCACAGGGCAGAGTATAGATAAAAATAAGCATACAGAAGCATGGTGCCAAATCATCAAAACTCAGCATCTTATCAATAAATAGAAGTCATTCTTCTTTATTTCTTGAGCAAAGCAGTTTTGTATAAGATAAATAGCTTTCAGTCAGAATAGTCTTACATGCAATATGCATCTTTTTGACATGTATATTCTAGTACTACTTTAGACTATAAGATTAAAATAAGAAAAATCTCAGTGTTGTGTGTTGACAACAAACACTGGTTGAATCTGCATTTTTTTCATTTTTCTTCTCCCAGAATTCAGCTCAGTGTATGTATGTTTGTACCTTTCTGTCTGTATTATTATTAAATGATCACCTTCTAGTGGCCTTCATGTGCTGTTTTCAAAGCTTTGAAACAAAAATAATTTGGGGGATTTGTACGTTTTAATATCAAACATGGAAAGTCATGTCGTGTTTTGGAGATAATGTGTTTTGTTATAAGAGATCAGGGCATAGTAGAATGTGTTTCTAATAGATTTAGGAGACTGAGTTCTAGATATGTGACCTTGAGAAAGCCGCTTACCTACTCTAGTTTTAGTTTCCCCATTTTGCAAAGGAAGAATTTGGGTCAGATGGCTTTTAAAATTACACCTTGCTCTAAAATGATATCTACAAATCATTACTTTTTGTTGTTCTTGTGCGTTTTACTTTTGTGTTTCTTAACACAGAAAGTAGATGGGTGATGAGGGAGGTGGAATGAAGAAATTACATGGATGCCTGAAGTGGCCCGATCCTTTGGCCCTGGCCCTGTCTTCCCGCGGTGGGTCCCTGATGAACACTGTTTCATGGGTGAAAGCCTTGCTTACCCAGGCTCTCTCACCCCTACCGATTCATGAACTCTACTGTAGTGCAGCCAGAGCTTCCTGCCTGTCAGGAGTCATGCTATTGCAAGGATTCTATTCACACTTCACTATTAGCTTCCACATTCTGAAATGGAAAGCTGAACTGAAGCTCTTGAGAAAATTGGCGAAGTAGTAGAAAATTTCCATTTCCAGATATTCATTGTTTTTTCATATTTACCAGTTTGCACATTGAAAGAAGGAGCTTGGATTTTTACAGCAGAGTGCCTTTGATTAAAATTGCAGCTCTGCTACGTATCAGTTGTTTGACCTCTTTGAAATTAATCTCTGAAATATATTTCATCTGTAAAATAGGCAAAATACCTATGTGGATGGTATTTGTAAAAGAAAAACAATTATTTACAAGAGTTCAAAAATACTCTTCTCCCTCCCTCTACTTCAGCATCAAATTATTTTGGAATGTATTGACAATGATACTGAATATTATCAATTACAAGAAATCAACTGTTTCTTAGCCTAAAAATTGCTTAGTGAGGAGCCATGTTTTGAAATAACAAGATGTGAAAGAAACTGCCTCATTTACCTGAAAGATTGCTGCTCAACTGTAAAGATATTTACACTGAACAGTATTGTTTCGGCTTATCTCTTAAGTAAACTGGCTGCTTTCTTCAGTTTGACCTTGTCTGCCTCTGTGGTCCCTTCGCCCTCTATTTTGCATCTCCTAGTCTCCATAACTTCAAAGAATGCATATAAACATCTTGGTCTAAGGGTAAAATCAATTCTGCAGGTGTCAGATTAGTTGAAACTAATTTGTGAAAACTCTTTGAAAAGGATGAAGATCTGTGCAAACTCAAGACAGCAAGTAAGAATAAAGTGAGGTACATTTTTTTAAAAAGTAAATTGCTACTAGATAAAAGGCCAATGTGTAATAAGCATGTGCTGTGCAACTATGCCCAGTTTGTGGGGCATATGAGAAAGTATGTAGGAAAGCCCAAGAAGGGACTGTCAAGAGGCTTGAGTCCTCCTTCCTCTCCATCCGGTCTGTAATTTGTAGGAAGTATAGAAAGCGTAGCATAGCATTGCAAATGCTGCTCCCTAGCTCTCCAGTTCACAAGGTGCATGAGCTTGGATGAGTTACTTACCTTCCCACTTTCTCATAAAAATGGGAACAGTATCATCTAGCTCACAGAGTTGTAGAAAGCATTAAAGAAGATAATTAATATACAAACCTTGGCTCAAAGTTTTACTCAGAGAACATGTTCAAAAATGTTAGTGAAACATTTGACCCAGGAATTCCACTTCTAGGAATTTACCCTAAGAATGCAGCAGCCCAGTTTGAAAAAGACAGATGCACCCCCATGTTTATCACAGCACAATTTACAATAGCCAAGAAATGGAAGCAACCTAAGTGTCCATCAGTAGATGAATGGATAAAGAAAATGTGGTACATATACACAATGGAATATTATTCAGTCATAAGAAGAAAACAAATCCTACCATTTGCAACATGGATGGAGCTAGAGGGTATTATGCTCAGTGAAATAAGCCAGACGGAGAAAGACAAGTATCAAATGATTTCACTCATACATGGAGTATTGAGAGCAAAGAAAAAACTGAAGGAACAAAACAGCAGCAGAATCACAGAACCCAAGAATGGACTAACAGTTACCAAAGGGAAAGGGACTGGAGAGGATGGGTGGGAAGGGAGGGATAAGGGGGGAGGAAAAGAAAGGGGGCATTATGATTAGCATGTATAATGTGGGGGGGGCATGGGGAGGGCTGTGCAACACAGAGAAGACAAGTAGTGATTCTACAGCATCTTACTACACAGATGGACAGTGACTGTAATGGGGTTTGTGGGGGGACTTGGTGAAGGGCGGAGCCTAGTAAACATAATGTTCCTCATGTAATTGTAGATTAGTGATACCAAAATTAAAAAATGTTAGTGATTATTATGAATATTACTTTGGAAAGAGAAGGTTGGATTGGATGATCTAAATTCCTTTCTATCTCTTAAAATTAGACACCTCCCTCTTTTTTTCTTCCCTAAAAAAATACTCTTTGTAGAGTCTGGCACACCCTGAGTTTAGGGTTTTGGGAGCCTGACCGGATTTACTGAAAAGAGGCTTCTGATTGGGCAATTGTAAAAACAAAAGCTATCCTCTTTCAAATCCAGTTGGTGCAGTCAATTATTCTGCCTCAGGTGAGAATGCATGTGTCACTCCATCTTCAGTTTATACTTACAAATACAGAGAACCATTTTAGGAAATAAAAGTGAATGCTGAATATTTTTGCAAGCTATTACAACATTTTGAAAGAATACTATAAACACATACAAGATGTGACTGTATGGTAATGAGATGAATTTTCTGTGTGGCGCAAAGGCTCATTAGCTCAGAGCCATGCTCTGTGCTGTTCTACTGAAGTCACAGATGACATTTCTCACTAATGGTTCATGCTGTCACTAAATAGTTGTCTCTAACTCTCTCAGTTCTTAGGAATGCAGGCATCCACTTCCATGTAAATTAATAGCTTTGCAGAATCTAAATGAATTACCTAGAAAAGTTTTTTGATTTTACGAGTCCAATAAGGAAAAAAAAGTCTTTTTCCTAATTATAGACTTGATCAGAGTTGTTTTTTCCAAATAAATAAGAAAACACTTATTTTATGGGAAATATTGCTTTGTATGATTCTCAGTAAATAAAATTGGGGCTTTGTTTTTAATGATTTTTACTATTTACATTAAGTAGTGATTATCAACTATGGAGAAAAGTAGCAACACACTTACTTTCTTCATCGAGATTATCAGCAGCTGATAGTAACCTCATCCTGTCTTCTGGATTTGTAATATTTAATTCAATGAGATGACTCTCTTTTATATCCTTTAAGTCTTCTAGGGTCTCATAACCATTGAGTAAAAGTGTTGAGGTATATTCCTGTGGGGAGAAGAATATGTATAATATAAAGTAAATCAGATTTAAATATTTTAACTTCTCCTTAGATTTAAAGAAAGTATAGAAGTGCATATGGAAACCAAAAGTGCCAGTAGAACTTTTGCTTAACTTTGTTTTAATGGTGCTAGTTTTCCACATGTGAACTCTAGGGCCCTTAAAAGAATATGTTGTAAAATTCTCGCCTTCTGGAAGGACAAATGTAAAGAAGAAATAACTACCTTAAACTATACAATGCTAAATCACGGACCAATTAATTAACTGGATCATTTGTCCCATTTGTCACATTTTTATTTCTCAAATAGTTGACAAAGTTAGTATACTCTTACATCTATCAACAAAATGCCTCTAAAAGAGTAAATAAATATTTCTGAATCTACATCTCCTTTTGCTTAATTACAAAAATATTTATCTTCATTAACTTCTTGGGTAGTTTAAAAAATGAATTTAAAACAGATGCAATTCTATATAAAGAATTCACTTAGCATTTTGGTTGAAAGACATTTATAAACCTAAGGAATTCCAGACTTTGTTTAATTAAAAGCTCTTTTAAGCATACAAGCACTGTGGTTAGTATTGTTTCCTTTTCTCAACATGTATATTTTGTCCATCATTTGCATCAATATGTATTAGTTTAAAATTCATAGGCTTCTGATTTAAGAGTTGGTATGTTATTTATGTAACCTCTGTTCCTTGTAACAATAAAAATGTAAATTGTAGTTGAGTGTATTTCAACTACCTCAAAAATTCCTTCCATTTTACTTAATCATAATTTCAATATCCTTATTTTGCTTACTAAAATTAAATAAGAGGAAGTATAAAAGTTTTAAGTAATCAGGAAGAACTTAACTACTAGCCCTTTCTTACAATAAAAGAGTAGCAATTCTTTGGAAAATGTATCTTAGAAGGAGTTCTAAGTAAGAATAGAGAAACTAAAATTCCCATCCTGACATAACCATCTAACTATGGGTTCTTAAGTAAGTTATTTCATTTCCTTAGACCTTATATTTCTCACAGGTCAGAGAACAAAGTAGGAGAGGCAGAATTCAAACCTGTACTCCCTCTAAGAATAGCCCATTCTGGGGTGCACCAATCCTAACAATATAAGAAGGACTAGATAGTGTGTCTACAGACAGGAATATAACTAGATAAATCAGGAAAAACAATTAAGGAAGGTTTAGCAGGCCTTGATCAGTTTTGAGAACTATTTAAGTACTGCTGCATTAATTTTAGAAATGGATTGCAAAACAGTAAATTGAGTGAGGCTACGTGTATTGTGTATACACACAATTTAACAGGGTAGATATTTCATAAATATTTTGCTAATATAACAAGTAGATAACTGGATTATAAATATGGACAACATAGCTTCCTTAACACAGTCATTATGGGGGCAGAATGATCACTGTTTCCTAACAAATTACTTTTAAAACAATTTTACTAAGTTATATTCTCTTGATTTGATTTTGATCTCTGCCCTACAAAAAATAAAAATTTCATTTTTCTTTTCAGTTCTCTGGATTTTTACCTTCAGTTTTCATACTCTTTTCATCATTATCATTTAGATGTTTTCTCTGGGCCTTTTGTTCTCATAGGTATTTTTCATTTTTCACTGCACTTTCTGAACATTAATCTCTACTGTCATTGCTAAGTAACATTAGGGTTTAGTCCAAGGGATGTTATATCAAGATCTGTCTTTGCATAATAAAAGTAATAAAGAGAAATAAGAACTGTTCTTGGAAAACAGATTTTCCTTTGCTGTAAGTCGTATTTTTTAACAACACTATACGAACACTGAACTATTCTCCTCAATCATTCCATCTATACACCACTAAAATTAAATAGGCCACAGGTTTACTAACCTGAAGGTGAATCCTCTCTAAGAACTCTTGCAAAGTCTTAGGGTTTTCCTTTCCACCCCTTCGCTGCACCTTCATTTTCTTGGGGACTGCTTCCTCTTCTGAGATGACATCCACATAAATGAATTTGAAGTTTCCCACCTTATTATTCAACATTCCTGTCCACATTCCCATTGGCGTTTTGCAGATAATGTCTATGATGTCTCCTTTCTAAGAACAAAGAAAGACACAAATCAGATTTCAGAGAACTCTGATGCTATGACAATTGGTAGAAAGAATGAAATCACAGAAAATAAGAATAATGAGAGCATATGCTAAGGGAGTTCAGAGATAACAGAAATAAATTTAAGTAGAAATTTCAAGGAAACTACTTAATAATAATAATGAAGAGAACTTCAACATGCTTGAATAAAATTTCCTACATGCATTTGATGACATGCTTATGATTTTTATATCATATCAACTTATCAATTTATATTTATAGAGCACAACATAAATTATAAAATAATTTTGCATACACAAACATTAAATAACTTCCCAAGAGCTTTAGAAGTTAAATTAATAGCATCAACAGACCTCAAGCCTAAGTTGTCTAAACTCAAAAATGATGCTCTTTTCATTCATCCTGTCAAAGCGATATATATGTGGTAAAGCTCAAGCCATCATTCCGGGAGGGGCTCCCAAATGTGGATGGGGAAGAAAGACAAGTCTGTGACTCTGTCCGTGCTTTTAGTTCATCTGAAAAATTAATCTAAAGACAGTATAAAATAAACCCATCTAAAATATTGCGTCCACCTAAAATAATGAAACTGTTCAAAAATCTTTATATACAAACTAGTTAACAAAAGTACATGTGCACTGAGGATAAATTATGTTACTTCATTATTCTAGAGAAGATAATGTTTAGATTGAACTCCACAGCAAAGTTTGAATTGAAAAATGAATGAACCACATTGGAATGGATAAACCAATGGTCTTTTTTTCTTTATTCACATCTAAAACTCTAATTAGCAATGGGCTGTTGGTTATTGTCAAGATTAAAAAATCCCACAGTGGTGTTTCTTTGTGAAGAAAACTGACTTCAGTGCAAATACAGTGACTACATTTAAGAGTCATATTTACTCCTTTGAGACTTATAACTTCCTACTCTAGAAAGAACATCATAGATTCTGATTTTTTTTTCCATGTTTGGGATATGCCCTCAAACAAATGGTGCATTAAATCTGCTACTAAAATATTTTTCTTACTGCTCTGTGAATGTGTAGACTTCCACCTAAAACACATATTGTATTGTAATAGTGGAATTCAACGCAATTAAAAGATCTGGTCTTTCTGACTTGTGATTTGTCTGCCTGTCTGACCCTATGAGCTGTTCACTTAATTCTTCTTGCCTTTAGCTATAAGGAATCAAATCCTGGGCTAAGTGGGATCAGCTAAGTAGACCTGGAAAATTCCCCAAAACTCAAGGGGAAATGTATAAGCATGGCAGCTCTCCTCTGCATTCTTCCAATTATCCTTTGAATTTGTAAAACGTATACATTCCAGGAAGGCCCAAGGGTCACCAAGCAAAGACCCAATTTCATTTTGGAAATGCCTCTTGGTGGAGATAATAGTATTCAATACTCAGCTATACTGAGGGATTCTTACTGTGTCCTACAAGAGCTCCACAAACATCACCCTAGTTAGCATCAGCAGAGGTGCACTGGCATGGTATTATTGGGAAGATGAAAAGCAGTGCTGAGTCAAAATGTGTTCAATGTACTCCCTTCTACTGCCCTTCCCCAACAATTTATTGGGTTATTAGGCTACAGTGTCATCCTTTCCCCAAGACTTAAACGTAGACTTCAAACCTTGTCATGGAATGACTAAGGAGCTAAGTGTGGGGAACGGTGGCTTCCTCATTCTCCAGCTGAGTTTACATTGATTTGGTACCATACAAGGGAGAGGAAGAAGAGCTTAGTGCCTTAAATGTTATTAATAGTATCAGTTCTTAATTAACTTATAATGATTGGTTAACGTTGGTTTGGTGTTGACAGTATAGAGTTTATAATGATCCTTTAAGCTGTGGCACTTTTTGTTACTAAAAGGAATAATTTAACATCTATGAAATATTTTAGCACTAAATCTTCTCTTTGTGTTACTGTAATAGCTCCTCTCCTTTAGTGTAAGCAGGACTACGAAAATGATGTGTTTATCATCCATGAATATGCTGTGTTATAGAACAGAAGGGACTATGCAGATATAACTAAAGTCTCAAATTACTTAATTTTGTAATTAAAAAGGAGATTATCTGATTGTTTGTCATTTAATCAGGTAGAGGAGCTTAAAAAATAAAAAGATATGAAGCATGAGTGAGTCCTTCTCCTGCAGGCCTTGAAGAAGTGAACTGCCATGTTACAGAGAGGACCACGGCTGGCAGCATCAAGGGCTGAGAATGGCCCCCATTGATACCCAGCAACAAAGCAGGAGCTTCCTTTCTACAACCACAGGGAACTGAATTCTTCCAATAGCCAGTGAGCTTGGAAGAGGACCCTGAGCCTCAGGTGAAATCACAGTCCCAACTGACACCTTGACCTCAGCCTCGTGAGACCTTAAGCAGAGAACCCAATTGAGCCATACCCAAACATGTGACCTACAGAACTGAGATAATACATTTGTGTAATTTGAAGCCCCTGAATTTGAATTTGTGGTGATTTGTTATACAGCTCTAGAAAATGAATGCAGTGGATAAGAGCAAGGAGAGGGAATATCACTGGGAGAAAGATGTTTGTCTACGCATGGCAACCAACTTAAGCACTGAAGTTGCCTGGCCGAATCTGGTTCCCAAGGCTTCTGCTCTGCTGCACTCTTGTCTGCTATCTCCACCATTTGTCCCTCTCCTTGGCTTCACTGTTGTTACCCCAGGAAGTATTAGGCAAAACTGGACAACTGTAGCAATCTGTGAGGCTTTTGGTTTTCAGAAAAATGTAGGCAATTCTTTGTCTCCTGATAGGCTGTGATTCTTCACTATATACGTAACAGCCACTTATGCTAATAGTCTCAACAGAGTGACCCTCTACTCCACCTCACATGTTTTGTTCAAATTCATGCCACAGTAAACCAGTCCCCGATTCTGCTGGAGAGAGCACACTCATTCCTCAGTTCCCGCTGCTTGTGCCTCTGTAAACAGATCATACAACTGCACTAGATAAACCATACAGAAATATATGATGTGCACATACCTTGATTTTGAGGGAGTCAGCGTCATAGGGGCTTGGTGTGAAATCAGTGTGTACTCTGGCACGGCCACAGAATGGTCCAGAGTATGGGCCATCATCGTCGAGTCGAAAGCTGTCCCGGTTACTTGTACCATCTGAACAACTTGTTATCCCACCTGATGAAGGCAGAGTAGAGGTTAACAATTCTCATTTAAGGTTCCTAACATTCTGAACCATCATCTGGACACGGCTGAAGCATTGGATGATGGCCTCCTGAGGGGGTTCTAAGTTTCTGCCTCCTGGTCACTCTCTCTAAAGGATTTCTGTCCTGTGAGCCATTCATGTGCTCTGAACCTTTCTCTAAGCACTCCAATCTGGCCACTCTTTCCTCAACCACTAACCCAAACACACTCGCACTTCAGTCTCCCTAATCTGATACAGTAGCAAGTGAAATGTTTGGAGCATTGGACACTTGCTAAAGAAGCAGACAGTATAGACTTAACTCCCCGTACAAGCCATATAATTAATTTCGTACATGTAAACAAAGACGGAAACCTATAACAACAGTTTGATCTTTGTGTGCTATTGATTAGGAATGGTCAAAGCGTAAGACTACAAGGCTCCCTATAACTTAGCCCCAGTGTCGCAGAATGCTTTTCTAGACTTCCTATTGTGTAGTGCAAAGCCACTCTGAGGCAGCATCTTCACATATTAAAAAAAAACCCTTTTGCTTGTGCACGTGTGAGGGAAGGAGGAAGTATGCTCCTCTGTCTGCACTCTCAAGTGTCTTGAAATGTTTTAAACTGGGCTTTTTAAACTGCTCCAAATCCTTATTCTGTGGTCCTCTGCCTTTCTGATTTTTTGAACCTCACAGGAAAATGAGAAAAGAGGTTCAATTTTTCTGGCCTGCCTGGGAGTGAGAATAGTTCCCAGCAGAAGTAACTCTTAATTTCCCCAACATGTTTGGTGGTCTTCACTTTTTCCTTCAGTGTGGCCTTTTGGTGCTCTGTTCGATGAAGAAACAGCCCTGCTTTCTCCACCATTCGTTCAAATAATTATGGAATTAAAGATCTTTAAAGATGCTCCACATTGTATATGAACTGGTATAAAAGAAAGATGAGTTGCATCTAATCACAGAAGTTACACTATACATGATAACAGTTAAGTGGGCCACCATCTCTGCACAAACTCCCTTCCACAACTACCCCAAGCCCTGCAGTACATTCTACATGGTATACAGTCTAGACAATAAAATTCTACCCACATTCAGCATCACAACTTGGAACTTTAAAACTTACAGCAGCAATGAATACTAATGAAATCTAAATTTCACACATGCAAAAATATATCCTTTGAATGTTTCTGCATTAGCTTTTTCTTTCACAAAATAACTGTTCTATAGCCAATAGAAAAAAAGGAATAAAAATTCAGGGTATTTGGAACATCTGGTCTCTGCAATCCATCTTCAAATAACAGAAGCAGTTGATTTAAAAGGAAATGGAAAATAAACTTTGTAAAAAACATTTTAAAAGCCCTAAAAAGATTACAGGGATATAAGTGTAATATAAAAAGTTATATAAGGCACCCTGCAGTATCAGTAATTCCATCCAAATATTATAGCAGGATGCGTGACTGAAATCTGAGTGATTCTCTTCTTAAAAACAATGTTTTTAGAAAAATCCTTGTTGAACACGTGATGATTCCTTTTGTTACCTAATTGGTGATATTCGTACTATTAGTATGTAAATTAGTATTTACATAGTACGGCACTCGTTACTCACTAGTGCTGGATAGAGACCTAGAAAGTAAATGTCAGAACTGATGCAAATGTCCTGCTTTTCTCAGAATGCTTCAGGAAAAAAGGGAAGGAAAGGAAGGAAAAAGTGAGAAAGGGCAGGAGAGGAAAGAGGAAGGACTGAAGGATGGGAGAGAGAAGAAGAGAGGAAAGAAGAGACAGAACAGGATTTTATTTGAATACTTCAAGTCAGTTTAAAAATTTTGACTCAAAATAATGCTAATTCTCCCCAGAATACATTTTTATTTTAGTGATGCAGATTTAATCACACAAAATGATCTTGGATGTAATCATATCCCAAGAGCCCTGACAATTAGGGTGTGAAAAGTTTCAAAATAATACATAATTCTATATAATATGTTATGTATCATTGTAATCAACAGCAATTTTATGGATTCAACACATACTACATTTTCACTATTTCTGTTAAGTAGCTGGAACTTTGCTGCTAATTTGATAAACAAGCCCCAGAGAAGCAAATCATTGTTTTTAATTGACTTAACCCAAATGTCCCATCTGGGATCTGGTCCCTTTTTCTGTGGCTTACTTGATGAGCTCCGTCCACTGTAGAGACTGTCCATGGAGTCACTGGCTTTTAGGGGGATCTTCTCTGTGCGGGTTCCAATCATGGGGTCACTGTTCCGATATGGGAGGGCACTGTCATCTTCCTCATCCTTCAGGAAAACACATCAGAGGTAAGTGCTGAGGACTGATTTCCATGGGGATGTTCGCTGTGTGCATTGATTTAACAAACAAGACATATTTTAGCAATAAAATACTTAGGAATACATCAGCATAAAATGTAAGAGTCATTAATCTTTAGTTCAATTTCCAGCAAAACATTTTATAGTATACTTGGAAAAATTCTTTAGATGAAACAGTCCACATTATGGAATTCAGCTGAAATTACAATGGTTCATTTTTGTACACTGGGATGAATATTCTACTATTTAATCAGAAATGCTAGATTTATTAACATCTATGCTTTATCTCTTAAAGCATTTTGATTTCTTTGTGTTCTCCTTATCATCAAGTCACTACCATTACAATCCTTTGAGATCTAGTATTACAAGTTTAAACTGCATAGTTGTCATGTCATTTATTTGCACCCCCCCAGATCACTAGGTATGAATAAAGCATGCACACTTTGCAATTCTAAAGCAAGCTTATCTAAGAAGCTTTACAAATCTCATACCGTGCTCGCCATCTAGTCAAGTGAAAAGCAAATCTTGCATAAAATTAGGAAAGACATACAATTTCAAAACAAATTACATCTGCTTCAAAACACCTAAAATGTTTTCCATATTTAGACAATTTAGACAAAATCTATAACTTTCTTAATCACCAAATGTAATTCAATATTCCTCATTTTTAAGCATTTCTAAACATTGATCAAACTTTAGAATATACATATGATATACACTCATACGTATGATTCTCTGCTTTTATCCATTCCTGTCTTCTATTCAGTCATTAAACATAAGTTTATAGAACACCATCTAAGTACCCGATACTCTTTTGGGACTTGGGGATGCCATGGTAAACAAGATAACAGGATCCTTGCTCTAATGAGGTACATTTAAGTGTGCTAGATTGTGTGTGTGTCTGTGTGTGTGTGTGTCTGTGTGTGTGTGTGTCTGTGTGTGTGTGTGTACAGCTTGTGGAGGAATGAGTAAACAAAATGAGCAAGGCAATTTCGGAGAATAAGTGTTCTGAAGGAAATGAAACTGAGTAATATGAAAGGATTAGCTGCTGGGATTAGGATTAGGGGAAGGTTGGCTGATGTAGATGGAGGAGCTTCCTCATGCTTCCTCTATAAAATATGTATGCTCTGAATTCTTGACCTGAATGATAAGCAGATGTAACTTATGTGAGGATTTGAAGACAGTTTAAAAAAGAACAGCAAGAACAAAATACTAAACTCAGAATGAGTTTGGGTTCTGGAGGGGAAAGCAACAAGACTGAGGTAACGTGAGCTGAGTGAGAGCAAGGAGGGTGCAAGGAAATGAGCTCAGAGAGGGAGTCTGGAGGCAGGTCAGGAAGAGCGTCACGGACCATGTGTGGGGGTCACGGGAATGTGTCACTCAGATCTCTTGCTGCAAGAACCTTCTTTACAGACAGCTCCGGTGCTGCCCTTCTGTATTCACCACTGCTTGCCCAGACACCACGCTCTCTGCCAATGACTGAAACAGTGGGGGAACCATTTGAGTCCATTTGGTGGGATGTGGGGCTTCTCTACGGGAAAACTTTGGTTCAAGGACTCCCCATCAATCTGGCCAAAGCTTTCTCAGAACAGTGTTGAAATCTGAAACTTGGACCTGATCTTCTTTCTTATTCTCCTTTATAGGTGTCAGGACTTGCACTGTAATCTGGAGGCTTTTCCTGCCCATTTCTTCTTTTTCCTTCACATTCTTCTTTATCCTTCACAGGCATTTCCTCCAATAAGTCTTTGTTGTGTCTGTTCCCTTCTCAGCATCTGCTTTTCAGAAGACCGGAATAACCAACCATAGTAAGGGAGTACATTGTAAAATCTTAACTGGGGTTCCAAATTCTACTTTTCAGAGATCTTTCTGGCTTTTAGTAGGAGATTGGCTTTTATGGAGGAAAGAGTGGAGGAAAGGAAATCAATTAGGTGGTTCTTATGGTAATCTGGGCAAGAGAGGTTAGTTATTTAGTCTAAAGAGGAATAGATATTCATGGAGAAACTAGATATACTTAGAAATTATACTTAGGCTTTAAATATACTTAGGAATTAGAACAAAAAGGATATAATGATGAACTGTGAAAAGTGAGAGAGAAGGGACTTTGAACAAAAAAAGCTTTCTTCTTTCTTTTTCCCTTCCTCTCATCTTTCCTTCCTTCCAGCATCTAGAAATTATGACAGTGTTGTCTATTGCTATGGGAAGACTGGATAAGAAGCAAATCTGTTTTTGTAGAATCAATAATTTGGTTTTGGATATATTAGGTTCCAGATATCTATTATACATCTAAGTGGTGATATCAAATAATCAGTTGGTTGGTTGCAAAAGTACAATAGATGCACAGAGAAATCAAAGTTAGAATTATAATTGTGAGAAACAAAGTTATGAGACTGGATGAGGTGACTTAGGAGGAGAGTGTAGATTTAATAGAGCATGTAGGAATAAGCCTCAGTAAGACTCAATATTTAGAGGAACATAAAAGAAAGCAGAGCCAAGAAGAACACCCAAAGAAACCAATGAAGAGAATGTTTCATATATAATGAAATTGTCACTTGCATCAAATACAGCAGAAAAGAAATGTAAGAAGAAAAAAAAATGATCATTGGATTTGGCAACACAGAGGTCAGTGCTGATTATGACACCTGTTTAATGGAATATTGGGGACAGAAGTCCTATTGAAGTGGGTTGAAATGAGAATGGACATAAGACATATAGATCAAAGCAGTAGAACTGAGAGTCCAGAAATAAATCCATATGTTTATGACTCATATATTTATGATCAATTGATTTTTGACAAGGGTACCAAGACAATACAATGGGGAAATAAGTGTCTTTTCACAAATAGTATTGAGATAGTTGGATATTCACATTCAAAAGAAGTTGGATTCCTACTACATACCATATAGAAAAAATTAATGGATCATACACCAAAGTTTAAGAGCTGCATATATAAATTCTTAGAAGAAAACAAAAAAGTAAACCTTTGTAACTTGAAGTTGAGCAATGTTTCTTAGATATGATACTAAAAGCAGAAGTGATGGAAAAGAAAATAGATAAATTGGACTACATTAGAATTATAAACATTTGTGCTACAAATGATACTATCAAGAAAGTGAGAATACAATCCACAGAATGCAAGAAAATATATCATATGGCAAATCATATATCTAATAAGAGACCTGTATCCAGAATATATATTTTTAAAAGCTTAAAAGTTAATAATAAAAAGCCAAATAACCCAATTACAAAGTAGGCAAAAGATTTGGATAAACATTTTTCTAAAGAAAATATATAAATGTTAATAAGCACATGAAAAGATTCTCAACATCATTAATCATCAGGGAAATGCAAATCAAAACCACACTGAGATTCCACTTCACACCCATTAGGATGTCTATCATCAAAAAGACAGGCAATAACAAATGTCGACCAATGTGGAGAAACTGGAACCATCAGATGTTGCTAGTAGGAATGCAAAATGATGCAACTGCTTTAGGAAGCAATTTGCTTATTTCCCAAAATATCAGACAAATTTACCATATATCCAAGAGAAAGGAAAGAATATTTCCACACAAAAACTTGCATATAAATATTCATAACAACATTATTTATAGTAGGTTTGAACAAAGTGGAAACAATCCACATGTCCATCAACTGAGAGGAAGGACTATAAAATGTGGTTTACCTATAAAATGAAATATTATTTGGCCATGTAAAATGACAAAGTATTGATGTTTGCTACAATACAAATGGCATATTGTTCTTCACATACTACATTTGTGATCTTTCTGAGCCTCAGTTTCCTCTATTAAAATAGTAATAAAACTTTATTCCACCCAACTTCTGGGCACAGTTATTGGAGGGAAGACTAGATGTTGAAGTTCTCCATAAAGGACATTTTTGTTTAGAAGAAATTGTTGGATATTATAAGAAAAGCTTAATAGAAAAATACAAATGATTTACAGAGTGCACTTACTTTTTCTTCAGAAAGTGCTTTGATGTACTTTTTACCCACTTTTTTCTTCATTGTCCAGGAAATAGCTCTCACTTTTTTCCCCAAACTTCCTCCATTATTTGAAGTTTTATTTTGTTCTCCACTTTCATTTATGGGCTCCCCTTCACATACCTAGTTGGAATTGTTTACAAAAGACAAAATTATGAAGCAACAAAAAGTACCAATCTGAAACATTGTTGGAGAAAATATTCCAAATTTCTGGACTCAAAATTTTTCTGTGCAGCAGTCTCCAATATTCCAAGGAATTTGTTCATAATACATACTTTTAAAGTTGTCAAGACTTGCTTACATGTGTTACAAGCTCAGAAGGTAAAACTGGTGATGGTGAAGGACCTGCACTTCACATCTGAAATATTTTAGAGAAGTTTAGCTGTTCTGTTAACTGTAGAGTTATACTATAGCTGAATAGTAGAACCACTTTAGTCCTTCCCATTTTTAAGATGGACAAGGTAGAATTAAATGCCAGGCATAATGAGTGATTATGTCTACGTAGATGAGAGATAATTTATTGGAGGCTTTAGAAAGATTGTGGAACCTATCATGCTGAATAGGCATTAAGATACCCTCTTACTTCTTAAAGAAACTGAAATGGTCATGGTTATTTTTAAAGAAATTTTGGAGGTTATTAAACCCACCAAGATACTGTGTTTTTTTTTCATCTTGCAGGTGAGTATACATGTACATTTCCTACATTCTCAAGCAGTAGTAAATATGAACTGGTCCAGCCATTAGTACAGAAATCCTCATGTAATTCACACACTATACTAACCAAATTTTTTATTTGGACTGCTTCTGCCTTGTGTTTATTAAGAAATCTTGTTAAACCAATGACTTCTGGTCTCAGAATAAAACTTTGTTCACAAGGTTCTGTAACATAACATAAAATAATGTGACATACTATAATATATTATAATGTAATACATATTACATTACATAGAGTGTATGTGAAATAAAATATACTCCTTACCTCCCCACTAGCTACTACTTAGATTTCCCTTGTCCACTATAGCAGTGGTTCTCAAAATGTGGCCCAAGATTGCTGCATCTCCATCACCTGGGGACAACATGTGTTTCACACACACTCTTCAAGCGAATCTGATACTTGCTAAAGTTTGAATACAACTATAATTTAGTATTGCCATGCTAGCCCCCTTGCTGTTTCTACTTCATGTTCTTATCAAGGTTTGTACTTGCTTTTGCCATTGGCTTCCACTAGATATCTACAAATGTCTTCCTTCATTCACCCAGGTTTCTACTCACATGCCAAGTAGTAGGAGAGAAATTTTCTGGTTGATCATACTACTTAATACAGCCCACACTTGTCCATATACTCTGGAAGTTTACCTTGATTTATTCTTCTTCTAAGCACTCAACATTGCCTGATAATGTATTTGTTCATTTGATTATTGCTTGCTTCTTCCACTAAGATGTATGTTCCATGAGAATAGAGATTTTATCTTTTTGATTTACTCTGAGGGTCTAGAATACTTCCAGGAACATAACTGAGCCTCAATATTTTCTGAATAAGTGAAGTTTCTCATGCAGAACTTTGGAGTGATTATTTTTCTTGAAGGACCTATTTGAGTTGCACATCCTTAATATCTCAGACTTGGTAAGATAGGACCCTTACAGGTATTCTAATCTAGCACTGCCCCCCTTTCCTGTTAGGTGGAAAGCCAGTCATTACCTGAATGTAAAAAAATCATAGGAAACTTCTCTTTAGTGAACTTGAATATTTTAATACGAAGGTTTAACCACATAGCTAACATCATTATTAATCAATATTATGTTTTGCTTCATATCTTACCTCAAATTGCCTTTGATAAATATGAATAGACAGCCAATTTAAACCCTCATTGCTCTTTATTAATTTCTACATTCAAGGTTATAAAGGCAAAGATTTTTTTAATTCAAAGCTCTGAATAAATTATAATTCGGAAACACTTAAACATTTTAGAGTTGTCTTTTTCTTCTCTCTTTTAAACCTCTTAAATCTTCTCTATCTTCATTGTAAAATTAAAAACTAAAATAAATAAGACAGTGTATTATTTTATTACTACCTATGTTAACTCACCATTGTCTAGCTTCAAAAAAGTACCACAAATATTTTTAATTTCAGGTTTTTCTATCATTCTTTAAAGAAGCTTCAAAGAAACTACCTCAACATATTTTTAATTATAACGTTTTTCTGTACTGTCTTTCATAGCCAAAATCACAATTGCATTTAGATATTTATGAATGTTGTTGCCTTTTAAAGATCTGTCTCTCCCTCTAACTCTAGCTTCATGAAGTAAGAATTTTCATCAGTTCTCACGATAATTTCTGTGTGCCTAATGGAAATCCTGTCATACAGTAGGTATTCAATAAATATTTATTGAATAAATGAATGTTGATTGCTGAAAATTTGTAAGTTACTTTATCAGCTTCACTAAATTCTTTCATAGATTACTAAGCCACCATTACTAATCAATGAACCTGAATGAGCCTGAGCTAGTTTTAGTTTAACTTTCAAATTATAAACTAAATAACAATAGAATATATCTATGTATGATTATGGAAATTCAAAAGTTTATGGAAGATGATAAAATTAAATAGGACTTGTCACTTTATACATATTACATCTTATTATTGAAAATTATGTAGGTGTAGAAAGACTATATAGCTATATATGTTTATCCATAAGCACTTGTATATAAATATATAGATGGATAAAAAGGGAAAAATATGTATATATGCATAATTTGTACATATGTATAAAAGGGGATATATTATACACAAATGTGTATATGTGTTAGTGGAGTTATTTATAAAGTAATAATGTCATTTTATTTCCATTTCTTTTGTCCAGAATATCCATTATTGAAATAAAAAATTTTAAAAATATTATAGATAGATAAATATGGGAATCTGAAAAGTATCTGGAGAAATTAAATATGATAAGGGGAAAATTCTTTATAAAGAACTAAAGATATACTAACTAGAATGAATAAGAAGTACATAAAATCTAAAACCTATTGATTTAAAACAAATGTATCCCATGCAGGGTCACTGAATTAGGTTTAATGATAAATACATATTTTTAATTTTCTCAATATATATCCCTCCTCTCTACTATTTTATTAGTTGTTATGCCTTTCATTAATCACTTATTTACAGTTGTCGCTTTGTAAAGATCTGTCTCTCCCTCTAACTCTAGGCTTCAGGAAGTAAGAAGGCTCATAGTTTATGAGTCAGTATAACTGAATGGCAAACGCTGGAGTCAGACAAGACGCTGAGTTCTGCCTTCGTCATTTATTTACTGAAAGTTATTTTACTCAATGAAACATATTTCTTCATCAGTAAAATAGGAATACTAATAATTCCTACATTATAGGTAGGTAAAGTGTTTAGCCTTGAACTTACATCATAAGTGCTCAATAAAATGCAGATATTGTTATTATCATTATTTTTAGTATGTAAACTTAATTTTATTGGGAGCTTTTCTTAAGCTTCCTTTAAAGTCTTCATGGTCTGCACATGTGTATGTGACGGTTGCCTATGAGACATTTCAGTGCATGTGGTGGAAGTGTGAGAGTGCAATTCAGCAGCCATTTGCCCTCATTAACAAATTTACTATTAAGCCATTTAATTATCACCTAAATTAAAGTAATTACAGCTTCCATAAAATTTAACATATATATTGTTTATGGTGGAAATGCTTAGAAAATTTGGGATTGCCTGTGTCAACTTTAAATTGTAACTCTTTTCTTACGCTTATGTTCTTCCTGTTCCAAAACTTTGTTAGGCTTCTTAGGTAGCTTTTTTACTTTTAATGTCCAGCTTGGTACTGGATACTAAATAACTGTTTGTTCACCTATCACAAAAGTATATGCAGGACTATGATTTCTAAATATACGTATTTTTCTTACTTGAATCACTTTGCAAAAGTGATATTGGCTTCATAATTTTTCATAATATATTTGCATAACATTCATAAAAACAGAATGAAATACTAACCTCAGTTGAATCATCTGCTTTTAATAAGGAATTATTCCGAAAGCGATCAAAATTCCCAAAACTGCTGCTGCGCTGTAAAATAGGAAAGGAAAAGGAATGGAAATTTAGGATTTGTAACTTCTATTGGTAAAGCTAAGTTTATTAGATTATGGTTCAATAAGCATCAGTCTCTTGCAGATATAGGATTAAAAAACTTCTTTGGAATATCTAATGGCCCTGAAGGTATAACTGGTATTCACATTATAATATTTATAGTTGTTAAAATGTCTTCATATGTTTTATGTTATAGTGTTAAGAAAGTCTATTAAATTATTTTAAATTTATGGTGTTACTTTTGCTTTTGGGAATGGCAGCTGAAGAATCTATGAATTCTAAACTGAACCTTCTTGGAATGACCTAACCACAAACTTATTTCCATGAGGGAATGTCATGTTTTATTAACCAACAAACTAATAAACAAATAACAACAAAACAAAAAAAGCATTTGAGTAGATCTACTATTTGCCTCAGGAAGATCATATTGTCAAAAAACCAAAAATGAACACAAATGCATTTCTCATTACTAACTTGATCATTTGTCACTCTGTACTCAATGTCAGAAAGAGAAGGTATACACATAGATCTATTAATAAATCGAAGCAGCATTTAGGCATGCAGAGTCTAAGCTTGGGAGTAAAACTGAATGTTTCCACATTTAACGTGGAATTACAATGAGACCTCTGGGTCAATTTCATTCACTCTGGGTTTTGAGAAAAGGCTCAATATGTTAAAAGAAGATGTGTTCCCTTGGATACGTTTTGCCAGAAAGCTAAATTTTTATTCATATGTATCTCTTTATAGACAGGTAATTATAAACAATAACTAATATGTTACAAAGTAAATTATTCTACTAAAAACATTTAAAAAAATCTTTGAAGTCACTGAATCAAAACTTGATATTTCCTATCTAATTTTATGCATTGTTTGGAATGGCGCATATCCAATATTATGCCCTTTATGTACCCATAAATCCCAACAATATGCTCCATCTTAAGTACTTTATCTCATTTCAAGCTTATAATATTTTTCAAAATAAGCTGGTGGTACTGAAAAATAACCTGGTAATTTGAAAAGTTAATAATGGGAGTCAGTAATCTATACAACCTCGGGTTGTTCTTTCAGAAGTCATAGCCCATTTTTGTTCAAGTCAGCTTAAAAGGCTCTTCGTTCTTATAAGCACTCTTATGCTCATGTCTCCCCACCAGCTATCTTTAAAACTCTTTGTTTCCTTTTTAAATGAGCTGAAATAAAAAAACCTGACATGTGACAAGGGGATAGCTTGATAGACAGTGTGATACAGAATATCACCCCAAGGATGACTGCTGTGTTAGACACAATTAACGCCTTTTGCTGACTTGCCACACCTGCTGAACAAGTCCTTCAGCTTGTGGCAAGAGGAGGGAAAGAAAAGGGCTAAAATTGAGAACCATATCTCATGGAAATTCAGTCTTCTCAGGCAGAGCTTACTAACCTAGAGTGACTTCTCAGACTATTAATCACTTTAACTTGCCTAGTAGGCGTTGCCACGAGGTTGCCCAGTCCTGCTTATAAACAGTCTGAATACAGGGAAATCTGTTTCCCTTTTACATACTTGAAACATCTCATGGCCTATTGGAGCCTATGCCGAGTGCAGTTTTTTAACCTACATCAAGCCTTCGCTCTTCCTATTACATATTAATTAGGGTTACAGCACGATTTCTACCACTGGGTAATAGGGGTCATTTTGCCCAGGAGGGCACAGAATAGGCTCACTTCAGCATTTCTCTACACTATCTTCTGCCATTAAGTAATCAATAGTCAGTCACCACCTTATGAAATTAATTCTCCCCTCATTATATCAATAAAGGGAAGCAGATTTAGGAGTAGTGGTTTAAGTTTTCAGGACTATTACTTTGGGTTTTGTCCATCATCTCACTGAGAATCACTCAACAGCTTTAAGCCAAAGGAGTATAATGTCAATTCATGCTGAGACTCACTTAAGAAGGAAATCTAAGTATTTAAATGACATTTAAAAAATTTCATTATTCTCTAGTCCAAACATTAGTGACTTTCTGAGATGGTTTTATAATGTCTCGGTTACAGCTTATAATGAAAAAGTGTTAATGTCTACTGTGAGGTAGGCACAATGAACATATTTATTGTTTCTACTCCTGTTAAGTTTCTAATGTAAAGGTGAATCATGTGGAAGCAAGTTGGCTTCTTAGAAAACAGACCTTTATAAATGAGAACATATATATATACACATATACCGTCTTTCCTTGTGCAGTTAGATATATTTTTGTATAATGGCACAGCACTGGTAGAGGGTAATTTGCCAAAATTAGCAAAATTGAGTATGTATTTTCCCTTTGACCCAGCAGTTTCATTTCTAGGGATCTCTACCAGGGATACACTTGGATATAAATTGATTTACACATCCATATTTATTGTAAAAACTTTATATTATAAAAAAGATGTGAACTCTATTCTTCATCAAGAGGGGGATTGATTGAATAATATCTGGTAAATCCAAGCAATGGAACTGTGAGCTGCTGTAAAAAATTTTAATATATCTCTTTATACTACTATGGAATTATTTGCAGGACATAGTATAAGTAAAAAAAGTCAAGTCAAGTAGAGAAAAATGTACATAGTAGGATACCACTTATCTACAGATGTAAATATATCTGTGTGTTTAATACAGGCAAATATATATATATTCCTTCTTAGAGGAATATGGCAAAATAAAGTGAAAAGGAAAGGAGAGAAAATAGACTTTTCTGAATATATCATGTTTTGTAGATTTGACTTTAACACTATGTAACTGTTTCCATAGTTATAAACAAAATTAAATAAAAATAAAAACAATCTCTAAATTTCCAAATAAAAGTGAAACAAATGAATTTAATTTCATATTGAATTGTTAGCTTAGAGAACTTGTCAGTGATTTTAAAAAACAGTAATTTGTTCAAAGGACAAAAAATCATGTCAAATTAAATTTTAATCTGTTTTCAGTAATCACATTGTTATTAATAATATTGGTATCATGTCAACATTGGGTAGCAATTGAAGTAAGTAATGATACTAATGACATGTATAGTAAAAATTTATGAGTCAAAATTCTCCTCTTGTCATACTATAAAGCACATAAGCTTTCAAAAACTCTTGGGGCCATGTCAAAATGACACAGGGGCCAAGTTGAGAAAACTCTCACTGGGTAAGATTATATCCAAATATGGCATAATTTTAGTATCAACAAGAATAACTGAACTATATTGAAATACATATAATATATCAAAATTCATGAGTTCATGATGATACTAAAAAGAAAAAATTGAGTGGTCACCTTTGAAAACATTATGAAAACTGGCAAGTAAAGGGAAAGACAAACATCTAATCTACCCTTCTTTGTGAAATATATTTCAGAGTAAATAAATAGGGAAAATTTCTTTCTTTATATATGTGTGTTGTGTATTCTAGCTAATCAGTTAAGAATGATTCAATTACAAGATCACCAATTAGTAAACTCCTAATGCAGTAGTGCATCTAGGCAATGATGATCAATGGCTACTAAAGTTACAAAAAGAACCAGAATATGTACTTCATAATGACAGTGCCTAATGCCATCAATGAAATATTCTTTAAAAAAAAAGCAATCACACCAAACTTCTGTATCTACCTACCAGATTATAGGAAATACAGAGACAGAGAAGTGTTACATGACATGTTCCAAGAGGATGCAATCAGAAAAATCTAGACAGATGGAAAATCTACAGGACAAATAACCTGGTTTCTTCAACTAATCAATGGAAAGAAATAAAAGAGGAGAGGGAAAATATAGATTAAGAATCTAAAGAGTGCACACCAAATACAATCTATGATCTTCTTTAGATGTAGATCAAATAATCCACTGTAACAAATCATCCAGAAGACAACTAGGAAATTTTTAAAGTAACTACTTATTTGATGATATTTAGGGAAGACTGTTATTATTTTTTTTGGTAATTCAAAATAATCTAGTGAGGGGCAGCAAGGGTGTGGGCAATAAAGAAGCATGACTGGCCATTATTTGATGATAAGCTGAATGATGGATATGTGGGGTAGATTGTGCTACTCTATTTTTATGTTCCCTTAAAATTTTCCACAATAAAATACTGGGTTAAAAAAAAGCCGTGTACCTCTTTAATAGCTAAAAATAATTTACAAAGAGTTAATGATTTGTGGGAGCAGAGGTCATAGGGGCAAAGTCTGTACCTTCCTCTCAGTTTTTCTATGCACCTAAAACTGCTCTAAAATTGGTCTTTTAAAAAGAATTAATGGTCACATAATTTTCTAAGGAATCAATAATAATATCATTAATATTGCTTAGGTCATAGTTGTTTGAAAGAACAGACATATCTAAGGAGAAAATAAAGCTTTACTTCAGAAATTTATCTTAAGACAACTAACCTTCTGATATAGACGCATGTTGCTGAACTGCTTCTGAAGTCTATCTACAAGTACATGGCACAGATTACCTTTTCCACACAGCACACAAAAAAACAGTGCTGAACAAGCGTCATTTGGAGTGTCTGAATACAGTTGTGTATGGGTGTCCTTACACAAAACAATGAATAATATAAAAGAACTTTAGAGGACATTTTTTTATTAGTCACAATTCTTCTTTAGTATAACAATTCTTATTATTACAGAATGTCATTTCATTATATAAAGCTGCCAGTGTTCTTGGAAATAATCGACTCCTTCTCAATGAGGAAACTGTTACAGGAACTAGAACTTGCAAAAAAAAAACATTCCTGTTTTCAATTCTGCATCTTGATGAACTCTCCACTATGTCAAACTATTACAAAGTTTTTATCTGTCTTCTGTTTTCAAAGAAACTTGCTATCTGAGCAGGCTAGAAAGTGTGGACCGTTAGCTTGATAGGAGGAATGGAACTGAATAGGTTTCTGAAAACAATGACCAGCCTAAATTTATCAACTTGAAGGAGAATTAAGGGGGTCTCCTTTTTGAAATGTAAATCAACCTTTTGACCAAAACTAAAAGAACTTGACCCTTATTTTCATTTCTTAACCACCCATGAAATTTTGAGGTCTTCAAATAAAATCTTATCTCCAACATGACTTAATATTTGGGTAAGGCACTGGTGGAAAAGTTTCACAGTCTATTTCAAAGAAAAAATTTGCATATGTGAGTCAGACATCCGCAGTATTTCAAAATATACTGGCAAATTAAAAATTACACATACCCTGCCAATGAGTTCTCACAACTTCTAAATATTGCACACAGAACATTGGTTAGTAATATGCTACTGAAGATCAGAATTCTCTTTGTTATGCACTTGCATGAATATTCTAGAATAAGCATTCTAAAACTCAATAAACTTGTCAGCCTTTATCCAAAGTCATCTGAGGATTTAATTGTTCTAACTAATTCAGGTGCTGAACTCTTGAAGAGTGTAAAACAAATTTAACTCACTTAAAATAATCTGTTAGGATTGCCTCAGTGTTTACACTATCATGTGGTGTCAATGGGAGACTGTTGTGTGGGGTGTTAGGAGGGTGAAAACTAAAAGACAACCAGTGCATGAAACACTAACGTTAACACTAACGTTTTACCTTGCATAAAGGCAATGCAATGCCCAAATATATGTCATTGCTCTAAGTATTTTTAATGCATATCTAGACTCTTAGAACAAAAGTTAATCTACTTGATTCCTCTGGTTCAGTATCTTTTCCATTAAGAGCAAAATTTCTAAAGGAAGTGCTGATTCTCCACTGTGGTGTTTTAAAGTGTCAAATTTTCCATGCTAAAGCTTCCCTTTCAGAAGTTTATGTGCCACTAGAGAAGTTTTCTGAAAATTGAAACTGCCTCAAGTAAATTACTCAAAGGAAAGAAACCAGAACTTCAAAAATCAAAGAAGTATGATCATAACCTGAAAAAGTAGTTATTCATATCAGCCTATTTAATGTAACAAAACAACTTTTATGAGTAAAAAAGACTTAAATATTTAAAATCCTCAACTACATCTCTACATGATTTATTACCATTTATCAAGATTTACATGCATCCACAGAGTAAGTCATGCTGCAGTTTTAGAAGTTAAATAGAAATTTAAGATATTGAAAGGGGTTCTTAAAATAATATTGGTATGTCTTAAATATATTTTTTTCAGGTAAAAGTATAATATGGAAAAAATTTAGTCACTTGATATCACCATTCTTACAAAGTCATATAAGAATAAAAAAGGGGAGGAAAAGCTTTTTAAAATACGGTCATGATTAGGCTCTCCCGAACTGCTCAGCTTTTCTTTACTGTAAAACGTCTGCTTCACTCACTCACTCCTATGTTACTATTTCATTTCTTTCTCTTTCTCTAACTACTAAAACTGTAAATAATTACACTAAATGGTTGCTCTTGATCCTCCTGGAATTGCTTCATTATACCACTGCTTCCTTGAAATCTTCAAGAATTTCTCCAGGGGACCCACTCTAGAGCCCACATATGCTCTAGCCCTTGTAGCTTTTCTTCCTGCCTTTACGCTGGAAAGCAGATGTGCCAGCAAAAAGCTCTCTTTACTTATGTCCTGTTGCCCCTGAGGATCTGTTCTGGTCCTGCCTTTGAACTCTCCACCTGCACTGTTGGAAACCTGTATTTACTCACTTTGGGGAGTTTGAACACAGTGCAAAATGTAATATACCACACACATACACAGACAGACACACACAGTTTTTCAGCCTCCACATCTGCTCAGTCCTTACTCCAAATTTTTGTTGTAGGCATTTATTTTCATTACTGCTTCTCAAATAGTTGTTTATAATCCCATTCCTCAGCCCATGCACTAACTTTCAGCAACTTAGTTCCCAAACTTTTGCCTGTCTAATCATCTAAGCTCGCACCATTAGACTAATTTTCCTAAAATACCACTTCTCATATTTTCATTCTTCTCAAAATGTAAATCTTGCACTACATTGCTATGATGGTAACTGAGAGTTTGCACCATGCCAAGTAATTTATCTATAATTATTTCATTAAAGAAACACAGTTCCTCTCTGAGCTAGGTATTGATTTCTCCAGTTTACAGATGAGGAAAACTGAGGTACAGAGTTTCACTTCTTCCTTAGTCAGCGAAGTAAAACCCAAGCTCTTTGCACATTCAGTGCCCCATGGTATGAGGCAGTGGTAGTGAATAGGATCAAGCAGAATTTCTGACACTTCTTGCTGACCAGTATCAATACACTTGTCTCTAAGTTGTTGCTTATGCTGTTTGTTTGTTTGTTTTTCAAAGAATGCCCTTCCTCTTTTCTTCCACCTTCTCAAATCCAGCCCATTCTTCAAGGGCAGGATCAAGTTTTACATTCCCTATGAGATCACTTGCTGATGCTTCACCATTTTGCCACACATTGATTGCTCCTGCTCTTAAGTGCCATGGTACCTATGGGGAAAAACCCTACAATTGTGAGTCTTGAGAAAACTGCAGCAGAAGAAAATCCTCACATTACTCTTCAAGTTATATGCCCCAAAATCATATATTTCACAGTTACACAAAAAGCAAATTATAAGTTAATCACATTATCGGCAAGGAAAATGGTTTGTGGATGTTTAAAGACCATGATATTCTGCATTATGCAGTCCAACATAAATATACTAAATGGCTTCTGTGGCTAAACACTGTACTTGGGATTAGGCTGTTTGTATGAATAAGACAAGAATCTACCCTGGAAAAACTTGTAACTCTCTTGGTGCCATCAACCAAATGACTTCAACCCATAGGAGCTAAATAGAGCCATATTCAAATGAATGGTATACAAATATGGAAGCAGTTCTTAAAAGCAAATTATATTTATATGCAAATAAATGAACTTCATAATGTATAATAAATGTCAGCTTAGAAATTATATTCATCCACTGATAAATACTTATTTGTACTGACTACATAATATATGAAATGCAATTTGTGTTCATATGTCTATATCTATATTATTTCGAGTCAGTCTAAAGTAAGGCACACTAAAATGATTACAGATTTTAGAAGTGAAATTAGCTGAAATCAATACTTTGAATTTGCTTAGTTATCTTAAAAAATTATTTACCCTAAGAGATAACCAGTTATTGACTGATAAACTCTTTAGAAATCACCCAATTAAAAAATGGTGATTGCTTAAAAACCAAGGGAGTTTGTTAAAAACTTCATAGAAAGCTGGGTTGAGAAGCCATGTTCAGGCTTAATTAAATTTTAAGTCATGATAACTATGTCCACTGTTGTTATAGAAGGTAGTATATGACTTAGGGAAGATGGTGGGGAGAGAAATGAGGAATCATAGATGACATGTTTCATGCATTTACCATTTTCACCCTAAGATAAATAACTTCCCATGAGCAAATTTCTCATTAGAAATTTTGTTTTCTAGGTACTTTAAAAGAGAGAAGGTGGCACCAAGGGTGGATGATTCAAATTTCCAGTTACCAAATATGTATTATACTCCCATAACTTTGGAAATTAACTTTCTTTTGTGTTCATATTAGATTATTTTCTGCTTACAACCAAATATTAAATAATGTTTAACTGTGGTCACTTAATTATCAACTATTTTAATCTATAACTAGACTTAAAAAGCAAATAAATAACTGTGCAGTTATTTATAATAATTAAATAATTTTCTGTGCAGGATATGGCTTTCAAAAGAAGATAATATTGAATATCAAGGCAAAAGAGTGCAACAGTTATTTAGGAGAATAACTTTCAAGTGCTAATCACAATAGCTTTTATTACATTGACCATAATCTTCAGTATTAAATATTCTGGTTTTCTTATTTAATGATTCTTCTATTTGTTCTACCTATTAATGAAATTATATTATATACATTATGTGTAGTATCATTAATCTAAAAAACAATTAAATATATAAAAGAAATTTTGTCTATTCAATTTTATCATCAAAGGGATTTGAAAAAAGCAAGAGTCAGCTACATTAAACTAAACATTCTTGCCTTTTTTAATTTTAATAATTAGAGAAAATCTTGAAAATATTTCATTGGTTAACACATGGTTGAAGAATGTACAATAAGTTAAAGCCCATTAAGATACTTCATAGCCTATTTAATAGTTAAATATGTTGACTCAAACCTTAGGTTCCTGAACAATTTCCTAACAGGTTTACCAGTCAAATATTTATACCACTACACCCAGTTACTCCTGTTTTAAATATAAAATAATCACAAAAAGGCAAACATTCAAAGTACCCATTGTGTTAAGATCATGATTAAATAAAGGAACGAAAATTAACTCAGGAACATAGAATCCATCTAATAATCTTTTCCATCAAATTCTCTAGAACCGAAAACCCCTGTTACCTCCATTAGTCTTAAATGTCCTCTGCATTCCCTTGGCTTCTTGGGACATAATAACCTTTCCTACAGGTCTCCCCAAGGGATATTTTAGTCATGCAGTGATCTCCTTGAACACAAGTGATGACAAACAATAAGCTAATTCTCACAAAGTTTTTTTTTAAGTCATTTTTACTACTTTTAAATGAGTGTGCGTGATGCATGATTTTGGTCCCCCTGATTAATGGTCACCGCCAGCCCCGCTTCGGGAGCTGCAATGTTTCCGTGAGCTTCCCTCCAGCAGAGCTCGACCATTAATCCAGTGGCATATGTCAGCTCAGCAGAGCAAGGTCACTCTTCTGCTTCAAGGGGAACCTTTTTAGAAATAATAAAACTGACAGAAAGTTCTTTTTTGCATGCTTTATGCCACCTGAGGTTGAGTGCTGCAGTTAATATCATAAAGCTTATAAACATTCCCATCTTAGGCAGCACCCGCTGCCACTATGCTTAGGAATTTAAAGGTTTTTTTTCCTAGTAAGAACAGACATGTTTATGTGGGGCAAATATACAGTATGTAATCCCAAACAGGGAAGGAATGGTTGGAAAAAAATAGTAGTAAGCTCATGCTAAGATATTTGGGTTCTAGAACTTCCTCATTACATTTTCCTTTCAGCAAATTTGGATCTGGCTCTATCAATATTTTATATTGAGGGGTTAATAGTGATGCTGAACTGTAACGGTAGCGGTAGAAATGAACTCAGTTTATGATAATTCCTAAACTTACAATATAGTGTTTGATAACTGTCGACTGTCTTTGAAGGGATTTTCTTTTTAAAATCATAAATATTTGTTTTAACTAGCAATGCTGCCTTAAAATTGATAATTGTAGTGATTCATAATCTTAAATTAATTTGAAATTTGTAGAATGACTTTAGAAAATATGATAGTGTAATGACCATAAAAAAAAGAATATATGCCCATAAGCATTACAATATATATATATATTTAAGTACTTATTTTATTTAAAAAAACAAAGTTGTGTATCTGTAACTGTGTGAAATATTCAGGAAATATTTAACCAAATATCCAGACTAATGTCATATCACTATGCATTATAAAATAGAATTTGGTACAAGGTAAATCTGCCTTGTTCTTACTCCAGGAATTTAAATTACTAAAATATTTTGAAAAATACAGAAAGGAAACTTCATTACTTAGGTGCTTTCATTTTACGTGTGAAGAGGAAATGTGGTGCAGTTGAGAACTCAGGCCCATTCTTCTAGGAAGCCGCCTCCTTGGCCAATGTCAGGCATTCATTTCATTATGTATAGGGACTTTTGTTTTTCAAGCTTGCAGAAATAAACAATCTCAGAGGGACTGACTTAAAAAACAGGTAAGATACCAAAAAAGGCAATACCAAGTACAGATTAGGTATGAGAAATCCAACTGCCAACAAGAATGAATTGTTGACTCTTTAAATTCCCCCCCTGGTGGAAACACTGTGTGGGATGCAGGATCATTGTTAGAAGTTTGGTTTGTGTACCAGAGTCCCAGTAAAGTGAATTAGGTAGTATAAAGGGCCAGGGACATTAAGTTATAATAGCCTGAAGTACATCTCACTTCAGAGAGCAAGTCTGCTGAGCCAAATGGAATATTTGCTTCAGCCAATCTGTTGGTTCTGCAGACATGGCAGCAAATTTCTACTCTTACTCTTTCTAGGTTCCCTGTAAAGTGATCCCTTTTGCTAATGCTTTTTTCCCCCTTAAGGTAGATTATTATGCTTGATAATGTTTTGCTTCATTACATTCTGATTCTAAGAATGATTACCTTGTTTTATGTGGGTGTTCCCCAGATCTTTATCAACTGACCCATTTATAAACTATGTCCTGGAGTAGATTACTTCTTTAAATGACTAATGTTATCCATTAGTCATTCCACACTCATTGTACATACATTGAGAAATCACAATTATGTTCTATATTATAAATGTTCTCCGTGGTAGCTAAAGTGTAATAGAAGGTATATGGAGTCTGAAAGTCAGACAGACTGAGTTCAATATGAACTACTTCTTCCAGGGATATGGGATACGAATACGACATATCCCGTTCTTGATGGTGATTCTAGTTGGGAGGACATATTGAACTAAACCGTGGTAAGAGAAACAGTTGAGGTATGGAACAAGCTCTGTGAAAACAGATGGAGAGATTTTTAGTGAAACAGGTACTATGTACTAGGAAATTTACATCCAATAAGTAACTCAATTCTCACATCAATCCTTGTGCATACTCTGATACACGCCTTCTTCAATTAAGCACACTGAGACTCAAAAGAGGTTTAATAAAATGTTCAATGTCCTCTGTTTAGGAAATGACAAAATAGAACCTCAAACCCAACTAAGGTCTGTATGATTTTAGCTCATGTTCCCTACTTCTCTGCCAGTTCCCTGACACATTGCCTTGGGCTAACTGGGGAGATTTCTTGAGGGAGTGATAATCCAGCTAAATATGAGAAGATAGATATGAGTTAATATGTTAGAAAAAAATGGGGAAAGGCATTCTAAGCTAAGGGAAGAACAGACAGAAGAGCATGAGAGTGGTCAGAGCATCAGGAACAAGTAGCCTCACTAGATCAACCAAACCAGAATATATGGTTGAGGGACCCAGGCATAGGAATTTATGTGAAGTGCCCCAGATGATTTTAATATGCAACCAGAAAGCCTCTTGTCAAGTGGGTAGAACAGATAACTAGTTTTCAAACGATTCTTAATAGAGGCCTAGTAGGAGGTAGCAGAGATCAGTTTGGGTGGGAGGAAGGAAAGAAAAAAGAAAAAGGTGGGAGCATGTAGGTAAAACAAAGCCCCTGCAGTGAGTCAGATGTGGGGCTGGCTGAATGATGGTACTGCTCAGCTGGAAATGGAGAGACATCCAGGGTAACTGGAAAGAAGGAAGCAGCTGAAAATCAAATTCTCATGGTCTATGTTATATGCTGAACTTCGTTCCCCCAAGTTCATATGTTCAAGACCTTACCCCTAGTACCTCAGAATGTGACTATTTGGAAACAAGGCCTTTAAAGAGGTAATTAAGTTAAAATGAAGTTGGTAGGGTATGCCCTAATCCAGTCCTACTGATGTCCTTATAAGAAGATGAGATTTGGATACACAAAGAAAGGCACCAGGGGTGTTCATGGACAGAGGAACAACCAAGGGAAGAGGCAGCAAAGGACAGCCATCTGTAAGTCAAGCAAAGAGACCTGGAACCCTTGCCTTGTGACCATCAGAGGCAACTAACCTTGCAGGCACTTTGTTCATAGACTTCCAGCCTCCAGAACTGTGAGACAATAGAGTTCTGTTTTTTATGCCATCCAGCAGGTGATATTTTGTTATGGCAGCCCTAGCAAACTAATACAGACTAGGTGCAAACTTCAAAGCTCTTTACATAAGGGGAGAAAGGGGACATAGCCAGCTGTGTTGACAAATGGGTTTATCTATAGAAGAATCACTTCATCTACCACCAGAGATAGCTTAAAAACCTCTTCCATTCTTATTAATCAATTCTTAATGGAGGACATTTTTATTCTCTCCTAAGAAGCTAATTATGAATGTCTTGTTTCCAGAAGTTCACCTAAATCCTGAACACTAGAAAGGAAGAGAAATGGATCAGTTTTGTAATTCTAAATTTGGAAACTTAGATATATAGAGTATGGACATAGTTCCATTATTTAAAAAGACACAGTCTGCAGGGATAATGAAGCCATTTATCTCCAAAGCAAGGCAAAGAAAGATTAAAAAGATAAGTGTCTCATTAAATTGAATTTTAACAATCCAGTGCAATGGTAGTCAAGGTAGTGACTTGATACTCTTCCTGCAGGATATAGTATCTAAATACCCAAATAAAGGCAGGTTACACTTTTCATCATTTCTCTCAGCCATTTGTCTCCTGGACTTGTCTACTGTCTGGGTCCTGTGGGTTTTTGTCAAGTATAGCCAATCTATTTGGCCCTAACCTTTTTGCAACTTGCTTGTGATAAAATTTGATTATAGATTCATGTTCTATAAAATGGGAAGACTAAAATGAATTGGTGCTTTGTTTGGAGAAAAGTTTGGAATGCTAAAATTATTTCACTCTTCCAAACAATTAAACCTGGTGACATGAACAAATTATTAATTCATCTTTTCTGATTTTCCTAGAGATGGAAATTAAGTCCAATAGAAAAATGCTATTTTGAAGAAAGAGGCAGAAACCTTTCCGAAATAGCACATCAATTTTGGGATGAATTTCCAGTGGCTGTGAGTGGAGGAATGAGGCCCTTTCTCCTTGTTACATTTATACTGGCTGGAAGCAAGAACAGTGCAGGGCAGTGGCAGCCTCTGTTTACCATCTTTCAAGCACATATGATAAGTTTCCTGTACATATTCGAATGGCTACAATATGTACAAATAGATCCCAACGTCAGCATCTTCTCCACATCCACCCTGCTACTCCATTTGTCTCACCCTCTCTTGCTTACTAATGGCCTCCTATCTGGTCTCTTCTCTCTGGTTACTCCCTCACTCCCTTCAATGTATTTGAAACACAAAAGACAGAATTTTCTCTTTTCATACTGTTTCAATACTAGTACAAACCCTTGTAGTGACCTAGAAGGCCCTCTGTGATCCGGCCCTCAGTGACTGCTCTTCCCCTTCCGCACTCTACTCCACTGTTTCTCAGATTCACTAGAGACACTTCCGCCTCCAGGCTTTAGGGCTCACTCTTCCCTCTGCCCGGAGTACGGCTTCCTTAGCCCACCTTACAACCAGCTAATTTGCTTCCTTCAGGTCCTTTACCAAATGTCCTCTTCATGTCTTCCCTGATCCCTTCTGTTTCATGTTGTTCCTTCCCTCCTTGGCACTTATCATTACCTGACATACTATATATTTAACATATTTATCTTATTCATTGTCTACCATTTCCAGTAAATGTAAACTCTACGAGGGCTGGGATCTATGTTTTATTCACTGCTGTATTGTTGTATTCCTAACATATGGTCTGCATTATCCATAGTAAGCAATCAGTAGATATTTGCTGCCTTGAGGAAGGAATAAATGAATGGCTTAATGGATTAATGAACTAGTCTTTTGACAAGATTAGTAGAAAAAATTTCTCCTGATTGGGAAACCTTAAAGTTTCCTGATGTTCAGGCACTTTTTTTTATTAGTTAAATCGGAATATTTGAAGATGGAACCAAATAATTAGCATTTCTTCAAGATCTTCAGTGATTCAAACGTGCAACCTAAGTTGGGAACCATCAATATGAACATAATTTCCAAACGAACATAATTTCCAAACTTGAAATGCTCAGGGAACTGCTGGTTATCTCCTTACTACATATATATTCTGATGTACTAGGCCTGGGGCGCATTTCTAACAAAGTCCTGGAAGGCCAGTGCTGCTAGTCTGTGGGACCACGCTGAGCAGCACCTCCTTAGATCCGTGCTCACCTCAACCTTGGGGGCTCTCTGATGCATTTCAGCATGGTCTGTACTCTTTTACCTCATGACTTGTCTAACCTGGCTTTAGGTTTGCATTACCATTTACTTTAAATATTTCTTGAAAAACAAACATGGCATAAATACTAACTAAACATATAAATGCAGATAACTTTTTGAGAGATTTTCTTAGGTGTGGAGGGGACTAATAATGAAAAGTAAAAGTAAATATTTATTTATACCACTGTTTTTTAAATGGGAAAGGTGCATTTAAAATCTTACATTGTCAACTATACTTCGATTAAAAAGAAAAAGAAAATATATAAATAAATAAAATAATATGTATATTGCATAGCATAAACCTTAAGTGGGATCATTTTGTTTGATATGCCAAAACATTCAACTGAATTCATCTAAATTAAAGTATGAAAATTATACCCCAGATGAAGAAGCAAAAAGAAGTAGGGTGGTGGGAGGAAACCCACAGATTTAGAGGAAGAAAAACTGTCACATGTAATCCCAAATCATTTTTTTTTTTTTACTAGCTATGATAGCTTGGGCAAAATATTTCACAACAACAGGACTGTTTCCTTTCCTCTAAATAAGAGGAAAAAATAATGCCATAAGCTCCTTGTGCAAGTCCTGGCCTAAAGTAAGCATGTAAATCCTTCTTTCCTTTTCTTATACCTGGTTAGATAAGAGTTAAAATGTATCTTGGCAGTCCTGATAGGAAAAGCTATCAAGAAAGCCCCTTAATGCCACAACTATGTGTCATCCTTGTCTGGGAGCATAAATTTGCACAGCGGGCAGTGCAGTGAAAACAGCTCATAATCAACTCATCACCTCTCATCATTGCTAGGATCAAATGCAAATGGGATAGAATGCCACTTCAGTCATTGCTAGTGAAAATTAGCATCTGTGACACTAATGGTGTCTCATTTAGTATGTACTTTAGATTTTAAAATATGGTAAAAAAAAATGCTATTTCCAGAACCACCATTATTCTGTTTCCCTTTAAAATGACAGTGGTATTTGAATCTCCTTTGCTCAAAGAAAAACCTCAATTAAAATTTTTTTAACACAGATAATTAATCTCAGCCAAATAAAGTTGCTCTAATTACAGTTGCAGAGTGTCATTGGCAGGGTCTATTCCTTTTCTGTTTTCTAAGTTTCTACCATATTACCTGACCTGCAATAAAGGTCTACTGTTGAGTAACAGTGGGCCTCTCTAGGGATTCTGCACTTCTGTTGTATTGCAATTCTTCTTAAAATAAAAATTTTAAATGACCTACAATGTAAATTATATTTACACATATACATATAAACTTTATGTACACACTAATAGACTAACTACCAAGAAAAATGAAAGTACATAGCACTAATGAGTATTCATACTTGAACCAGGCGGCATATAGTAGATTCAAGAAACTTCATTAGCTTTACAAATATTAAAAGCCTACTATATGGAAGGTGTTATACTAGGTGCAGAAAGAAGATACATGGTTATACTAACCTCAATATTAGTTCATTTTTTTGACAATTTGAACACTTGAATATTACAAAAGTTGTTACTGTTTTACATTTGTAAGTATTAAAGTGTGGGTGGACATCTGGAAGGATTTTGTGTGTGGAATTCTTGCATTTAATCAGAGCCAGGAATGGAGGACCTCTAAATTCTTTCTCGATTTACAGAGGCTCTTAAAGATATGTTCTCCCTTGCTTCCTTAAAATTTAGCTGGTAATTAAGACAGAAATAGAAATGATTTCTATAGTCCCTCTGTGTGTAATAGCAGCATAATAAGAACAGTAGCACTGGAAACTGACACATGTATTTCACGTTACACAGTTTCACTTTTCATCTAACTGTGTCTTTGCTCAAGTTATGACCTCTATTCTTGCTCATCTGTGAGGTAAATAAGAGTGATTCTCACACAGAGATGTTACAAATGTTAAGTTAATCAGAGTACAAAAAGCTCTGAACACAGCTACAAGCATGTAATAAAGTCACAATAAACACTTAAAACTAAAATAAAACATTTTTGAAAATCACTATCAATAGTGGGCACTAATGATGAGAAGGTAAAATTCAAGAAGGAAAGTATAGTACCTCAAGTATATGTTAAGCAAGGCTATTTGTGATTAACTTACATAAATGTAGAATACTTAACCACTAATCATCAAAGGTTTTTAATAATTGGAAAATTATACACCATAGAGAGTTCTGAGACACAAATTAAGCTTGTAGGAATGCATTAACATTCCAGTATACATAGTGGGATTCTTTTGTGATAATTTTGCAGGACTTTGTCAGTTTCCCTTATGAAATATCTCTGCTCTCTCCCTCTTAACCTCTACTGTAAACTTCAGAATAGATATGAATACTACTGGCCCTACTTGTGAGCTATTTGAAGGAAAGAGCCCATACCAAAAATGGAGAAACAGAGGAATAAAGGTTGAAAAAGAGGATGCATTAATGATAAAATTACAGATGAAACTGTATTTTGACATGTGTTTTGATTTATTATTTTTCAATTCATGGATATATTTATTGATAAGTTTTCTGAGTATAAGAAATTATTTTGAAAACTCATAAAATCTACTTCCATGTTTTACATCCATGAATATTTTGAACCTTCTCACAACTGCAGAAACTATTTACAAATACTCATCTCCATTTATTTCCTTCTCAAAAGAACAGTTTCATAATTTTTGAGGTAATATTAAGTATAATTTGCATTTGGCATTTGAATTGGGTAGTAGGTCACCTAAACTATAATCTACAGGAAGTAACATGAGCTACATGATTAAATGATACTTCCCTCATTTTTAACGTTGTTGCTCTTTACCTACTTTAGCACTTACAATAAAAAACAAGGCCATCTCAGAAATTCTGAAAGAATAGCATACGGATACAAGTGTAGCACAGTGCATGTTTCTGGGTCAGGAGCCGTGAACTCTTGTCTGGTACATAGTTAACCAGTGCAGATAGCAATTTCCTATATTTCAGACTGATTTCTTGATGGTTCTATTCTATCTTTCTAGACACAGGTCTTAAGTACCTTTCTAGTAGATGAAACAATTTGAGCTCCTCATTCTACTAGCCATTTGTTCATAAGGATCTTCATGACATACACCTCTGCTGTCTCTCAGGAATTCTGCTTTTCTTCCCATAAAATATACAAATTAGCCAGTAAAATAAATGTGAATTAAGAAGTAGTTGTTTCTAAAACATAATTTTAATTACTGGAAAAATACTACCTCTATGTTAAAGGAAAGAATTTAGTTGATCTAGAATGTATGAAAAACACACTTGCACATATACACTCCCATACCTCTTGAAATTCATATAATTAAACCATGTATCTACAGAAAATATTAATTCACTCACAAAAGATTTTAATACATTTCCAATATGACTATTTTCTGTGATATATTTTGTTCCAAGATATATATTTTATCAAATATATTTTTACTTTTATGAATATAGAAGTCAGTAAGATTCACAAATACCCCACTTACATTACAATAATTCCTGCAATTAAGGCAAATGATGATAGCCCGAGATATCATTTTGAAAATAGTTCAGTGACATACATATGATAGTAACTCACTACATAGTGGAGTCTTTCTAAGATACTCTAGTTTCAGATTTTTAAATACTTAGGGGAAAACCACTACTTCATGTTAACTTTTGAGGTCTCCCTAAAACCTACTTTGACAATTCAGTTTTGGTTGCATTTAACCAAGTTTCATTTAATAAATAAAATCAAGTTGCATTTAATAAATTGCATATAAAATTATATAGAAAGCCTAAGTGATCCTTTCAGAAACATTTTTGCACTTTGGGGAATGTTACATTGTATTTTTATTATATTAGCAAAAGAGACAGAAATCATTATGTTATTCAGCTGCATTTCTAACTACAGATGCTTGTCTATCCTTTATCAGATCTTTGTGTCAGAAAGAATTAGTTTTGAAAGTTTTATTCTTAGTTTCCAAAGATTGGAAATCATTTCGTTTTAGTTTCTTTCAGAGATTGCATGGTAACTTGCAACGAATTATAAAATATTGACTGTTGTTCAATGCCACATCAATTCAAAAGTTCACAATCAATTCCCAGTTCCTTTCTCTCAGAGCAGGTACCAAGCAAATAAAGATCAATAACAGATAATAAATCAGTTCTTTAAAAGACATCAGAACTCAGCTACTGTTTATTCACAAACAGATTAAAGTTGTTATTTGCCTAAGAAATGTAAGAAGTACAAGTAAAATGTACAAGTACTGGAGAAATTCTCTGACACCGCATACTGCTGTGTCCTATGTATTTTCTTTTATGTATTAATGAAACTAATTTAGAGCGCTACAGTACAATCACAATTTGTTATCATATGGCCTAATTTTTTTTAAGTGTTAATTATTATCAGGACAAAGAACAAACATTCCAAATAGAAACAATTTGATAAATCTATCAATTTATGGGGTTTTGATGTTTCCCAAATACAACCCAATCCTCTCTCTAGTTACAGTGTTTGTTGAAGAGTTTGAGTAGGATAAACAATCTTTATAATGAGCTGTGATATTTTAATATGAAAAAAGTGAGAAATATAAAATATTTAAGCATCTCTATTTTGCAACCTTCTCATAATTCTGTATTATGTATTAGGAACAGTTGAGCACCTATGAGATAAAATGCATTTGGTAAATTGTTAAATAAATTGACAACTTTGTAGTCATTAAAAATGTTCAGGAA
Organism: Manis pentadactyla; assembly: GCF_030020395.1. Taxonomy (NCBI): domain Eukaryota; kingdom Metazoa; phylum Chordata; class Mammalia; order Pholidota; family Manidae; genus Manis; species Manis pentadactyla. The sequence goes on along the minus strand of NC_080019.1, from coordinate 138,214,507 downwards.
GATTTCATAATATTAACCTTTCAAACATAGGCCACCAAAATGCTTTCCATGAAGTTGGTAATCTGAGCTCAAACTTCAGTTACAGATGTAAATATATGCACTGTATTGATAAAATTACAGAGACAATCATTGTCAGGTACTATTTAACATCTAACTTTGCAATTCAATTTTTTTCTATATTTCTCATGAGGCACTCAACCTTATGGTTGAATAGATTTATGACTGACAGATAACGTGTATATGTGTGTGTGTGCATGCATGTGTGTGTGTATTCTATTAAATGGTTTGGTTTGGTTTGACTGTGTATGAAATTACCTTACCTTTGGTTTTTGATGTTTCTCCTTCTCTGAAACATTAGATGGCTTTCTCTTCAGCATTTTGAATTCAGACTACTCCGAGTGAACTTTCTGTTGTTACAGAAACAACTGAAGATAGCAGTATGCGGTCTGTGATATACAGCAGCAGATAAGTTTAGACCAGTAATCTGCCACTTCCTCCTTTGGTCAGGATATGACTTCATATCTACATGGGTAAAGTTTTCTTTTTCAACAGTAATTCTTTGGTAATTCTGTATGTTTTGTTCCTGCTATATTATATGAGGTAGATTCCTAAGTCTCACACTTTACCATGCCTGCAGTTATCATAATGGCCATAAAGATTTCCCAAGCAAGTCTTTTTTTTCCAGTTTATATAAAAATAAATTTCTATAACACATTCTATGGACAGAGAGAAGAAAGCATCTGAGCCAATAAATGAAATAAAATTTAAGATATAGGCTTTTTAGTATCAAAAGAATGAGAAAAATACTCAGGGTACTGAATTTTACATTTCTAAGTAAACTTTGTTAGAAGATGAAATACACTAGATTTTATACAGTACTAATCCTATTTAAAACACATATGCATATATTTAAAAATGTTTTGAGTATGGATGATATACATATAAATAAATGGGAATAAGATTCTTGAAGTGAATGATTATACATTTGTTACTTTAAACACATTGTTATACTGTAAAAGCCCTGTAGAGTTGTCATGTCTATTACTGTGCTGTAAATTCCTTGTTAATATGGAACCAGATATCTGTCTGCTACAAACTACAATGCCCTCTTATTGATAATTGCTATTCCAGTGATAATCCAATGGATCAATGTACCTTCAAATGAAGCATCCAGAGTGTTTAGGTAATAGGCCTAGAATAGAGCTAATATGGCTTAGAAAGCTTTTTCATCAAGCTAAAGGGTTTACATTTTTATTATAATGTCAAAACCAAGATACTCAGAAAGTAAAAGCAAGAAGTTCAAACTTTCTTGTTAATTAGGGATTTACCAAAGAGAGACTTGTGGAATATCTCAATTCCGGTTCAGTTACACAGGCTTGTTAAGGAAATCAACCTAGATTTTATTTATAAATCCCCACGTTGAAAAGCAGTAATGCCATATTCTTAATAAGCAGCTTCTCTAGGTAACAAATCAAGTGACTCTGCTTCTGCTTTCCTTGACATCCCTGAGCCCGTCCTCCCTGAGGCACAGTTCTAGCATTCAAATTTCACTGATTCATTTAACAAATATTGAGTGTCTATTGTGTGCTTTTTGACAATATATCAGGCCTCCTGGCCAGCTAAAAAAAAATGTTTATGTTGTATAATAGAATTGAAGGAATACACTTGTCAAGATTATGGTTAACATACTTCTTCTACTAGATAATAAGAGAAGAATTATATTTTCAGGAATTACTAGTCTGGCATTTTCAAAATAGTGACACAGAGGACAACACTGAAAATTCTGAGGACTCCAAGGTTGGGTAATTCCCTATAAGTAGGCCTTCTTTCAAACTTTCTTTCTGGGCCCTGGTTAAGGCAGTGGCCTAAGTAAATTTCTTTTTCATTTGTTCAGAAATTGAAAGTTATAAAAATATGTATTTCTTAACTGAAACACTTGCACCCTCTTTGCCCACATTTGTTCCTCTGTGAAGAGAAATTTAATTTAAGAGTGGCATTTAATCAATAGCATGGGAATGAAAATACTTGCACTTACTACAGGATAGGGTTTTGGTGAAAATAAAAGGAAATATCAATAAACAACATACATTATGATTTATCATTTAAGTAATGTTTTATGTCAAGAAATATTTGTGGATCCTAAAGAGGCATGAGATTTCAAGTAGTTCTGCTTGGAGTGATGTTTGCTATAAGTTATACTTCTATAATAATAACTAAGGAATAGAGAATGCTCTATTTATGCTCACATTTATGGTGACCATAGCTGGACTATATGCAGTTTTAAAAGTATTACTCTCAAACAGTTTGTATAAAATCTCAACTTATGATCTCTAGGCTTTAACACTATTAGAAATATTAAAAATGTAAATAAAACTGGAATCTTTCCCTGAGAATTACAGATGGGAGAAGCAAAACTCTCCTGTGACAAGGTAGCAAATGTTTTATCAGTTGTCTTCTCTTTTGTGGAATTCTGAAGCCACTGAGATATTTCATGTGTTACCTAGCAAAATAAAAACTCAAATAGAACAGGAATGGTGCAGAGAGTCAATACAGAGCACACCTAACTCCTTATCATGACTAAACCACTAAGCCACATGTTGCTTAAGATATGTTCCAAAACAGGGAAATTGCAAAAGAGCAAAATCTAGTGCTCTGTTTTCACACATCACCTTAAAGGTTTTACAACCTAAGCAGGGTGAAACAAGGTTGGGACTTTGTGGCATATGTTTTGTTTACTATTCTGCGTCATGGAAGGTGAGTCAATATTTTAAAGAAATTGCAAATGACAGCTATTGGGTTGTAATTTATGAGAAAGAAAAGTGAGCAATAACAAGTTTTTCAGTAGTCCAACAAATATTTATTGGTGGATCACTAAAACATGAATTATTAAATTCAAATCATAGATATCAGAAAAGTATAGGTATAAGAAAATGCTGTCTGACGTCTTTCATTCTGACATCTTGATTGCCTGATGACCTCCATCTGTATCACTTTGCTCCCTGTCATCAAATTGAAGAGTAAAATTAGGTAGCTATATTTGGATTAATATTAGTCTATATGTTATTTTAGGATGCTTACATTTGTTCAATGGAAAGAGGGTTTTCAAACCAAATTTTTTAAATGAGACCAGGATCCTCATGCTGCCTTAGTATTTACATCTTCTCCAACAATGTAGACTTGGTCACAGCAAATATTATGCCTCTGTGTACTGCTGGGGCAACCATGACCAAGAGCTGTTTTAGTAAATGCCAATCTAAATACCCATAATTATTCTCAAGTGCATTGTTGGAGGAAGACAGCAGAGAAACACCTTCTAAGAACTTGAAAAATAAGGGAAATGAGATTGTTATTGTGGAATACAACTCTGAAATTAACATTTAATATAAGGTAGAATAATTATCTTATGGAAAAGAATGGATTGTGTTTCAGTCAGATCTACAAAATTTAGCCACTTATGATAGAGAAAAGGAGTCAATCAAAAGAGCAACTTCACCTTGATAGTTCCACTATTCTTCCTGGCTCTTCAGAGCAGGCTGCTATCTACAGAATGGGGATGGCACATTTATAGAAGGAAGATTTATAGAAGGGGTTGTTGTGTTCTTGCCTGTTTATGACTTGCTGGAAATGGAGAGCCTACACTATCATACAAATCCTACCTCCCCTCAAGGATATGATGAAGTTTCATATAGTTCAATGATTCACATGGTAGTTTCAAAGTCATATAGCCATATATAACATTTTGGGTGTTCTACCCTCTAGATATTTAGCTTATTCTACCCCATGATGAATAAAACACCTCCTTGTTTAGACTTGGGGGTTTACAGAGAAATGGGGGTGAAGAGGATGGGGGATGCCAGCTTCCCTATGAATCTCTTATATTTCCTAACTCTCTGAAGTCATTTACCCATTCAGTCTCTGAAGTCCCTATTTAATAATCCTTTTCTGTAAGGGACCTACCCCATTCTCTAAATTCTTTAAATCCCTTTTAATGTCCTACTAATTTAAAAAGCCTTCAAGCTGCTTTTCTGCTTTGCCCAGTTACCTGCTTTAGAGACTAAAGAACTTCCAAATTTTTGAGATGATGACTGGGAGGAGAGAAAAATTTTGATCCTACTAAGAGGGGGTATAAAGAAGATGGGAGCTATTGAGATCTTTTTTTTTTTCCTACAAGGTTTGAGACAAAGCACATGTATCACAAAGATTAATTTTATTCCAAAAACCTATATCAAATCCACATGAGAAATCAATGTTTCACCTATTAATTTCTCCTTGTGATCTGGTATCTTGCCTGGGTCTCATAACAGAGTTCTCACACACTCACAGTGATGGAGCCATGACCAACCCACCAAGGAAGGCAGGGGAACCGTAATTCATTGTGTCTTGCATAGAAAAAGGAGGGTGACAGAGGCACATATCAATAGAATCTGCTCAAGAATTTAAGCAGATAAGGTTTAAGGTTTAAGAGACAGAGCTTCAGTGAACTTGGAGTACCTTAATTCTCCTGGCAAGATAATCCATCATACGATGATGCATGCATCAAGCAATTTTTCCTGGATTTCAATAAACAACAAATTTATCCAACTACTACTCTTCGTTTGGATTTAAAGCTCTATGATAACTTTCTAATGAGGATTTGGTTTCTTGGGCAGGTCTGTCTGCAGGAAGAGAATGCATTATTCATATGGACATCAAGTCCCTGAAACCTTGCAATTGCTATTTTTTGCTATAAATTAATAAAAAAGAATCCACTCTTGGTGTGCTCAAAACATTATGCTTCTGAGAGAGGAGATCTGCTGGTTAGCCCCTACGTATCTTAGGAAGCCTCTTGGGAGAGAGTCAGCCCCTGTGACATTATTACTTATTTTAAATTTCTAAAGAGATATGCAGCACATTATTTCATTGTCTTAGTTGTAGAAAAAATAGATAAATAAGAAGGACCAGTGGTCTAAGATGAATTGGGAATCTCAAGAATCAACTGTCTTGAAAGAGACTAAGAACTTCTTGGATGACTTCTGTGCATGGCAAGATATTTGTAAACAATATGAGAGAAGACTTGGTAAAACAAAAAATGAGGAATAACAGTTCAAAAGTGACTAAAACAATTAGAGGGTTTGAGTTCAATGTAAATGCAAATTACTCAGAATATTTCAATGAATTATAAATATATACTTTCTAAGTGGTTGCTGCAAGTAATAACAAAAAATCCATTATTTATTCAAAGATGTAATACTCATGAAACAATCTTATTCTCAAAGTTAATAATAATAATAATGATAATATCTTTTTGAGTCCTCATTATATGCCCAGCATTGTGCTGTGTGCTTCATATATATTTTCCATGTAATCTTTACAAATCCCCATGAACTGGCATTAATGTTATCATCCTCAACTTCTAGGTGAGGTTAAGTAGTCTGTCTAGTTGTGGTCGAGATAGGATCCAATCCAAAGCCTCAGATCATAACCATCACTCTGTACTGTGTCTGCCTTGAAAGTACCCACAGGCCTGTCATGGAATGGGAGTGATTCATTTGGGAGTTAGGGTCAGGAATGGGAAGGGCTGGGGAGGGAATAATGCTACTGGTTGTGAGCGTGTTTCAGTCACTAACTGTGTAACAAAATTTGAAACCAGAAAGCCTGCAGCTCGTCTAGAGCTCTCTTCTTTAGTTAAGATTCAGCACCATGGGGCCAGACCTGCCACCACTTCATTTTACTTTTCCAACTGAAGCTACCTTGTTATGACCCTAAGGAGAGTCAAGAGCTCCTTAATACTATCTCTAATCATCATTTTCTGTAATATCATGCTTATAAAAAAAATGAGGGTAGGATCAAAAATTAGACTTGTCCACATGTTATGAAATTCCCTAGGTTCTGAAGTTCTCTGATGATGGCCTTTGATAAAGTATCTACTGAAAAACTGATATTATCTGTGAAGTTACTACTATAAGCATATTCTACTCCCTCCTTGATCTGGAGCTATAGGTGCCAATTTATGTTTCTAAGATGCATTTATTATTCTTTTAATCTTTAATGCTTAATTTTACCAGTTTTTGCTTGCCTCATTGTCACATCCAAACTATGTTCATAGTCTTTACTTTTCTATCATATTTTTCCCTTCTACACTTCTAAATGTCACTTAAATTTTGTAAAAATTAAAATGCTTACCTTAAAAAATTAAATAAAATCTCCTGTCATATTCCCTTTTACTCCCAGACTTCCAATTTCAATTCTTCTGATTCCTCCAGTATTAAAATCATTTTACTCATTGTTCAGATTCATTTTTCTACATGACAGGTATGTACTTTCTTGGTTTACATAACAGACATTATCTGTGGAATTCTGTTTCATCCTTGAGGATTTTGTGCTCTTTTCGCTCCCCAACAAACTTACAATTGTTTAGTTAAATCAGTAGTCACTATGATTTTGTAAATATTGTTCACAGCTAAGTTAAGTTGTGTTCAGTGCTTTAGGTTTTCTTTCCTGTCCATTTTTGGAATTCATAATCACTCGCCTTTTTTATGGTTGGTTCATTATGTATTATTGTTAATATACCCCAAATAAATGCCCCAACAAATCAACTGATTTTTTTTTGAATATTTAAGTACACACATCATACTTGTAATGGCAAATGCTTAAGCATGTAGGCTTGTTTTTCCTCTGGTTATTCTCTGTGTGTGCACTGCTGAGGCCAAAATGGGACTTCTTTTCAATCTTCTTTTAGTTTGGATCCTCTCTGGATTGAGTCTCATCTCATCATTTTTGTCTATTTTCTCATTTATAGAAACACGCTTCCCAAATGGAAATGCTCTAGGTCCTTGTAGATACTTCAAAATTTAAATGCTATTTTGACTTGAAATAGAATTCTAGCCTAGCCTCATTTTTCTTCTGAATTTAGGAGGCCTATCCATTCATTGTCTTCTGGCTTCCATGGTTACTGAGAAGTCTGATGCCATGGCGACTCCTGGTTTACTGTATGGGACCTCCTCTCTCTCTCTGCTCTTTCCCTTTATCCTTGGTATGTCCTAAAATGTCATATTATGTACCATGATATGAATTATTCATTCATTCCCTGTACTGGTCACTCAGTGGCTCTTTCAGAATGGAAACACTCAGCCTTCATGTCTGTGTTTCTTTGATAAATTCTTCATCTCTCTTTCTCTGTTCTCTCTTTCTTGGATTAGTCCAAAGTTATACATCCTAGACTGATACTCTCATTCTATTATACTTCTCTGTTTTCCACTTTTTTTTAACTTTTTTTTTTACTCTATAGGAAATTCCATTACTTTTTCTTCTAATTCTAATAAATATTTTAACTGTAATATTTTATTTTGCAAAGTTCTCTTTGAACTCTTTTCATAACATTCTGTTATTTTTATTTTCAATGCATCAGTAAAAATTAATGAAATCAATTGACAATATGCAACAACATGGAGGAATCTTGAAAATACAATAGTAGGTGAAAAGAGCATACAGATAGTGCAATGCTCTTTAAAAACACACACACACACATACCCAATTTAAAAAATAAAATGAAGGTATGGAACATAGCACTTAGTATAATGATTACTTGGGTGGAAGGAATCAGGGGATTTGATGGAGGTTCAGTATAAACAGATATAAGTTATATTTAGAGGTCTTAGCTTTTATTTTTGGGGTATATTTTAATAATAATGTATTATTAAAACTAACTAAAGAAAAGTGAGCCTTGAAGAGCATTCTTTTCTTAATTCTTAGAAAGGCAGTAAAATGTAATGGATAAAAGCATGGACTTTTAGCAGACTGCTTGAGTTCAGATCCTAGGGCTCTGCCATTTACTAGGATGTCCTTGGCAAGTTAGTTAACCTTTTCTATGAAAGAGACATGATGGTAGTAACTACCTCAAAGTGATTGCTATGAGGATTAAATATGATGCTATTATAAAGTTTGTAGAAGAATGCCTGATAAATACTAAACACTAAGAGCTAAATAAGTATGTTCTCTTATTTTTCTGAAGTTATTAATTATCATTTAAAAATTTTCCTTCTGTCCCTTTCATGGTCTTTACTTCTCTCTGATTTCTTTCTCCTATTTGTTTTGATCTACATTTTGCATCTTTGAGGCTTCCTTCAAATGTATAGTGATCCTTGACTGTTGATACATCACCAAGAGCGAGGTATGAAAATTTGGACTGGAAGCTCTGTAAACAGGCTGGCTTGTTACGTGATCAGGCAGCAAGGAAGTTTTTTCATCAAAAGAACCCAAATGGCAGTTTCTGGAATTCTATTCTCTGAGACTATTCAAGTTTTACAGGTAGTAATCTCCCCATGTCCTGGGAGGGCTGTGGAGGAGAGGGAGTAGCTTCCTTGCAGTCTTGAAATGCTGAACTCGCTGGGGGTCTTAGGTGCACACTGACTCACTTCCCCACAGCATCCTTTCCTGCAGGTTCTGAATTGCCACTTATTCCAACCTTTCCACTCACCTTCCACCCAAACACTGATAGGTATCCCTTCTTCAAACACTTTTCCAAAGTCTTTGTCTCTGTGGGTGTCTTTTTTGTAAATGCATGTAGATAATTTAAGCAAGGTATAATTTTGCCAACTACATTTCTTCATATTTTCATCACTTCTGACTCTCTTCTTTCACTCTGCTTTTTAAAATGTTTGTATCTATCTTATTTGCTAAGCTCTTAATAATATGGAACATATAGCTCTTCACATAAAGCTGACTCCCATCACTAGTACTACTACCTTAGAATTCTTAAGATTGACATAGGACGTGGCTACTGGCATGACACAGTAGGGAGAAGACAATACCCAAGCACGAATCTTTTCCATGGAAGTCCATTTTCATATTCAAGTACTTGTGCTTTCTTGACATTTCATATTCTTCTCACCAGCACAGAACTATAGTAGGCTGTGAAATAGTTTGCCTTTTAATTTTTTATCAGTAGTGTAAAACACAATAAAAGACTTTTGTTTAATTAAAAAATTTCAAAGTAATCTTTGAACTAAGTATATAATTCAGTACCACCTAAATCATACTTCATTAGGCTGAAAGGATATTCTGGCCATAGACAATACTGGCCAAACAAATCGAGCTAACTTTGTACAAGTGTCCTCTGTTAACTTTCATCTGAACGCAGTATACCTCACATGTACTATTAAAATCCCCTGCTTAATTCATACATCTTTCCCCAGAAGTACTAGAGGAAGGTAGACTGGGCTGATCAATAGACCATGATTTCCTGTCCTTACCTTCTTAAGAAAGAATAATTAATAAAATATTGCTGAATATACATATATATACACACACACACAAGCTACCTTTCCTCAGAAAAGCTATCCTTGAACAAGAACAAAATCATTTCTATTTCCTTTATACCTTCACTCCTCAGAAAAATTTATAGCAGATTTAACAGTGACCAGATTGTTTTTCAGATCTTACCATTCTGAAACTACACTAATGCTGTAAAGCTGTATGAGATAGTAGTCAAATAGCCTATTAAATTGAACAATCAAATCTCTTATGTGATATTTATTCACTCAACTTTGACTACATATAAGATATGCTCTAAGATGTAAGATAGTCTTAATTGAATATCAGTTTAATTACAAAAGTAATGAATAGAAAATGATTGTGGTAGATGTTTTTAATTCAAAAATGTTTACCACAGGAAAGTCAAATTTCTTAATGTCATGTATATATACATACATATATTTATGCACACATAAAATATATATGCGCATGTGTATATGTATATGTATATATATATGTATACATATGTGCCTTTAGTATCTTTTAATGAAAAGAGTAATAGAAGAGCTTCTTAGGAGACTAGGTATATGGTAAATAGGTACACATAGCCCTCCCTGACCCAACACACACCAAGTGAGGTTTCCACATAAACCGTGAAGCCACAGTGAGGCACTGCTCCTCAGACACCTTCCTGCATTCTGATTTTAAAGCATTTGTATTTGTCATTTCTGGGAAGGGAAAAATCAGGTAATCATTTATAGGATTTTACAAGTATGTTACCCACAACTCAACTCCATTTTCCTCTCTAATAAGAAAACTTCCCATACATTTTCATCTATCCTTGTGAGAAATAAAAGTCTGGTTTTCTTTGTCAATAAATAGTATGGTGAACCAGATAGTCAAGTTAACATCTGTGCCCAGCAGCCCATGATCACTTACTAATTAACTGAAATCAGATTCTGTTTTATTTTCAAGGGTATGGAGTTCTAACCACCTGAAGTAACCTCCACAGCAGCTACACATTCTGGTGACTGTTCCTCTGCTGAGCAAGCCCGGCTCTTCCTCGCACCACCCATCTGTGCAGGCCGTGTGTGTGTGTGTGATGAGAGCACGTGGACTTTGAAGGTCAGATGCAGCTTTGAATTCAGACAAGCTGCATAAACTTGGGCCCAACATTTGACCTCTCAAAATTTCAATTTCCTTATTGGTAAAATGGGAAAATAATATTACCTCACAGGATCGTTGTTGCGATTAAATTAGAAAATACGTATAACATTTCTGACACAGAGAAAGTCTTAATAAATGCTAGCTTCATCCTTCTCCCTTCAAATACAAAGGTAGAAAAACACAAGATTCCTAGGGATTCAAGCCCTACTCTCATTCTAGGATGTGGTCACAATGTGACCCAACTTCCTGGTAACATGTCCAACATCTGATTTCCAAACCTTGTACATGTGTCATTGCTAGTTTAACCTAATGTTCTCTCATTGTCACACGCTTAATGATATTTGATCTTTATCCCCAGCCACCAACTAGGGGAAATTTCTATAGGGGATTTCAGTTCTGCTTTCACTTAGATTTGGGGATAAGCAATTAACTGTGGACTTGCAAATACACTTTGAACAAGCTCCATACTTTTCCCATGGCCAGGAAGGCCTAAGATCTCTGGTCTTTGCCCATCTATGCCACTCTCCTATTTTTTCACTGATCTGGTCACATTGGTCTTCTCTTTGTGCTTAGACACCATTCAGTTCTTTCCTCTCCTGGGTTTATAGTTAAGCTCTTTCTTCTGCTTGAAGTGCTCTCCCTTTCCTTTTTCACATGGCTGGCTTCTTATCCTTAAGGTATTAGCCTACATGTCAACTTCACAGAGGGGGTTCTCCAAGTGAATACTGCTTTTGATTTTTTTGTTTGTTGGTTGGTTTGGGGTTACCTAGGAAGCAAAGGCTGGCACCAGCATAGAGCCGAGCACAGAGAGGCTCAGGAAGTGTTTGTTGCATAGATGAGTAAACTCAACTCTGTGGTCTGCATCTCCTTGGATTAAAAAGCATTGGGATAAAAATCTCAGAATTCATACCCCTTAAAACCAAAAGGGAGTATGGCAGATACAATAAAGTCTTAACTAGATATTAACAGAAAAAGTCTTGCAAAAAGTTTGAAACACACAGACTATAAACCATGTTAAAAAAAAAAGGAGAAATCCTTAAGACATGTCAACGTATTTTCCTAATGATGATAATGACCTATTATTGATTTATATAACATTCTTTCCCAAGGCTTGAACACCTTTTAACATAAATTATTTTACTCAACTTTCCTACAAAAGGCCTTATCCTGATTTTATGCATATGGAAACTAATTATTTGAATTTCTTTCCCATCAACTTAGTTTGTGATTTCAGGACTTCTAATTCTATGCCTGTAAGCCTTCCTGCAAAGCATCCATTCAAATAAATATCTCCTTACTTATTGAAAAATTATACTGGTCCCATCTGCACTAAAATCCTGACCCCACAAATTCTCTTAATATTAGAGCTGGACTTATCAACTCATCTTTGTGGAGATTGTACTTTGGAAAACTAATACTTCTCCTTTTAAAGAGAAAAAAAACTTTCTTTATAATTTGATAAATACTTAGGGGAAAAACATGGAATTTTTTTTTTTCTGGTTCTTGGTGCAGTTGGTAAATATGTCATATGGTTCATGCAAAGCCAACTTTTTTATATCAGCCAGTAAAGGTCATCTCCTCTTCTGGCAATCAGTTGGTGAACAGAATCTACTCAGCAGCACTTTGAGAAGAGGCCAATTTGGGAACTGTGTAAGTCTGTTGCTGGTCTTTAAGTCACTGCAGCTCTGACCAGCAGCTTGGTCTAAGTATGTTTCCTTTAAGGCCTTTCCTGTCACTGACTATCTTGCACTGATGAGGAAGACTTGGCAGAATCCCTCTATTAGTCAGACAGAGAACTGAGTGGGATTTGAACGCACGACAGGCAGAAGATGTTGCTTATAGGCCTCTCTCATCACTCCTGTATTCCAAGATATGGAGGAGGGACCCTGTCTTATTCACATAGCATAGCTACTGTGGGCCTGGCACTCTGCCAGGTGTCCAAAGATGAGAAGGTATGGACACTGCCTTCTAAAAGTTTACAGTCAATAGAAAGACAGACAGACCAATAGACAATGAAAATCCAATGTAATGTGTTCTGTATCAATCCAAGTTGCAGTGAGCTGGGATAGAACAGAGAGAAAATTACTACTGTGAAGAAGTAAGGAAATATGCATTAATAGTGAGTCAATAGGAATCTGCCAGTCACACAAGGGAAAGGCAGGGGCATTCTAGCAATGAGAGGAGAATATGATGGGACCAGAGAGTGTTTGTGTGGTCTGGAAATAAGGAACAAGTGCCTACAGCAAGTATGTGGTAAACATGGAGAAAGACAGATGCTGGCAAGTGGTTTAAAGCTAGACAATGAAGGGTTTGGGGGCCATGTGTTCTGGGTGGAATCCTGCACAAAAAGATTGTTTAGGTCTTAATTCCAGTCCCTCAGAATGTAGCTTTATGTGGAAATAGGATTGTTGCAGATGTAATTAGTCCTGGAGCAGGGTGAGCCCTTAATCCAGCATGACCAGCGTCCTTAAAAGAAGAGGTAAATTGTTGGACACACAAATGCACAGAGGGGAAACTATGTAGAAACATACAGGGAGAGGACCACAGTGTAAAGATAAAAGCAGACATTTGAGTTACATTGTGACAAGCCAGGCAATACCTGGAGCTCTGAGGGTCAAGGATGAATCCTCTCCTACTTCATTGCCTTGCCAGTGCTTTGATTCCAGACTTCTAGCCTCCAGAACTGAGACAATAAATATTTGTTGTTTTAAGCCATCCAGTTTGAGCTGCTTTATTATGGCAGCCCTGAGAAACTAATATACCATGCTAAGTAGTGTGGATTTGAATGTAACGGGTATACATGTGTGTGGTAAGGAAGCTACTGAAGAACTGTAGCTGAAGCAAGAGAGTGAGATGAACAGATTTGTCTGTCAGACAAAAAGCTTTGGCTGAAATGTGGAGCATAGACTCGGGGTAGGAATGGAAAGAATTGGAAAAACTTCCAAAGCTTGTTGGCCACTAGAATCCTTCAGGATTTCCTTATCTATGAAACAAACAAAAAGGATACAGAAACAATCACCCTTTTTCTTGTCTTAGTTTCATCCAAAAGGTCGTGTTAGACCTCTCCTGTCTGCATAATGTTACCTGGATAAAGGACGGGGCACACTTTGAAATCCAGTCCTGCTAGACCACCCTTACTAAGTAATGGGAATCTCACAATGAAAAGTTACAGTACTCATTCTATGATATGGACACTTAAAATGATTTTGATATTGATATTTTGATGTTGATAAAAAATAATTCTATTGAAAATCTCATAGCCATGAAATAAATAAAATTAGTTTTCTAGTAGCAATCCATTTGTGTTCCCAGAATTCTTTTCCTTGGTCTTTATCTTAATTGGAGAAACTATCTTGAAATGTCTATTCCCATGCAAGTAAAAAACTTGTTAAGAAACATAATATCATTAAGATCTATACTAAGGATGCTGGAGCACAGCTCTTTTTCTGTCAGGTATATTTCCTAGAAGTGTCATGAATTGTGATGGTAATTGGCAGCTTTGATGAAAGTACATGACTTCTTTCTAATTGGGGTAGGTGGTATGCAAACTCTGACATCTCTAAAGCTATATACTCTTTAGCTGTTTCTAATTTTGAATAGTTTAAATAGATCCTACTATAAATCTGGAAGACTTGAGTATGTTTTCAATATTTCAAGCAACATAAATGCACACACACACACACACACACTCTACAAGTGATATATCTTTACTAAAGTGACAGAATTCACTAGAGAGCAAGAAGACATTGTTAAGGCATTCTGATTCACATTCTGCAATTTCATCATAACCTCCTGAGACACATGGTGTACTTGCATATATGGGTAAATAATTTAATGAATATAAAACATGTCTCAATATCTTTCAGTTCATTTACTGAATACCATAACTGACAATGTTACAAGATACCAATTTTATGGCAGAATCAAAAATGTATGTTTCTGAAGATATTGAAGGAGCAATTTAACATGACTTCCCTTTGTTTTGAAAATGAAGTACATGTTATAATAAATTTAAAAATCAATGAGATTTTTAAATTAAGACTTCCTGAATGAACATGAAAACTTGTGTACAGAGTTTAGTATTCAGATGTCTTAGGCACAATATGTAAAACTGCAATATTCATTTGGGAAAAGTAAGACTCAGAGAGATGCGGAGGCTTGGTTTCAGGAAACAGAAATAGCCAAGGGCACCACTGGACCTAGAGCCTGAGTCTCGATCTGTGGTGCAAATGCAATGCTCTACTGTTGCCATGTGACCTTCCACAGCGATTAAGCTGTGGGTGTACAAACAACAGGGGGTTCTGTACTTAGTGATTCCTACAGAATGACATTTAGAGAGGCTGGAAGCCTTAATCAATGCTGCATGCCAGTTTCTTATCTTGGAAAACATGTTTTCTTTAAGGAAAGAACAGAGATAAAATATTTGGGACAGACTGTGGGTATGGATATCAATAACAGGGTGCCCTGTCTCTCTGTGATTGATATTTGTGTCAGTATCAGTAGTGGTTAAATTACCTAGATAGGAAAATACTGAACAAGCAATAATAGGCACAATTAAGAGTAGTAGCAAAAGGAAATAAAAAATGCCTGTATCTACAGGGAGTGGCAGAGTTAGGTATACTTGCCCACTGGCATTCATTCATTTTTTAACTCCTTCTTCGAAACACCATTTTAAAAAAATTTTTAGTTCCTAGTATGTGCTTAGCAATTGGGAAATAGCTCCATCTAAAAAATGTATATATTATCTGGATTTCAGAAGGCAGAAGATGGCTAGTTCTGAACTTGTGCAATTGATTTCAAATCAGGTAATCTAATAGAGGAACTCGGGTCCCTCCAAAACACTGACTTGAAAAAAGAGTTATATGGATATACAGACACAGTATTGTTCATAAGTTTAAAAGCCACTATTCCCCATACTCACATGCTCAGTCTAGTTTGTTATTAAAGTATAAAATGGGAGAAGAAGAAAGATTTCTTGGAAGAAGAAAAGGAGCCAACAGTTATTAATATCCTGCTAGAGATCACTGCATTTCATTCAGTCCTCTTAGGACTGTAAAAAGCGTTATTATCCCCTATTTTACAAAGAGGAAACTGAAGCACGCAACAGGTAACTCACCTAAAGTAAAAAAGCCAACAAGTAGTGAATTGGAATCCAGGGCTGTCTGACTCCACTATATTATACAGCTAAACCCTATGTAGACGAAAACTCATAAGCAAAGTAATGAAGAAACCTGCAAACCAAAAGCAATCCCATTCATGTCTTTAGCCACCAGCTACACATATAAACCTTGGTTTTATAACTCAAAATCAACCCCGGGGGAGGAGTTGTAACAAGCACAAGTGGATGTGTGCAGGCTTCAAAGTGTGGGAAAAGCCCCTGGGGAAGTAAATTGAAATAGCATGGAGGAGGGGGTGGAATAAAACAGAAGGGACACATGTGAAGATAAGAAGAAAACACATTTTGGTTTATGTATATCATATACAAGTCCTCAAAGATGTATGGAAAATATCTTCAACTACTGATCATCTGATAATGCTAACATTTATATTAGGAGACATATAGAGAAGTTTAGAGACAGTATTAAAGTTTAAAAGTGAGTCAATGAGCTCAACAAAATGCTTCATTTACATGGGAATCTATAATTCTCACACTGATTTTGAGGTGCAGTTTTCTAAAATATGTATTTGTTTCATTTTACCATTGGTTCTTGGGGTTTGGGGCCACCATCTATATGCCAGGCAGAGAGCTAAAAACATTCACATAAAATATCTCTTACAGTATTAACACTAAGTCAGGAAGAAAGGCCATATTATTCCCACCACACAGAAGTAATTGGGAGTCAGACAGTAGCGTGACTATGTATGCCATGGATTCCAAATTTAAACTCAGGATTCCTTCCTTTAAAGTCCAATGGCCTTCCTCACATACCATGCTGCATAAACTTCTTCACATGGTGAGTATAGTGCTAGCCTCATTAAAAATGCAAAAATGTTCTGTGGCTATTAGGAGCTTATTAAATCTTGGTGATTGGTTGATATGTTTAATTTCAAAAGGCAAGCCAATGTATTGTGTCTACCTGTCAGTGGGGTGGGGAGTGGGGCATAGGTCTAGACAATGGAAAGAACAGGGACATATATCATAGTTTGTTCACTTCCAATCCTGTGTATAGAAACTAACCTAATTAGTTCTGTTTTTGCTACTGGTAAAGACACAATCTCATTTGCCCAGATACAAAGGACAGACTGCTGCTCTGGTTGAAAACTCATTGGCAGTAACCACATTTGCCTGTGGTTTCTTTGGTTGAATTTAAATTCAGTTTTATTTTAGTCAAGGGAGATTCTTCTGCACTTTCATCTGAACTGAATTAATGTACAATAAATACGGCTATCAAATTGACTAATTGTGGTGAATAAGGATATCTAAGGGTTGCAGATAGTCAGGAAAAGCACATTACAGAAGCTAAGTATTCAATTTCAAAAAGCCTTTTAACATAAATATTTCAAAATCATCTGTTTTGTTACCATTCAGCATCAATGATTTTCATTTCCCACAACCTATTCTGACATTTATAGGAACCTTAAAAAAAAACAAAATACCCTTTGCAACATATGTGGTCACCGTACAACACCACTTAAAAATGACTGGTTTTGAATAAAAAATAAAGGCATATGAAGTTTGCCACAGTGAAGCAAATGAAACCTTTTTTTAATTGTTCCTTTTTGAGTTATGTTAGTGATAGCCGATACTCGATGCAAAGGAACTCAGAGACACATGCATACACACACACACACCCTATGTTGAGTTGCCTTTCAAACGCACCAGCTTGGTTTAAACATCTTAGGATTTAGAGCTCATGATCAAATGATATTGGAAACTCTTACTAAGTAAGTAAGTAGGCTGCCTAATCAACAAAACTGGACATTTTCTTTGACCCTCTGACAGAGAGGATGACTTTTGCTCTTTAGTCTATTGCATAGAACACTGCTAGTAGCCTTTAGTCATATGGTGTTGGAAGAGAGTTCCACGGCTACCAGAACTACAGAGAGGCAACCCAGTAAAACACCCTTACTAAGGAGGAGTTGCAGAAGAGAAGGTTGAAAAATGATGGCATAGACGATAAAAAAGGCACCCATAAACTAGAGAAAGTTGCACAAATGAGGCAGGTGATTAAAAACCATTTTTAATCTAGCTTGGATGAGAAGTTTGAAAGAACAAAACAATGACCCACTTAAGAAAATCAAATTCCACTTACACAGTTACTAAAGAAAATAATGCTTATGTTATAGTCATAAGAGCTATGTATACTCAAAAGCATTTTGTAAAATCTGGAAGACATATGGTAAGTGGCCTGGTGGTTTTTTATACCCTGTGTCTGGGGATTTTTTTTTTTTTGCTCTGTGAGCAAAAGCCCCAAACACTCTCTGACGAGAGTTTTAAACAAGTCAGTTTGGAAGGCACAAAACAGCCTCTAGGGATTTACCAGCTGCCCACATTCGAAGCACTTTCATACAGGCTGATCATAAGGGCGTGGAGCACAGAGAGTTCCCAAGGGCTGCGGGTGTTTGCCTTCAGTGTTCACAGCATGAGGTCCCTAGGGTGATGGGACTGTTTTATATGAAGGCAGTTGCAGACTGACTAAAATCCCAGCTTGGCCCTGAAACAGGGCTGGGGCAACTTCCTCAATCCTCAGCGCCCTATTGCTGCATTTGGAAAATTATCTACTTTACAGGGTGTTTGTGCTTATTAGATGTAAATAACTTGTGAAAGTGATATACACACAATACATTCTCAAAAGGACTTCCAGATAGGTGAAAATGAAATTGAAAAATCAGGGAATGATGAATTGTTTTTTTTTTCTACTCAGAGGTGCTTCTCAAACTCCAGTGAACATAAAAAATATAACCTAAGGACTCTAGAAATTCTGATTCAGTAAGTCTGGAGTAGGCAGACCTTAGTAATGTCTTAGGTGATTCTGATGCAGTTGGTTCATGGGAAAACATTAAGAAATACAGTTCTAGAACATAATACTCTAGCCAAACTGTGAAACAGAGATTGTTTTATTTGGAATCAGTTGCACTATGATTCTTTCTTCCTATGTCACTTCTCTCCTTCAAACCTTCAGGCTTCCAAAGGCCTCTGGCTCTCATCTAGAATGAGCTGCCTAAATCTACCTCATAAATGGGACTATATCAACCTTTCACATAAGTGGCATTTTCTACTAATTGTGAGATGGTAAGACGTCCAAGTAAGAAGAACAGTACACATTGCCTCTTGCCTAATTATTTAAAGTTGGGTAATGAAAGCTTTTCAACATTTTTCCTCTTAGACTATAAGGCTCTGAGTTTGGGGATATTTTCATGGGAATCAGGTCCTACCTCCCAGATGATAGTTTAATGCCACAACTGATATTTATTCCTTCACAAAGTTGATTCATGAATATTTATTCTTGGAAGAGGTCTCAGTGGTCATCTAGTCTTATTGATTTGTTTTACAAGGAAATTATAGCCCAGCCCATACCATCTGACTTGTTCTCCAACCCAGAATCTTCACAAATGGAGAAGTGTGCCACTCAAAAGAAGCCTAACTGAAAGACAATTCTACACTTAGAAAAATTTCCCTACTGAACCAAGTATTGGTATCCAGTATCAAAAAGCAACCCAGGGTCTTAAATAATAGCAATAATCCCTTCACATAAATAGAATGCAGGACATTTGGGTTAACTTTTTTCAGAGTATCTAACTCATGGGCTAAGAAAGCAGGATCATGGGTTCATTCTATGAAAGAATACTCTTTCAACAGAACAAAATTACCCAGAACTCTTTTTAGACTTGTGAAAGTCAAGGACAGAAAGTTTAGCATTAAAAAGTATTAAAAAGTTACTTTCTCTGAAAATAGCTTCTCTGCCACATTCTATAAAAAATCTGAATGCCTTTTGCATAATTGCTGCTTTGGGTCATTTTCCCCATTTTCCTTCCTCATGCAAAGAAAAGTGAGAGCTGATGATATTTTAAATCTTACTCCTCATCTACTGTCTTCAGAGATTATTTTTGCACTTTATAGAATGTGTTCTGTTAACCTAGGCCCACACATCTAGCAAAACTCTCTGGAACTTTTGCCTCTAATTCTCTTCTTCAATCCTATAAAGCTTTGAACGATATTGATTCTTCAAATGTGAAAAATTAACTTATCACAAATAGCACACATAAAATGGGAACTGACCAGAGAAATCCTAAGAATATTGTTTTAACTGGAAGTTTACCATTAGCTGCTACAACTTACTGTATTCCTGTTATGGCTCTTTGCGATGTATTTATCACTGTGTGGGAACCCTTTAATCTACTCCATACAGAGAGCAGTCAGAGCTCTCAGTGGCCTCAAAATATCATGGCGCTTGCCACAAACAACTGATCTAAATTTTGCAGGTGGCAGGTCTAACTTTTTATCTCAAAGGAAGTAACCCTTCTCTAAAAGTCAAAAAGCTGCCATGTCTTTAACCACTTCTTTTTTTCCAGTTTTTCAGTTGACACCTTGTCATGGCTTAGGGTGGGTTGCATCAATCATTCTGGGCTCTTACAGAAAACATTTTGTGGTGGTGACTATCACATGCAAGAAGCTAAGCGCCCTTTGTGGGTGACTGCGCAGGTATCTCTGATTTCTTGCCAAATCGTTCAGAATGCTGCAAACCCATTAAATCTCTCCACAGGGAGGAAAAAATTCCCGTATCCTAGAGAGAGAATTTATGAGTTCATTTCAATCACCCCAAATAAAAGCCACCCTCAATATTCATTAGAGATTTTACAGTGGCAATATGCATTATCTATTCATATGCCCTTCTGAAAGGCCAATTTCCCTTGAAACCTTGCATGGCTCCAAGCCACTCTTTGTAGAAACAATGGCCTATATCCAAGTGGGATCAGGGAAGGCAAATGGATGACATTTCTTTATCCATTGGTAATGATTCCATTAAGTCACTGTGGTAGCGATGAATTTGTGAGTTTTAAAAATTAAAAGACATATTTGGAATGTGCAGGCATGTCATCGTGTCACTTCTCTGCTGTCATCTGTGACCATATGTTCTAAAGTGAACAGGCTTTTCATTTTACATTCCAAAAGATGATTTTCAAATTGACGTTTCTTTCATTTGAAAAAATGTGTATGTTGGGGACATAAGACTATGAGCCTGAGAGATTTTCATTCATCTTCTTCATCCTACCACCATCATTTGAGCCCCCAACATCTCCAATATATTCTTGCTACTGTGGAGAGCAATCACGTATCTTGCACCCTCAACAAACAAATAAGAAACAAACAAACTGATAAGACCCAGCCATTAGCCTAAAGCACTTCTTGCAAAGCTTTCCACTGCTTTTAGGGGCCAATCAACAAAATTTAGAACCTGTGAGGCCATGAGTGGTCTGACTCCTTCCTCAGACCTACCTTTGCCACATCACTTTTCTTTCTCTCCCAGCCACCCTGACTGTTCTCTCATTCTCCCTCATTTGGGCTACTTGACTCCTATTTGAGCTCAGTCATCATTACCCCTGAAAGTGTTTTCTGAGTCGTTGAATAGCTCAAATATGCCTCTTATAGGCCTTCAGAGATCCATGTAGCTCTCAGGGATCTTATCAAAGTTACCGTTTCACGTTTAGCTGTGTGATTATTTATATTTTTGTCTCTGTTTGGACTAAGAGTTACATAGTGTCTGTTTCTGCCAAACATTTTATCCTCCTTATAAGGTTCAATGTTCAATGTAAATATTCCAAAATAAATTGCTGAGTGAATGAATAAATGAGTGCTTGAATTTAATCCATTTTGTGCCCCGGCTAAACATCCCTTTCTATGTGTGAGATGTGAGCTTCCATTTGGGTTGGGTGTAAGGTGAGCTGCAATAAGGCCATATTTCTAACGCAATTATACATCAATATGGTTATATTTAATAGCTAGGACCATGAGATGCATAAAGATATTACACTGAATATTCACAATGGTTTTTAGAGTGAATTCAACTAGTTGCTTTACAACTTCCTAGGAAGGAGAGGGAATGTAAATTTCTTTGCGTCATTTTTCATTCTTTCCTGAAAAAGGTGTGTTATGCCTGAGAGTTACAGTCTGACTCAGAAATAAAGTATCATGAAATGCGTATGTGATAAGGCTATGATAAAAATATGAAAGGAGTTTTATTAAGGTAAAATCATTTTACATACATAAGACTATGCTAAATAAAAATATGGTGATAATTTTGGAAGTCAGAAAAGGGCAATGGTGAGCCCAGCACAGACACTACCAACCCCACCTTCTTTTTGTCTGCATGCCTTGGAGAGTCACAGGAACACCTCCTGGAAGCTAAAAGCAGAGTCTACCTACAAATGTACTGTGTACTTTGAATGAGGCAGTTCTGGCTTATCTCCAGGAAGAAAACTGGGCACACTCTATTTTAAAAATCTGAAAAATCAGAGAAAATTAGTAATTAATACAACATTATCTCATGTGAAACAAAATTGCTGAGGATTACTGATGGTGATACTGCAATGCCAAGTGTATATCCTAGTCATCTTTGTGGCCCCACAGCAGCCCAGTGCAGTAACTGATACACGAAGACATGCTGTTTTTCATTGAATGAAGGATAAATAATTATGAACACATAATTATAAATTGCAATTAAGTAGTAATAATTTCCACTAACAATAGCAGC
Source organism: Manis pentadactyla (assembly GCF_030020395.1). Taxonomy (NCBI): domain Eukaryota; kingdom Metazoa; phylum Chordata; class Mammalia; order Pholidota; family Manidae; genus Manis; species Manis pentadactyla. The sequence goes on along the minus strand of NC_080019.1, from coordinate 138,192,416 downwards.
TCTTCTTCATTAAGTTCCATCTGGATGTCAGATATACAATCCAACACTTTATGTCTAATTCTTATAAGAACTTCACAAAGAAATCTTCATTGTGTTCATTTAATAGGTAAATAAATGAAACTTAGAGAAATCAAGTAACTTAGTGACACAGACAATAAGTAGTAAGGCTACAATTCAAGGCCAGGCTTATTTGGCTCTGACACTCATGGAGTTTCTACCATGTATACTTCCTCTTTACCATAAAGTTTATTTACCTTTTTGCTGAAAATCTAAAAAAAAACACTGACAGGAAAAGTCTGGACTAAGAGTTAGGAGGTTTATGGTCAGTACCATCTCTGCCATCATCTGCTGTGGGACCTTAGGTAATTCACTCAATCTTCATTTGCCTCAATTTCTCCATCTGTAAAATGACCATAACATTTGCCTAATTTATAGTACTAGTATAAGAAAAAATGTGGGAAAAGTTATATTGCACCTCGAAGGCAGGGACTCTTTATTAAGCTGTTAAGCCCTTACCTTGAATTGGAACTTTCACATGAATCATTTCATTTTTACACAGCAAGACAGGAACTAATGTTTTGATTTTTATAGATGAGATACAGATAGGTTACTAGCCTAGTCTCAAAAGTTATAAAACCACAATCTTTGCAGAAAAACTTTGGACTCTAATAGATTGGGGCTTAAAAATCTGTAAATTATTTAACTTCTTCATGCTTCATATTTTTATTAATAAAATGGGGTTGATAATACCACCTTACTGATAGCATAGATAAAAGCACCTGAAATACAGTCAACTGCTACAGCAATGCAAGCCATGGTTATCATTATATTGACATGTCTGCATGATCAGAATAAGATCTCAGAGACATGAACACTCAAGGTAGTATCTAGTGTGTGTGTGTCTGTGTGTGTGTGTGGCGGGTGACGGTGCCAAAAAGAGGATGTCTTACTTCTATCCAACACTTTTCACATTGCATAGTCCCTGCTTTTCTGCCTCTCTCTACAATCATACTTAAACTTCACCCACCCATTTTTCAAAGCAGAATTTAGCCCTCTGAAATGGCATTCAAACAGATTTTTAAAGGTAGTTCTTTTTGGGTGGCACAAGCCTTCTTAGCTCCTGAGAGTGGAAATGTAGACATTTGGTTCATTAAGAATTTTTCATGGCCAGGAGGACCTGGTTGTATTCCAAGTGAAGTCTCCATTCACATGCATAGTTAACTCATACGTGAGCGATAGAAGAGAGGAAGTAGCCAGGACAGAGGAAGCGCAGTTGGTCAGGAAAAAAACAAAACCAAACCAAAAGCAAGCCCAAAACCTAAAATAGCTTATGTAAAGAAAAAAAGTGAGAGAAGTAACGTAAAAAATGGTCATTTGAAGCGTGAGAAATGAGCTGCCTTGAAAAAGCTGAAAGAAAATCTTTATTTACTTATCTCTGCTCATATAATTTATCTTCCTCAGAGCATCCTCATAGTCCAAACCATTGAGGGTAAAAAGGATCTTAAAAATCATTGATGGTTGTCCCTTTATTCTAAAAATGAGGAGACAGAAGACCATGGAGATTAAGCACCCTGGCTCAGAGATCCTAGTAAGTGACAGAGTTGAGTTCATACGTGTCTCTCTTGACTCCAACCTGGGCTCCTTTGATATGTAACACAGCCTCTAACCCGTCATGCTGCACACTCAGAATATGACTTTGTCTTTAACTTGCTTAGCAATATTTGAATTATGAGCTTGTTTTTCTGCTGCAAAAGAAAATCTGTCAGCACTTGGAGTGTTCTCCAGGGCTCATGATATAAAATATTCTAACATTCAGGCCACTCCTATAAAGGTCTATGTCCAGCTTTGGTGATTTGTTTTATTCTGATGAACCGTGCAAAAGAGTTAGGCTCTAAACAAGGAGGAGCTGGGGGTCTCCAGTGGTCAGTGAGTGTGACTGGGCCTCCTCCTACCATTTGAGGGTCCAGTGAAACAAATGCAACTTTTCTTATATAAGCCAAAGAGATCATGGGTCCTTTTTCACTATAACAAGAACTATTATAGATGACAAATATATTATGATGATTTAAAAAAGATTTTATTGTGGGAGTATCAGCTCAGACTTCTCCTTTATTTGATGAACTTGAGTAAACAAGCACAGAGAAAAACAAAAACAAAAACCCTCCCCTGACAAAAAAGAGAGAAGTGGTGCAAAACCCTTAGACCAATTCATGAAAAAGGGTTCTTTGACTTTCTAACAGTTCTAGAATTAGATTACAGGTTTGTTACTATAATTGGAAAAAGCCAAACATCAACCCAAATAATTAGACAGGTTTGTGATCTACATTGTTCTACCTCACAATTCTAATATTTTTCTTTATTTTGATATCATTAATATACAATTATTTGAACAACATTATGGCCACTAAATCCCCCCCATTACCAAGTACCCCCAAACACCCCATCACAGTCACCATCCATCAGCGCAGCAAGATGCTATAGAATCATTACTTGACTTCTCTGTATATACTGCCTGCCCCATGTCCTCACCCTCCCACATTATGGGTACTAATCGTAATGCCCCGTTTTCCCCCTTATTCCTCCCTTCCCACCCATCCTCCCCAGTCCCTTTCCCTTTGGTAACTGTTAGTTCATTCTTGGGTTCTGTGAGTCTGCTGCTGTTTTCTTACTTCAGTTTTTGCTTTGTTCTTATGCTCCACAGATAAGTGAAATCATTTGATACTTGTCTTTCTCCGCCTGGCTTATTTCACTGAGCATAATATTCTCTAGCTCCATCCATGTTGTTGCAAATGGTAGGATTTGTTTTTTTCTAATGGCGGAATAATATTCCATTGTGTATCTGTACCACATCTTCTTTATCCATTCATCTACTGATGGACACTTAGGTTGCTTCCATTTCTTGGTTATTGTAAATAGTGCTGCAATAAACATAGGGGTGCATCTGTCTTTTTCAAACTGGGCTTCTGCATTCTTAGCGTAAATACCTAAGAGTGGAATTCCTGGGTCAATAGGTATTTCTATTTTTAGTTTTTTGAGGAACCTCCATACTGCTTTCCACAATGGTTGAACTAGTTTACATACCCACCAGCAGTGTAGAAGGGTACCCCTTTCTCCACATCCTCGACAACATTTGTTGCTGTTTGTCTTTTGGATGTTGTCCATCCTAACCAGTGTGAGGTGATATCTCACTGTGGTTTTAATTTGCATTTTCCTCATGATTAGCAATGTGAAGCATCTTTTCATATGTCTCTTGGCCATTTGAATTTCTTCTTTGGAGAAGTGTCTCTTCAGATCATGTGCCCATTTTTTTTATAGGATTATTTGCTTTTTGTTTGTTGAGGTGTGTGAGCTATTTATATATTTTGAATGTCAACCCATTATCAGATCTGTCATTTATGAATATATTATCCCATACTGTAGGATGTCTTTTTGTTCTACTGGTGGTATCCTTTGCTGTACAGAAGCTTTTTAGTTTGATATAGTCCCACTTGTTCATTTCTGCTTTTGTTTCCCTTGTCTGGGGAGATGTGTTCATAAAGAACTTGCTCATGTTTACGTCCAAGAGATTTTTGCCTATATTTTTTTTCTAAGAGTTTTATGGTGTCATGACTTACATTCAGGTTTGATCCATTTTGAGTTTACTTTTGTGTATGGGGTTAGACAATAATCCAGTTTCATTCTCTTACATGTAGCTGTCCAGTTTTGCCAACACCAGCTGTTGAAGAGGATGTCATTTCCCCATTGTATATCCATGGCTCCTTTATCATATATTAATTGACTATATATGCTTGGATTTATATCTGGACTCTCTAGCCTGTTCCACTGGTCTATGGGTCTGTTCTTGTGCCAGTATCAAATTGTCTTGATTACTGTGACTTTGTAGTAGAGCTTGAAATCAGGGAGTGTAATTTCCCCTGCTTTATTCTTCCTTCTCAGGATTGCTGAGAGGTGGTTCCATATGAATTTTAGAACTACTTACTCTAGTTCATTGAAGAATACTTTAGGTATTTTGATATGGATTGCATTGAATCTATAGATTGCTTTAGACAAGATGGCAATTTTGACAATATTAATTCTTCCTAGCCAAGAGCATGGGATGAATTTCCATTTATTAGTGTCCTCTTCAATTTATTTTAAGAATGTCCCATAGTTTTCAGGGTATAGGTCTTTCACTTCCTTGGTTAGGTTTATTCCTAGGTATTTTATTCTTTTTGATGCAATTGTGAATGGAATTGTTTTCCTGATTTCTCTCTCTGCTAGTTCATTGTTAGTGTATAGGAATGCAACAGATTTCTATGTATTAATTTTGTATCCTGCAACTTTGCTGAATTCAGATATTAGATCTAGTAATTTTGGGGTGGATTCTTTAGGGTTTTTTATGTACAATATCATGCCATCTGCAAACAGGGACAGTTTGACTTCTTCCTTGCCAATCTGGATGCCTTTTATTTATTTGTGTTGTCTGATTGCTGTGGCTAGGACCTCCAGTACTATGTTGAATAAGAGTGGGGAGAGTGGGGCATCCTTGTCTTGTTCCTGATCTTAAAGGAAAAGCTTTCAGCTTCTTGCTGTCAAGTATAATATTGGCTGTGGGTTTGTCATATATGGCCTTTATTATGTCGAGGTACTTGCCCTCTATACCCATTTGTTGAGAGTTTTTATCATGAATGAATGTTGAATTATGTCAAATGCTTTTTCAGCATCTATGGAGATGATCATGTGGTTTTTGACCTTCTTTTTGTTGATGTAGTGGATGATGTTGATGGATTTTCGAATGTTGTACCATCCTTGCATCCCTGGGATAAATCCCACTTGATCATCATAGATGATCTTTTTGATGTATTTTTGAATTCAGTTTGCTAATATTTTCTTGAGTATTTTTGCATCCATGTTCATCAGGGATATTGGTCTGTAATTTTCTTTTTTTGTGGTGTCTTTGCTTGGTTTTGGTATTAGAGTGATGTTGGCCTCATAGAATGAGTTTGGGAGTATTCCCTCCTCTTCTACTTTTTAGAAAACTTTAAGGAGGATGAGTAATAAGTCTTCACTAAATGTTTGATAAAATTCAGCAGTGGAACCATGTGGTCCAGGGGTTTTGTTCTTAGGTAGTTTTTTGATTACCAATTCAATTTCTTTTGTTTATATTCTCAAAGAACCAGCTCCTGCTTTCACTGGTTCTTTCTATTGTTTTATTCTTCTCAATTTTATTTATTTCTTCCTTAATCTTTATTATGCCCCTCCTTCTACTGACTTTGGGCCTCATTTGTTCTTCCTTTTCTAGTTTCATTAATTGTGAGTTTAGACTGTTCATATGGGATTGTTCTTCTTTCCTGAGGTACGTCTGTATTGCAATATATTTCCCTCTTATCACAGCCTTTGCTGCATCCCACAGATTTTGTGTTGTTGATTATAATTGTCATTTGTCTCCATATATTGCTTTATCTATATTTTTATTTGGTCATTGATCCACTGATTACTTAGGAGCATGTTATTAAGTGTCCATGTGTTTGTGGGCTTTTTCCTTTTGTGTAATTTATTTCTAGTTTCATACCTTTGTGATCTGAGTAGCTGGTTAGTAAAATTTCAATCTTTTAAAATTTACTGAGGTTCTTTTTGTGGCCGAGTACATGATCTATTCTTGAAAATTGTTCCATGTGCACTTCAGAAGAATGTGTATCCTGTTGCTTTTGGATGGAGTGTTCGGTAGATGTCCGTTAGTTCCATCTGTTGTAATATGTTTTTCAGTGACTTTGTCTCTTTACTTATTTTCTGTCTGGTGGATCTGTCCTTTGGAGTGAGTTGTGTGTTGAATCTCCTAAGATGAATACATTGCATTCTATTTTCCCCATTAATTCTGTTAGTATTTGTTTCACATATGTAGGTGATCCTGTGTTGGGTGTATATATATTTTTAATAGTTATATTCTCTTGTTGGACTGACCCCTTTATCATTATGTAATGTCCTTCTTTGTCTCTTGTGACTTACTTTGTTTTGAAGTCTATTTTGTCTGATACAAGTACTACAACTCCTGCTTTTTTCTCCCTGTTTGTTTCATGAAATATCTTTTTCCATCCCTTTACTTTCAGTCTGTGTATGTCTTTGGGTTTGAAGTGAGTCTCTTGTAGGCAGCATATAGATGGGTCTTGTTTTTTATCCATTCAGTGACTCTATGTCTTTTGATTGGTGCATTCAGACCATTTACATTTAGGGTGGTTATCAACAGGTATGTACTTATTGCCATCGCAGGCTTTAGATTCGTGGTTACTAAAGGTTGAAGGGTAATACCCTTATTATCTAACAGTCTAATTGAACTCACTTTGTGTGCTATTGCAAACATAACCTAAAAGTTCTTCTTTTTTTTTCCCTCCTTTTTCTTCCTCCTCCATTCTTTGTATGTTATGAATCATATTCTGTGCTCTTTGTCTATCCCTTGGGTGACATCTGTTTAGCCTTAGGAATACTTCTATCTTTAGGAGTCCCTCCAAAATGCCCTGTAGAGGTGGTTTGTGGGAGGTAAATTCTCTCAACTTATTCTTATCTGAAAATTGTTTAATCCCTCCTTCAAATTTAACTGATAACCTTGTCAGGTATAGTATTCTTGGTTCAAGGCCCTTCTGTTTCATTGCATTAAATACATCATGCCACTCCCTCCTGGCCTGTAAGGTTTCTGTTGAGAAGTCTGATGATAGCCTGATGGGTTTTCCTTTGTATGTGATCTTTTTTCTCTCTCTAGCTGCTTTTAAAAGTCTGTCTTTATCCTTGATCTTTGCCATTTTAATTATTATATGTCTTGATGTTGTCTTCCTTGAGTCTCTCATGTTGGGAGATCTGTGCACCTCCATGGCCTGAGAGACTATCTCCTTCCCAGATTGGGGAAGTTTTCAGCAATTACTTCCTCAGTGACACTTTCTATCCCTTTTTCTCTCTCTTCTTCTTCTGGTACACCTATAATATGAATATTGTGCTGTTTGGATTGGTCACACAGTTCTCTCAATATTCTTTCATTCTTAGAGATTCCTTTTTCTCTTTGTGCCTCAGCTTCTTTTTATTCCTCTTCTCTAATTTCTATTCCATTTACCGTCTCTTCTACTGCATCTAATCTGATTCTAAATCCCTCCATTGTATGTTTCATTTCAGATATGGAATTTCTTAATGATTGAATCTCCGACTTTAATTTGTTCCTGAGTTCTTGAATATTTTTATGTACCTCCACAAGCATGTTTATGATTTTTATTTTGAACTCTCTGTCAGGCAGATTGGTGAGTTCAGTTTCAGTAGGCCCTTTTTCTGGGGTTTGTGAGATTTTGGTCTGAACCATGATCTTTTGACATTCCATATTTCTATGTGGTGCCCACGAGTGCCCAGATGCTCTAGTCTCTGGAACTGATCAACCCCTAGAGTGAGGCTGGGGGTCGTAGGGGAGTGGAGCTGATGCCTGGGGGGAGGAAAGATCTCTTTCCTGATTCCCATCTGTGGTGCCTGTCTCCAGTGTCAGAGCCAGTGGGCCAAGCACACAGGTGTAAGCCTCTGCACTTTGCGTCTATAGCTGTTGTAGGCGGGGCCTCCTTCTGGCTGGCCTGATGCCAGTGCAGTGATTGCGGGTTTGTGAACCAGTGAGGGCAAGCTAGGAGGGAGGCGCAGCAGGTTGCATGTCACAGTGGGGGGCCTCGGAACTGAGTAGGCAGCCAGGGGATGGGGCGCCTGAAGCTCCTCAAAGTTCCCTACCAGCTGGGTAGAGCATGCTGAGACAACCTTGTCCAGCTCTCCCCTTCCCAGCGCAGTGAGCTCCGTGCAAACCCCATTCCTTCAGCAGCCCTTTCGCTGCTAGGAAGCCTCCCACACCGCCTGCCTTTCCTTTGTCCCAGAGCGGCCGGGTGTGGATCCCCCCCTCCACAAATGGCTGGAATCTTTCTCTCAAGTGCTCTGCCTGTCCCAGCAACCCAACGTCCAGAGCACCACACAGTGTAGGTTTCTGCTCCCAAAGCAGACCTCCAGGGCTTGGTGTTCAGCAGTTCTAGGCTTCCACCCCCTTTCCTGCTCCATTTCTCTTCCTCCCGCCAGTGAGCTGGTGTGGGGGAAGGGCTTGGGTCCCACCGGATTAAGACTTTCGTACATTACCCTGTATTCATGAGGTCTGCTCTGTTCATGAGGTCTACGTGCAGTCTGGTTCAGCCTTCTTTTTTGTTGCTGTTTTATGGTTAGTTGTAGCAATTAACTATATTTTCATACTATTTTTGGTTTTGGGAGGAATTCTTCATCTCACCTCTCACACCACCATCTTGAATCTCTCTCAAAATTCTAATTTAATGTTATCTCTGGTCATCCTGGACTTCTAAAATGGTATTTTACAATTATAAAACAATTACATTTTCTCATTTTATGTTGATATTTATCATATAAGATTTTATTAGAAAAGACTTTTAAACTTTTATACACACTTATAACTTACTTTCCTCAAACTCAATCTCAATAATTTCTATACTTCTGAAATTTTTCCCTATTATAGTATCTCATAATTTAAGTGTTTCTTTTATAACTTCTTTTTTTTTATGTTAAATGTGTTTTATGTCTGCAAGATCTTTTCTAGGATTACTTTATATACAAGTACTGCAATGTGTTTGCCATCCTAGTGAATCATTATGCCAACAATTGTGATTATTTGTTTTCCTTTTCTTTCTAATAAGACCCCATAAACTCTCATTATAAATATGAAATGGTAGATTGTCCATCTCCCCACACACATATTTCTAATCTCCCACAATCACAGATCAAGTGTCTCAGAAGGCACTTAATATGCCTTTGCTCAGGAGTGAATGAATGGATGAATGGAAGAATGAAGGAATCAGTAAGCTGCGACAGCATGTCCTCATTTTCAAATTCTTCTTTGGATAAATGTTAATTCTTCTTCAATCAAACATTATTTTGGCTGGAACTTAAAACTTGTCATATAAAACATTCATAATTAATTATTTGTTCTTGTTCATTTAGGCCCCTAAAATTATTTTTAGAGTGTTGACTTTCAGGGTCTTTAATTGCAGTGTAGAGTATAGTAAGAATAGATGTCTTTTGATATTTTTGCATCATGTTTTCCTATTTTTCCTTTTGAATTTCTCAGTCCAGATCATCATTCACTCTGCCCTCCTTTCACAAGCTTTCCATATCTATTCACTGAAATGTGTTCTCTTTCCATACCACCATAATTCCAATGTAAAGCAGATAAAAGTTCTGACTTTTTTTGCTATGAGAATTGAACACAGGGCATTGTACTATGAGGAATTCTGCACTGATTGTTCATAGCCTACCTCCCTCTGGATGGATATGCTAGCAGTCTTAATATAGCGTATTCACCTGGCCAGAAAAGAATACCCCATCAGTGGGATCACGGAGACTTTTGACAGGAATGTGACATCAGTGAGGTATAAAGAATAAAGCAGAATCTATGAAGTTAATTTTGCTTAAACTATGTGCCTCCTTACTCTCCTTTTACAGGTTCTTTCACTCCTCTTTCCTTTTCATATTTGTTTTTTTCTTCAAGGAGTACACCATGGGTTCTTACTCATCTATTGGTACTTTTAAATTCCATGCTACTCATCAAATAGGGAGAGAAGAGAGGCAGGCCTAAATGAGGAAACGGTATAAACAGCTGTGAAGATGGGGAAAAAAAAATCGCTATTTCTTCTTTGTATACCAAAGGATGATATCACTTTGCCTATAGCAGAATATGCATGTGGAAGAAATGTGTAGGGATCTAGTTAAAAGGCAGATTAGGTGAATGAGTTTGCATTTGACCCTGCAGGTGTTGGGGAGACATTTAAAGGTTTGTGAGTGGAGCAGCAACACTATTAGGTTTGAGCTTCAAAATCATTAATCGGGTAACATTAATCAGGTAAATTAGTCAAGTAAATTAATCTGGTAGATTAATTTGGTAATGACGTGTCACATTGATTGAAGGAGGTAGACTAGGGTCAGAGAGACTCAGAGAGATTGCCAAGGTTGAGAGTAGAGAAACAAAGTAGAAGAAAGGCACAAATAGCTTGTCCTGGTTCTGTCTTTTCCTTAGATCAGTAGGTCTCTTAGGCAGTATTACAACTCTTATACACTTAGCCAGTGCGGCTCTGTGTCCCAAGAGCAGTTTCCCATGTCAGTAATTAGAGTATCCATTGCTCCCCATTTGAATTGGAAGATTAATTGTGCAATCTTTTGTTCCTTTATTTCTTGGTTAGCATTAGCACACATCCTGTTCCTCTAAATGGAACAGTTCCATAAAGAAATTTCCATTATCCACACTTTCTCTTTGGGTGCAATTTTGATGGGTTCCTGCAGTAATCCAATAACTTCCGTCTCTACCCATCTCATCTTCCTATGTATTTTAAGATGTTTCAAGTAGAGTTTTGTTTATTTTCTCACCTTGAGATTCTGTTTATAAACTTCAGTCATTTTTCTTTTATTTTTAAGTAATTCAATTTCTTGTTATTATCATTTTTCTAGATATACTATATGTGAATTCTTCTATACTTGGGTCTCTGTTTTGTTCTTTCAGGACTCTGACTTTCCTTCTTCCTGAAGGAGCTTTTTAAAAATCATTTTTTAAACATATTACATTATTTTTATAAAATAAATTTCAAATATTTGACACAGCTGAATGGTGACATGGATATTTGCTCCCCCTTTTCAAGTCACAATTACTTCCATTTCTTAATTTTGTAAAAATAATTTGTTTATCCTCCTTATAAGTCTGAAAGTTATCCCAATATCATATTAAAGGAAAGTATCATTTCTTTTGCAGCATACAAACTTTATTCTTTCTTGCCCTTATTCCCAACCAAGCCTATGGCTCACTTTCCTCTTTTTGTTAAGGTGTTTCAAGCCCTTAGCATGCAAAGCTTCATAAGTACCTTTCAATCACTCTTCTTGTAAATTGATTGCAAATACTTGGCTTCAAATCTTATTTTTGGTTACTTCCACTATTACTTTTCTTAAATGCATCTGAAATCCCCTCTCAACACCACTCATCTTGATCTTAGGAAAGACCCACATCCTTAAGTAGTTTTTCCTTTCACATTTCTTTTATGAAGTATGTGCTTTCTTAAATCTAATCTTTTACCTTTCACAATTATATCAATTCCATTATCACATATCTTTCCTCACTTCACAGATCCCACAGATCTTACAAACAACTAAACTGTACATCAAATATCTGTGTGTGTCTCATTCTCCTCCCTTGACTTCCATGAAGAGCCCCTTGTAAATAATACATTTCCCTGTCTGGATTCAGTTTGCTCATGGCATCTCAACTGAATAAAATGTTGCTTCTTTCTGAGCCTCTGGATTCTTTGATTTTGCTATACATATTACCTACTTTATTAATAGAGATGCAACACTATTTCATTTAATCTTCCCATTAGCCCTGTATGGTAGACATATATAACCTTGTTTTACAAATGGGTATTTTTACTATGCAGAGAGTCTTTCAGAGGAAAGGGGATGACTAACATCTGAAACCAATGTACAGAACTGGTATTAGTGGGTTGAAGAGAGTAAGGAGTTTGTCCAAGCTCACTCTGCTGGGAATGTCAGGTTGGCGTTAAGCTCAGCTCTCTGAGAGCCAACCTTAAGAGTGGGACCCTGAAGGGGCTTAGAAGGAAGCCATACGTGGGTAAATAAGGACTTTTTGAAAGACAATTCATTTACGGCCACATCAAACTGATTTGATAAATGAACATCAAAGACACTGGAACCCACTATTGCTGCAATTTTCTGAAGTTAAGGAGGAACTAGCATCTTTGTTGATTGGTTTCATTCCCCCTGAAATGTGGGGATCTAGGCTCAGCTCCAGCATGTCTGCATATGTTGGTACATTAACAAAATCTGGTCACACTCTGACCCTTTAAAATTGCAATAATATCACCTCTGACTACCTGTCATTGGGACTAACGCTCGTTTTAGAAGCACATCTTTTCCCTCAATTCTATCTGCCTATTTATCTTCTATAGAATGAAAAGTTAAAGTATAACCCAAATAATAAACCTACAATTATTACCAAAAATATACCAGCTATGTTAAAATGATACTGGGTATTTTCACTTGGTATTATTATAGAATATATGTGTAGAATATAAAAATGATGATTTGCACTCATCCACCTTCTTTCACTCTATGTCTCAGATTCTTGAGGGCAAGTGCTCTCATTAAGTTCACCAAAACTGTTTAACTCTAACATGTTCTTGAACCCTCTTTCCAAGTCCAGTGAGGTTTTCCTGTCACAAATGCTAAACATTATCATTTGAAATTCTGAGCTCATAATTCTGCAGATAAAAGTCATTTTATTAATCATTTAGTTATGTACTAAAATAGACAAGACTACATGAATAAAAAGGAAAACATTACTATGCATATATGTATATATATACCTAAATCTAAACACATATCCACAAATGCACACAATAACTAAGTTTATTTATAACTCTGAATTAATATAAGAACAGCTATAAGAAAGAAGAAATGTTTTATGTAGATAAATGGAAACAAAGTCCATTGGTTTCTAAAATTCTATTCATTTAGTCAGCAAACATGCCATAACATTTTCGAGACTATGGAGGATACAAAGATTAGTTACTTATAGCAAATAAACAAATACCCAACTAATTTCACTACAGGGTAGAGTATGATAAGCTCCATGATGACAGAGGCAGTGTGTGTATTGTCTAGCTCTGTATCTCCAGTGTCTAATATTGTAACTGGCATACAGTGATGACAATATGTGTTTGATGAATATAAAATGCAAGAATTATGCCCTTAAGTGGTCTAAAAGTTGAAAGGAAGGAAAGATTACTTCTGTCTGGCATGACCCAGGAAGGCTTTCTAGAGGAAAAATATTTGATCTGGTTTTAAGGGATGGGGTAATGATTTTAAAAGTTAGACTAGCATGCCAGGCAGAGGCCAATACATAAACACAGAGATGGAGAGGCAAGAAAATGCAAGACAGTCATTAGGAACAGTAAATCATTTGGTTTGGCAGTCCAGCATAGAAAATCTATGAGGAAGAAGAAGTAGACAAAGCTTGAGAAGTTAGATTTGAGCCCCAGCTGCTGAAATCCGGAAACATCAAGTTAAGAAGTCCAGATTTTATTCTCAAAGGAAGTTCTAAATATTTGTGTTTGATCCTGACTCTGAAGCAGTCCATGTCTTCAGAAGTAGTTCTTAATTATATTACCAGCTGCCTTCTAAGAAATTGCTCCAAGAAGAAGGCTGCAAAGTCCAGCAGCCCCCAAAAGAAGATTAAGTTAAAGTGGGGAGACAGTCCTAAAAAAAATTAATGTTGGACAGTTCCATCAATTCCAAGTCTGCTACTAGACACCTGTACTATTTAATGTGGTACTTTGAACAAAGATTCCTTTAGCTCTAGTCTGCACAGATCTAACAATACACAAATCTTAAAAGGTGGAAAGAATTCCAAGAAAGAATAAACCGCTTCAGAGAGCTTTAAATGCACCATGAAACATAGCCTCTGTATAATGAGACTGATTCTTAGTACAGAATGGTATAGAGTGAGATTCCTGGATACACAGAGTTGTTCCATTCATTCACTACAAACACAAATGACCATGAATTGTAGGGAAATAAAGGTACAATACATGCCTTAAGCAACTTACAATCATGTGTTGAAAAAAAATTAGATACTCTTAAGCCCTGGAATATTTGTGTTATTTAATTTTGGTTTCTCAATTAACTCATGAGTTTAATATTATTATTTTTCATTTTATAATTGAGAAAATAAAGATTAAAAGGTTTCAACAATTTGCCTAAGCTAAACAAGTAGAAGAGCTTGGATCCAAATTTGTCTAATACTAAAGTCCACACTCTCTCACACCATATAGCCTTAGTGCCTAGCTTAGCATAAAGGAAATACTTCTAATGTATTAGTTAAAAGCAGCTTTCCTAGCATAAGACTGTCCAGGTTCTAGATCTTGGCTCCACTTCTTTTCAGCTCTGAGACATTGTACCTGTTAGTAACTTGTTGTTCCTCATTTTTCTCAATTGTAAAACAGGGAATTAATATCAGAATAATACTCTCTATCTTACAGGTTATTGTAAAATTTAAATGAAATAATACATGTAAAGTACTTATGCGAATGGCAATCACAAAGAAAATGCTCATTTAAGTTAGCTATTATTTGTCAGTGAACTTCATGACAACAGCAATAAATTAGACAATTCAGTGTACATCTTCTCGATCTGGATTAACACCCAAAGTTTTCCTTCAATTAAAAAGGATAATATATCCCTGGAAAATATTATGCAGTAGTTTATTTGAACACAAATATGCAATAGTAACATGATAGCAAAAATCACAAGGGCTGCATTACCTTTTAGAAAGACAGCTCTAGTTCAAGTGCCTTTCCTAACTGATAAATGTGACTGATCAGCACTTTTTAGTTCTCTGTTTCTTTCCAGTGCAAACATACAGATAAGATGATACATTTCCATAGTTAAGAAACTTACCCATGAATGTGGGAGGTCCATATCTGTATAAGAGGACTTGAGACGTGCATGGTGAGCACAGCAGGGACAGTTTCCCCAGGGTCCAGCGTGGGTAGTTTGGAAATCAACACACGTCCAGACCAGGTTTTCTGGAAAAGGCTTCCAGCTATTCCACATCTGAACTTTACTTTCACTGTGGGATAACATTTCTGCCAAACTGCATCCAGTTGAAGTGCTGGATTGAACCAGTGATGCAGAAAGAGAATCCAATCTAACCTCCATTGCTTCCTTTCTTCTTGTGCTAACATTACTAACTTTCTTTTCTTGAGACTTGGCTAATTTCATACAGGAAATCAATGTTTCATCTTCATCTTCTGAATGATAAAGAAAAATAAGTAACTATGATAATTTTGTACATATAGAAATTATGAATATTATACTTCCCTTTACATAGTAGAGATGAATGGAAACCAGAGGATAAATCAGGAAGTCATTTAATTTCACAAAATAATGTATATAGCATTTTTTTAAAGAGTAAGTCTTGTATAAATTAAATGATTTGTTTTGTAAAAAGAGATTTACCTAAAATATATATATATATATGAAGCCATATAATAATGATTAAAGTCAGATTGACTGGAATGACTAGAAGCCACATTCAAATGAAACGAAGCCACATTGAAATGCATTTGAGAAAAATTACAAACTAAAAAAAAGAAGTTCCCACATCTTATAAGCATGACAGGGTGTCCTTCTGTTCTTAAATCTTTTTAATTTTTTGAGGTCATGTGTATAAGAGAGCATCATAAGGAAGCAAATGAAATCTTGCGTTACTTAAAAGAGTGAACTCTCAGTGTATATGGGCTGAAATCCTATTGGTATTCTAAACAAAATTTTCATATCAATCCGCAAAGAGATTTATGTATGCAGTGCATCTTATAGTGAAATATTTTGGAAAAGCAAGAGCACAACACAGAAAACAAAGAAAAAAGCCTATCTTTAATACTATAAAATTGGCTAGTGAGACCTGTCTATATCTGCATGCAATGAAGGGTCTGATGAAATTTTCAGTAGTATATAAAACAGTTAGAGAACATAGAAATATGTTACCCATAGTAAATTGTACCATATCATTGAATCTCTTTAAGTCCAAATGTTAACTAGGGTAAACAAAAGATTACAATTAACAGGGCATTATTTAAAATAAATAAATGAAAATCAAAGTTGCATGTTACAACACGTCAATTTGCTGCACTCACATCAAAACTGAAAAATACTGTTTTTGTTTGCTATGGATAAAGAATGGTAACAGTGGACAATTCTGACCCTTATTCCCTTGCTGAGCTTCACCCATAGCTTTCTCTTAACTCTATTCCTGAGTCTGGTCTGGAGGGAAGAAGAAATGGGATATAAGGTGAAATTCAGAAATAGAGGAAGGATATCTGTTTCACAAATAATTTGGAAATAGAAAAAAAGAAACCCTCAGTGTTAATTATTATTTTAAGGTCTTATCAAAATGTTCTTCATTAATATATGCTACCCCAGTTCTTCCTCAAAGAAATTTTAGCTGCTCATTGAGTTCTTACTTACGGAGATTTATTAATGTAGGTTTCATGTCATTCAGACTCGGCATCCTGGCTTTCTTGGTCCAAACCAGTTTCTTTATTCTTTTAAAAGTCCCCATTGAGTCTGCTGAGTCACCACCTGATTCTACGGTCTAGCACAAACACAGCTCAAGGTAAAGACAAGTTATTCTTCACAAAAGATAATATATAAAAGGTTTGAGATCATTAATGTGGGAAAATTAATAATGTGATCTTAAAGCAAGTAGCCTGAGACAATTTAAACAGTAGCTTGTAAGCACACCACATTTTGGGGGTTCAAACTTGCAAAACATTATAACCGGCCAGTCATACTAAAGCAGGGTATTTTTTATCAAAATTTTTTTGTACTTCAAAATTCAGCAAGAAGGATTGAATCCAGAGCTATCTATAAAAGACTTGCTCCTACTTAATGTGAAATAGTGGAAAAGAACATGGTCTTTGCAGCATAACATAGATGGAACAAGTTAAATAAAGTTGCTACCGGGAAGCATTGGAATAGATGGATGGTGTGCAATAAAAGCTGAATTCATATTTTTTCATTTTCCTTTTGGAAATTTCTGGCAAAACAGCATTTTATTTCAAGCATGGAGTATTTTATTTTTCTTTCTTTCTTTTTTTATTAAGGCATCGCCGATACACTCTCTCATGAAGGCCTCACAAGAAAAACAATGTGGCCCCCACATTCACCCCCACCGAGCTCCTCCGCACACCTCCCCGCAGTCACCATCCACCAGTGCAGCAAGATGCCACAGAGTCCCCACCTGTCCTCTCTATGATACGCTGTCTTCTCTGTGACCCCACACATGGAGTGTTTTCAAATAATATACTATTCTTTAACTAGCCTCTTGCTTTCTAGAAATACATACTGAGCAAAACAAAACAAGCAACTGCATTCCATATTATGTTTTAGTACAAAAGTGTCACTGGTTTATTATGGCAAAAAATATCAATGAAAGAACTAACATTGTATTAAGGACTTTTAAAATTTCTTGGGAAGATACAGAAATATTTCCTGCTAGCTTAATATTGGTGAATTTGTATTTATATTTCTCTGATTATATTTAGGGTACCTTACTCTTGTTTAAAAATATTTTGGAAGTTAATACTCTGTGGCAAATTTTATACTAATTGTATTCTGTTGTACCAACTAGATATAAAGCAATACATAGAGGAATACTTCTTTTTCATCCAGAAAGCTCTGGACTCAGAAATATTTATCCTCTTGCTTCTGCCTCATTCTTTCCATTGAACAACCAATAAATGAAATCTAAATAAATACTGCAATTTTCAAAAAGGTGAATGATTTTCTTCCTCATTAATATTTGAGTAGATGTATTTATAATAGTGTTTTCCAGTCCTTTGAGAGACACTATAAACCCAAAGAAATATTTGGAGGAAAAGGATCTCTGTTATACGACGTGGGTAAAACTGCAATATTTCCAGAATATCTTGCCTGGCCTTAGTGCATCTCTGTATCAATAGGTGATTACAAGGGCAGGGGAGTGAGGGTTCATTAGAACCAGGGAGGCTTGGTGGGGCCCTTCTGCATCTGGGTGACAGGAGACACAGGCGAGCAGAAGTAGACAACTGCTGTAAGCAATAAATGAGTTTCTCCCACTTTATTTCTCCCTTTGACTGATTTTGGCTTCAAAGGTTATTTGTCCCTGGCTGGGAACATATTTTCCCCACAGAGTTCATGCAAACATTTCCAAGTATTATATTCAGCTCTTATTCTTGGTCTTTAAGAATAACTTCGAGCAACCAGTATAAACTTGATGTTTCATCTCTGTATAATTGCACCTAAGTAGGAAATGTGATGTTTTGTCAGAGCAAGACATACTTTTAAATTAAATAAATGGCAAAAAATTGAAATCATTTTAATCTTCCAGAGAGGACTGTGATGAGATTTTCTTAGATGTGCAGAATCTTCCTTCTTTCTGTAAAGGTCATGCTCAGCTCAACACAATTTCTATTGCTCTTTATTATTCTATTATTTTTCTCCTCTCTTCCTTTTCAGTACTTTCTGAGTTACTCAGGTTTACAGGCCCTGTAACTCAAGAAGAGATGTTTTCTAATCTTTAGCCCCTTCCAGAGATAATAAGCTGACATTGCACAACAATAGAGCAGGATATTTTTCTTTGTTGTGCTTCTTTTTTATGGCAACCTCCTCCTGTTACAGCCAAAGCTTAATTGCTCCATTGAAAGACTGACATCAAAAATAGCCTTTTCTCTTCCCCTTCTTTGTGAGACTTTCATTTGATATGGGGAAAGGTGTTATATACCAGGATAACTGAAGTTCATTTGCCCCTATGAGTAATGAAATCATTTGTATTGTGTCTGACTTAAGATGAGTGAGATCTCACGGCCCAGAGGTGTTAAAACAAACTGACCTCTCATTATTTTGTTCAAACTCTATTATAGCCTTTTTAAAGCACAGTATTATTACTTTTTGTAACTTCATTCACTCACTCATCTTTGAGTTAATAGAGATCAGTGTACTGCATTTATTCAATTTTGAATCCCATGTGCTTAGGATAGTGCATGGCTTAATAAATGTTTGCTGAATGTAAATACACTTTCGATTTCATACATATGTCTTATCTACCAAATGGATTTTCCATAATACATTTTTTTTATATTAGACTGGCTACTTCCTAATAGCAAAATACTTCTGGAAAACCTTCTCTTGAAAGATGAAGATTAGAATTAATATCATCATAAGATATATAGAATCATTAAAATGATTAAAAAGAAATTCTTTAGAAATTTTCAAAATAATAATGTTATTCAGTACAATTCCCTGTAACCTGAACATTTGTACTGAATATGATTAAGATGTATAATAATGTGCCTTTAACTTCTAGATATTTTCTAAGACTGACCCATAAATTAAATTTAGCATTCAATCAATCAACAAACTTTTATTGAACACCTACTGCAAGCCAAGCATTATCACATGCTCTGAAGATATGGAATTGAGCAAGTCAGATTAGATCCCTTTCATAGTCTCTAATCTAGAGGGAAATGACATACCATCAACATGTAAACAAGTATATAAACAAGAAAATGTGACATATGAGTGCTGTGTAGGGATTAATGGGATGTTTAAGTGTGGATGGGGGCGGAGATTACTAATTTACATTGGGTGACCAGGAGAGGTTACATTGAGGATGCTGAAAATGAGGTCTAAATGACAAGGGGGAACCAGACATGTGAACATTTGGAGATGGTTTTGGATTCAGTACACAGGCAGAAAGAACGTTTCCATTGGGACTTGAATGACAGCAAAGTCAGCCAGGCAAACAGCAAAGGGAAGAGAATTTCTGGAAAAGGATGTAGTTTATGCAAAGGTTCTAAAGCTGGAATTCTTGGAAGAATTCTTGGTGTATGCCCAAGGAAGACAAAGAAGGGAAGAGTGTCTTGCAGAGACTTAACTAGGGGCCTTCAAGGCTTCTGTACAGCAGGCTGAGGAGTATGTATTTTATTCTAATCAGGAGAGTATCACAATTTGGCTTACATTTTTATTCATCTTCCCTCTCAATTGGATTTTGACCTTCTTCCTTTTTAATGTACTTTTCCAATAGCATGCAGACATTGTTTTTATATATCTCTAATTTACCAGCTTTTATTTACCGTTCTTTCCATTCCCTTTCCAAGACATGCTTCTCAAAAAAGTGAACTGCATATGCTTCTTTTAATTCCTTTAATTTTTCATCTTTTTAATCCACCACATGTACTCATCAATCAGCTTTGCCCCTACTACCCCATTTAAATTTCTCCTGTGGTCCAGTGAATCGTTCTCACACTCCATTACTACTTGATATTCAACAATAGTGACCATGATGAACTTCAAGAGACACTTGGTTCCCCTGGTGTCTGTGACAACATGTTCTCTGGTTTTGTGTTCACCTGTTTGGCTGTTCTCTCTAACTCCTAAATGCTGACACCTCTTTTCTCTCAAAATCAAGTGCTTAAATTCCTTCAGAGCTAGCTCTGGGTCCTCATCAAATTTCACCATCTTGTTCTCTTCTATGCACACACACAACACACACACACACACACACACACACACACACACACACACACGGCTTTTAATACCACTTCTGTACTGCTGATTCCCAATTTATTTCTCCAAGGCTTTCTTCAGAGCTTCAGACTGTCTTAAAAAAACTGTCTTTTTAAAATGATTTATAAGCATGATCAGGACTGACCTGTAGACCCCTAAACATGGTTTTCATCTGGTCTTCTTCAGTTCAGTGCATGCCATCTTCATCCACCCAATAGCACATTCCACAAATCAAACTGTCCCCTTTGCCACTTACCTTTCCTCCGTGTGCTAAAATTTATTCCATTTCTGAGTTTGTTCTGTTCTACAGAATGTATCCCTGGATCTGTTTCTTTCTCTCCCATTCCACTGCTACCATGCTAGTTTAATTTTATCTCATTGAAACTATTGACAAGTCTCTAAATGGTTTTCTTTTCACTTTTGCCCTTCCTCAGTTGATTCACAATATGATGTTGGAGCTCTCTTTAAAAGACGTAAATCTAATGATATTTCTATCTTGCTTAAATTACTGTAAAAATTCAAATAAAATCTGAAACACATAACTATATCTATAAGGAGACCTAGGTCTCCAGATTTCCCTCAGGATTACTAGGTGCAGAGTTTTAGGGTCCCAATCTCCAAAACTTTTTCCATTCTCTGTGTTTTTGTGTATGCTACTTCCTCTACCTGGAATGCTTATTCTCATTCTCTTAACCTGGTTAATTCCTACTCACCTCTGGAGCTTCAGCCTAAATGTCACTTTTTTCAAAGAGCACTTTCCTGACTCCCAAGTCCACATTGGGTCTCCATTCTTTTACCTTCTTGGCTTTCACCACAATTTCAAAGTTATAATTTTGTGTCACCACTGGTTAAATATATTTCAACCTCAATAGACTCTAAACTGAAGGAAGGCAGGAACCATACTCTTCTATATGCGTATGCACAGCATCCTTAGCACATATAACATTGCTGATAGTTGGCACTCCATATGAGTTAGTTGCAATAATGATATGAAATGAATGAATGAATAAATGAATGAGGAATTCACTTGGTAAAAAATCAATTTCTTTGAAACATAATTATGCAAAAAACAGAACTAGGAATTGAGAAATGAGAGGGGATAAAAAATTATTTTATTTAGTTTATTATTTTTCTCCATCAAAATTGTGACTATGTTTAAAAATAAATGAGATATTTTGGTAAATATTTAAATATTGAATTAAATATATTTTAAATATATTAAATATGTATATTTTAGTAAGCACAGACTATACTTTTCATATATAAATGTGCATTCTTTTAGTTCATGTTGCTCACATTCCTTAAATAATGTAAAGATTTTGTTAGAAGTCTTGGATTTAATATGCCTCATTTTTTGTCAGTTTACTTGACTATTAGGATGATAGAAAAATTTTTAGAAAATAGCATCAATAAATTATTGAACTAGATTAGTTCTACAATCATATTTTATGAGCTGGGATGGAACTTATTAGACATCTAGTCTACCAGTCTATTTAAAAAATGAGCAAGCCCAGAGAAGCTAACTGGCTTATTCAGGGAAAGATAATTCATTAATAACAGAGCTAGAATAAGAATCAAGTATTCTGACTTTTAATCTAATGTTCTTTCTCACAAGTTTTTAGCAGCCAGCATAATTACTGTCTATCTAGTATTGACAGCCAAATTAAAACCAACCAAATTCAGGGTTTTGATTTTTAAGTTAAATATGATTCTCCAATAAAAAGGATAAGCATCAGGTAGACATTCTCAGATTTACAGGCCTATCCTCTTTTATATATGTATATTATATAGATATTCTTTCATGAAATCCTCATATGTATATATATGCATACATACATGTATGTCTTCTTATATATATATCTTCTTTAAATATAAATAACATATATAGATATATGTTATATACATAACACCTCTTTTATGAATATATACATATCCTCTTTCATATGCATGTTTTGCTACAAAATAATTTAAATCGCCTCCAAACTATCTCTTCCTTTTACAGGAGAGAAACTTGGGCTTATGGAGACTAACTGAATCCAGATCACCTGACTGAACTGAGTTATCTTTATTCCACTAATGAAAAGGAAATTGGAAAGTAACAGGATAGACCTCAAATGAAGTAAAATAATTTCCTATTATATTTTTTGTTCTTAATTTCTAATTTAGAAGCTTTCCTCTCTAGTGACCTATTTGACAAATATTCAGACAGAAAAATTCTGATCACCTGATGTCTATTTCACATTATTTCTTCAACAGGGGAAATAGAGATTTAAAAAAAATTAGTATCTTGATTTATTATAAAAGAAAATTGTAATGATCGCCCTGAAGTCAAATTCAGGCTTCGTGTGTTATGAATTGACAACTTTACTGAGTTTCCTAGTCTTATGACTCTTCACTTAGTTACTAAAGATTTGCCAATTCCTAGGGCTTTAGAAATGGTGTTTTTAATGCTCACAATACAGCATTAAGAGAAAAAATCAGAATGTAAATTTGTATAAAAGGTAAAAGCTCCACACTATTTGGCTTTTTTCCTCTGCACTTTCCAAGTTTTCTCCATTAAAGATGTATTACTCCTATAATTGGGAGAAATTCCATAATTTAAAAAGTGTACTCAGAATACAGATTTTGAAATCAAATCTATTTCTGCCAACCAGGACAGAAGTGCCCAGTGTTTCTGCTGTGAAATCATTCCTAGCCACCTGAAAAGAAAGGTACCTAGGGACTGGATGAAAGGGGAAAAGTTGTTTTCATGGTAAATACAAAAATCAAGAATTAGCTTTAAATAGTGAGATTATTAAAAGCCCAAAGCTATATCTCCATTATCTTCTGTACGAAAGTGACGATCTCTACTTATGAGCTAAAATACATCCTGAAAAGATAATTTCTGAGGTCACAAGGATCAGTTAACATCTAATAACTCAATGGACAGTAATAAAACCAAGAGGATTATATGCCTAAAATCAATCAATGCAAATACATGAAAACAAAGAGGTTTCATTTCAAGGGTTTAGTTTACCATTTTCTTGGAACTACAATTAACTAAAAAGATAATTTGAAAATAATTCATTTAGACAAATGAAATAGTGATTGAAGAAATGATGGAAAAATTGCCATGTTGATGTTAGATATCCTTATACAATTACAAAATTTATTACTTTTTTTCAGTGATAGAAATTGAAATTAAAGACTGGAACAATACTTAAAATAAGGTTGGGAACAATAAGAAAACATTGAATAAATGGGCAACTTAATTAATTAATTAATTAATTAAAATATATTCTAGAAGACTTGTAAGATATTTATTCACTCAACACACATTTACTAAGCACCTAGTCTGTGGGAGAGAAAAAGGAGAGTAAGACATTTTGTTTGCTTTGTGATGTTCATTGCTTAATATCAGTGATTAAGAAACAAAACAAAACAGTCATCTGTTTCCATTTCCATGCCTGTCCCCTCTGCTAAAAGGTGAGCTCTGGAGTTCCAGAGCTGTTTTGTACTTCTCAAACCTGGTCTTTATTATGCCCAGGAAATAAATGTGAACTGAACATTAATACATTTGGAGGAAAAGGTTAATGTGTGTCATATGAGAAGTACAAATAAAATGTGATGGTTACTCACAGGAGAGAAAGATTCCATCAGGTAAAGTAGGGAAGGGAAATGCACTTGCCTAGAGGATTAGCAGACATTTCAACAGCTAAGAGGTGTAATTTAGCATGTCTAACAAAGCCCGTTATGTAACAGTCTTATCCCACTATATAAATATAGATCACCCAGTCAAGACCTAATACAGGTTTCTGGTTCCATCTTCCTCCTTTCAAGCAGATTTTGGGCATGCAAATCTGCTCTTGGAAATAATGTGCCACAGAGGCTCTATTTCCATGGTGCAAGGAAGTTACAGCTTCATGGTTATCTCTCCCCACTTCTGTATGAAGAGCCAAGACTGCTCTTTGCTCTTTGACCCAGAGCATGGGGTCAGTCTTTCAGTATGAGATATTGCCAAGCCAGCTGGAAGCTGCAGAGATTACACAAATCAGAGATGCAATGAGGTTTTGCTGGTTTAAGGGGAAAGGCCACAGAAGCAACATCTTTCTTACTTCCTGTGTAATATCCTCTGCTCTGAAATTTTAAAGAAGTTTCTAGAACTGTTCTTAAGAACATTTCTCTTTTTGCATACACTCTCTAGTTGGTTAAAAAAAAAAAAAAAAGGGACAATAGGAAATTTATGAGCCAATCTACAAATTAATTGATTTTTATTAAGCACTTATTGGATGCCTAGCAATAAAAGGAGCTGTGGGTATAAAAAAAATACAACACTTATACCTAGAAATTATAATTTAATATATACAAGAAACAATCAAAATATGTCAGGACAACATGGTTTACTAGAAGCAGTCCTGCCCTGCAGATAAGCGAGTACTCTGCTGTGATGCTGACACTTTGTGACTAAACATGTGAATTTAATAAGCAAGCTGCTTTATTTCTCTATGCTTCTATAAAATGAGGAGTTGGATCACAGAAATTCATTGTTCCTCCAATAACAATGTAGGGACATTAGAGTAAATAAGTATCTCCTTTTGTTATTTTATATAAACCCTTGGACCTCAAAAGGATATCAAAGAAAAAGTAAGAATGAGCTACTATTAATTACAGATTATTAGAATTTAAAAAAGCCTTTGTATTCATCTAGTCCAACACCTTACTTCAAAAAGGAGGAAACTGAGGCACAGAAATATGAATTCAGTAGTCTATAAGCACAGAAAGTAGCATCTTCATGTCTCTTGACCCAGTTTTCTTGATTCTATGTTTAATTATTTCTTAGTCTTCTCAAATGCAGAGCTTTATTTTCATTTGAGAGGTTCTTTTGATATTCATTGATAGTTGTTTTTTCCCACAGCTCTTGGATACTTAACTATTAACAACTTACAAGGCAAGGGAAATGGCAAAGGCAGAGTACAGTAATTTTTCAGGGAATAGAGTAATATTTAAATAGTACCTTTCCATCACTTCTTACTACCTAGAATAGCTACTACCGTCCCTTAGGCAAAAACTGTTGAAAGAAAACTATTATAGAAACTTAGATGTTAACATGTTAATTATCTTTGGGAAGAGAGGGCTGTGAATGGTGATATATTGAAACTATTATGTTCCTGCCTACATAAACATGATTTGTTGAAGGTAGTTATTTGCCACAGAATCTGCAAATGTATATTACATTTTGGGAAATTGTAACCAAATGAAGTTGTATAATTTAGCTTATAGTGTTCCCAAAAGCCAGTCTTGAAAAAGAACTGCAAACAGGACTTAGAGTTTATTCAAAGCTGTGATACTACAAGACTGATATACATGAGTATCCTGGAAATCTTCTATTTCTTTTGAAAAATCCATGTACCTGTTATTAAACCCAGTTTCTTTCTAGGGATTAGGTGGAATTTATAACTGAGAATAGAAGGGGATTTCAAATTTTATTCTGAGGAGAAAGCCTTCAGTGGGATTAAGAGGAGTTCAGAGAGAGCACATAAATGTTCAGTTATGGGGGCAATATACATGACTGCTTCCTCTAATATTTATAATAATCATAAGAAATTTTTGTTACCACCATTTTAAATATAAGGAAATTGAGGCACATAGAGTTTAAACAGTCCAAAATCAAGAGTTATGACTCATTTAAAGCAAATTTGGTTATCATAACGTACAAAGCCAAGTGCCTTGGTTCTTCTAGCAAATCACCTAGAGGCGAGAAGAAGAAACCGGCAGAGTAGCTGAGATGCCTGAAGCCAGCACTGAGTGATGCATTTTATTTTGCTATGTGTACCATGTGGATTTTTACAGAACTAGGCCCACACTTTTGTTTGTGTTCTGTGTTTACATTTTAAAGATGTCAACTAGTGCTTGGCACAGTAAAAGCTGACCAGAATGTATTTGCTATTTATACATTTGTTTATTTATTTTATAGATATAGATATAAATGTAGACACAAAGGTAGAGACCATATAACTTTAACTACTGAAATTAGAAAACCTAGTCTGATTTTAATTTTATTTCACCCGAGATAAACATGTAGATTTCACATTAGCATTCACTTTTCTTTTAACACCAACCAAAGCTACTCTTTAAAATTAAAAATGAGCTTACATGCTTCCTCTAGCTAAAAAAAATAGAGCTCTATATTCATTCTATCTGCAAAATAAGTTATAATCTTGCTCTTGGGATATAGGAAAACTCCTCCATCTATAACCTCAAAGTATTACTAGATAGCTCTAGTAGATTTTAAATGTGTCCACAAATTGTTTTATATTGCTCTTTTCAAAATGTCCCTCCCTGTAGTATGACTGGGTTTAATAACTTGCTTCTAACAAACAGAATACAGTGGAAGTGATGAAGTATTTCTGAGGTTTGATCTTAAAAGCCATTATGGTTTCCTTCTTACTTTGTGTCTTGGGTCACTTACTGTGGGGGAAGCCAAATGCTACACTGTGAGAACACTCAAGCAGCCCTGTAGAAAGGCCATCATGGTGAGAAACTGATGCCTCCAAACAGTCCCCAGCAAGGAGCTGCCTTCAGCCATGAGAGGGGGTTTGGAACAGATCTTTAGCCACAGGCAACCTTCAGATTACATTTTCATTGCTATCTCATGTGAGACCCGGAGCTAGAATCACCCAGCTACACCACTCTGACTCCTAATTCAGAGAAACTGTGAGATAATAAATGCTCACTGTTTTATGTTCCTAAATTTTGGGCTAATTTATTATGTAGTAATAACTAATACAGTTGCTAAAGTTATATATGGATAAGAATGTACTTGAAAATAAGAAAACGCTTAACAAATTAGTTTATATTATCACATCATCCATAAAAATTATTTTTTAGTTGATACTTGCTGGTACTATTTAAATAATCTATCATTTGAACCTTTTTTTTTTCCTGCCCAATAGTTTGTTCACACCTTTGCTTACCACCGTCCAAAATTTGTCTGACGGAACCTAACGAGGGACTTATATCTCTTGCTTGTTAATGGATCACAGCTAAATCTTAAAGTTCTTCCCTGTCAGCTGGTGCTCTGACCTCAGTTAAGCTCACAAAACACCAATCTCACTTTGATGCAATCTAACCACCTTTCCCCACAATGGTGTGCTGCACTGGACACATTTATGTCTGCATTTAACTAATAGGTTTTTTTGTTACTGATGTAATTTTCATCTTAAGGACTAACTGGCTCTCAACTCTAGGTGCTGATTACACCGTGTGAGAACTGAAGCATGTTTGTCTAGATTGCACAATCAAAGCTCAGTCTGGACCCCACCCAACTGTGTGAGCAAAGTTTGGTCCAGTATCTTAGAGTAATTAGAGTTTAACATTAGCAAAAATAACAGCTTTAAAAGTATAGTCTGTCAGTTAGGAATACATTCAGCCTGAAGGAACAGAAAACCCAGCAAAGGGGCTTGAATAGGCATGGGGCTTATGTTTCCACACAACAGGAAGGCAAGACACAGGCCGGCCGGCCAGTGCTGGTTCTGTTACTCACAAATGCTGTTAATGACTCAGGCTCTGTGTATTTGCCTCCTCCACCATCCTGAACACGTATGTGCCTTTTGCCCTTATAGTTGAAAAACAGTTGCTAACTCGCCCGATATCCTGCCCCAGCACCAGACAGGAAGAAGGTCAGAGGACAGTTTTCTCCTCATGAGGCTTTGTTGCTCCTCCTTTTTTCCTAGAAAATGCTTTCCCCAGGCATTTCTGACTTTATCTCATTGGCCAGAATTGGATTCTATGACTGCCCTAACTGCAGGGGAGGCTGAAAATTCAAACACTTCATTTTATAGTCTCCAGAGAGAGGACTTCAAAAAAGAAATTGGTTGAAATGGGTGTGAAGTGATCTAACCAGAGAAGGGAACCTAAGGTCTGAGGGATATAGGTATATGTATACATATGCATATATACATTGAAAAAATATTAATTCACTCAGCAACATATTTTCCTCTGAAGGAGCTCAGTGAGAAAATGTTTTGGTTCAGTCCTGGGTGGGGTGCTTGACAGTGCCTCATATTACCAGCACTGAAAGTAATAAATGTTATCACTCGTTCTATCATGAATATGAATGATGCTCTGAAGGCTGAATACAACCTAAGAATTTATGTGAGAAATGAGGCATGAAACATTTTTGAAAATATATTAGCCCAAAGTCTGTATTACTGCATATTTTATATCCTTTTCAATATGCTACAAAAGGTTTGAGCCATCAACTGAATGCTGACAGAAAAGAACAAACAAGAACAAGGATACAAAAATAAATGCTGGGAGTTGAGTTACCCCAAGGTGTTCTTTATGGGGGCTGTAATGATCGCAGTACCAGGCAACCTGCTTTGCTTCAAACTCTCCCCATCGGCACTTCTCCTGCAAGCCTGATTCTCTGGCAAGTTTATCCCAGTCCAAGTAGTCAGAAATATTCACGGAGTCAAGTCAGTATCGGAGAAAGCATTTCTTAAACACCTTCCCCGTTTCTGGCACTTGGTTTCTTGTACCATCTCTGTGCCTGAGATCTTTCACTTTATTTTGAGAACATGAAGGAAACATGTCTGGTTGAGTATTTTCTGATTGGGAATTCAGTTAATGCTTACATCTTTTATTTTGAATGTTTTTTTGCTCAAAATATATTTTGTAGGCATGGTCATATGATAATTATAACTACTAATATGTTTTACATCTTTGAAATTTATCCCATATTAATGATATTGGGTAAAATGACCAGCCATATGAAAATATTTACCCTGTTAGGTATTATTCATTACCTTAATCTTTACTTTTACATAGTTTTTAAAAGTTCTATAATGAATGTTCAGGTAGAAAACAAAAATCAACTCCAATTTTTCCAAGAGGCTGTTGTTTTCCCAGACCTGACCTGAGCCAAGTTTGGGATTGTAAAGTGAAAATGCATGGGGAGTCATTGTCTGCAAACAGGTGTCCACCAACTGTCTGGATGCCAGAGAGTCCGTCCCATGGTTCATGTACTGAGCATCCTCGGGAAATTTACATTAAAAAATACCTGTTCTTGGCTTCCACACATGACAATTCAGTTGGGTTGGGGTGTGGCTTAGAAGTCTGCATTTTAAAAAAACACCCCAAGTGATTTTGATACATATGGTCCCCAGGCCACACTTGGAGAAACATTGCTCTGATGAGCCATGTGCTCACTTGATGGGATGCCACAGTCCATACCTCAATTCATTCTTTGGACTCTGTCGACAGGCCAGTCCCCCATTTCCACCAGAGAATGATTCCCTTTCTGCCCCATCTTTCAAAGGGTAAACTACTTCTACTTTTCCTCAGTCATAAGGGGTTACAGATTAATAATTTGCATAATACTTTTTTATACTTAAAATACTTCATTACACCAAAGTATCCTGCCATAGAGAAAAAGTGCTTCTCAAGTTCAATTGAAGGCTTACTATGGATAAGAATTTAAAGATAAGGAAGACCAACCCCTCCTCCCCAATGAAGACTTCGGTGTTAGCTCGTGCTTGTCTGTCACTGGGTATGAATTTCAACTAATCTTTAGTTATAAACTACTTAGTACAATTGAATGATTATATTCTAGAAGGATCATTTCTTGGCCAATTAAAATGTCCAGATAGATTGTTGTTAGAGGGAGATTTATCTTTAATCCTTTTCTTCTGAGAACTTTCTACATCATTTTTTTCTTTCCAAGAGATGTTTCAAGTTTTCTACTAAAAACTTAAAGGACTCCTCTTGGCACAATGCATGTCTGGGAGCTGTTACTGTAAACCAGCCATCATTTCCTTCTGGCTATCAGACAGTGTTTCACTTAGATACTACATCTTGGAGACTGAGACAGCATATTTCAGAGTTAATCTGCCCTCTGTGCCTTTGAGAGTGTCAGGAAGCCCTTGCAAAGAGTAAGAGGAGCAGCAAGGTGAGGAGAAAATAAGAGACACACCTCAGTGTTAACAACTGAACTTTTTAAAAATCTCCTAAATGCCAGCCATGAAGCTAAGTGCTTTAATTAAGAGTCTCATTTAATCCTCATGACAGCCATGAGATAAAGGTTCTTTATAGACCAATTTTACAGACAATGAAAACTAAGGAGAGAGAGATTAAGTAAATTGTCCAAAGTTGCAAAACTAAGAGCCAAAGTAAGATTGAAACAGAGCTCAGTCTGTTTTCAGAGCTCTCACCCATGCTCTGCCGGAGACCCCGCTGGTTCTTGAGCAGCTAGGTGATGCGCAGCTGCCTTGGGAGCACAGTTCTGTCACTCTGCCAGCATCAGAATAGTCAGCAGAAACTGCTCTTGATCAAAAGTTATGATCCACTGTCTAGTTCATTGGAGGGCTTCAACAGCCCCAGAAATCAGGCTGGATTTAGAAACGTGAGCTCCCTTTCCTTACCAAATCAGCCCTTCACAGTTCATATGCTGTGTCCCCTCTGCCTGCTGGTCAATCTACTGCACTGAGGAAGGTCAGTTCTAAAGTTTCTAATACAACTATCAGATGATTAAAGAGATCCCTATTGCTGTCAGAAAAATATCAAAAATCAGTATGATGCCTGAGTTGGCCTTACTGACTAATATACTATTTTTCATTACAGGGTGAATAGCAATGATTTGGTTGTTAATGAATGTTATGTTATTATTATTACAGAGGCCCAAGGTCAGACATTCTTAATTGCTTGAACTCCTGGGTTAATTAATGCAATTTTAAAAAGGATATGTCAGGAATCAGAGTTTATGTTTTTATATCAAATGTACAAACATGAGGGATGGGCCCCTCACTGAAGGTTATCAAATAGTTCTAAGCACTTAGCATAGGTCTTGTCAGAGAAAATCCCTGTATATTAATTTAACAGGCTCAGAGTTACTTATTAAAAGGCTGTAGAGCATGATGTTTTGCATAACCAAAATGGTTTATTAACTCAAGTCATCATCTGATTTTTTCATTTATATTCCAATTCACAGAGACATAAGCATATCAATTACAAAACAACCTACAATAACTAAATACAAAATAGCTACAAGGCTAAGTATTGTATGCTACAGCTAGCTTATTATAGAGCTCAATAACAAGATGATTTTCACAACACCACACAAGTGTTGATTATTCACATTACCTGATAGGAAATGCCTTGAAGTTTTTTCCCTTGGAAAGTATGTAGGTTATTACTCAAAAGAGAGTCATCTTCATTTAGATCTATGAAAAGGGATAAATGTTATATACAGATTATCAAAAATTATAAGATTAAAGCTTAATTGCAGATGCTCATGTTTTTCTTCAATCTATTAAGGTACTATGTTGATTAGATCATAAATGTTTCTCTTTTTAAAGATAAATTATTCTTACAAGACACAGATAAAAATAAAATAGAAATTTAACAAAATAAAACAGAATGCCACTGGCCAGATGTGTATCTGAGTAAGCCATGGAACCTCTTTGGGACTTAGTTTCCATCTATGCAATAAAAGACTAGCATAAAGATACTGAAGCCACACTAACTCCAAATGCTATTATTTCCATGAAGTAAATCACCACACCTGTTTCTGTTAAACTAAGCTTTCCACCTCTGGCATTTTGAGCTTCATTAGCTTATGTCTTCTCAACATGAATTATTTATGTTGAAATTGTTCTCTGCATACTTTAGTAAAAGCTTTGGAATGTAGCATCTACTTGCTTGCAGCTACATGAATTCTTTTCAAGAGGTAGTAGCATTTCCCCTTCATGTCCTATAGAAGGGGCTCTATTTATTTAAATCTGAAATACACAGTGTGCTAAAAGAGGACAGGACTGTATGGATCACTTAATCTAAGCCCCTTAGTTTCCAGATGAGGATACTGGGACCCACAGAAGTCACTTGGCCACCAGGTCAGTGACTTCCTTTCAGTGTCACTTCTTTTCATTTTTAATCGTTGCTTCAATTTCCCACTCCCACTATTCCTCATTCTCCTGTCCTGTGGGGGAGAAAGGAGCAGGCAAGGCCCACCCTCAATGCACAGTGAAAAGAAGGTGCAGGCTTTTCTCCAAATCTCCATAAAAGTTTTAGTTAAACAATACATTCAATTCACAGTTCAGTCTCAGAATTATTTACATCAACAAGTTAATATTTAAAATCAGAGAAACCATCCTACAGAATTCCACAAAATACTTAAATTTTAAGATGAGCTTTGTTTTGTGATCTGGCTCTGAAGAAAGATCTCCCATCATACGGCCAAGATGCTAGAAGCAGTATTTACAGTTTTTCTGTATTTAGAAGAGCAAGTTCTTTGTTCTATTCCTTTATTCCTTTCCATCTCTTCCCCTTTTTGGTCCCCTTAAGATGAATTTTGGAGAGCTTCTACAATTATTCTTCTGGATACAGAAAAACAAAACAAAACAATAACGTGGTCACTGGCACTCTAGAATCTAGAAGTAGCTGAGGGAAATGCACCATGCATTTACATCACTCATAGAGTAATGCAACGTAGTAAAAAGAGTGATTCAGACGCTGCTATGGGGAGAGATCACTGTGACCCAGAGTACCTGTGTAACAGGCAGGGCCCCAGTGGAAGCCTGAAAAATAGCTATGGTTTGGAAAGGTAGAAGAAAAGGAAAATTACAAATATAGCAGCAGTGCTATGAACACTAGTCTATAGCGTGGAGTGAGCACAACATGTATAATTAAGTGTAGAAATTGAGACTGGTCAAGCAACAGGCAATTGTGAATACAGCATAGGAGGTAGGGCTGAGTAGATAATAGGCCAAATTTTAATGGCCTTGAGTACCAGGTAGAGGAGTTTGGGCATGACCCACTTGGCTAATGTTGCAAATATAAATATCTATAGGAGCCAAATAAGTAACTTAACTAAATGAAGTGAATTTTGTCAGGGAGACAATGGGAGGTCTGTGGTTAGCTGAAGGGCCACCATTGCTAAAAAGAGCAGCCACTGCTCTCCGCTCACTCAACCCAACTCATCTCAGACTTTGAGACCAGGATTGTTAGTATCCCTCATGTTTTTCAAGATAGTATAAATACATGGACTTTAATGTAGAATGCCCTGATTTTTAAAATACTGTGTGGTCCAAACAAACTTTTCCTCAGAATAAATTCAGTTAAATCGTGGCCCTATGCTGCAGAAAATGAAGGACATTTGAGGCTTTGAGACTAAGGGAGGGACTCATAAAAATGGCATTTTATGAAGATTAGCTATTTTTTGTGGTCTTACACAAATTTTTTTGTAATCTTCCAAATATTGCCCTACAAGAGAATATTTATAAAAACAGAAGCAATTTCATCCTAAATAGCAATAAAGCTATAGTTGTTGCATTAGACAATAGGCAGTTGTTTTCCAAAGATGGCCACAAAAATATCCTCCATACCACACATTCTATAATGTAACTTGGCACTCCTTGAGTTCAGTTCAACCCTTGTTGAACTGAGCTGGCCTTAGTGACCCATTTGCCACAGTAGAATGCAGAGGAGGTAATGATGTGTGACTTCTAAGACTAGGTCAAAAGAAGCCTTAACAGCTCCAGCTCCTGCCTGGATCTTTTGGGATGCTCAGTCTCCAGATACATCCTAGTTGATGCTGAACACTTCCCCTCAAGACCCTCCCTCTTGAAACCAAACCCTTAGCCTGGGAGGAGCTTAAGTAACACGGAGAAGCACACATAGGTTCTCTTGCTGACAGTTCCAGCTGAGCCCAGCCTCTTACTTCCTTTACTAACATATGTCAATTTTTTTTGCATAATTTCTGTCTTATGGAACAGTCTGTCACAGTCACACTTTGAAAAATCTATTAATCTCCAAATATGTTTTGTTTCCTTTGTATTTTTAAAAAATTGCTCTGTTTTTATTCTTTGTGCTTTCTGGCATAAAACATGAAAATGCTGTTCTTGAAATTATCTTTACTTACATCATAACTTGATCTTACATAGACTCCAATTCATAGATTTCAAAGTTTGCTTTATTTTCAGGCTTTTTGTTTTTTTCATAAAACTAAGGCCAAAATAAATATGAAGATTTAAAAGTTGATTTTAATTTACTAAAATAAATATTATGAATATTCTGCATGCTTAAGATGATGAAAATACAACTAATGTGAATTACAGATTTATTTTCTTTGGTATATAACTATGCCAGCTTTTCAGTTGTAAAGTTCTGTGCACTCAATTTAGCCTACATTTATTTTACAGATGTAATCTCTTTTAATAGCATAGATGTAAGTTTAGATAAAAGTCTTCTTAGAAGAAGGAAATGGACTAGATAAACTAAAAATGTTATGCTTCTGGCACTCAACTTATTCTGATAAATTTTGTCTTAACTGACATAACACAGTCATGTTATCAACCTATATGAATATCTTTATGGATTAAAACACCAGGCACAAATCCTTGGCTAAATATAGCCTGTGGAGATTTCTGTCATCAGGCTCCAGTACTCTTCAGGACTAAAATGCTGTTACTCTAATATGTGCTATGTAAAAACAACATTTTGAAATTGAAATTGAGAGAAATATCCTATTTGGGGGGTCTTGGAGTCTGTAACAGATTCTTTGGGTGTTAATGTCATTCTGACTGTTTACTTCCCTATAGCATATTTTCTTCTGTTTTACTGACACTGTCTTTACAATTCCATCATGATGTTCAATAAAATCATGGGCTGTGGATGACCATGATCACAATAAAGCACCTTTTGATCTTCAACTCAGTAAACTTCACAGACTGTCTATCCTCAGGCACAGTAAACCACTCTTAATTATGCAATTAACAGTTAAAATGTAGTGTTTAAAATGAGAAAGAAATATTATGGGTTGATATGTAGGGCACTAATTACTTAGAAATACTCTAAGCCTTCCAAATGAAGCTACTACACCCATAAAATTCAAGTCTACAACTTGTGGCTGTCCTTCCCCCACTGAATTTCTCCCTTCAATTTACAATGGCACTGACAGCCTTGGTCTCAGGCCATCAGCTCTTCCTGGCACAGCATTAATCCCCAGGAAATGTCCTGTGACTCGCTGCTATGGCTGAAATGCTGGCTGAACTTCTTAAACACACACGCACACACTCTGAACACATGGTCACTCAAGCATCTGAAAATATCTAAGCTGAGAAGGTTTTTGCAAAGGCTTTCTTTTTTCTTCTCTGACAAAGGACAAAGCACTAATCAGAAGCATCTCACCTTTGACCAAGATTTTTTGGTGCTTTGTCAGAGTAGCTATAACAGAATTATCTGCCTATTACATCTAAACTTAAAAAACAGTCCACAGAAACACAGCTTTAAAGTAAAATACATGAAGAGATTTATGGCAAAATTCATAACTCTTTATCCATAGATCAACATAAAATAATCTAAAAATAACCTGTGTTTGTAAAGTGATGTATGGATGACACTGATGAATGTTGACTAACCTACTGAGTGTGTGCATGAAGATAGCTGGCATCCATGAGGTGAAGATAGTGTCCAAGTAAAAGAAGATATGTATAAAACATTTCCTATGTCATAATAAAAGAAAATATCTTAAATAATCCCAAAATGTTTCAACTATTTATTTACAATACAGAAAACTGAACAGTTAAAAAGTTCAGTTAAATTATTCACCAAAGCGTTATTTATGTAATCATGAATAAAATTTAAATATTTCAAATGAAAATTATTATTTCCATAATTTGTAACTCTAAGAATTCTGTTTTAAAAAAGGCAAAATTTGAACAGAATATAAAATCAGACCATTAAATTCCTGACTATAAAAATATATTATATGCATGACAAAACCGAAGGTTTCTGTGATGACTGCCCTTGTACTGTTCACCATGTAACTTATTCACTATGTAAGAATTTGTTCTCCATGTAAGAACTTGTTTGTTATGCTTCAGAAGATTGGAGACTGACGAAAATTAGGCTTGGGGTGGATTAATGATTGTGCATTGAGCATTGACTGCCCTATACAGAATTTTATTGTTGTTAACAACCATTTGATCAATAAATATGAGAGATGCCCTCACAAAAAAAAAAGAAGAAAAATAAAGTACAGACTTCCAATGGTAAAATAAATAAGTAACCGGGATGTAATGTATAGCATAAGGAATATAGTCAAGATATTGTAACAGCTTGGTATGTGTGATAGCTGGAACCTAGAATTGTCATGTATATAAATGTTTTATCACTGTGTTGTACACCTGAAACTAATGTAATGTAATACTGTGCGTCAACTACCCTTCAATAAAAAATAATTATCTACAAAATATATATATATATATATATTATAAAAATATAGCACCATTCCCTTTATTGCAAGTGTAGGGAAAATGAAAGTGCCTATGGCCAGGATCCTCACCTGACCCTAAACTACTTGATAACTGGCTTACTGCTAGGCTACAGCTTACACATCCATTGGCAATGAGCCATTATTGTCACCATTACTATAAAAAGAGCTCGGCTCAGTGCTCTGCCCCCAGGCAGAGACAGAGCCAGGCTTGCAGCATACAGACTGCCCCAGAGGCAGACATGATTCCAGCACTCAATCTGCCACCTGAGAATAACGCTTGGTATATTACCCCTTAAGATCTGTTGTTCAGTCCCACAGAACCCACAGTGAACTTGCCTGGGGACTGAAACCCTCAGGTGAGACAGCAAGATATTTAAAAATCTTTTTTTTTTTAGTTAAAAATTAGAAACTCTTAAATAATCTATAACTAATGAAATCAATTATTTCTTGTTCCAGTAACACTGGAGGTAGAATACCAAGCAGCTCAACCTTTCAGCTGTTGTTCTTCTTTGAGAACTCTTAAGACTTTGTTTTATTCATTAGCTTCCTACCGTCAAGAATTTAATTATGAAGTAATTTATTATTAATAATTTTTCTAATACGTAGCTGCTAATTTGCTCTTCTTGGGAATTTTAAAATTACAAAATGATATGTTTACATTAATAATCAAAGTTATTTCTCTTAAATTTTTAAAGAAAACAAACATAACAACTGGTAATATACTGATGTTATTTTGAAGAGTTTTCCTATGTGCTGACTTTTAATACACTTTTTAATTCTTAAGACAGTAAAGAGTTTCAAATATTATTTACAATTGATTCTTTGCTTTAATGGGCAACTTAAATTCTACTTCCCTGCTATATATCTACAAGTATCTACACACACACACACACATATATTCTATTAATTATATATACATATATACACAAATTATATTCTATTTTGTTTTTCCTTTTTAAACAGTCCACATGCCCTGCTTATTTTATTGGTGAAAGATGAAAATTTTTCTTACTTGCCCTTTAAGCTACTTTGGGAAAATACAAAGTCAGCTGAACTAAATTTAGCAATTACCTTTTAGCTGACAGAGTCTTCTGAGGTGGGAATCATTCTCAGGGCTGCTGGGTTCCCACCAAATTGTGTCATTCACTGTTTTCCTTTCTAAAGTAAAGCAGAGGATTGGTTAGCAGAATTCTGGTTTGCCAATGGGTTTCAGCCCCGGGCAAGTTCGCTATGGATTCAGTGTAACCAAAGAAATCGACAGCATCTTTGCCTCCGCCCAGAGCACTGGGCCGAGCTCTCTATGTAGCGCAATAATAACTTATTGCCTAAAGGTGTGGAAGTGGCAGCCCAGCAACAGGCCAGTTACATCATCAGGTGCTTTAAGTTCAGTGAGGATCCTGGCCATAGGAACCCCAACTTCCCCACAAATTCACAGTAACATTTGTCCAGAATTATAAGAAATTTGAAATCAAAATAAGGTCAAGGTCAGCACAGGGCTGTAACTTGGTGATATGATAAAAGAGCTCTGTGGTCCATTCTGGGGAGTTCTAGTCCCTGATGGACACCCCCAGGTGTCCTGTGGGCTCCCACTTATCTCCATAAACTACAGAAGCACACACACATATATGGTAGAATGATCCTACTTAAATACCCTTGATAGCTTCTGATTACATTGTAATTTAAAGTGTTTTTCTTGATTTAATAAAAATTCATTTTTTATGTGCAAGTTAAAGTATCCCCACCTGTCACATTCCTCATCATTTTTAACAAAATGATGAAGTGAGTAGAGAGAACACTGAGCTGTGATAGTTTTGAGAAAATCTGAGGTCCTTGAGTGGAAGAAGCATGATTTGCTCAGCCTTGTCCTCCTAATACCTAGAGCAGGGCCTGGACATGCCACGAAGGACTGAACTGTACCAAAACAAGGCATTAGAATCCCTTCTAATCTACTTACCAAAGACTAATCATTTCACATGTGGTATCATAGCATTAATAAAGTAAATTTTAAATAATGCAGCCAAAGCATAGCATGGAACAAATTCAGCATACTGTACTGATTTTAAAATAACCATTTACTCTCATATTTAACTACAGAGATGGCAGCTGGTCATCAAGAATTAAATTAGGATAGAAATATCTGTTTCTATGTATGTACAAATATGAGAATGGATCTAGATGAAAAATAAAAATTTGCCTTTCTTTTTTTTTAAGACTATGCACTTTTCAAATCAGGGCTAATACTCAAATTATTTAACAACTAGTTGCCCACAGGGCCTTGACTAATGAGATGGGACCCAGCCCCTATAGATGCTGCCACTGTAAGAATATCAGACCCACTTAAGTGCAGACACCCTTGGGAGATGATGATCATCACCTTGGTCTGAATGAAGCTTTTCAGATCCTATCCAGGAAACTGGTTTTGAAGGGAAGGGGAAAGGACTTTGAGCATCTGATTCCT
The DNA here is from genome assembly GCF_030020395.1 of Manis pentadactyla. NCBI lineage: Eukaryota > Metazoa > Chordata > Mammalia > Pholidota > Manidae > Manis > Manis pentadactyla. The sequence goes on along the minus strand of NC_080019.1, from coordinate 138,153,558 downwards.
AGACTGTACTGGGAAGAAAGAAAGAGTATCCCGAAATTTGACAAATTACATAAAAAAATGACTGAATAATTTAGATGTTTTGCCACTATGAATGTTTTTAGATACACTGTATTCTATAAGGGAAGGAGAGGCATTATCCATTAGCTTTCTGAAAGTACTTAATAGAATTAGATGTTTACTTCAGAATTAAAATACAAATCAAGCCAATTGCCTTTACTATTGCTATGGATACTATAATCAAAGAAATTGAAGAAACAGCCTGGTGTTTGAAATGCTGTGGAAAAGTCTTTTGCAATCCAACTATTTTCTATTTCTTTCTTAGTCACTCCAAGATTCGTAGATCTGGAACAATGTCTAGGAGGTCACCTTGACCATGGTCAGCCAAGCTGAAATTGGGAAGCTGGAAGATAATCAACTAAGAAACCACCAAAGAGAATTTTTTTTAATATAAAAGGAAATTATTCTGAATAAACCAATGATTTCTTTGCCTTAGCCATTTAAAGTTAGAATGGAACTACATTTTTAAAAAATTTATTCTATAGAATTCAGACAATTCAATTTGACTTTCATTAATCACTTATTGTTGTTTTATGTCAGTAGTAGAAGAAAAAAACTTCTAGGGAAACAGAATGTATCATCTGCATGAGTAAACTTGTGAATTACTAACCAAATCCTTTGTTTTCAGATATAGAGCTCCAGATTGACCTAAAAGAATAAAAGAAACAGATATTGTAGTCTAGATTTAATAAATAATATTTTTAATCAAATAAAAATTAGATCACTTAGACGTGTGTAATGCCTTTAAGAACAGTAATAAATTTTACCTCTAACTAAGATCTACATAAGGTCCTGAATTTTCCTAGCCCTAGGTGGCAAGATACAGTCAATACAAATATAATCTTGGCCTGGAAATTTCCATGCAATGTGGAAACATTCATAACTCCCACTCCCACCCCCATACCCCACCACACACACATAAAGACTGGGCCATTTCTGCATGAATGCATCTCAGGATAATCAAATATCTAATATACAAAGTTGTTCTTCAAATAATTCTGTTCAATAAATACAGACAGAATCATGCATATTGAATATAACCATTTTACAATCCCTAATAAAATAATAGATCTGAGCAATAATCACCAATTGCTATTAAAGCTTTTAATGGAAAGGCTGAAGGGCAACTTTGTGTTACATGGATCAGCCTGACACCATCTGAACCCGCAAAGCAATTTTCTGAGTCAAAAATAGAGATGACCAGATATATGGGTTTCCAATGTAATTCAACAGGAAGTATACAGTCACTGATGACCTACTTTGAACTATACATATGTATATATAATTTAAATGTTATCAAGCCTTGGGATCTAATTAATTTACAGGAAACAGAGGATAGAACATGTTTTGTTTTGTTAATGCCAAAAGGTTGTAATCAGCGAAATTCAAAATTATGGAAAATTCCTCAGAACAAACAATTCAGTTTCTGCAACAGAAAATGGAGGGAGGCCTATAAATAGAGACATGAGCCAAAGGCACTGCATGGCTTGTTTGAGTTGTGATTTAAATAAACTGACTATAGAAAAGCACTGAAGCTATCAGAGAAATTTTAACATTGACTTCATATTTGGTGATGTTATGTCATTTTTCTTATTTTGTTCTAGTGCGGTAGTGGTCTTGTGGTTATGTATTTTTTTGAAAGTTCTTGTCTTTTAACGATTTATATTGAAACATGAAATTGTATATCTGGCAACTGCTTTAGAAAAACCCAGTGAGAGTGGGGGATTGATTAGTCAAATGGGTAGAGACGAAATAAGATGGGCTCTAAGGTGGTACTTGTTCAAGTTCAGCAATGTGAGTTCAGCTTTATCTATTCCTCTATGTATAATTGAAAATTTTCATAATAAAATGTCTAAACAGAAACAGAGAATCGGGCTATGTTGACTCAACTATAGTTAATCAATTTATGTGTTGGGTGAACACACACATATCTTGTGCATATAACTCACTTGGTTATAGCTTGAGTACTCTCCAGTACTTATATTCTTGGTAGTCATTAAATTAAAGCCAAGTTCACCTTCTCTTAAGCTTATAACCATAAACAAATACCTGCATATGTAATGTTTCTTTTTTTCTTAACCATTTTATTTTGATCTGTTTATAATTTTTTTAATGCTAAATGCTTAGGACATCTCTTGGCAAATAGCAAGTGTTCCAAAAAGGCTATTTATAATATTAGAAAGTGAGGCAGGTATATAAGAACATGAGATGTTATTCCCTTCAGGAGAATGGCAGACAAAAGAACTAGAAAGAGTCTTCAATTTTATTTTAATTGGTTGGAATATGAGAAGTACATTAATTGATCTAGTTTATGCTTGAAAAATCCTAAGTCAGTCAGCATCAGGTACTTTCCCTTTCATTCATCTTCCTTCTGCTCCTCCATGTTCTGGTATCTTCTAATCTGTAGAAGCATCAATAATAGGCCAACAATTGTAATTTCATGTAAGTATTTGATTTGGAATTAGTGAGCTCCTCCTCTGTGGATCGAATAAGGAGCTACATAGGACGGGTGATTTTTAAGACTGAGAAGAGCCTGGCCAAAAAACCCCTTCTTTACCCCAGATCATGCTAAAAATGTCCCTGTTGTAGTCTAAGTCGTTAACTGTGGCTAAAATGCAACTACCCTTGCTGTCACGTCCTCTAAACTGTTAATCAGCTGATTACCTACTTACTATGGATGTATTTTATATCCTTACTGGGAGAAACTTTTGAGCAGGAAAGGGAGGGAGGAATATGAAAGCACAAAGTGCCTTGAGGGAGGGGGACAGGAGAAGGGAGGAGCAAAGATGGCTGGGACAGACCGTCCAGAAAGAATTTCACATTAACAATTTGGCCTCAGAGCATTCCAGAGTGCAAGGAAGCCATTCTTCTGTATCATCTGCAACCAGTCTGGAAATTTCCCCACAAACCAACTTCCTGCCCTTATGTATTTCCTGCTTATTAGTTAAATCCCATTACCTTATGCAACATGTATGTGTCAAGTCCTTTGGCCGCCTGATGTGCTGAATGTAAAGCCAACCCTGACCTAAATAACCCAAATCTCTTCACAAACACATTTTTATTTGGATTAGAAAAACTCTTCAGAAGATTAATAGGTCACCGATAGAAGCATGTTTTCAAGTAGGCTCCCACTTTAATCTGAGCATAGTTTAAATATGTGTTTCTTCTTCTGAAAATTTAATTTTCACATCCCTGTCTACAGGAATGTCACAACACAGGTTTCCTATGCATCAATAAACAGACAAATGGTGGCAGAACAAAACATCTAGATTTGTACAGAACAAATTTTTTAAACTTTGATAAGAAACCCACTAAAATATTCCATTTAGCATTACAGAATTAGGAGAACTTAAAGTTTTCAAAGTAAATTTGACTTACTTTCTTTTTGGTTTTGCATTCTCAAAATTAGAGAGTTCCTGTAAAAAAAAAAAAAAAGTTAAATTAAATATTATTACTCCAGGAAACCAGGAAGAGAGTTCTAGTTCATCTTTAAGTATAATCCAAATGTAGTTCATTTTCCCTTTTCCTAGTAAAATGACTGATATTTCCCCCTTGTATTTCAGTAATATGTCATAGAATCTTGGTTAAAGTTCTTATTTATTTTCTTCTTTCGTATCTGTAACTTTGAGAAATGTTGAATGCCTCCTTTATTAATTAGAACTTAAAACTTACTCCAAGTTCTTGCCAGTTAATAAGGTAAATCTTCAAAATAAAAACATACAATTAAATCCTCATAACTTCAACTTTCCAGCCTTCATCAACCCACCAAGGCCAAGGGGAGGGATATATACCAGGGCATATGCATTACATTGTATGGTGCCTTCCTTTGAGAAGGCTGGAAAGTAGCCTATTACAATACCCTGGTATGTTGAAATACACCTGTGATTCATCTGGCCTTTTTCTTCAGAGCAACTGAATGTTGTGTAAAGTCCCTTACACTTTTGGGAAGAATATGTTGCCATATCTTTCACCACCTTTGAAAGGGCTTAAACAGCTCCCAGACACCTTTAAGAACCCTTCAGATTCTCATCACGGTTTACGCACTCCTTCATTCAAAAACCAAGTGTGTTTTTGATGTTCAAAGTGCTTTTTTGATAGGCAACAGACCATGTTCTGGAGAGGTTTGTTTGCCATGGGAGGAATTTGTGTAGTAAAGAATGTTGGGACTGATATTCCACACAGGAGGAAAATCACAAGTGCAAAGACAGCAGGACTGGTGAATGAAAATCAGAAAATTAGAATTGATTTTATTATTCCAAGGGTTGATAGTCTGAGCATGTCAAATCCAGGATAACCTCTCTCCCACATGGTAATTGAGAGGGATATTTCTCAATGTGTTTTTTCTTCATAATTATATGAAAATGCCTAGCTCCTAGAGCCTACTCTTATCTATTTGCAAAATAACACAAGTTGCCCAGTTTGAAAAAGACATATGCACCCCTATGTTTATCGCAGCACTATTTACAATAGCCAAGAAATGGAAGCAACCTAAGTGTCCATCAGTAGATGAATGGATAAAGAAGATGTGGATAAAAACTCTTATTGTGTTTTTACTCAAGGACAATTTGAATTACCTATTTCAAGTTAAGTAGCATCACTGAAGACCCCATATGCTGAGACACTCAGTCCCTGAACCTGAGGAACAAGTTTTACCAAATCAAAAGTGTGCTGTGGATTGCCCAGAGGGCAATGTCTAGTAGGAGACAGACGGGGGTGAAGGTAAAGATATGGGAGTCATGGGCCAAGCCCTGAGGTGGCTGGGGAGAGCAACAGACTCTCGAGGAGTTAATAGACTGACCACTCCTTCAATTCTCTAGGCTTTGTCATTCATGTGTCCTAAAAATAATCAACCTCTATCCATGGTCTTTTTTATGAAATTCTTTCATTTTGGGTCTATATGTCTCTAGACCTCAGTCCTGAAGCTAATTGTATCCCCTTCACCACAATCAGCAGCCACACCAGATTTGTGAGGGTCATCAGGAAAGAGGATGGCCATCCACCTTTGTGGTAATATTTTTCTGTAGTTTATATTTGGAATTTGGCTAGGAAAGTGCAAGCTCCACGTTCATATCATCTAGGAAGTCTGGGTAAAATATATTTCAATATTCAGCATCCACTGTCTTGAGTCCCATTCATTTGCTGTATGAGTTCAGATAAATATCTTTGGATTGTTAATCTTGCACTTCTCAGAATAGGTTCTATTTCTTTGGAGTATTGAGAGAGGAGGAGTATTGAGTCTAGAGTTAAGCAGCACAAAAAGTGGATTTGCGATATGAAAGATGGGAAACATTAGATATCTTTTATATTTTTAATCATTTGAATCAGTGCTTTTGAATCAACTTATTATATCACTAGTTCATTGCTTTATAGGATGGTTTTTGTTTTTACATACTAAAGTTTATTTTGTGGTGCATGGGAAATGCTACCAAAAAGATTAATTCCAGGAGATTCACAAAACTTGTGTGCAATTGAAACCTAAGTGTTTGAATTGGAATGGGGGTGGGGGGTGTTATTCAAGCACAATCTCCAGTTTCACCTGGGTGAAGTCTTGGCTAAGTTAATGCTATCAAGATGTTGGACCCACGTAAAACTAGTTACATATGTGTGGCTGCTGATTGTGGGATGGGGCACAATTAGCTTCTGGGCTGAGGTTTGGAATCATCTGGACCAAAACTGTAGGGTTTTCTTAAGACCATGGATAGAGATTAGTTATTTTGGAGACATATATTGTCACAAATTCTCTAGCGACTGTCTATTTTGTTCTGTTTTACTGGAATCCAGGTCATCTACATTTTGCTTGTGGTGAATCAGCTTAGGTTTGGGATCTTTTAAGTTTTCTTGTACTGAAAACTTTGGAAAAGACTTTGAGCTAAAACGTCTTTTTAATCGATGTTAAAATGAAAGAGCTAATGTAGTTCTTCAGCAACCTGTTTCCTACAAGAAGATAGGGAAGCACATTAAATGGATGTCTGAAGTGTGAATATATGAGTAAAAGGGCAACATCTACTTGATTAGAATATACATCCATTTCCTAGGCATTGCCTTGTAGATTACCACTGAACTGGTTAAGCAATTTTCAGTACTGTTTGTACCAGGTTCAAAACCAGCTGCTTTCCATTATGACTTCTGCTTACGTAAGCAGACTGTGATGTACTTCAGAGTTCAGATCCTGGGTTCTTTATTTCCTAGAGGGGCAAGTCAAAGAAATATTATATACATGGCTTTATTTTTAGAACTCTGTGTGTATGTGTGATACTCAGAACTCCAAGAAGATATCATTTCAGAAAGTCAATGAAATCATTCTGCCTAGTCCATTAATTTGACACTTGACATACATACCAGGCAAAACTTGCTCCTGTGATCCTTCATTTCATTATCCTCTAAACAAAGCACTAAGCATTAGTCTCATCTTTCATTCACTAGAGAGTTTGTAACTTAATTTAATTTTTACTCCCAGCAATTGTTGGGAAAATAAAAAAATGAAAGGTAAACAAATTGCTACAAATAGGTCAGTAGAAACTAAGAGTATGTCCAACTTGTGTTATTTTTTATCCAGTGATGCAAATGTAATTTATTCTCATTTATTTATTTATTTATTTTTGGTATCATTAATATACAATTACATGAGTAATACTGTGGTTACTAGATTCCCCCCATGATCAAGTCCCCACCACATACCCAATTACAGTCACTGTCCATCAATGTAGTAAGATGCTATAGAGTCACTTTGTGTCTTCTCTGTGCTATACTGCTTTCCCCGTGACCACGCCCTGACTACATTATGTGTGCTAATCACAATGCCCCTTATTCCCCTTATCCCTCCCTTCCCATCTATCCTCCCCAGTCCCTTTCCCTTTGGTAACTGTTAGTTCATTCTTGGGTTCTGTGAGGCTGCTGCTGTTTTGTTCCTTCAGTTTTTGCTTTGTTCTTATGCTCCACAAATAAGTGAAATCATTTGATACTTGTCTTTCTCTGCCTGGCTTATTTCACTGAGCATAATACCCTCTCGCTCTATCCATGTTGTTGGAAATGGTAGGATTTGTTTTTTCCTTATGACTGAATAACATTTCATTGTGTATTTGTACCACATCTTCTTTATCCATTCATCTACTGATGGACACTTAGGTTGCTTCCATTTCTTGACTATTGTAAATAATGCTGAGATAAACATAGGGGTGCATATGTCTTTTTCAAACTGGGCAATTTGTGTTATTTTGCAAATAGATAAGAGTGGGTTCTAGGAGCTAGGCATTTTCATATAATTATGAAACAAAATCAAATCAGGTCAAATTAAAAAAAAGTGATTTGAAATGAAGAAAGAAAAGATGACCCTTAAGAGAAAAGTTTTGGAAACCGCATGCCATATTTCTATTCTCATGTCGTGGTTACAGTCCACTGTCTTTTGGGATTGAGTCTAATATGTGTCTGTTTCTTGCATTATTGGTTTTTAAGTATTACTTTCAAATCACAAAATCAAAAGGGAAAATGAAGCAATGTATCAGAGGTTGTTGCTTAATTAATGGAAATGTGTTAGGTGTTTTGGCACCAGAGAAAACTGAGTGGCAGCAAATGATGGTGTAAATCCCATGGTGAACTTTTAGAGCTGATGAGGTCTGACCTTTAATTTGCAAATGAATAAACTGAGGTCCTAAATGGTAAACTGACTTGTCTAGGGTCATGTGTGTAATGTTTTACCTTGATAAAATGCTTGATTAAAATCAGTCATTTTTTTCATTCTAATATATTCTTTCAGAATTATTATCATTCATTCATATGAATCTTTCATTTACACATTCACAGTTCATTCAACAAACATTTATTTAGCATCTGCTATGTACCAGGTACAATTTTAGTTGCAGAGAAGAATTACAAGGAGAGAATACAAGTATTTTTGCAAATATCTACTATCAATTACTACTGATCTTGGGATCCTGTTGGATTCCATGATTTTCTTAACTTTGAAAATTAAATGAGCTAGCATTTATAAAATCCTTACCTGACACCAAACACATTGAGGATACTTACAGATTTTATGTCTCATTAGATTAATTATTAATAGTTACATAGAATTCTGATTTTGAGGCCAGGGTTGAACATAAATACAATCTACACACACAACTTCTCATTAAAATAAGTTAAAATAATTACTATTTTATCCAATTCATTCTCTTGCAAGAATGAAGATTATTTGCTTGCATAACTAAAATGGTTTTACTAATATTCAAATACAGTAATGCCAAGAATGCCACATCCAAACCGAATTAAGTATGTTTCTGGATATTCTTAGGTTCCTGTGCTTCGAAAAAGTTCCCACAGATACTGGAAGAAAACATGGAAGGTAACAGAAGTTCCTTTTAAGAAAAAATTTCTAACAGACATCTGGAAAGAGGATGATTGTGATGCTTCAAAGTTAATAGAGTAATCTTACAGTGTACCTAAAACCACCAGAGTGATTTTATATATATATATGTGTGTATATATATATATATATATATATATATATATATATATATATAATACACATAAAGGAGTCTTACCACCCACAAGCTCGTCCACCTTGCCTCTACCCCTGACTTCAAATGTGTGGAGAAAAATCCCCTGAAAGAGAAATCTCCTAAATTATCAAATAGATCACACAGCAATGAGGAATATTTAAATGTAGCTAGTCTAAGCCTAGTTGGTTAAAATAAATTGTTAAGAATAACCAAGCTTTAAATCCTATTGCTTTTCTAATTTCTTGATTTAATACATTTGCAGAATAATAATGACAGAACATTCATGTAGTATCAAACACAGTTATAAACTCTTTATATGTAGTAATTCATTAATTTTTACAGCAATCTTGTGAAACTGATGCTATTATAATTATCCTCAATTTACAGACGAGTAAACCAAGGCACAGACCGGTAGAGATTCTTGCTGAAGATCATATAATTAGTGGTAAAACTGGGATTTTATCCTTGATGTCTTACCTAGTACACAGCACTACTTTTACACTTGACTGCACAGATACAGAACCCACCTTTCATCAAGATCAGCGATCTCACAAATGAGCACTGTTGGCAGGAAAGGGGAGTGGCTATGAAAAAGCCGAGAACATGTAATACAATATGCCACGACTAAACAAACAACTCAGAAAACACACCTTAATCAAAGCACTAATTCTAATGATTTAGTATTATTTGAGGGTAAGTGTACAGGCAGCACATTTATGTGTTTTAAAGGCATTTATCATTTCGTGGATACTATCATCATCATCAAAGAATGCCCAGTAATTTTTGATAGCATTTTTAATTAAGAGTAGACACTTCAGGAACCAGCGAATTTAGATGACAGTAGGCACACTGGAGGCCCCCACCCCCTGCAGCATTTTACTGTAACAATGTCATGGCTCTCAGGGAAAACAGGTTTCATCCCCCTATGAGAATGCAACGAGGAGGAAGAAGCAATGTCAGCTCATCCTGATCAGAACAGTAGACTTTCTTTTCAGCCTGTCCAACTCCTGTCAAAGAGTAACAACCTTATGCACTAATGAATTCTGGTTTCCCCAAAGGAGAAGGTGGTGTGTGGCATCCCCACATGGACCATTGTCTCCGGGGCAAATGATACAGCTGTAATGCCTGGAGAATGCAGAGGTATCCTACCTAATCCATCAGGGTGGGAGCTGGTAAATCACATAGAACTTTGCCATTTGTCTACTGATGTGCTAAGTGAGTTTTCTATCAATCCCCAACTAACAACCCCCGCCACCCCCTCACAACACTGTAAATATCCAGGAAGGCAAAACAGGGGATGGCTATTCACATTATGAAACATTCTCCCTTTTCAAAAATATTCCTTGCCAGATTTCTTGAGACAGAGAGCTTTCTTACATACCCTTCAATGTGGTGTGTTTTATGAAATTATATTTACACAAGGCTTTAGGATGCAGAAAGACAACTAATATTTATTGATTCCTGTTTCCTGCCACTTATATTATTATCTTACTTAATCTTCAGAGCCACAAATCGAAAAAGAGCAAGCCAAACAAGCTTACAATAAGTATGATGGGATATTAGGTGGGTAAAAATATCAAATTCCATCCCTACAATGAAAACATTGAACTGGTGCCCCAGGACCTGATTTGCTTTCCCAGGCCTGCTCTATGCTGGGTAAGATCCTAGAACCCTCTCAGAACCTCAGTCACTTCATCTATGGCATAAAGTTTGGTGAACAAGAACTTCAAAATCTCTTCCAGTAGAAACTAGTTATGGTCCCTAATTTACAATATTTCAATCCAAAGTCAGTAGGGATGACAAAAGCTTTTAGGAGAAAATTATAGTCGGAATGAGCTTTTGTGCTTTATAGCTTTTTATGTAAAACCTGATTAAAGAGACAACCATGGCTTTCATTAGATTCAATTAGTAATTGTATCATAAGCTTGGGAAATAAAAAAGAGAAAAGGGCATAATTAACCTTAATCTATTGATTTCATTTTATTTTAACGTAAGTCTCTATTTACAAGAAGTAACTAATTAAAGCCACCAGAAAGTGTTCACACATGAATCGGTGGCAGGAAAATAGCTGCTTGTGATCATAGATAGAATGGGTAAAAAAATAAAAATGCAAGAAAAGTGCAGTCTGTTAGTGAAGGAACCTTTTTTATATGTTGGCTTGTTATGAGTTATTTTGCAATCTAGAAATCAAGGAGAGCATTTGTGTATTGTTTTGACACTGACGCATCTTGTTCATAGTTTGATGCAGACCCAGCTGATGGGATACCATTGCTAATCTCATTTTCTTCCTTTAGTGTCTATGGTATTAATAGCCATGTCAATGCTGATGTTTATGTGGAGACAACAAAAAAACACCCAATTTTAGTAGTTTGGAGGCAAGTAAGAATGGCAGTTGAGTGGTTAAAATACCATCCTGGGAGTCACCTACCTTGACTTCCCCATTATTCACCTATTCTAAGGTGACATGTCACATTTCAATATGTCCATTTATCCATTTATAAGACACTTGGCTGTAAGTGTTTTTTAAGACCTTTGTGATAGATACTAGGACAGTGTGCAATGACAGCATTCTTTTCCCTTTCACCATTTTTAACTTAGTTCTTTCTTTTTGAGCCCAGTTTAAACTCACCTTCTCTATGGAACTTGCACCATTAAACCACAAACTACAGATGTGTTCTTAGAGATAACACCTATTATTGATTATTTACTTTGTGCCAGCCACTGCATTAATAATGTTAATTATATTGTCACTTTTTATTCTCAAATGATTAGTAAGAGGAATGAATGGTTTCCTCATTTTATAGGAAAGGAAACAGGGCTTGAAGAGTTTAAGAAACTTGTCTAAGAAACATACTGGGTAAATTTCAAAGCTGGGATTTTTGTTTGTTTGACCACCATATAGTATACCCTTGACAACCATAATATATTATTTTTTTGAAATTCCTTCTGAGAGATTTTAAAGTTGGGCTTGGTAATTATAATGCAGAAGTTTATTACATAGTTACTTACACTACTCTCCAGATATTTTAGGTGTATATATTTGTTGCTGTAGTTGGTATATGTCATTCACTGATCCTAAAAATCAAATTGTAGAATGATGTCCTCAGATTCATGGTCTTTCACAGGGTTGCAATTAAGCTGTTGGTCCAAAGGTCAGAGGTCTCATTCAAAAAAACAAGGAAGGTTGGAAGGAAAGGGGAAGGGAAAAAGGAAGGAAGGAAGGCAGGGAGAGAGGAAGAGAGGAAGGGAGAGAGGGAGGAATGAACGAAAGAACGAACAAACGAAGGAGGGGAGGGAGGGAGGAAAGAAGGGAGTGTGGGAGGGAGGGAGGAGAGAGAAAAATAGAGAAGGAAAGCACAGACATCTCTTATTACTAGCATAAGATGTTTGGTTTAGGTGCTATCCATCATACGCACCAATTTAAGGCACTGATACAAAACTGACTAACATGGGGGAAAGACAAGGTGTGAGCACCCATTTTAAATGTAACAAATCTTGGTAGAGACACTGTGGCTCTGGAGCCTCCTGCTGTGGCTTCTTGATTTGACCACTTCCTGATTGTGGCAAAAGCAGCAGATCTGTTGAGTGGCAATTTCTGTGGTGTGCTTCTCAGAGTAATTCCTGCAAACTCAGCTAGAGTATCTGTCTTTAGCCTCTCAATAATTCTGAGTTCTCTTTAATCCACAGTATATTCCTTTCTGTTAAAATCAGCTGGCATGAATTTGGTTATTTGCAAATAACCTTGATCAATAGTATGTCAAATTAATTTTAGTTCCTGTATTAGTTATGTACTTCTGTGAAATACATTAAACCAAAATGTAATGGCTTAAAACAATACACATGTATTATCTCACAGTATCTGTGGAACAGAAATACGGGCATAACTTAGATAGGTCCGAAATTTCATGGTCTTTCGCAGGGTTGCAATTAAGCTATTGGTCCAGAGGTCTGATGTCTCATCAAAGACTTAGCTCAAGAAAAAATCCTCTTCCAAGCTCACTCAGTGATTGTTGGCAGCATTTACTTTTTTGAGAGCTGTTGATATAAAGGTCTCAGTTCCTTGTGGGCTACAGACTGAATGCTGTTTTCAGTTCCTGGCCACGTGGACCTCTTTAGATGATATCTCGCTTCATCATAATATTCAAGCCATGAAGGCAATGATGAAAGTCTGCTAGTAACACAGAAATCCGTGTCTTTTATAACTTATTTATGGAAGGGACTTCCTGTCACCTTTCACTAATTCTACAGGAATCAAATCACACACAAAGATGGGGATAACACAAGGATTTAAATACCAGAAGGCAGATGTCATGGTTAATTATATGTGTCAATTTAAGTAGGCCACCGTGCTCAGATATTTGGTCAAACACCAGCCTAGAGGTCACTGTGAAGGTATTTTTTAGATAAGATTAACATTTAAAACAGTAGACTTTGAGTAAAGCAGATTGCCCTCCATTATGTGGGTGGGTCTCATTCAATCAACTGAAGGTCTTAACACAAAAAGACTGTGGTCCCCCAAGGCACAGGGAGTCCTGCCTCTAGACTTCCTCTGGTCTCCAGTTACAACATCATCTCTTCCCAGGTATACAACCTGCCAGCCTGTCCTGCCAATTTCAGACCTGCCAACTTCCATAATCACATGAGCCAGTTCTTTAAAATAAATTTGTGTCTCTGCATGTCCACATCCTATTACTATTTTTTCTCAAGAGAACCGTAATCAATACAGTATGGTTTATTAGAGGCCATCTTAGAAGTTTTCCTTCTAGGGTTCTAAAAGGAAAATAATAGTATTTGATGTTAGACAACATTTCCCATTCCAAAATAATTGAAATGTATTCAAACTTTTTAGAGCAGGAAAAGGCTTTAGAGATCATCTAGTCTAACCCTATTATCTTATAGAAGTGGAAACTGAGATCCAAATAGTGTTATGACTTACTCAGTGCTATTTAGGAACAAAGCCAGGGCAAGAATTTGGTTTTTTCTCTTAATGCTTTTGCCATTGCCCTATGAATTTTTCTAAAATGAAAGCTGAGGATTACACTGGTGGCTTGAAGACTGTGAAGGGAAATCTTTGTGGGCAAATAAACCACCCGCAGCAGGGTTATTCTTCTCTTGAGCTGCTCTTCCTCTAGTAAGTATTGTTTTTTTTTCCGATGTCTCCTCACCCACCAACCCAGATTCCTTAATGATCAATGATGTTCACAACCAAGATGGCAGGCTGGGGTCATGAATGCTACTAGTGACTATGGAACAGAGCAAAAATAACTGGCCATAAGGGGATTAAACCCCTGACCTTGGCCTCATTAGTGTTCGGCTCTAACCAACTGTTATACCTGCATCATATGGTTTGTCTTTAAAACTATGTTTGAATTTGCTTTATTACTCTCTCATTAACATCTGTTAGCTGAGAAAAATTTAGTTGATTTCTCCAGTACTTTTTATCAGTGTAGAATGTTGATGAGTATTTTTAAAAAATTAAACTTGCATTTTAAATGTATTTTACTTAAAACAGACAAAAAAAAAAAAAAACACCCTGAAATATGAATTAAGCAAACAAGAGCCACTGTGATAGATTTCTTGTTTACTGCTGTCTGCACATGGTGGGGAATGTGGGGCTGAATTGTCAAGCCTTACATTCAACCTGGGTGTACATAATTTGAGGCAATTTGTGGAGATTAAAATCTTGGATTTTCTAATGTACATCAACAATAAATCCTGTTGCTTTTTGTCCGGCCAGGGAAAAATCAATGCTTTTAGGTAAGGAGTGTTGATTACAAATTATTTTGAGCAGTTATTTTAAAACGACATCCAAGCTCAAGTGAGAGTTTGACTTAAAGTCATTTAATTAAGGATATTAAATTAAAGGACCACTCTGCCCTGGTGTGATGGGTTGCAGAAGGAAGGAAAATGAACATTAACATGCATTATGCCAGGTGCTTAACGCGTGTTATAATGTTTAATCCTCACAGCAAACCAAGAGACAGACATTTTTATCCATACTCTATTGCTCAGGAAACTTAGGGTCAGAGAAGTTCAATAACATTCTCAAGGATATACAATTTTCAGCCGCCTGGGGAGCAGGAATAAAACTCAAGTCTATTAACAGTATTGCCCACCTCAAGTTATTTCTGCTCTGTCCCCCTAGAGCATCAGATTGTATTTAGCAGATAGTAAGCTTGGATTCTTTATGCTCCTATCTTCCCCTGCTCTTCACATCTCATCTCCCAAAATCCCACTCTCACACTTAGCCCTTGCCTACTCTAACTCATGTACACACATACACACACATACCACACACAAACGTGAGCACACAGGCACTTGTGGCAGGGATGCCACATTAAGATTTGGGAGGGTAGAACTCCAGTCTTGTCTCCACCTGTCTCTTGGGACAAGACACTAATCTCAGCTGGCACATTGGTCAACACACCCATTCCCCAAAGTCTTATCTCTTCCTCAGAGTATATAACTAAAGGTTTACCACCAAGTGTCTTCGTACTTCCCTGATGGAAAATGGTTTTATTTGGTTACTTTGATGCTTCAACCCTGCAAACAATTTCAAGGGTCTCATCCTACACCATCCAGTATGGAAGCCATTACTCACCTCATATAGCTGTAGAGCAATTGGTATTTGGCTGGTGTGGCTGAAGAACTAAATTTTAATTTTGTCAACTTAATTTTAATTTAAAAGCTGAAGCAGGATAAAAAAATTACACATTTTTTATTATTTCACTAGGATCAGATTTAACTTTAATCATTAAGACTTTAACATCTAAACTGAGATGTATAAAATATATACCACATTTCAGTGTCTTATTTTAAAAATGGGAATATAAAATTTCTCATTAATTTTTTAATATTAATTACATATTGATATGATAATATTTTAGATGCTTAAATGCATTATTAAAATTAATTCTACCTGTTTCTCTTTTTTAAAAATGTTATTGTGACTACAAGAAAATCTAAAATTACTATTTGGATTGCATTAAATTTCTATCTCACAAAGCTACTCTAATCCCTTCTTACTGATGTAGTAGGTCCAGAGCAGGGTTTGGATATCTGTCTTCAGGTGATCCTGAAGTCTGGCCACTGTTGAGAACAACTGCCAGAAGTTGTAGCAAAGTCTTTTTACAGCAACTCTTGTTTATGATTTACTTTCTAATATAATAGCATTAGATAGTCTTTTTTTTATTTTTGGTAATTCCTCTCTATCTTAACTGTCAAAAATCAAATATCCTAATTTATCAACACTATATAATACCCAAATACTGCAGAAGAGCTGTTACATTTAACTTACTTTAAATGTTAGCATAAAACTGTAAGACTGGCGTAAGGATGATACAAATTATTTTCTACAGAGACAAAGGAGAGCCACCTTCAGAAAGTCAACCATCTTCCCTGCCAAGCGAGAGGAGTTTCAGAGGTGAGAGAGCCTGCTTTTATTTTGTTTTGTTTTTTGCATAATAAGGTGATGTCAAGCATAATAAGGATGAAAGACCCTGGGAGGAAAGGGTGGTAGACAGAGCATATGAGCACTTCCTCTTTCAAGGCCAGAAGACTCAAAACCACAGTCCACAAGTTCCCTGAAGCCTGAATAACAGATACAATTTGAATTTGGCAGAACATAAGCAACCATGTGACATTGAAATGGTGGGATATGAAGTGGAGACCACAATCTAGTAGCCACAATAAAAGAAATGAGTGAGATTCCATTTAACCTAATATATCTCAAATATTCTTATCTCAACAAATAATCAATATAAAATTATTAATAAGCTATTTTACACTTTTTTTCATATGAATTCTTTAAAATACAATATATATTTTATCCGTATTGCCATCCCACATTTGGACTAGCCACTTCTCAATCACCTGATTGCCACCTCTGTCTGCACAGCAGTGTGTAGGGCAGGGATCAGCAAACGTTTCCTATGAATAGCCAGATAGAAATATTTTAGGCTCTGTGGGCCACATACAGTTTCTATGGCATAGCTTTCCTTATTTTTGTTTCTGTTTTTAAACAAATTTTTTAAAATGTAAAAGCTGTTCTTAGCTCTTGGACCCTACAAATACAGGCCATCTCAGTATGTAGCTGCAGCCTCAGCTCCAGTGTGACACGTCAGCCCTTCTCATGGTTCCCTAACTTCTGTGCTGAATCCTTCCGGTTTTCAGTCACAAGAGATTCTCTTCTTCACAATCAAACTCAGCTGAACCCATACAGAAGATTTTTTTTGATTCTACAAAGGAAGACACTGAGCTCTAGAAATCTGAATAATTTTCCCAGGTCAAATCACTGTTAAGTAACAGAGCTAGAAATGAGAATTCATTTTTGCCCAACTCTAAAGCCCATGCTTTTAGCCACTGTATCATACAGGCCCCATTATTAAGCCCTTCTTTAGCTTGATTAATGAACCTTCACTGATCCCTTCATTTAGCTTGCAAGTACTTATTGAATGAATGTGTGTGTAACATATAAATAACAGGGACATTGCCCCTGCTCCACATTTTAGCTCATTTTTGAAAACACTCAAATTTCTTATCAATTTATGAAATGAAAAATGAAGTGGAGAATTGACAATTATTTGCTTATTTCAATCACTATAGATGGCATGCCAGATAATTCAGGATTGATCCAGTTAACCCAAATTGGCAAAGGTACAAACATTTTATGTTCTCACTCTATTTCTAATTCCAGATATTTTATTAGCTTCAGATATAATAAAGAGGTACTAAAATTAAGTAGAGAATTAAGCAGTAGCAACCTGCATTTTAACTAATATAATAATGAGTAGTCAGTCCTTAGTTAGGCTATTGTGTTGGTGTATTTTTTTTTAGCATATTTCCTTAGTTACATGATTATTCACTTTACACAACTTTTTACCCACTTTTTTTTGCAGTAGTTTTCCAAAACTCTCTGGTTTTGTTAGTATACTATGAGTGGATCTCTTACTATTCCTCTTTACAACAGTAAATAAAATCTCATATTTTAAATCAGTTTGTCTTTGGATCAGGTCTCTATTACCACACCTTCCTGCAATTAAATGTAAGCTGGATATTTCTGGTGTTCTTTCTTCATTTTAAAAATCCCCAAATTAGCTTCTTTCCATTCAACACCTCTTCTACTCTTATTTTTGCAGTTGGTCTATTCTGGATCATTTCCTTTAGACTCTAGAACATCTTACGTTCATCTATGTAAGTCCCCACCTTGCTTAGAATAGTGTTTTCCAAATACTAAAACCCCTAATAGATATGCATAAATAAAATATCTTTAAGGGAAGCCAAGAAGCCTAGGAGTCTTCTCTCATTTTGATTTTTCAATTCATGTGGCAAATGACAGTATTTTAAATATGGGCTGTAACTTCCACTGTAACAACCGGATATGCTGTCAGGTTGGTTCTGAAGAATTTGAGTAGGGCAGCTCCTCTCCTGTCCAGGAAAGTTACAATTTCATTTGGGTTGAGGACTGGGAGCTTGAGGCCTTAACTTTAATGTTAACTCCATTAACTTTAGGAGTGTTTTTATAGGATGTTAGACCATGAATCCAAAAAGAATAATCTTTTTCCAATACTGTTGACTGGTCCAGAATCTTTTCTCCTTGAATTAGGAAATAAAAAAAGGACGTAAGACTACTAGGAGAAAAAAAACATCCATCCATTCTTCATAGGCTTAAAGGGAAAGTCGAGAAAGTTGTAAATCATTAAATTTCATTTAAAAGGGTGACTTTATTTTATCCAAGCTGTGGAATCATATTTTCATTAGGAACAAAATAAGTGTCAGTGGTGATAATTTGATCGGATTGGTATAATTCAGCAGTTCAGTAGTGGAATCAATGGTTGAACAGGTTGCCTTTCAGTGGTGTATATAGATATGTATATTTATTTGTATTTATGAACATATTTTTAAATTACTAAGATATATATGTGTGTGTGTATATATATATATATATATATATATATATATATATATAGAGAGAGAGAGAGAGAGAGAGAGAGAGAGAGAGAGAAAGAGAGAGAGAGAGAGCTGTAGCAATTTACATTTGATGTTTTTGTTATTCTCATCTACTTTTGCAATATACGCGAAGTTCAATAAAAATTCTAGACTGGCTGTCCCTGAACTTGTTTATTTTTCATGCATACTTATTAAACTCACACATTTAAGGAAATATCTTCAGGCTCTTCAGCCTATTCAATTTTTCTTTTTAATTATGGAGTAAAAATATGTGCAAACATTTTGTAATGTCAATTGACAGTCTCCATATAAACGGACTCCCTGCTCACATTAATATGTAAAATGTATTGTTGCCTCCTCTTATGCATATGTGTCAGCATCAACATCTTATGGATGTTGAAAAGGGCACAGAGTTGAGGGAAGAGTTTCCACTGCACGAAATTTTTTTGGATTGTTTTACTTATTGATAGTTATTAGTTAACTTGTTTAATAATTAACATGACATTTCTTACATCTATAAGCTATGTAAATAAGAAGTTTTCAATATCCCCAAAGGACAAAACAGGTAGGTGTGAAGGTAGGTATAAAACTCGAAGGTACTTTATTGTTCCCCTTTCTCTAGAGCAAAAGAAGATGTGGGTTTGAATCATGGGTCATCTTCTTTTTAACTGGGAAGGCTTTTTTAGCCTTTATGAACATTTCTAAACCTCTCTAAAATTTTTGTAAGGATCAACACAGATCATTTCATATATAACTTCACCTAGTACAGTACCTTACAAAAAGGAAGCACTGAATAAATGTTCATAGTAATATTTGTGTTGTTATTGGGGAAAAGTGTGATTATACAGATAAGAGGTGACATCTAAATCTTTAAGTATAGGGAAGTTCTTTATTTTCAGCAGACATAGGATGTTTTGTATTGCCCTAAGCCACAACAGAAGCAAAATAAGTTTATTAGTATGGGATTAATTTAAGTACAGCACAAATGACCAAGAGAACAGCCAGCACTGTTAAACAGGGACAGGGCCAATTTTGCAGAGCATGGAGAACTCTATGCCTCTAGTAATCATAAAGACAATTCACAAAAACTATTTTCACTTGCCTTCTAGTACTACTTGTGTTCTGTAAGTGGGTGATGTGTGTCCATGAAGTTAAGAAAAGCTCAGTGAAGTGCTTAGCACAGACTTTACGGCAGCCAGTGGTGTATTGGGGCTGGCACTGGAGGGAATGAGTAATTAAATATCCAGACATTGTAAGCCTCTCATTAAATCACTGACAGTTTGAAATGGACTATGGTAGGAGCATTTACACCATGGCAATTGGCAAATGCTACAGATCCAGGGTGTCTCCCATCCACCCCAAAGACCCGGTTTACCAGGAAACTACTAATAAACTGCGGAGGCAGACACATATATATTTAATTGCCAGTTTTAACACTTAATGGTTTATAGCCTTCGGCAAGTTAAGTTATTTTGCCTTTCTCTTCTGCAATTTCTTCATCTAGAAAATGATAGAATTATTTCTTGGTTATATGGGTGCTTTGAGAATTAAGTGAGTTAACCTACGTAATCACCTATTAGATATTCTACAATGGTAGTTCATATTATGAAGGCAAAATCATGAAAGAGACGACAATGAAGAGACAATGAGAAACTAAAAGTAAATAAAGAATTCCCTGAGGACAGTGAATTTTTGCTGTAATAAGCAAGTGATTTTAAATACGTAATAGAGGAGCAATCCACTCAACTCAATGCTTTACTCACCTTGGAGAGATTGTTGTGTACTTTTCCACTCTCTCCAAATGGCAAGATAAGAGAACCAGTTCTTTTAGAGATGCTCCCTTGGTTAGCTTGTTGCTCTGGGACTGGCTCATATAAGCTTTCCATAGAGCCCTCCTGTAATAAAGAGATTTAAAAAGCAATAATAACAAAATTGATAATTGTTTTTGAAAAGTCACCTAGCTTATCTACCCACCTTTATAGAGCACCCTATCTAAATTATCCTGGGTATAGGGATTAAGAGTTGATGGTATGCCAATCTTCAACAATGAATAAGACAGTAAAGAAAGGCATTCTTATCACTTATCACAGAGCCAGGAATCAAATAAGACACTAAGTATTGGGGAGAACTTAGAGTCTTACATAAAATGAGGCAATTTCTCAAGAAGCATGATGTTCAAGACATCAAATTCAAGGTACTAAATAAGAGCCTATTTGGACACCAATAATTGTGTTGGGTGTCAGGTCACAGGTTTTAGATATATATATCCCTTTAATTAAGTACTACATCCTTGTATAATAAACAATCTGTTGGACTTCAGCTTCCTCACTGTAAAGTGGCAGTTTCACTCACCTTACAGGGGAACTTGTCAAGATACAATGAATACCATCTATGCTTTGAAACAGCAAAAGTATTTCACAAGTCCAATAAAGGCATTAATATTAATGTTTCAGTATTTATATTAATAAATAATATTGTTTATTTGTTTTTATCTTTCTATGCAAGAATGCATTTTAAAATGTATAAGTTGGTGTTTAAAACCATTGTGAACTATAGTGTAAATCCTCTTTGTATTTGGGAAGCAAACTTAATAAATGAATTGACTTCTTGTAATTTGTTCCTTTTGAGATATAACTGGTCTAGTTATGGCATCCTCTGAAAACATCTTAAGGGAGCAAGGTATACACTTAGTATATTGAAAATTTCTAGATATAGTAACTGGTGATGCTGATAATGTCATAAATATAAAGATCTGTTGGATTATGAAAAAGGTTATTTGCTTGAAATGAGTAAAAAAGTGTAGTGTTGCACTGAGAACTTTCTCATCTTTAAAATGTACTTTATTAAGATACAAAGTAAAGGTTGAATTGCATTCACATTGTCTACTTTTAGAACTTTCAACCAGTATGCTCTATAATTCCATATTTTACATAACCTCTGCTCCAAACACATGGCAAATTATTGGTAAAATTTAAAAGGTCTAAAGTAAGACCTAAGACATGTGTGTTCTAAAATACATGAACATGTAGGGAAACTGAAAAAGTAACAGAAAGAAAATGGTGAATGAAGGTAATGCTCTGGACCTGTTAAGCACATACCCACAAATACGGGGCACTGACCAGAACGGGTCTTATGGGGTAACTCCTAATAGATGTCCTCCACATAAAGTAAACTCCGAGCTGAAATCCAGGGGCTATAGCAGCATTCATGGCTATGAAAGGCTGACAAAAGCTCCTTCCAACAGCTAACTGCTGGGGCTCTTGCTTCTAGGAATTTCTAGGCCAGAAAAACAAAATTCAAAAACACAGCCAGCAAACCAGGATCTGAAACAAGCTGCCAGACAGTTCGGTGACAGGGTCAGTAGTAAACCAAGTGTCACCTTGGGATGAGATTCTTAAACCAGGAATGTAACCCTTGGTTCTAAATTGGCTCAGAAAGACTTGGAATTTATGCCTCATGCTAGTTGGAGAAATGTGAAGAGGCCAGGCACAAGAGAAAAAGAGGAGGAGAATAGGGATTAGGGGGTGGAAAGAGAGAGGGCGTGGGAGAGGGAGAGACAGACAGAGAGAGAGAAGAGGAAAAGAATTTTATTGCTCAACATTAGCCAAAACACACAAAGGGATCAAATGCTGAGAGAGTCAACTGAGTTGACAATATGAAACCATTTCATTCCAGATGAAATTAAAGTCATTAAAAGGATGGAGAAATAATTTAAGAAAGAATATTTATGATTCACAGAGAGCTAAATGAAAAGTAGTATCTGATTAAAAATAATCTATGATATGATGAAATAGACAGAAATGCAACAAGAACCATAAAACAGCAAAAAAAACAATTAAAAAGTCTTGAAAATGAATTAATATAATCACAGAAATGTATATTACATAATAAGAAATTGGAGTGAACTCTAGACCTTTTCAAAAGAATTAGAACATTCTGAAGAGCTCAACCTAGAAAGATAAATGGAGAACACATTAAACATTAGGTAAAAGTGTAGAGGGTGTATTGAAATATCACAACATAGAATTAATAGGAATTTTAGAAAAGTAAAATAACAGAATTTTCTTGTCTATTCATGAAAACTATAGGCCAATTTTATTTATAACATAGTTTAAAAAAATCCTAAATGTAATGTTAATAAAGCTTAATACTGTATACAAAAATATACCATTGCCAATCAAGTGTTTAATATAGGAATATAAGGGTGTTACATTTAAATATGCATTAAAGTATTAAAAAGTAAGTTTATTATTTCAACCAATATTGTAAGGCATTTGAAAAAAGTATTATTTATCCATGATAAAATCTTAGCAAACTGGGAAGAGACAGAACTTCCTTAACTTCACTAGGGTTATTTATTCAAAAACCCCAGGGAAGAGTCAATTAGAAGCAATTACACAAACATTAAATAAGACTAGGATGCCTGCCATGACACCATTCTGACTTGTCAATGCCATAGAAGAGAGAAACTGAGATGGTATAATTGCTAAAGAGAAGAACTTACAGATTATCTGCATAGAAAATCTAAGAATCACCCTGGACTAAAAACCAGATTTTAAAAAATTCAGCTAAGCTATTTATTTGCAATATACATACCTAAAAATCAATAATGTATCTATAAATCAGCAAAATATATTAGGAAAAAAAAAAAACCCCAGCAACGAAAATTCTTAGGACTTTCACCATAAATTTAGTAAGACAATTTCATAATAAATTGTGCAAGAATTTCATAGAGAAAATTAGAAAAATAACATTAAAGGCTATGAAAGAAGATTAGAATGAATGAAGAGCTGTGCAGTGGAGGGGAGGACTCAACCGCATAGTGAGGTCAGCTTCCCCTAAAGATGATGTAAAATTCAAATCCATTTTAATCTAAATCTCATCAAAGACTTTCATATATTTTGACAAGATGATCCTAAATTCATATAGAAGCACAAAACACAGAAGTCCAAAGTTTGAAGGACAAAGATGGTGTTCTTCTGAGTAAGATATCTTCTTGGCATTAAAATTATCTTAACAGGTATGTCAAAGAACAGAGATAAGGAAAGGGACAGTGATAAACCGACAGAATAGAATGAAGAACTCCAATAAAGACAGAGGCAGCATTTCAGATCGCTGAATAAATGGCACAGGGATAATTGATCTGAAACCTTATTGGGTGACAAAGTCATGGTAAACTCAGTAACTATATGATGAGCTCGACAAGAAAATCATCTTGCTTCTAATGAGCAAGCTGTCTAACAGCTTTACCACAACGTAAAATCTAAGAAAAACTCTGGAGTCAGAGTGGCACACATAAAAGGATATTCATGCCTCCCTTTTGAAAGATAGACCCCATTTCAAGTTTATAGATCCAAAATAAGAGCAATCACCTTTAATGGATTATTTATAGGATCCTTGGTTCAGAATGGGTAGTTCATTAAGTTTGCCTTTACATATCTCTTAAAAACCTCATTTATGAAAAGATTTACAATTTCTCCCTACACTTAAATAAAAGAATGTTTAACTCTTTCACTGGCTTCCCTTAGTGGTAATCTTCATGGGGTGCTTTGTATATAAAATCACTTCCTTCCTAGAGATTTAAAGGTCAATATATTTAGCAATCTTCCTTTCCAGTAAATCAGTGGTTTTTAGTCTCTCCTTTTTAAATGCAGTGACCCATATGGTCACATTCCTATAAACACAGAAAAATATGTTTTGAAGTATGCACAAACTCCTAGCAAAAGCTGTAATCCCACCCTGTTTTTACAGCTCATAACAACACAGTAGGGTGTCACAAGACCCTGGTTGAGAGCTCATACACTAAATTATTTTATTTATTTACTCACAAGAACAAACAAAAAACACCTAAAATAGTTTTGATTTTTTATAAGTACCTCATGGACATTTTCTTATTAAAGAAATTAATTATGATAACATACAAACTTCAGAATGCTTGAAAAAAATAATTCAGTGTTCATGATGTTTCAGTTTAATCAAACACGTTTCTGAGCGAATAACTTTTTAAAGACGCCTTTAAAAGAAAGAGTTGCAGTCAAACTGAGTCCATGAGGCACGGCCTTGAAGCAAAATCCTTGGTGAATCTGTCTGTGCTCCTTTCCCTGTATTACAGAGAAAGACAATCAGACTCATTACATGGTTATATGTCTTTAGTAGCAGGATTACAAGCATATGTCGCACTACACCAAGCCATGCTGTTACAGAAACATTAGCATACTGATTACAGAACCGTTCAGAGGGATTTCAGAACGCTGTCATCTCTGCTGCTATGCTACTGATTTCCATGGGAAGTATATATTCATATAAACCACATATAGCTCTTTCAGATCAACTAGAAAAGAATGCACAATACCACTTAAATCACCTGAAATGGGATTTCTCCAGTCAGATTTATATGGGAAAAACCAAAGCTGAGCACTGGCAATTATTTTGTAAATTGGGACTCTACAGGCAGCCCAAACTCGATGATACAGCCTGCCACAACTCACAGTTGCATTTTATTTTTCAAGATGCTCTAAGATTAAATCCCTTATCTTGTCTTAAAGTGCCTCCTGTTTAGGTATTACAACCTATGTTAGCACCATCTCTAGAACTTATGTTAATCTTATTTGCAATGTGGAAAGAAAACAAACATCAAAGTAAACCATTTTATTTCCCCAAATGACAGGGATCTCCCATCGACATCTTGAAAAACCAATGAATAGGCACAAGGACCTGCCTTAAACACAGACAGAAATGAATAAAATTATTTTTGAAATCCACTTTTAGCATTGGCAGATGGTCACAATTGCAGGTTAGAGTTATAAAGTATTTCCAGATCTGTGACTACCTGCTAATTTTCACTGATCCACTTCAGGCTAAAGAAAAAAAAAGTAATAATGTGAAAAAGAATTTGAGAGGTGCTTATACCCTTGAATGAGCACATCTGCAGACTGGATTAATCTATTGTACCTTGCATTTACAGCACTGTGTAACTCAGAAAGCTGCCTCCATGGTAGTTTAACAAAGCCAACGTTGAACAGAATTCATTACTCAAACAATAAAGAAGAAATTTTGATTCCTAGGATGTCTCAGAGCTAAGCAAACAGCCCAAATGCAGCATATTTTGCAAAAAATTTTCTCATCCTCATAATAAATAGAAGAAAATAATCCTTCCAAAATACTGTTTATATATTATGCTTAGAAATTCAGCATCAAAATATTAAATAACTAGTAATTATTGCAGATAAATGTAATTTTTTAATATTATTTGCCTTTGAAAAGAGTTGACTTAGGTGCTTTAATAAAAACATCTCTTTCTGATGTGAGCTTTTTTTCTGAGATGCTAAATATATTAATATTGCCATGTACAAAGTGTAGGTATACCCTAATTCTATCCATTTTAGTCAAAACAATAAAATAAACATGAGGATATAAATGGTGTATGTAAAGAAACTTACCAGCGAAAAGCAGAAAAGATTCATTTTGGTGAGCTTCAGTCCCTTGTTGCTGTGCTTTAAAGAATATGATTGCCCCTTGGAGCTCTCTCTTGCCTTTGCAGCTGTTTGGACAGTTCTCTTGGGAGATTATCACAGAGTAAATTCCCTGCCATAATCCAGGGGATTCAGAGCCCATTGCCAAATGAGATAGGTCTTTATTGAACAGTTTTCTAAACTAATGAGGAACCCAAACTAATAAAATGAAAGGCTGACACTTATTATGACCCATGTAAACAGATTTCAAACGTGGTAATAATACTCCTAAAATGTGGGAGAAAAATGCACTGAGAATAATCATAGGCCTAGCTAACTAAACTGAACATATGAAGCAAACCCTGAAGAAAGTATCATCCTTCAATTTAACAGTAACACCTTCCCTTCAAAAGTGGTAGGTCAAGGCTCTGTCTGTGTGCCTTCTCTCTTCCATCCCTCTTTTCCTTCCATTAATTAAAAAAAAAAAGTTGGCCCTTTTATATGCCAAGATACTGAGATAAGCACATTTTTATGGTGGTAAAATATAAATATAACATAAAACTTAACTTTTTAACCATTTTTAAGTGTACAGTTTTGAGGCATTAAGTATACTCACAATATTTTGCAACCATCGCCATCATCCACCTCCAGAACTTTTCCAACTTGGCAAAACTAAAACTTTGCACCCATTGAACACTAACTCCCCATTCTCTCTTCCCCCCCAACCCTGGCAACCACGATTCTACTCTCCATCTCCATGAATTTCACTATTCCAAGTGCCTCTTTATAAGCAGAATCATATAATATTTGCCCTTTGATGTCTGACTTATTTCACTTGTCATAATATCTTCAAGGCTCACATATTGTAGTATGTGTCAGAATTTCCTTCTTTTTTAAGGTTAAATAATATTCATTGAATTTATATACCACATTTTGTTTATCCATCCAGATGTTCATGAACACTTGGGCTGATTCCGCCAATTAGCAACTGCGAATGCTGTTGCTGTGAACATGGGTGCCCAAAATCTATTTGCATCCTTGCTTTCAATTCTTTTGCGTATATGCCCAGAAGTGGTATTGCTTTAAAGATGAATTTAGATCTTGCAAATACATTGCTTCTTCCACTGGTTCTGGGCTTATTTTTCCTTTAAATAGTGTTTACTTCTAATGCCCTTGAAATGGGCATGCACAGTTGTCCCTTGTTCTTTAATTGGGAATAGCTGGAGCTTTACATTGGCACCCTCTGCTTTTAGAGCAGTAGCAGTTAAAGCAGTGCGTTGAGTTCCAAGCAAAAGACTCCATGACCGAGAGTGCTTAACTCAAGAAGAGTTTTTCTTCTCAGGAATAATTGGCCTGTGGATTAACCATTGTTGCCATCAAGGCAGAGGGTAAGCAAGGCAGAGGGTCAGTCACAGCCACTGTCTGTAGTTCCCTTGCCCTTCCCTTCATGGTCAGAAGACAGATGTAGAAGCTCAAAGCATGAAGTCCTCACACAGTTGCTTTCAGATGAAAGGAGCACAGCATCTACAACCAACGCCAAGCAGCCCTCCATGCTGGCTGCCTGTCTGTTCTTCCTCCCAGCTGCGGCAGCTCCTGCAAGTTTCCCTTATCCTGGACACTTTCCCAAGTTAGAACTCCTAGGGAGTATTAGTAAGGTATATTTTGAGAAGATGTAATGTTAAATTCAATCAAAATCAAAACCAGATGAAACTTGAACTTTGAGTCTCTTCCTTACAGCCTCTGTTAGGAGTTTTATTATTTCAAAACCCAATATTAAAAAAAAATTGTTTATGAAATGTTCACTCAAAGTACTCAAAAGTAGAGGTCAATAATCCCTCCTATTCCCATCACCTATATTCAAAAATTACCAAGATATTGCAACAGCTATTTCATCTATTCCATTTTATCCTTACCAGTTTCCTTTCCTGATGAGGTATTTTAAATGCCAGGCATCATGCCATTTCACTCCTACACACTTCACTCTGTCTCTAAAATTTTTTGACATTTTCTTAGATAATCAGAGTGCCATTGCTACTCTTAAAAATTACTCCTTGATAACTCCAAACATCTGTGCCACTTTTTCAGTCCCCTGAATGTGGGCTGAAGCTGTGACTACACTGATAAACGAAATAGAGTAAAAAGCATTATTGTGCTAGGTCTAAGCTTAGCCCTTAAGAGGCCTGTTGGCTTCCATTTCCGCTCTCGGAACCCAGCTGTCCTATTTTGAAGCAGCACCAGCAGCATGGGAAGAGACCTGCATGAAGGGACCCTGAGGGCTCCAGTGGCAGCCCTGCTGCTCTCCCCGTTGACAACCAGCACCAATGTGCTAGTCCTGCGTGGCCGTTTTGGAAATAAATCCTCAAGTCCCAGACAAATCACCCATGTTACACAGACAGAGCAGAGAGCTATTCCTGAGGACTGCTGTAATTGCAAAATTGTGAGAAAATAAATTATTATTTTAAGCCACTAAGTTCTAGGGTGGTTTATTATGTGACAAGATAGCCAAAGCACTTTCCGTAATTAAATTGCCCAAAGATCTTAAAAAAACATTATATTTTGCTTCATTTGAATCACGATCCAAAGAAGGACATGTCACATTTGGTTGTTATCTGTCTCTAGTCTCTTTAATATAGAATGAAATTTTCTCCCTCCTTTCTTCCCTCCCTCCCTCCCTCCCTCCCTTCCTTCCTTCCTTCCTTCTTTCCTTCCTTCCTTCCTTCCTTCCTTCCTTCCTTCCTTCCTTCCTTCCTTCCTTCCTTCCTTCCTTCCTTCCTTCCTTCCTTCATCATCTACCTTTCTATCTGTCTGTCTGTCTATCTATCTATCTATCTATCTATCTATCTATCTATCTATCTACCCACCTACCTACCTACCTATGTATCTATCATCATCATCATCTATCTCTCAATCTCTTTCTTTCTCCTCTTTGCCACTAATTAGGTCCTATAAAATATATCACATTCAGAATTCAGTTTGCTTCTTTGTATATCACTTAACAGATTCTTCTATCTCGAATATTTCAGATATATATATATATATAAAACAATTTTTTCCTACAAATAAAAATTGGTTAGATTCTGAATTAACTTTTTGCAGGAACATTGCAAACATTGAACTGGGCACTCAATATTTCCCACTTTTGCTGCTACTAAGATAGTCTCATCTATTGATTACCCAAACTTAAATTACAAAATAACATTGCTTATTTTAAACTGTGTAAATCATCCCACATTAATTAGCTGGAAAATGTTGTCAAGTAGAAATATATCTTATCAACTAAAGCTATGGTTAACCTAAAAGACAGTATTTACAGGAAAAGGCAGGACATGTGACCATTTCAGAGCACGAAATTAGTGCTCTAGTTATTTTTTCAATGGTATCCAATGGGTTGTTTATTATTTTCTCCTCTTCCTCCTCCTCCATCACTTCTTCCTCCTCCTTCTCCTTCTTTCTTTCTCATGACATTATGAACTTAGGGACTTTTATATATAAAATATGTTTCAACTAATGCTTCCATATTCTTCTTGAGGCCAAATTTCATCCTATCTTTGGCAATTCCAATAAGTGCATTCTAGCAAAGAGCAGCTTCTTATTCTGTGAGATACTTGAATTCTAGTACACCAGAATGTCTTAGGCTCATTTTGTTTATTTTCTTCCTTAGATCTAGAGTTATCTGTTCATCCAAGGAGAGCCCAGAATCTTTTAGTAGTTTCTGAAAGGCCAAATTTGTGTGCCATGGTATTCTGTTTTTCTTTTTTTTTCCCCTCTGATTCTCATTAGCTTATTTTAAGATACCAGTTATTTCCTACATGTCCAGCTCCATGTATATGTGATGATTAGACAACTCATTTCTTCAAGCAACCTATTTGGGGTAAAATTTAGGATCATAGATCACTCCTTATAGTCCTTTTGTTGCATGGACTTCTGCCATCAGGAGGAGGGAGATACTGGAAGAATCTAAAGATAATACTGTAGTATCTTTTTAAATCTTTAAAAAATTTGTGTCTTTGTTCTTATTCATCAACTTGAAATTTTCCTGACTCTTGTGTCTGGTAGAAGCAAAAACCCTATCCTAAAATTCTTTTTGTAAGGGGTCTCTGAGGTGTTTTAAATTATACTAGGACATCCACTCCCCAAAAGCCATTATGAATTCAAAGAGAATAGGTCCTGGTAGGAACAGCAAATGCCCTATTGCCTCCCCTCACATCCTTCTCTTCTCATATACAGGACATTAACTATCTTTTACCTTCCTCTGCAGACAGAGTTTCTGTATATTGTAAAAGGACAATTATTTTTCATTCCAGCAGGTAGTTATCATGATAGTGTACAAAGAGAATAAGCTTTGGAGCCAGCAACTCTGCATTTGAATTCAATAACCTAGTATGTTATTTGTGACAAGTCACTTAACTTCTCTGAATGCAAATTTCCACTTCTATAAAAAAGTGATGATAGAATCTGTCTTAGTAGATCTTTTTATATAAACGGATACCAATAAATGTAGAATGGATTCCAGGGACAATTCAGCAAACTATTATTATGAATTAGTTTGATCATTTCTTACAGTTACAGTGCACACCAAGAGTAGCCACTGAATTTTACTGTCTCATTGCAAGAGAAGGAAGGAAGTGTGTCATGGCCAAAGTGCATCAGAACAAAAGCCACGAGATGAGGATTTGATACCCAGCCCAAGAACTAAGAAACTGTAACAGAGCCTTCCAAATGCAAAGTGATTTTCAGCTTCATGTACAAAATGAAAGAGACAGAATAAGTTTTTGTCAACATTTTTCACACAGCATAACAAAAAACAAATGGAAGTTTCTCAAGCTCCCATTGGTCACTTCAGGTCCCAAGGAGGTGATATCTCTACACATCCATAACCATTCTTGGCATGTCAGCATGTCACCACACCAGTTGGGAAGCTCTGGCCTGTAGGAAATATGAAGTCATCGTACCTCATGATACTTTTGTGATGGATATTTCAGGCAGAGCAAATAGTAACATTAGAGTGGGAGAGAAGAGGAACCTTTCAAGCATATTGAGGTAAATCTAATCTTTATATTTAAATCCTGTGGACTGGTTACATGGAATTATAGTCTAGACAATTCTGAGACCCCACCATATCTCCAGATGACACTTTTAAAAATTAAATTGAATTAAGTGATTATGAATCATGTAGTCCTTTTCATTGAAAAGGAATACCTTAGCTTAATAAATAATAGTTTATTGTCTCAAGTCCATTTCTAAAATGTCATAAACAGAGGAAAGATATAAAATCATGAATTTTGAAGAAGCATATTTAAAGAGTGGAACACAAAAATACCTATTTTTTAAAAATAATTCACAGAAAAGATTACCATCATTATCTATTAGCTAGTCAACCCAGAAAACATTGTTTTCCTATTTTTAAGCATACTGTATCAAAGGAAAATAAAGGGAGAAGAAGTAGAGTGCAAAAAACAACTCTAACACTATCTACAGTTTTGTGACAGACAATAAGAATCTTTTTCAGGGACTGATTTTGAAGGAAAGCTAGGTAGAGCTAGGGTTGTTAGATAGAGGTTTACAGAAATATGTTGTTTTTGAAATGCTAAAATTTCAAGCTTTATCTGGTAAAGGTTTTCCATGTTTCTTGTAATCAAAGTAGAATTTGACAAGGAATAAGGCTTTAGGAAGTGTAACAAATTTGTTTTAGGAAGTAGTGATTTGCAGATATGGTACAGAATAAAAGTGTTTCTTAAAAGTTATTCCAATGGGGTAAGAGTCCATAAATGATAACTCTATGTGTCAGTATCACATACGGCATGGGACTGGATAATCTCAAGGTTCTTGAACTTTTTTCCGAATTCCTGTAGAAAACTACTATGCATGAAAGTTGGCTTTGAACTTTGTAAACAAAGTGGACTAAATCAGAGTTTTGAAATATCTGAGAAAACTAAACTAAATGAAAAAATGTATTTAATTTAAAAGAATGCTGTCTGACTACAAATACAATTGTCATTATTTTCATTAGTAGTCCTTTTAAGTTTAATTTTATGAAAAATATATAGGTAGATAGTAGTAAATACAACTAGTATTTTCCGCCCAACATGTTTCAAGAGAAGGCCTGATCCGTATGAGTTTCATGAACTTGATGACTTTGGAAAACTGTATTTTCTCACCTAAATTGAAATACTTTTCCTTGATAAGGTTTCTTGGCATTAGGAAATGCATGCGGCTATTTACTGTGATATCTCTTTGCTTTAGGCACAGTAGAAATTTAGTATCAAGGGAAATATGTGCCATGAAAGGGCTATCAGTGACTGCTTAGTGAACTTCTTTTTATATAGTCTTTAAGTACCATTACCCAGGTACAACCTCAGACTGTGTCTGCTATTATGCTGATGTTCTGTTTGATAATGCTTAAAAGTCTATATTTTCATAGGACTGGCCAAACTGATATGCCTCCAGGCCACCAGACAGGGCCAAATGGGCTAGAGATTCCAGACCTGTCTCTCTGGCTATGTAAAGTCTCAGTCTGCCATAGAGATACCAACATTGTGTCTGCCATGCTGAGACCAGAATCTATGGTGGTGGGTGGCAAGATCAAATGTCTGAAACACACATTAGCATAAAAGAAATGAGGCATAAGTTTCTCCAAGACTTCTTAATGATAAATGGTTTCAAGGAATAATATCATTGCCGATTTTTAACAAATCAGATATAACTTACACACAGTAAGTTGTAAGCATATAATACAGCTCAATAAATTTTTACATATATGTACACTCATATAATAACAACCCAGATCAGATCAACACCCAGTGCTTCAGAAAGCTACCTTGTATCCCCTTCCAGGGAGTGCCCTCTTCACCCCCAACCAAGGTCACTGCCACTCAGATTTCTATCACCATACATTAGTTCCTCTTGTTTTCTATTTTAATATAGATGTCAGCATGCAGAATGTACTCTTTTTACCTGACTTCTTTTATTCAATATGAAGTCTGTAAGTTGCTTCCATACTATAATTTGTTCTTCTTCACCATGGGGTGATAGTCCATAATGTAAATATTCTATGATTTATTTACTCATGTGCTGTTGATGGACAACGGAGTTTTTTTTTCCCTTTCCAGTCTTTATGAATGAAGCTCCTCTGAATATCCCTATGTAGGTCTTTTGGTAGACATATGCACCCATTCTTCTTTGATATATAAATTAGAGTGGGAAAATTGGGTCTAGGTTAGATATATGTTTAGCTTTGGTAGCAAGTAATTTTCTGAAGTGGTTGCACCCATTCACACTCTTATCAACAATGAAGGAGAATTCTAGTTGTTTCATATCAACTTCAAAACCTGGTATTATTAATTTTTAGTTATTTGGGCATACATTTTTTAATTGTGGTTTTAACAATGTTGAGCTCTTTTTCACGTTAGCAATTCTGACACTGAAATGTTACTCTTTTCATCCATTCTTAATTGAGTTGTCTGCTTCTTTCTTACTTGTTAAAGTTCTTTATATTCTGTTGATGAAAACTTTGACAAATATATATAGATAAACATTACATAAATCTTTTCCCAGCTCATGGTTAGACTTTCATTCTCTTAATGCTATCACTTAATCAACATTTTTAAATTATTTATTAAATAATTAAACTTAATTACTCATTAGTGGCTTTTGAGTCTAAGTTCAGAAATCTTTACCTTTTTCAAAGTCATGAGGATATTCTTGTTTTATTCTAGAAGCTTGATTGACTTAGCTTTTATATGTAATGTCTGTGATCCATCTCAAACTAATATCAGTATTTAGTATGAGGAAGGAGTCAGGGATTTTTTTGTTTATCATTGATAATCCAATTGGCCCAGCACTATTTATTGAGAAGACTAATGAACCTCTATGGAAGTGCACTGCTATCCTTGCCATATCAAGGCACAGCCCTAGTGTGGATATGTTTCTGGAATCTCTATCATATTCCATATTGGTCTATCTTTGTTCCAACATTACACTTTCTTAATTACTATAGCTTTAGAGCAAGTTTTGCTCTCTGGTAGAGGATGTACTTCAGTTTTGCTCTTTTTCTTTAATACTGTCTTGGCTATCCTATGTCATTCAGTATACTTTTTAAATAATCAAATTGAAAATCTAGAGAGAAGTTGAAGTTTCATCTTGACCACAGACTAGCTATGATCTTGTGAAATATATTTAGGTCCTTCTCTCTGCTCCTCATATGTGAAATATGCAAAGCCTGGATTAGACACACCCAAAGACTTTTGCATTTTGATTTTCTAGCCCAATTCATGCAGAAAGGGAAGGCAATTAATGTTCATAAATAAAACATGAGGAATCTCCCTTGGAAGAATGGATGGTTGCTTAAATGCAGCCAAATGTGCTCTCCACAAATACTATTTTACATTTAAAGTAATGCATTCATAAGTGGGTTTAGAGACTATTTGTTTTATTTAATATCAAAGGATTTACAAGTGTATTAAGTACCTAACTTGACTTTATGAAGAAGGTAACAAAATGCAATGCTTTTGGAAATAAAGTTTAGATAAATTAGAAACATTGGCTCATACATATTTCTCTGTTACTGGGACAAGAATGTATGTCTGCAGTCTCTGGCGTCTCTACACCTCTCTAAGAATGATCTTCAACTTAAAAATCCATGCTCTCCATTTAGGCCAGCACCACAATATCACACTTTGCTTTGTTCTCGAGCATTTTCCTGTGTAATTCCCCATACCTGAAATATTCTCCCACTCTCCTTTCACCAGTTCCCACCCATTAGTTTCTTTACAAGTCACTGCCTGCTTGTCTTCTTTGACTAATCCTATTTCATACTTACTTTTTCAGTTTGTACTCATTCACCTACACTGAATTTCACATTTCATCTATATACACAAATCATACTAAACACTTCATTCTCATCTCCCTAATTACATTCTAAGCTTCTTTTATTTATTTTTATTTAACTACGTTGCTACACAATTTTATATTAGTTTTATGTGTGCAACATTGTGATTTGATAGTTTTATAACTGACCACATAGTCACCATCAGAAGAGTGTAAGTTGCTGATATTTTGAATTGTCAGATGAAGATCATCGTATTTGCTGTTCTGTGGTCATATCCAGGCCTTTGGGGAGAACTCAGGCTATGAGTGCTTCCTTGGTACCAATCATATGTTCTCTCCTTTCACAATGACCTAGTGAGGGAGTCAGCATCTCTCTCATTTATGAATGAGGATGTATTTGTTACAATTAGTAGCACCCTCAGTGTCATTAGAGCATCTGAGTCTCTTCTTCCATCAGGGAGAAGGGGATGGGAACAAATTGGCTGAGTGACACAGCTGGCATTGGGGGGTGAGAAAGCAGGTCCTAAAAAGGGACCAGAAACTAGAAACAAGGTGTTCTTCTTACCAAAGATGAGAGACACTGGGGCTGGAGAGAAGACTAAAAGAGAAGCGATAAAATCCAGTCGAGGTCTAGGCTGAGAGATTCAAGATGGATGCCAAATCATGAGAAGCAGAGTTAAATAGATCAGATGGAGCAAAGTCTGATCTGAAACACGGAGATGGGGCTATAAGAAGGAAAGGTGTACAGCAATAGGAAACAGAGCAGGTGATTAATTAGCACTTGCCAGGTATATAAATTAATCAACAAAGGAATGCCTTTTATGCTTAAAAATAAACAAGTGGGGTAAATGAGACAGAGGCATCAAAAACTTATTTGGAGATTTGAAACCTGGGTATCCAGCAAAATGTTAGTGACATTTAATAGACTTATGGAAGTCAGGAGAAAATGAAACATGAGTAGTGCATTTTGAGATGGATCTTAGACATGGGACATCCAGAAGAATCTCCAATGGCATTTGTAAGTGTGTAGAGCTCAGAAGAGAAGCAGAGATTAGAGTTTGCAGCTTATAAAATGCTTTACATTGCTTCACCTTGTTCTTAAAAAAAAATAAGGTTAATTGGAAACTAAAACTAAAATTGAATTTAAGTTAAAGTTGCCCAAAGTTCCAAAGCTAATGGATTAGATGAGCTAGAATTTGAACTCAGGTTTCCAATCATAATAAAGTTAGTGCTCATTTTATTATACCATACTGTCCCTTAGAAAAGAATGAGTAAATCATCCAAAATAAATAGAGGATTTCAGATAGTACAATTCTATTCAGGCTGCAAATATGATAATGTCTTATGCTAATCGGCATGGCTTCAGATAATCAAGAACTGAAATTAATCAAACACAGCTAGTTGACCTCCCCCTTGGTTAAAGATGCTTTTTTCATTCATTCCAAGGGTTACTTGCTTGCTGCAATTTGCCAGCTGGTATGGACATAGCTGACAGCATCACCTGCCTGCCAAAAAAATAAATGTGCTGGAAGCTGTTGAGTGGATTCAAACTTTGTGCCATAAAGTGATGCCCAAAAGCATAGTAAAAAATTCCACCTCAGCCGAAGATGTTCCTTAAAACTCAAAAACATAAAAGGAAAGAATACACTTAGAAAGCTAAATGAGGTAGAAGATGTAAAAGAAATTACACAACATACAAGCAAAGAATGCAAACATTTGAAAATTTGCCAACTAGCTGGAGGCAGCAAATGAGAAAAAAAAAAGTCTCTCTGAGTACTGCTGATTTTCTGGAATACTCTGGGAATTTAAGGTAAAAATAAAAAATTATGTATTAGTTATCTATTGCTGCCGAACTGGCACCCTTATTTCTTCTGTACTCTTTCAGCCAAAGGAAGGCACAATGCAAGCCCAGATTTAAGGCATAGGGAAGTAGATGCCTCCTATTAATGGAAGAAGTGGCAAAATCATATTGCAATGTATCTGTGCACAGAAGTGGTAAGAACAATTACAACCATTTTGTAGTTGGTCTACAACACATAAATACTGTTTGACTTTAGGCGGTTCACCTTACCCCCCTTAGCCTTAGTTTCCTTCTCTCTAAAATAAGGGATAGACCAGATGCTCCCTAGAGTTCCTTATAACTCTCTCTATTTCTCATGAAATGATTCCCAAACTGCCATTAAGGCATTTGGAAAGTTTTTAGGTAATTCAGAGGAAAAAAAAAATCTGCAAGTGGATGTAGTTGTTTAGCTAAACATAAGGTCACTAATTAAAATGAAAAAATGCTATATAGAATAGAGAAGTGACAGAGGATGTCATAAAATCAAATAACATTATAGTATTGCAAGTTAGAAATGATCGAAAACTAGTAGTTTAGCCATTAACATTAATGTAAGTCATCCAGAGGGATTACAAATACTCTACGTTAGAAAATGAACCATCCACTTCATGTCTCAAATGACCCAGCTTGTCATTTGTTTATCACCAATATTCAACTTTGTAGATTTGTCTTCATCAATAAGTCAGGATGTGAAAGTGCCCAATGTTAGAATTACTTGGACTGACTGTTAACATAGTTTACATTAAGTGGTTAATTGCTTCGTCTTATATTTCACTTGGACAATAAAGATTCAACGAATTTTATGAAGCCAAAATGTTTGCCAAGCAGACACTAAGACAAAGAAATCAGTCAACCAGTCAACGGTAATTCCTGTTTTACTATGCAGAATGGTAGTGTACTCTTAATAGAAAGCCCAGCTTCTAGAGAAGACAGAATGCTCTACTTTTCTCAGATTAATGAGGAAATAGTGGCTAAAACAGAAAGTATCATTGCCCAGAAATAAAAACAAGTCTTCTTTGAATGCTAAAAAAAAGTTTTAATATTTTCCATTGGTTTAATTTACAAATATCTGTATGCTTTGTTTTTCTACAAGATACATAGCTGAAATGTCAAACTACTGGAATCTAGAGATTACTTTAATTAGATCTTGCCTTGTTTAAACTAAACCAGGCTAAATACATTAGCCCTAACCACCCCCACCAGTAAGAAAGAACATGTCTTAATTTAGCACAAATTGCAACTTATGAAGCTGTACAGTCAGACAAGAATGAGGAAATGCTCAGGTCTAAATACAGTTGTTGCTGTAAGAAGCCATTTCCTTGATAACTGCATGTTCATCATCTTAGCTCTCAGGCCCCAGACAGTTGTCCTTTGGACTTTAGGAAATTAGCCACCAAAAAGAAGGTCTGTAAAACTAAACCTTGCTAAGTCTGTGTGTAGCAGATAGAGGTGAGGCAGAGCCATATTTAGGATTAATATTGAGAGCTCTGAGTTCATTTCTGTTGTTTTTTGGGAAGAGGGTGAATGTTAGAATGATCAATGTGTACATCTTAAGTAGAATTTAGAGAAGTTAGGAAGCTGGTGTAAAGTAACAACCTGCTTCACTAAAACCTGGAGAGTTCATTGACTTGTTTGCTGCTGGAGGGATGAGTAGTACTCCATACACATGATGCAGTCTCTGTATTTTCAAAATACAGAAGTTTAGATGACACACTTTGAATGACATTAGCGAGGGGAAATTGCAAGATTAAAAACATGCATTTTAGAAAATTAGCCCATATTCTTTGCATACTTTGTTCCATTACTTCTGAAAATGTTTGAGAATCATTATCACCATAAACTTTACAGTCCCATTTCCCAAAATGGCTCTCTTCCTTCCCTGTTTCCATCCGTGGTTGTATTTACCTTCTGTTTCTGTAGTACAAGCTGAAGACCCAGGGCTGCATCTGCAGCAAACTGACTTCCTTCATGAGTTCAGTTTTCATTAACACCTATCAAAACAATTGGAAGAAGAGATTTTGAATATAACAGCCCTCTTAGTCCAGCTTCCTGACTTCCTTCATGTGTCTGGCATGTAAACAATTTCTCTTTAATTTGACAATATCAGGTTAAGCTCCTTGCTATATTCATGATTTCATCCCCACCCCACTAGCTCTTCTAGAACAAAAACCTGATACACTAACTAACATATGTTCAGACTTTTCACCTGTACTTGTTCTATCACTGAAGTCCATACATCAGCTCAAGTCATCTCTGCCTTCAAAAACACTCTCTTGGACCCTGAGTCACCTTCTATTAACTATCATTCCCTCTCTCCTTCCTCTACAGCCAAGTCCTCCCAAAGACTGGCTTATAATCATTTGGCCACCTCATTTATTCATCAATCTGTTACAATCAGAATTCTGCCCCCGTCATTCTATGGAAAATGATTTGCAGAACGTTATTAATGATTCAACATTTCTCAATCTAACAGAGTCACTGTGATGTCATATCTCTGTAGCCTTTTGCACAGTTGATTGCTCCTTCCCTAAGGAAATATGATAAACTTGTTCATAACCTTATACTTTTTATGTACCATAAAATCAAGGAAGGAAGTTTAGATTAAAAGTTTCTATGGAAATTCTCTCCGGAAAACTGACATAAATATCCTTGGTTCCTTGAATTTGCCTTGAAAGTAGGAACTTATGGAATGTGGATCAAGTAGGGGGAAAAAAAGCATATGGTAAGACAATAAGATATCAGATACATAATACTGGAGTGTCTGTAAATATTTAGAATTACTTGCCTTGACGATGGTTATCAAAACATTTTAAGCCATAATTTTATGCAATGACAGGGCTGAAATTTAGTTTAATCTGTAGGTTACTTCTCTTATCAGGGACAATTAAAAACACAAAACAAAGAAAGAAAAGAAGGAAGGAAGGAAAGAAAGAAGGAGGAATCCATTCCTTAAATGCATCAAGGGCAGAAATCTTAATAAAACACACACCAGCACATAATGCTACCAATCAGAACACTAGGCCTGTGTTCTGCTTCTGACCATCCGAGGCCTCAGCCTGGGCTACACTGAACTGACTTCTTGTGAGGGCTTCAAGTCAGTCAATTCCCCACTGCCTCTTATCTGAGCCACTTTACTCTCCACTATATCCAATTAATTAATAATTTCTAGTAATACGATATCTGAAATAAGCCTCCAATTTGAGGCCACCATCATTCCTGCCTCAGTTTCAATAACCAGTGTCTCAGTGTATGACTCCAGAAGTGTTTGCCAGGCTCCCTGCAACCATCTCTTACCTGAGCATCTGTGCTGCAGGTATTCTGTGCATATCACTATCTGGCACCAGCAAACCCCTTTGCTTGCTGACTGATCTGGACATGCCATCCCCCACCTGAGTCAACACTGCTTCTTCATCTAAGTATTGGATGCTTATCTGGGAACTTGAAAGCTACCCAAAATTTGTGTGAATTTGGGTTTAACTGTGTGAATGTTCATTTTTCTTGGGAGAAGTTGCTCTGTTTCCATTGGATTCTGAAACAGGCCTGGAATCTAATCCAAGTTCATATCTCCAGGACAAAGCAAAATACCTTGGCATGAAGTCCAAGACCATTTATGACCCAGACCCAATGGACTTTGCCATCCTAGTGTCACTGTCTGTCCTGCAGACCATACGTCCAGCCATGACAAACTCTTTGGTTTCCTAAATGTACCAACTGTCTAATTTTTTCATGTTTTTGCATATGATGCTTCTCCTTCTAGAGTACCGTGACCTCTCTGACATCATGTATTACCGATTTCAACTCTCTTTCCAAAACTTGACTCAGAAGTCACTGTTTTTGCAAAATCTTCTCTTCCCCAACTTTGCCTGTATGCCATTGATAACTTTTTTTTATAGGTTGCCATGGTAGCTGGGGATATCTCTATCATGGTACTTATCAAATAATGTCATAGGTGTCTGCCTACACAGCTTTCCCACTGTGAAGGGGGAGCTTCCAGAACACACTGGTTGCATTGTATTTGTGTTGGTAATCTCAGTGCCCAGCAGTGTCTAGGATGAGTTGGTGCTTAGTCAATGTTTGACGAGTGAAAGAACATAAAGTCAGCTGAGAAGATGGAGAACTCAGATGGAGACATGAAGCTTCAGGGCCATGTTGAAGTCAAAGGAAACTGTTCCCCCGACATTAAGCAATTAATAGCAGGCATTGGCAGGACATGTTGCTGGGAGTGATCCCCTTTAGAAATATGAATGATAGAAAGTATTTTATTTAAAATATGCTCTGAATAATTACATAAGTGTATTCTGAGAATAGCCTGCATATTGCAAAAGGAATTAGAAATAAGAAAGTAACACCTCAGAGTAGAATCTCATGTTACCTAAGAACTTTGCCAGAATTTGAGCAGTGGAAACCAATCTTGAGCAGAATTCTTCTCTTAGTTCTAATTGGTTAAATATGATCATTTACTCACAAGATTGGAAATTGGTAATAGGAATCCCTATCTTTCAGTTTATTGTAAATAATTATGCTGAATTTTATTATATATTAAGTTGTAGACACAGTAGTTTCCAATCCATACGTTCTTAACTAATCATTTTGTTGTTTAATGAATTCTCCAATTTAAGAAAACCTGTCACAGTCAAGATTCTAGGCACAAGAATGAGGGAAACCAGGCAAGCAACAAGATTCAGTGGTTATTTCTGTAACAAGTTACATTAGTACTGTCTTAGATCACATAAAAGCTATTTAAGAAAAAAGAACAAAGAAAAAATATAATGTATAATGATCTAAATAATAGAAGATAAGGCTAGCATCCTGTGGCTGTAAGTGGACTGTGTTTCTGCTGAGTTGGAGAAAGTTTTAGGAGATAGGAGTAGAACAAGGAAGACCTTCCATTTGAGTTTCCATTTCTAAGAGCAGTGTGATAGGAAGACATGTGCGTGAGTGGATGTTTAAATAAGAAATGTTGCAACATCTCTTTCAAGGTTCTGTATGCCCTCACCCATTGGTTTTTCTGTGAGAGATAGCCATAAAGATTTTAAATGCTTTGAACAATATGGAGGTTCCTCAAAAAGTAACCCCACTCCTAGGAATTGATTTGAAGAAAACAAAATCTCTGATTCAAAAATACATATGCATCTCTATGTTTACTGCCATTTATTTACAATAGCCAAAATATGGAAGCAACCAAAGTATCCATCAATAAATGAATGAATAAAGAAGATGTGGTGCATATACACAATAGGATATTATTCAGCCAAAAAAAGAAAGAAATTCTTCTATTTGTGATAACAGGGGTAGAACTGGAGAGTATTATGTAAGTGAAATAAGCCAGGCAGAGAAAGACAAATACCATATTATTTCACTTATATGTGGAAT
The DNA here is from genome assembly GCF_030020395.1 of Manis pentadactyla. Lineage (NCBI taxonomy): Eukaryota > Metazoa > Chordata > Mammalia > Pholidota > Manidae > Manis > Manis pentadactyla. Next base: position 138,111,568 of record NC_080019.1, on the reverse strand, counting down.
TGGAAAATAAAACAAAACAAAATGAACAAAACAACAGTAGACTCAGAGATGCTGAGAAGTGACTGGTGGTTGCCATTGGGGGAGGGATTGGAGTGGGTAGGTGGAGTGAGTTAGGGGAAATAAAGAGGCACAAAAATCTCAATCATAATATAAATTGGTTACTGGGATGGAAGTGCAGTGTGTAGAACAGAGTCAGTGGTTCTGTAACATCTTTCTATGTTGGCAGACAGTAACTACACTAGTGGGGGATCAAGATTTAATAATATGGGTAACTGTTGAATCACCGTGGTGTATACTTGAAACCAATATAAGATTGTGTATCAATGATACTTCAATAAAAAATTTAAAACATACATTAAATAAATAAATAGGTAAAATGCTTTGTAAATATTCCTGATGCTAGACTATCTCTTCAAAAGCAGCATCAGTGGGTTGGACTTCTTGTAGGTTAGCACTTATAATATTAGATGTTTTCTGATTTATGATAACTTCTTGCTATACCATATGTATACAGTCTTTGACAAATAATAATGGTTGGCTTGCCCACATTTCACTCCATTTTTTGTTCTTTGACCTTCCATGTTGGCTGGAAGAACAATGCTTGAGGGCATAGACTGTGGACCCAGACTATCTGTGTTATTATCTGGTTGACCATGTACAAGTGTATGCCTTTGATTTCTTATCTTCTAATAGGATAATAATAGTGCCTTGCAGTATTGTTACAAGGATTAGTAGAGTTAAAACGAAGCTCTTAGACCAGTTTCTGGAACATCAGGAGCCCCGTATGAACTTGTTCAATAAAGAGCCCAACTTTGGGAAGGTAAAGTGAGGCATTGAGTTAACTGCACCTTCACAGTGAATAAAGAAACAGTATGGAATACCCACCATGTGCCTTAAACATGTCTGTTCATCACCTTGGTAATGTCAACTGTATCGCCTTGGTAACATCACCTATGACACTGTGAGAACAGTTATCATTACTATCTCTACCCCCAATCTCAGGCAAATTCACCACAGAGAAGTCAAGGAATGTGTTCGTATCTAACACACCAAGTCAAGGCTAGAGCTGGGCTCATTCAAATGCAGGGCACTGGCTCCTCATTAGCTCCAAGGGGCCCTGCTCAGATCCCTGCTCCAACAGTCTTGAGCAACTCAACCCAGACTCCTCCATGAAGTCTCTCTTTTCACCAAATGTAGACCTCAGTTTCCATCTTGAAGTAGAATACACAGAGAACCCAGTGAATCATAGAAAGGGGATCAGAAAGAATATCAGAGCTCCTAAAACCCTACCGTTTATTTTTTTCAGATAAGGAAATTCAGAGAGTTCAAGGAACTTGCTCAAAGCCATATAATTTATTTAGTATTAGAGCCACAGTGGCAACCTGTTTCTCTTGACTACCAGCTTATCACTGTCCATTATATCCATGTCATTACAGTGGTTTTGACAGGAGAGCATTAGAGGTCAGAGAAGCCTTGAACAAACTCAGGGGAGTGCTAGAGACAGAGAAGATACAACGTTGCCCACCAGGACTGCCAAAGCATCCTAGACTGGTTTAGGCAAATAACTTCAAAATTTTCTGCCTGTAACAGCTAGAACATTTTAAGGATGTCTTAAATAAATTATTTAGATTAATTTAATTGCTAAGGAAATGTATAAGGAAATGAAGTAGGCTTCAAGTAACCTACTTAAAAACTCAGTCCTCAAGCTTGACAGTTTGAATAAACTTCACAAGAGTACCTACTGTGTGCACTTGCTATGGTGTTACAATTTACCTTCGGGGACTCTTGAAGGGAGTCTGGTTTATTTACTCTCATATTTTAGTATTCAGCACAGCACACAGCCCTTGACAAATATTTTTATTTACTATTTTAGTATATACAGTGGCCCTCAGACTTCCCTGAACATGAAAATCACTTAGGATAGCTTGTTAAGAAGGTAGATTCCCTGAATACAAGCTCCAGAAGAGGTTGACCCAGCTGGCCTAGTGGGGGGCATTTTTAACAAGCAACTCCTGAATCTGAGGGAGGCAGCCTTACATAATGTTCAAATTAGAAATAATGGTCCAGATGAATTGTTGTATTTCTTCATTACTTTACCCAAACTTTCCCTACCTATGCACACTTCACAAACTCTCTTACAAGTACTGTCTAACTCACATGCCCCAGGAATCCCACCAACATTACAGCTCTTTTTTTCCTAGCTAGAGCTGTAATAAAACTTTAGAGCAATATTCTCATCAGGCCGTCGTAACTCTCCTCTCTCTCAATTATTGGTTATTTTTGCAACTGAGACTTGGTTGGAGAGAGTTATCTAGAGAAACACTGAAGGGCCGAATTTGACATTTTCAGCACAATGGAAAAGTTGTGGCCTCCTGGAACAGGAGCATAGTCAATACATCCTCACACCTTCCTTTTTGTTGGTTTCCAAATATTTTCAATTAGTATAATGATGTCAGAGCCAAGCTCATACTCTTGAGAGGCAGGATGATAGCAGGGCCAAGTACATGACTAACCCTAGTCCTTGAGGTGGTTTCCACAAAAAGGTTGTTTGGGGTCAGTTTAAAACATCCTGAAAAGAAATGGGTATTACGCATGTGCATGAACATGTATGGGCCTAAATCCTTTACTTGTAAAGGTCTATGTGGTCTCAATCATTGTTCTCAGGGTGTTTTTTTGCCAGAACATCTGACTCTCAGAGCAAGTAACAAGCTCATGGCTGAGATTCAAGTGAGGCTTATGTGGAAAATGCCACCATTTATATATGTTTTTTTTTTTCTTTGTTCTTGTTTTTCTGCTTTGGAAATATTTGTTAAAGATAATGTGTTTAGTGGTTTGATTATCATCAAAAAGTAATTATGAGAGACTGGGAATATAGCAACACACTAAGAACTAGACAATGTAAATTAATCAATAGAAAAGTGAAACCTCTGAAGCTCATAATATAAACCAAATAACAGACACACTGGCCACTCATAAGTATGTGAATAATAAGAGCCCAACATTATGTACATAAACACAGAGTCAAGTACCTGGGTTTGCATCTAATGTTATATTCTCTAGGCTTTCCAAAGCATGACCTAGCACACTTGAATCCATCTATGGTGTGATCAGAGAATTTTCTTGTTGTTATTTCAAGGGAAACATGTTAACATTTGAGATAGAAACCTGAAGAAACAGAAAATGGAAAAGATTAACCTGAGAACAAAGCAATATGGTTTGCCCAAGCTTGACTGGAAAGCAAAAGATCATGGTATTTACTGGTACAGAAAAGGGACCAATTTTGACCTGACATGGATAAGCCTTGCACTAAGATAATGACCAGAAAAGAGGAGTATAGTTATAGTGTTCCTGTCTTCCAGGAACTTAGAAACAGACACACACACAACAGAAGTCAGTTGCAATAAATTTCTAGAAATAAATGACTCAGTTTGATGGAAAGGGATATGGATGGTGTTCTGAGTGAGGACAATAGCAAATCTTCAAGGAGGAAAATAACAAGGGCATAAAATGGCAAAGAGTTTATGTTCTGCTGCAGAAGGGAGGAGAAAGCAGTGTGCACAGCAAAATAAGAACAGGAAGGTACAGGATGGACACAGGAAGGGAGTCAGAACATTTTATTTTGATGCAAATTAAAACTCAGAGTTCTCTTAAAGTTATTTAAAGAGAGTGACACAATCAAAGGACGATTGCAGATCACACCTTCCACTTATAATTGGAGGAAGAAAAGAAAAAAAAAATGAGTTGAGGTCTGATGACTTTCTTAACCCATTAACTTTAAAGCATACATGGAGGAAAAACTTAAATCGAAAACTTGAAAGAAGTTCACATTTCATCAGACGCCCAGGAGTTCTTGGCAGGAAAAGTGAGGACACCTCTGCACTAGACCATGTCGCCTGATTGAAAAAAAAGCCCTTCTTCCATGGAAACAAATAATGTGTTCCACTTCTGCCAAGGTCATTCTGCATATACAGATGGCTTAGGTGGCTCAGTGTAGTTAACTCCTTTGGCAGAGGAACACAGATTTCCATCAAATCCTTCCCCAGCACACTGACAGCTGGCCCCCAGCCTTGCTTGATCCTGACACTGTAGAAAAACTGTGTTGCGTTGTGTGTTGTTGCTCTTACTTTACTTTCTTTAATCCTAATATTTTCTGTAGTAATTACTAGTGGCAAGATATAAGTGAAGCCAATGCAGTATTACCTCAAGGAGGGAAGGTGTCTTTATCTTAGTGTCAAGTGCCAAAGTTCTGTGGTTGAGGAAAGGCTGTAACACAGCTCTCCTTGGCCAGGATTCACTCCAGTGTTTGTAATTTCTCTGAAGACCCATTGAGCAACCTGGCCTGAGTTTGAATTTGTGCAAAAATGCCTCTAACCAGGTGAGTCACACATTGTTTCCAGCTCATTAGAGATGTTTTGGACAACTTCTTTAATGAGGTTTGACGTTTGACTACCACCGCATATGTGGTTTTTTTCCACCTTGTCATCCTCCTCCAACTCCCTGCTTCCTATGCTCTTACTCATTTTTGTGAGTGAATCATCTGATTCTGTCCCTTATATGACCATGCTCTAGTTTGATTAATCTCTCTCATCAACACTCCTTCCTGAATCCTCTGATTAAATCTGGTCTTCTCTCTCCCGGCTCCCCCCATAATGCAGGGGACCTTTAGCTGCTATTAATTATTTAAAAGAACGTCACTTTCTATCATGCTCAAGTTACTCACTACAGCTTTCTGTTGACCATGTGGCTTCTACTAAAAACGACTGAGCTTCATTTTAAAAAGCTTTCAAACACCAAGTTCTAAAACTGCAAAAATATTCTTTTTCTATTATATTGAAAAACTTAATAGGTTAAAGGAGGAAATAGACACAATATGTTTCACCAAAATACATCCCTTCATCCTATCCCAAATGGCATATGGTACTCCCCAACAGATTGAGGAAATGTGATTTAAATCAAATTATCAGCAGGTGACTATGAAACTGCTAAGGGTCACTCCCAAGGAAGAGTCTTATTAGTGGGTATTTCTGATCCTAGCAGTCAAAATTCTGGTGGCATTCCACCTATATTAGACCTTTATACAATATTAATCTTTTTTCTTACCAATAAAGCACAATTATTGAAAAGCAACACAATAAATTAATCAGTTGTTTAATTCAAAAAGGCCAAACAAATGACTGGAATGGTTTTCCACGTTTTATGAATCAACTCGAAGTTTGGTCACTGTACAGATACAGTCTTCAGTGAATCTGCTAATTCATGTTCTGATGGATATGATTTAGCTAAAAGCAGCTAAAATATGACATGAACCTTATAAGCCGAAATAGCCTCTTGGGTCTAAATAAGATGAAGTGATAATATAGTGCTAGGTACAGCTCATGTCAATGAGGCAAGAAGAAAGAAAATATCCAGGGAAAGCTAGACTGACTTGTCTAAGCCAGAGAAGCATCTGAGGTCAGAGATGACCCCACTTGAAACCTGGTATAATACCGTGACACCATAACTAAGAGAAACACAATCCTTAACTGTATTAACAGAAGAACAGCATGTCAAGAAACATGAAGAAATCTTCATTAATAGTTACCAGACAGAGCTAGTAAGCACCAGAGTGGCATCGGGCACAAGTGGTAGTGCCAATTGATCAAGGACCTTCACAGTTAATATTTAAGATTTTGTAATGTTGTGTTTAAAAGAAAAGTTACTGCTATGAGAGGATAGTATTTTGATACTGATTAAAGGGAAAGAATGATCACTTCATAGCTTACTAAAAATATGGACTCTAGTCTTATCTCTACCCTTAATTAGGACCTAGCACTGCTTATCACTGTAGTCCTTTGTTCTGACACAGTTAGCCTAAATAATGATGATCACTTCTAGATCTAAAGTTCTGATTCTAGAGAACCTTAGCTCTGGATTTCTGAAACTAAATAATTTCATATTTAGATTATGAAATTAGGTTTATGCCATTCATACAGGACTTGTATCTAAAAAAACTCCGAATTTTAGGTATTTAGTAATATTTAACTTTTTCCATTACTGCCATGTGTGTATGAGTATGAATTGTATGCCTCTCCATAAGAGTAAAGATATAAATAAGTAAAATGAAAATAAAAACTTACTGTCACTCAGTAAACCAAGACATTGGTTGGGGGGTGCTAATGTGAACATGCAGTTTACTTTTCTTTCTTATTTTATTAAAGCAACATTTATTTCTATTTTATTGAAGAGATTATGTACCTGGGGGTGGAATGGGGTGGATGCACTGGTTTGGGTGAAGAGAGAAAGAAGTCATCTAAAGTTAAATTTAGAGAAAAAGAGTTCTCTTTACGTTCAATTTTGCTCAAATGATTTTTCTGTAAATAATCCATCAACCATATCTCATGCAGTTATAATGAAGATGCTTGATACCAAAATTGAACAGATTTTGGTCAGAAACTTACTGGCAAATGCCTAGTCACATGTTATTATTAGTGTAGAACTAGTTAAAAGTACATAGAATAGACTTTTTTAAAAAGAAAATAAAGGCTCGGCAAGATGCTCCTGGAATGTAACGCATCTGCAAAGCAGAAGGGGAAGCCCCTGAGTGGTTCAAATCCTAGTTAAAGCCTTTCTCAGGCATTGCTCAAGTACTGCCTCAGAGGTGTGTTGCCTAAACTAGGCATATTAGGCTAATCGCTTTTTTTTAATAAGCATGTAATTTAGTGTAAGAAATGATGAATGAAGTCAATAGGAAGGAAATTAGTTTCTATGGCAAACATTTGGCAAGCAAGCTGATTCTCTTGAGTTATTCATCCCTTACATAACACACACACACACACACACACACACACACACACACACACACACACAGCATGTTGAAGAGTACCAAGTAGAAAGAAACAAAATCAATTCCAGTTAGTAAAAATTCAAATTTCTTTGAGATTCTTTCCTTTTTAAGATTAGAAGAGGTGAAAGGGGGGATGGATATGACATTTTCTCTTTAAGGAACAAAGAACTACTGAACATGGGGCATTTATTTAATGCAGAAATTCACATTATTGAGATTAGACATCTCTTTTTCAAGGTGCTCCTGGGAGATAATGGCTTTTGTACCTATAATTCAGGGGAGGCTTTGGTTTTGCCTGGTAACAGAAAAATGGACTTGATGGCCAAAATTAACACCTTCATCTCTACACAGCAGGTGATTATTTTAAGAAAAATTCTAGAATGTGTTAGTTCTTTTATATTACCCAAATTTATAAAATTTTCTTTTAAGAAGTAGACTCTGTATGAGTACATTTTCTTAAAAATATGGTCAATTTTAAGACAACTGAAAAAGAGGAAATATGAAATATTTTCTCTTTTCCATGAAGGAATAAGTTATAACACTTCTTTTACTAATAATACAGCTGAGGTAGGAAGAAATGAAAGGCCAGTGTGAAATGAACAAGAGTTGGAAAATGATTCTTCATTTACGTAAAAGGAGTGATATCATATCTTGTTTTAAAATAAATTAAAAAATATGGAAGCAAGTAATTTTTAACATTTATTTTGACCACTCTACATATGCTCATTCAGGAAGAGTGGAAAGAAAGAAGTGCTGATTCTCAAAAAGTAGATGTTGAGTGTACCCTTTTCATCTTTGAACAAGCCATGCCTTCATCAGCAAAGTTCTGAGTCTCTGCCCCTACCCTGAGTGTTTCCTTTTAAAATTTAGCCCATTATGATCTCATTTTTACCTTCATTACACTATGAATACAGCCAAATTTTAGCCTGATCTCTTCATGGTTAGGGCAGGAGTCATAGGTACTTTTTGCCCTGGACCCCAGCCCTTCAGCCCTGAAACCTAATACAGTGTGGTTAGAGCACCTGTCCCAGCCACCCTAGCACACCCTGCACTGTCTCATCCTAAGACAGTGAGCGTGTTGTTCAAATTCTACCTCTTCTTCAAGGCTCAATTCTAATTCCACTTACTTCCAAAAGCTTCCCCTGATATCTCCAGCCCAGAAAGGCTGCACCCCCTGAATTCACACTTACTGTCAAAAATTTTATCCTGTCTTTTGATATGTCAGGTGACATTCTATGTATTTCGTGTGTTTACATCTCAACTTTACAGTTAGACTGAAGAGCATTACAGTTCCATTTTGGAGTGCCTATTATGTGTTAAGGAGCTTTTATGTGTTTAAATGTTTAAATCAAACCTGCACAATATTTATCATCATTTTACATATGAATAAATAAGGCACAAAATATTTGCTTAGGACTATATAAATCCTGTGCACCAGACCTGGATTGGAGTCTCATATATTTAAAAGGCAGAGATAATTACTGAAATACTTGTACCCTTGGCTACGTTTATAGTACTTTACCTATATTAGATACTAAGACATTATTTTCTGATTAATTGGTTTTAAGCATGGACTTAAGACTCTCCAGTTTATCATAAATTATGTTCCACAATATTGACCAAAACTAGTATTTAATGCTGTCTAACGGGGCACAGAGTAGACTGGCACTAGATCAGTGCAGTCAATGATGATAAAAATACAATTCCTGAGGAAGAAAAATATTTGCATGGATGCATGATCAAGTATGCAAATAAGCAATAACTTTGGCCAAGACACTGTTTCTCTCTGAAATGCTAAAGAGCTGGTGAGGAAAGACATTAAGATAAGGAACATGCAAGAATATGAGAGCATTCTCTCCAGATTTCAAGAGCAATATTCAAGCACATCTGGAATAAAGTAGCTGATAAAAATGGTTATGAACAGGGACAATACGAGAATATTTAACAAGTAGGAGAACATGGGCATGGACCAATCTGAACAGACAAAGCAGGCATTAGGATGGACAAGAACCAAGGACAACTGGTCCAGCAATCACAGAGCCCGCTGCCTGAGGATCAGTCCTAGTTAAGAGATTTGGATTGACCAAAACACTTACTGAACAAATGCCTTTTTCATCCTTCAGCATGGTTCAGTTCTAGTTGGCTGTGATTGTCATATTCCTGGAATTATCTGGCCCTGGGGCCAGTCTACTTAGACCACAGCAATTCATTCAACAGACGTTTATTGATTACCTACTCTGTGATATTCACTTTACTAGGCACACAACAGATGAAGACAAATTAGACACCATTCTTGCAAGGGAGTGCACAATCTAGCTGTCTCTTCACCAAAAGTTATCTCATGTACAATTCTAGGAGCACTTTTACCATGAAAGGATGAAGAGAACATGCTTTCCTTTAAAAAAAAAATCTGTTTGTTTGTTGGGCCCTCCGCAGAAGCAGACTGTGAGGCAAGGATTATGTGCACACTTAGGTGTGCTTGATCAACAGCTGTCTCTGCTGGCCATCTGAGGAGTCGCTTTTATTTAGGTATAGTAGGCAAAATCAATTTCAGTTACCTGCAAACAAAACTAAATTATGGCATGTTTGAGGAGCAACATTTTTGTGTAGAACTGGCCCTTTGCAAGTGAGGAATGGAGAGTTAATAGAGGGAGTGGAGAGCTAATAGAGCAACCAATAAAGAATGTATTATAACGGTAGTTACCACATTGGATGACTAAAATTTAACCTCCTGAGAAATTCAGAATTACAATTATCCCTCCAGGCTCAATAGTTGTTCAGGGCTGTTCCCATAACAAACTCTCAAAAGTAGCCCTGCAACAGAGATGCTAATGGTTGTTTGGGAATCATAGGCTGCCTTCCAGTGAGATGGAAAAAGGATCCAAGAGGAAATGTCTACTGCAGTGTTTTATTTAAAAGTTATAGACCTTGTGTAATTTGCACAATACATAGAGCTATTGCCAGACAAAAAAAATATTGTATGTCTACTTTTATTAAGGCAATATGTTAGTAACTAAGAGACAAGGGATGACACAAAGTAGAAAATTTATCTATTTCTTTATATATATATATATTTTTGGGGTGGGGGGTGGGGGGGCAGCTTAAACAACAGGAATTTATTTCCTCACAGCTCTGGAGGCTAGAAGCCTGCTGTCGAGGGTCAGGAGGCTTGGTTCCCTCTGAGGCCTTTCTCCTTGGGGTGCAGATGCCGTCTTCTCCGTGTCTTCAGATGGTCGCCCCTCTGCATGTGCCTGAGTCCTAATCTCTTCTTACAAGAACACCAGTCAGAATGGACTAAGGCCTATCTATATGACCTCGTTTTGCCTTAATTATCTCTTTAATACAACATATCTCTGAATACAGTCACATTTCAAGGTACTGGGGATTAGGACTTCAATGCACAGATCTTTGGGGGAACAGTTCTGCCCATGACCCCGACTCCATGATAGGTGGTCATGTCTCACCATGGTTTGAATCTACATCCCTAGTAACGAATGAAGATAACACATCTTCATGGGTTTGTTAACCACTTGTATATCTTTGGTGAAAGGTCTATTCAAATGTTCTGAACATTTTTCAACTGGGTTTTCTTATTGAGTTCTAAGAACTTTATATATTCTGGATTCAAGTCTTTTATCAGATACATGATTTGTAAATAGTCTGACTTGTATTTTTACTTTCTTTTTTGTTTTTTTAAAATTTCATTTTGGTATCATTAATCTCCAATTACATGAAGAACATTATGTTTACTAGGCTCCACCCTTCACCAAAACCCCCCCACAAACCCCATTACAGTCACTGTCCATTTGCGTAGTAAGATGCTGTAGAATCACTACTTGTCTTCCCTGTGTTGCACAGCCCTCCCCGTGCCTCCCCCCACATTACACATGCCAATCTTAATGCCCCCTTTCTTCTTCCCCACCCTTACCCTCCCTTCCCACTCATCCTCCTCAGTCCCTTTCCCTTTGGTAACTGTTAGTCCATTCTTGGGTTCTGTGAGTCTGCTGCTGTTTTGTTCCTTCAGTTTTTCTTTGTTCTTATACTTCACATATGAGTGAAATCATTTGATACTTGTCTCTCTCCGCCTGGCTTATTTCACTGAGCAAAATAGCCTCTAGCTCCATCAATGTTGTTGCAAATGGTAGGATTTGTTTTCTTCTTATGGTTGAATAATATTCCATTGTGTATATGTACCACATCTTATTTATCCATTCATCTACTGATGGACACTTAGGTTGCTTCCATTTCTTGGCTATTGTAAATAGTGCTGCAATAAACATAGGGGTGCGTCTGTCTTTTTCAAACTGGGCTCCTGCATTCTTAGGGTAAATTCCTAGGAGTGGAATTCCTGGGTCAAATGGTATTTCTATTTCGAGCATTTTGAGGAACCTCCATAGTGCTTTACACAATGGTTGAACTAATTTACATTCCCACCAGCAGTGTAGGAGGGCTCCCCTTTCTCCACAACCTCGCCAACATTTGTTGTTGTTTGTCTTTTGTATGGTGGCCATCCTTACTGGTGTGAGGTGATATCTCATTGTGGTTTTAATTCGCATTTCTCTGATGTCTAGCGATGTGGAGCATCTTTTCATGTGTCTGTTGGCCATCTGAATTTTTTCTGTGGAGAATTGTCTGTTCAGCTCCTCTGCCCATATTTTAATAGGATTATTTGCTTTTTGTTTGTTGAGGTGTATGAGCTCTTTATATATTTTAGACGTCAGCCCTTTATTGGATCTGTCATTTATGAATATATTCTCTCATACTGTAGGATACCTTTCTGTTCTATTGATGCTGTCCTTTGCTGTACAGAAGCTTCTCAGCTTCATATAGTGCCACTTATCCATTTTTGCTTTTGTTTCGCTTGCCTGTGGAGATATATTCATGAAGAAGTTGCTCATTTTATGTCCAAGAGATTATTGCCTATGTTTTTTTCTAAGAGTTTTATGGTTTCATGACTTACATTCAGGTCTTTGATCCATTTCAAATTTACTTTTGTGTATGGGGTTAGACAGTGATCCAGTTTCATTCTCTTACATGTAGCTGTCCAGTTTTGCCAGCACCATCTGTTGAAGAGACTGTCATTTCCCCATTGTATGTCCATGGCCCCTTTATCGAATATTAGTTGACCATATATGTTTGGGTTAATGTCTGAAGTCTCTATTCTGTTCCACCAGTCTGTGGCTCTGTTCTTGCACCAGTACCAAATTGTCTTGATTATTGTGGCTTTGTAGTAAAACTTGAAGTTGGGGAGTGAGATCCTTCCCACTTTATTCTTCCTTCTCAGGATTGCTTTGGCTATTCGGGGTCTTTGGTTGTTCCATATGAATTTTATAAGTATTTGTTCCAGTTCATTGAATAATGCTGTTGGTAATTTGATAGGGATTGCATCAAATCTGTATATTGCTTTGGGCAGGATGGCCATTTTGATGATATTAATTCTTCCTAGCCAGGAGCATAGTATGAGTTTCCATTTGTTAGTGTCCCCTTTAATTTCTCTTATAGTTTTCAGGGTACAGGTCTTTCACTTCCTTGGTTGGGTTTATTCCTAGGTATTTTATTCTTTTTGATGCTATTGTGAATGGAATTGTTTTTCTGATTTCTCTTTCTATTAGTTTATTGTTAGTGTATAGGAAAGCAACAGATTTCTGTGTGTTAATTTTGTATCCTGCAACTTTGCTGAATTCCGATATTAGTTCTAGTAGTTTTGCAGTGGAGTCTTTAGGGTTTTTTATATACAATATCATTTCATCTGCAAATAGTGACAGTTTAACTTCTTTACCAATCTGGATTCCTTGTATTTCTCTGTTTTGTCTAATTGCCATGGCTAGGACCTCCAGTACTATGTTGAATAAAAGTGGGGAGAGTGGGCATCCCTGTCTTGTTCCCAATCTCAGAGGAAAAGCTTTCAGCTTCTCGCTGTTCAGTATGATGTTGGCTGTGGGTTTATCATATATGGCCTTTATTATGTTGAGGTACTTGCCCTCTATACCCATTTTGTTGAGAGTTTTTATCATGAATGGGTGTTCAATTTTGTCGAATGCTTTTTCAGCATCTATAGAGATGATCATGTGGTTTTTGTCCTTTTTATTTATGTGGTGGATGATGGTGATGGATTTTCGAATGTTGTACCATCCTTGTATCCCTGGGATGAACCCCACTTGGTCATGCTGTATGATCCTTTTGACGTATTTTTGAATTCGGTTTGCTAATGTTTTGTTGAGCATTTTGCATCTATGTTCATCAGGGATATTGGTCGGTCTGTAGTTTTCTTTTTTGGTGGGGTCTTTACCTGGTTTTGGTATTAGGGTGTTGTTGGCTTCATAGAATGAATTTGGGAGTATTCTCTCCTCTTCTATTTTTTGGAAAACTTTAAGAAGAATGGGTATAATATGTTCTCTCTGTATGTCTGATAAAATTCCGAGGTAAATCCATCTTGTCCAGGGGTTTTGTTCTTGGGTAGTTTTTTGATTACCAATTCAATTTCTTTGCTGGTAATTGGTTCGCTTAGATTTTGTGTTTCTTCCTTGGTCAGTCTTGGAAGGTTGTATTTTTGTAGGATGTTGTCCATTTCTTTCAGGTTTTCCAACTTGTTAGCATACAGGTTTTCATAGTATTCTCTAATAATTCTTTGTATTTCTGTGGGGTCCATCGTGATTTTTCCTTTCTCGTTTCTGATTCTGTTGATGTGTGTTGATTCTCTTTTTTTCTTAGTAAGTCTGGCTAGAGGCTTATCTATATTGTGTGTTTTCTCAAAGAACCAGCTCTTGGTTTCACTGATTTTTTTCTATTGTTTTATTCTTCTCAATTTTATTTATTTCTTCTCTGATCTTTATGATGTTCCTCCTTCTGCTGACTCTGGGCCTCATTTGTTCTTCTTTTTCCAATTTCGATAATTGTGACATTAGAATATTAATTTGAGATTGTTCTTCCTTCCTTAAATGTGCCTGGATTGCTATATACTTTCCTCTTAAAACTGCTTTCGCTGCGTCCCACAGAAGTTGGGGCTTTATGTTGTTGTTGTCATTTGTTTCCATATATTGCTTGAACTCTATTTTAATTCGGTCATTGATCAATTGATTATTTAGGAGCATGTTGTTAAGGCTCCATGTGTTTGTGAGCCTTTTTGCTTTCTTTGTACAATTTATTTCTAGTTTTATACCGTTGTGGTCTGAAAAGTTGGTTGGTAGCATTTCAATCTTTTTGAGTTTACTGAGGCTCTTTTTGTGGCCCAGTATGTGGTCTATTCTGGAGAATGTTCCATGTGCACTTGAGAAGAATGTGTATCCTATTGCTTTTGGATGTAGAGTTCTACAGATTTCTAATAGGTTCATGTGTTCTAGTGTGTTGTTCAGTGCCTGTGTGTCCTTACTTATGTTCTATCTGGTGGATGTATCCTTTGGAGTGAGTGTGTGTTGAAGTCTTCTAAAATGAGTGCATTGCATTCTATTTCCTCCTTTAATTCTGTTAGTATTTGTTTCACATATGCTGGTGTTCCTGTGTTGGGTGCATATATATTTATAATGGTTATATCCTCTTGTTGGACTGACCCCCTTATCATTATGTAATGCCTTTCTTAATCTCTTGTTACTTTCTTTGTTTTGAAGTCTATTTTGTCTGATACTAGTACTGCAACACCTGTTTTTTTTCCTTGTTGTTTACATGAAATATCTTTTTTCATCCCTTGACTTTTAGTCTGTGCATGTCTTTGGATTTGAGGTGACTCTCTTGTAGGCAGCATATGGTTGAGTCTTGCTTTTTTATCCATTCTATTACTCTGCATCTTTTGATTGGTGCATTCCATTTATATTTAGGGTGATTATTGAAAGATATGTACTTATTGCCATTGCAGGCTTTAGATTCGTGGTTACCAAAGGTTCAAGGTTAGCTTCTTTAATATCTTCCTGTCTGACTTAACTCACTTATTGAGCTATTATAAACACTGTCTGATGATTCTTTATTTCTCCCCCTTCTTATTCCTTCTCCTCCATTCTTTATATGGTGGGTGTTTTGTTCTGTGCCCTTTTGTGTTTTCTTTGAGTGCTTTTGTGAGTAGTTGATTTTATTTTTTGCCTTTAGTTATTATTTGGTTGGTCTGCTTTCTTTGCTGTGATTTTATTTTCTCTGATGACAACTGTTTAGCCTTAGGAGTGCTGCCATCTAGAGCAGTACCTCTAAAATACCCTGTAGAGGTGGTTCGTGGGAGGCAAATTCCCTCAACTTTTGCTTGTCTGGGAATTGTTTAATCCCTCCTTCATATTTAAATGATAATCGTGCTGGATATAGTATTCTTGGTTCAAGGCCCGTCTGTTTCATTGCATTAAATATATCATGCCATTCTCTTCTGGCCTGTAACATTTTTGTTGAGAAGTCTGATGATAGCCTGATGGGTTTTCCTTGGTAGGTGACCTTTTTCTTCTCTCTAGCTGCCTTTAAAATTCTGTTCTTGTCCTTGATCTTTGCCATTTTAATTATTATGTGTCTTGGTGTTGTCCTCTTTGGGTCCCTTCTGTTGGGAGTTCTGTGTATTTCTGTGGTCTGAGTGACCATTTCTTCCCCCAGTTTGGGGAAGTTTTCAGCAATTATTTCTTCAAATACACTTTCTATCCTTTTTTCTCTCTCTTATTCTTCTGGTACCCCTATAATGCGGATATTGCTCCTTTTGGATTGGTCACACAGTTCTCTTAATGTTGTTTCATTCCTTGAGATCCTTTTATCTCTCTCTGCATCAGCTTCTATGCATTCCTGTTCTCTGGTTTCTAATCCATCAATGGCCTCTTGCATCTCATCCATTCTGCTTTTAAATCCTTCCAGAGATTGTTTTATTTCTGTATTGTCCCTCCTTAGCTCTTGCATGTTTCTCTGCAAGTCCATTAGCATGGTTATGACCTTACTTTTAAATTCTTTTTCAGGAAGATTGGTTAGGTCTATCTCCCCAGATTCCTTTTCAGGGAGACTGTCTGGGTTAATCTGGTCTGTATCAAATTCTTCTGCCTTTTCATGGCAATAGAGGTAGTTGGGGGGAGCTGATGTGTGTGTTGGCTAGGAGAACGTCCCTTCTTGCTAGTTTGTGGCCTTCCACTCCTGGGAGAACAGCGACCTCTAGTGGCCTGTGCTGGGCAGCTGCACGCAGATGGGGTGTCTGATTCTTGCCCGGCTGCTGTGATGGAAGTTCCGCGCTCGGTTGCTGTGGGCGTGGCCACTGCCTCTTTGGCGGAGTCGCGCCTGAGGGGGAATGGGCAGGAGGCTGTTTATCTCTGAGGGGCCTCAGAGCTGCACTGCTGCCCAGGGCTTTGGGGTGCCCAGAGTTCCCCGGGTTCCCAGCTACTGAGCTGTTTGTGCCGGGATGCCTCCGTCCAGCTGTGGGGTCCCTGTCCCTTTAAGACTTTCAAAAAAGCACTAGCTTTTCTTTGTCCCAGGGGCGCCGGCTGCAGGACCTGCTCACAGGTCTTACTGTCCTGTTTCCCTAGTTTCCAGCACCCCATGGATGCACTGTGTCTGCGCTCTGGTGCGGATGGCTAGGGCTGGGTGGGTGTTTAGCAGTCCTGGGCTCCCTCTCCCTCCCCGCTCTGACTCCTCTCCTCCCACCGGGAGCTGGGGGGAGGGGCATTCAGGTTCTGCTGGGCCGCAGCTTGTATCTTACCCCCTTCATGAGGTGCTGGGTTCTCACAGGTGTAGATGTAGTCTGGCTGTTGTCCTGTATCTTCTGGTCTCTCTTTTCAGAATAGTTGTATTTGTGGTATTTTCAAAAATATATATGTTTTTGGGAGGAGATTTCCGATGCTCTACTCACACTGCCATCTTGGCT
Organism: Manis pentadactyla; assembly: GCF_030020395.1. Lineage (NCBI taxonomy): Eukaryota > Metazoa > Chordata > Mammalia > Pholidota > Manidae > Manis > Manis pentadactyla. The sequence goes on along the minus strand of NC_080019.1, from coordinate 138,094,940 downwards.
CCACCCCTGTTTCTTCATATTTTACATTATTTAATATTAACCTCCAATATGACAAATTTTTTGCATTCCACAAATTGACAGTTTAATTTTATGGGACAAGTTGCCCACAAAATGATATTCTATGAGCATGTATGAGAATGTGTGATATAATTAGCAATTTTCACTTACAAGCAAGAAAATTTAACTCTATCTAATCTCCGCAGAAATAAAAAAGGATTTGCTGGTTGTTTACTAGTACTGACATTTGGCTTCCCCAGAAGACCACAAAGGAAACCTGTTGATCAAGCAAATCTCAGTTTATTATACCTACAGCACTAAGGAAGGTGAACATTTATGGATTTCAGGGCATGACTGACTACAGCAATTCCAAAGCAAATCAGCAAGAGGGGAATGATTTGTGCTGAATTTACAATATGATAGTTTTAGATTAAGTGAACACAGTGAGGCAAGGGCCTTCAAATGAACCTCGAAAAATAAGCTGTTGGTCCTGTTTTTAATTGTTTCACAATCTTATATTCCAGGAACAATTATGTCCTGGAGCAAATAGCTAAGTAACATTTGCTGGATCCCAGTATTGCCTAACACAGGGACAGGGAATTATGTTGGCTTCAGCTCTGATTGAACAACTCAAACTCAATGGGGAACTGAATAACCAGATCTCCAAAAGGATGAGACCTAGGGTATCTTAGGGAACTCAAACACATACAAAGTCTCTTTAGGGTACTGTCATCTGGAGACTTAGCTAAAGATTCCTACAATGTTTCAGTCTTCAGTGTATCACCTTAAGGATCAAATGCCAAAAAGAGTGCCAATAGTTGGTCTTGCTTGGGATTATGTGGCAGCCCTGTGGTCAAAAGGGACTGGGTCTGGAGTTTTGTATTCCATAAAAGTCACATGGAGAAGAGTACAAGTAATTTCCTACAAGAAGAGAAACTGAGCAGGCAGAAAGAAGAAATATCTACTATAATGGTCACATCTCTCTCTTAAGGTCTTTCTCCTTTTGAGAAATGAATTTTTATTGAAACTGTTTCTTTCTGTTTGAACTTCAACAATTTTTGTTTAAATTTTTTGTTGTTCAAAGTGCAAAATGTGCATTTTTTAAAGTCACGTCTTTCCTTTCCTCTGATTTCTTCCCTACAATGAACACTGCAGTCAAAATTTGCGAGTTCTACATCTGTAATGTGTTTTTCCCACCCACCCCTTCCTTTCGATAGACCTGTAACTCATCTAATCTGTTCTCAGATCATGTTCTTTCAAAATTCTGGCAAAAGCTTTCTACATGTTTTCTGCATTTGCAGAGTTTCTTGTCTACTTTCAGATTAATAATCTTGAAGAACAGTTGTGATTCTTTCATTCCTAGCTTTTCCTGATTCAGTCATTCCCCATTCCCTATCATATAAGTGTCACACATTTTGTTCTCACCTTAAAGGTCACTTATAATGGCCACCAACTCTCTATCTGGACTTACTTTTACTACTCACACTAATGTACACTTTGCTCTAAACAAACATGTGACAACAGTATTCTCAAGGCACTCCTTTTCTTAATTTAACTCTTTGCAAATACAATATATGCATGTTTCACCTTCATGTTCTCCAAATGCTTAACACAGACCCTTAGGTTGCAATTTAAATGACTACTCTGATTAATTGAAAATGATTGCCTTAAATGCTGCACTGACAAAGATCATGAGAACAAGCTCAGGATGAGTGGGAAGGAATGCTGTAAGCGATTATTAATAGTGTCTCTCAAGGGCAGCATGTGGGGGTGGGGGAGAGTCGAAAGGGTGGAGGGCAGCAATAACAGTACATGTGCCTGGCACTTTCCATATTTTTCTGTATATTCAATTAATATTTGTTGAATGAAGTTCTCCAAGAATTTAGAGTGAATTGATTCCAGAAAAGGCATCTTTGGCCCTCCTTGGTTTGACAAGTAAGACCACCTCTGTTTACAGAGCCTGGGCAATTGCTTGAGAACTGAAGATATCTGTATTAATATGACTTAACTATCTGTTGCAGGAAATTCTTGCCCAAGAAGATAAGGTTATAAATCAATAAATAACTTTGTTGTTTGCTTTAGGAAAATTCATGCAAACCAACTTGTCCAGGCAAATATTTTGTTCTCTTATCAGGATAATAGATTGTTCACCTGGGCAAACAACTCCATTATCAAACTTCAGTTTACTTATCAAGATTCATGTCAAGACCCTGCTCTCTTGAGTCCACCAACACTAAGCTATTATATCATAAACGTTGCACGGGTTCAGTCAGTTCCCCACCTTGAACCACCCACTCCAAGATCTGCTTAAACTCAGGCTCCAAACACTATAAATATCCTTTCTTGACATTTGCCTCCTTGAGACACAAGACTCAAACATGTAGCACTCCCCTGTAATTATTCTAGTAGGTTAATAAGCTCAGGTTTGTTTGTCAACATATTTTGTACTTTTTATTTTAAAGAGTCAGTACTTGATATATGATTTAAGGCATAACCCCCCAAAATGGGCCCACATTCATGAAATTGAGAACCTTTGGTGAGAGCTGAGTTGCACATTCTTAGTTCTTAAAGAGTTTTCATACACAGAAAACATGAGAACAGGTGAACAATTGTCTACTACTTTTCAAAGCAACTGTATATTTCTGTACACCTAAAATGCAAAAGACCATTAGCCTTAGCTACTGTCACTGTCAAGCACACAAGGCCAGTTGATTCTAAAGTCCAATCATGTAGAATTTTTCAAACTATGATGTATATAAGAATTTCAGAGGGGCTTGTTTAAAACACTGATAAAGGCCCAGCTTCCAGAGACTCTGCCTCAGAAGTCTGTGGCAGGGCTCAGGTATCAGCATATCAATAAACTGGCAAGTGATTCTAAGGCAAGAAGGTCTCTGACCGTGCTCTTAGAATCCAGGACAGTATCTTAAGTCTAGTCACCTAAAATCATTTCTACCATTGGTCAGTTTCCTCAGTGGCCATTTCATCTAAAATTCAATTTCCTTTTGACTATATTTGTGTTCATCTGGCTGTTCTTTTTCATCTTTTTGATATTTTAAGAATTTCAAAAAGAATGGAGGAAGGGAGGGAAGAAGGGAAGGAGACAGAGATTCAGCTTACCTAATTTTATTTTTCTGTTACTACATTTTCTGTGTTTTACAAATGATTGTTTTCATCTTGTATATTGACTTTTTGTGTTTGCAATGAAAATTTTTAACCAGGCTTTTGGGAGGTACTTCCCTAAAAATATAGTATTTCTAGCAATACCAATTCATTGATAATACATAAAACATTAATTACAATCAATTGTTATACAATATGCATAATGATCCCTGAAGAAAATGTAGTAGATATGTCAAGTATTAATTTGGTTTTAAGAGATGCTTTCTGTTACTAGCTTATTATATGGATGTTGCCAGAAACAGCTTTTTCTTTCCCATAACAAATCTTTGACTGTGCATAAGAAATAAAGAAAAATAGATCCCCTGCCCCAGACATACACTAAGGGATAAAGAGTGAAGAAAAGGGAAAAGGTGAGAAGGACTGCAGGTCCTGAACGAGAAGATTTCCCTCTTGACAGTTTGCTGAGGGCCAGCCCTCAAACCATGTTTGAACTAAGGTCTTAAAAGCAGTTCTTCTGGACAAATGATAAAGAATGGTGAAATAACTAGGAAAACTGCAATAGAAGTTAATATATATATACACACACACACACATATGACTAGAACAGCTGCTAACAACTTTTTCTTGCAAAAGTCAGTGCCTTACGTCATTCATCCTGACAAATTTAAAAAAAAAAGAAAAGAAATATTTAATATTTACATATCAAAGATAGTACCTTTCTTCCAAAGCAGTGTGTTTCCCCAAATACCATTTTTAACCCCTTTGGATGAGGTTTACACTGTCAAGTTAAGTGGACACCAGCTTTTCCAAGAGAATGCCCTACTTTATTTATTCAGCAGAAATGGTACCAATCAAACTTGCAATATAACTTTTTGCATTATGGTTGGATCCAGTGATTGGCTTAAAAACATATGCTTTCTAGCTTTTAAAACCTACAACTCTCTAAATCAACTGTTAATGCTTTACAACTCTCTAGGCTGTATGAATGAAGGAGATTTCTGTGTTATCCCTGATAAAGCTGAGGATACAGAAAACAGTTTTAATGCTCTCTTTATACTACACCTGTCTATCTGTGGAACAAGTCAAGAGAACTGCGAGAAGCAGGAATGGAGAGAGAGCCATGGGCTTAATTTTCAAAGCCAGGTAATATTATGGGGTCACATATTTTCATCTATTTAAAAAATGAAAAAACTATATAAATGGACCCAGATAAATTGTTATACTTAACCAATGAATAAGAGTATTTTCAAGGCTGAATTCAAGCCAGATCAAATTTCCATTTGTTAACATCATTGCTGTCCAAACTGTCCACACTTAGTACAAATTTAATCTTTCATTAGAATACAATTTATGCAAAGAGGGACAATGATAAGTATAGCCAGAGACAATCTTTTAATTGTACTTTAAAGTGTTCTGTCATCTATATCTAATGTCTTCACTTCAGCTTTATGATTTGGATTATATTTAACCAGATGCATTTTTTCCCTCTAATTACAATCAGGATGTATCTATATGAAGTGGAAAATGTGGGCAATTATTTAAATTGTTTAAAAAAAAAAGGAAGTTCAGCTGAAAATACACAAGTAAGTGGTGTAGAAGGAGGTATTTCTGAGATGGGAATTCTATTGAATCACCCCCAGTTTTCTATCTTACTTTTATAAATGTTCCTCTTTATTTTATTTTCTTGGCTTGTGGATTTGTGAACCTGGCTGCAGATGCTTTTTAAATCATCTTAAGGAACTTTGTTTACAAATTAGCCATGCATGAGCAAGGTTATCTGTACCTTTAGACCCTCCACTCAGAAAAGTGAAGATTTCTATGAGCGCAGGATGACAAGTATGACCTACACAATCTGCTGGCTATGTTCAAAGGAATAAAGCATTGTTAAAAGGAACCAGTATTTTTTTGCCATATAGATGAATGTCATTCAGAGGCATCCTTTATATGAAGGAAGTATGAAAGCATATATATATATATATATATATATATATATATCTCCACACCATCCACCCCAACCCCAAATTACCTGCCCTGTGTCTTACTCCTTCAGAGCCCTGGGAAATAACTCTTTATTAACTTCTAGTCACCTTACTCCTCACTTCCTTGTATCTTGTTTTAAACAAGTATTTGCAGCATAATATCATCTGGAACTTGTTAGAAATGCATCTCTTGTTGAGATGCATCCCATCTCAAATTTATGAAATCAAAATATGCATTTTCATAAGATCCTCAGATTTTGGTAAGGACATTAACATTTGAGAGGCTCTGAGTAACCTCACTAAGCCATAATTTGATTAGCTATCCTCTAATTAAACCACACTGTAATTAGAAATACAGAGAAAGGGCTCCTCATACTCATGTACATTTCTGTAATTCCCCATGAGACCTGACTGCACTTTTCCTGACTCTTCACTGCATCTCAAGAGCTCAGGAATATCTTCAGTGTCTTCTCCTGAGATGGACAACTTCTTACCCCGAATGTGTAGCTCTTATACAGTGATGAAAATTTGGGACATCAGTAAGGACAGGAACAGGAAAGGCTTTTTTAAGTTGTTCTTTCATTCTATCATGGAAGCAATAATCAAATCTATCTACATGTGAAGAAAGTTTTGCTCATATTTACTTTCCTTGGAAAGGTAATAAAATCAGTCAAAATTTAAAGCCAATTCTCTTATATTATAGTCCATTTCAGGATAATTTCTCTGTCTAGATTTTCATGAAGAGTAACCTGGGTATCTATCTCCATTATATGTCACTTTTGAAACTCTTGTTAGAATTATCTTCTAGGTTCTTAGACCAAACATAGCTTTGATCATCAGAAGGCCAATGTCTCTTTTTACTTGATGAAAATGCAAACAATTATTCATTATGGCAGTGAAAATAATTCTGCCAGGAGCAATTCAATGTTTCTTGTCTTTCTGTCCTCTCCTATTGTCACTGCCAGAATCTGAGTTCATATCATTTCTAATGTGCACTTTTGCAGTGGTCTCCTAATTAGTCTCTTTGACTCTGGTTGTAATCAGAGCTCTCCATTCCCCACACTTTCTAAAATATTCATCTGACCATTTCACATTCTGTTCAAAATTTTTCAATGGCTCCCACATTACCAGCTCAGTGACATATGGACCCATTAGCAAGCCATGTAAGGGTTTGCTTGCTCTGACCATCACCTTTTCGGGCAGTTTCAAATGCCCTTTCTTATCCTGTCCACACAAACACCAAAAATAAGTTACTTTCTAAGCGCTTATAACTTGATTTCTTCACCTCGGGTGCTCTCAAACTTTTCTGACTTTAAGTACCACTCATCCATCAAGTCTCAATCCAAACATTGCTTCTGTGAAGCCATTCTTGGTGTACTCCAGAAAAACTAAATTATCTTTTTACATTTCTGCTGTAGGTTATTTACTCCTCTATTATAGCATATATTTTTTATAATTGCCAATGAACTAGACTATAAACACCCTGAGGGCAAGGAAAATCTCTTTTCATTCTTTAATTCTCAATTACAACAAAGGGACTTGTTGTAAAACTCAGTGAATATTACAGATTTACAGAATGGAATGCATTTATGGAAGCATTCATCAGCTTGAAGGTAATGGATTTTTAAGTATTGGGAAATGAAGGTTGAAATACCAAATATCTATATGCAAATCTACTGTGCATAGAAAGAATTGTGTACTTGATGCTGGACAGGTCATATAAACTCACCAAACGTATGTCTACTTAGTGTGTATGTTCTGGGCATTTGAGAAACATTGCTGCAGCAAGGTATCAAACACAGACTTCATTAAATCATACTCTGACCAGCTGTGCCTTAACTGATCTGAGATCAAATTAAGAATATAAAGGAGGACTCCTCCAATTCACTACCTTTTGGTAGCTTATTACTGTGTTTCTCAAACCTCAGTGTGCTCATGAATGCAGATTCTGACTCAGTATGTCTGATGTGTAACCTGAGATTCTGCTTTTCTAAGAAGTTCTCAGGTTATGCCCATGCTACCAGTCCAGGGACCACATTTCTTTTTAGCAAGGCTTAAGGTTCAACAAGAATCTGAGTCTTCCTTGGAATGAACCTCCCTCTTGCTGCCAAAGCTCCACAGCACCCTCGCTGTGTTCTTCAGACCTGTAGATCAGAGCAGGGCAGCAATGCATCAAAACTAATGATGTGGGTGCTGCGCCAGTGAGGTCTAGAGACAATGCTTTCAAGGCACTTCTTAGGGTCCAGCTACCCCTGAACAGAGATAAGGAAGCAAAGAGGAAAAGGTGGGTGGATGATACTTGGAGTTGTTTGAGAAAATAACTGTAGCAGCTCTCCAGAAAGTAAAGCTGGTCCAAATCTAGCCTAAGTGATGGAGAAACAAGTACCTCTGGACAGTAACAAACTTATTTTGAATAGGCATGTCCTTGCTCAGCTTCCATAGAACACTTTATAGAGATTCTTTTGCAATCTTCACAACTTGCAATCTTCACTGTCTGAAGATAGTGCTCTGCATAGAATAGAAGTTAAATATATGGGGAATGAATGAACGGATGTATTTTCTTTATCTCACAAGATAATTCAAAGCTTTCAGGACTTAAGTGACTTGTCTGACCTATTAGTTATGGAAGATGGTTTAGGCTTTATTGACAAGCTATTGTCAAACAGTGGGTTATGCTGACTTACATAGGATAAAAAAAATTCAAGAAAAGAACACATCATATAAACACTATTTTAACTGAGTGGGATGGTTGGCATATAAGCCCTGTGATTTTTATGTTCTGTACCAGTTGTCTGCCACAGTCTAGCTGACGTTTAACATTGAATAATGTTAAGTATGTGAATTTGGGGGAGAATTTGCATTTATATATCATATGGCTTGTTACCCAAATAGAATTGAGTGGCTTCGTTTTTCTATTTTTTCATGTCTTATTTTGTTAATCATTCCAAACATTTGTTCCATTCCATAAAAATGAGCAACTTACTTCCACCTTTGCAAAATTACTGTTAATCATTCTCTAATGTCTGCATTATCCCATTTAAGCTGTTCCCCTGTGGCTTTACAGTTCCTTCTGCTCACTAATCCAACAGGAGGAATGATGTGCAAACAAGCACATAGAAACAAATAGGTTTTTCTTGTGAATTATCATTGTAAGCCTCATCAGCAATGTTAGAGTTTCTCAGACTGTTATTTAAGAGTCAAATAAATCTATAGATAGAGCATCCAAGCCAATGGGCTTGGAATCTGTCCAAATGGTAAAATAAGTCTGACAGAAGATAGAAGATGCTTTCATACTCATGATCCCCTTCCACTTCCTACATCAGCCTTACTCTTCACTGACAGACCATTAATCTTAAAACTTGGCCATGGTGCAAGAATAACTGTAAACATATAAAACATATAGAGGGAAGAGAAAATGCATATAGTTTCCTAAGACTTAAGTCCCTCTTGCTATTTAAACTTATCTGAAATGGTAAGGGATTGCATATCTCCATATAATTGTTACATGAGCAAATACATTAATAAACATGGCCAAATATCTGCACAGAATATAGAAAAATCCAACCAGTTGGTTGGATATTTCTTAAATATCTGGATTTTGGTGTTAGATAAGTAAAACATCCAGATATGTAACTAGAATTTATCATTCTCATATGAATGATTCATACTTTGTAAACAAATACCTGAATATTCTTTTGGACCAATATTTTTTGTCTGGCTCTCTAGGATTATATAGCTATAATGTTATATATCCATGACCTTGTCACATATATTTTTATGAATAAATATTACAATTTGCCTGATTGGTAGATTAAAGGTAAGAATGTTCAGGTCTATGTTGACCCCATGTAGTTGCTAAACCAGTATTACCTGATAACAGTTCACTGAGGCTACAGAAGGGGGCAGAATGGGGACACTGACTGGAGGTACAGCTCATTTTCTTTCTAACCACTCTCTGAGATATTACACAGAAACAAGTATGCAATGGTAATAATAAGAAGCTGGCTAAATACCAAAAATACCAATACTGCATTTGAATTAAGAAATAAAACCTTTCTCTTCCCCATCAGTTAGAATACAAGCAACATTTTCATCTCAACAAATATTACTCTCTTTATGTCACAATCCTAAATTCTCCTTTTCATTCTACATGGCTGAGGCCTTTATAGCGATGTCAATAATTATGCTCAAGTGTGGGTGAGCAGGAGAAAAGAATATTTCCCTATCTCCTTCTCTTTGCCTTGTGGGAAGTCATAGAAGGAGGTCAAAGATTATCACATGCATTATGTCATGCTTCTGTCCATTAGACAGCCCACTTAACTACCATCATAGGGAAAACTGATTCAAACATGAAATATGCCATTGTTAATTTTCACCATCACTGTATATTGAATACAAATACAGGATATACATGTAAACTGAAGCCCCTTTAATCTCTGGTGTTGTCCTTAATTCTGATATTCCTTTTTAACCTGTAGTACCATTGACATAAACTCTTATACTCCTGCTCTTATCTCTACTTTAGTCTTTTATAAACAACCCTTTTCTGTGATTTACACCTCATTACAAAAATCAAGGATCTTGGTTGTCAGAAAAATTGAATGCAGCAAGCTGGGAACTAGTTCTCTGACACACTTAGATGGCATATCACCCTGGAGCTGTAATTTCCCAAACAGAAAGTTGGAATTATAGATACCACCTACATTTATTCATAAATAGAAAAAATAATGATGGTACAGAACACTGATTTTCAAGTCGTGGTGCAGAAGATTCCAAATGGTACTTTAATTTTTAAAAATTGTTTTATGACTGAAGATATCAAAATTCACCAGGACTCATTTCTCTCTTCTTTCATAAATTAGTATTGCATTTACCTTGTTGGAAAAAAACAGAAATGTTGATGATTTATAACATGGAATACAGTGGTTCATCTCTCTTCAGAAGGAGGATCTACCAGTTTCCTTAAAACTTTGCTACTAATCTTGATCACACTAGTGATTTTTGCTGTTTGAATTTAATATGTCCTTTTGACCAGTTGAGGAGCTATGCAGACATACAAGTACTATGATTTTTAACTAAATATGAATGAAAGTTTATAAAAGCATTTACACAAATTTGGGTTATGTGAAAAGAACTAAAATTAGATGTATGAACTTCATAAATTATTTCCTGCACATTCACTATTAATGTGTCCATTTTTCAAAAGAATTAGTGGGTTGCTAATGTTAATATTTTTGTGTTTTTTTTCTCCTTAATGAGAAAGGGTACAGAGTGTCCATCCCTGGAAAGCTTCAAGATGTGAATAAAAACTATGTTTTATATGATGTATTATTCTCCTCAGGAGCCTGGGCTAGATGATCTCTTAAAATCACTTTTGATCTATAACTAAATGAGCGGTGAGCCAGCTACAGGTCACCAGCACCATTTAGTACATAGTGCTATTGCTCAAGAGCATTAAATGGGGCCCCTGGGCTCTGAAAATATTAATGTACAAGGCTTAGGGACCAAATTACTGCCAGGTAGTGATTTAGGTAATGGAAAATAAATTCCATTAATATCAAGCAAAGTAGTTAATCAGAAGTAAAATAATAGTAATATAAAATAAGGAATTAAATCTGTTCTCTCATTCTGTTCTTTGTGGGCAGAGAGAATAACTAGTAGGTGTGTTCCTCATAAAAACTTTAATAAATTTTAAAGTAGTGATCAAGACTGCCTTTAGGTTTCTCATCTCTAAGCTAAATATGCCCTATTCCTTTAATCTTTACACTTAAGATCTGTTTCATCTATTTAATCACCCTCATCGCTCTTTTCAATGCCTTCTTCAGTTTACTCACATCTTTGTCAATGTGATGACCCATAATATTTGTCTGATGAAGGACTAGAATATATATTATGAGAAACGCTCTTTTTTGCCTGTATTTGGAAATGTTACCTTAATCTCATGACAAACACCAACTTTATAAATGGCAGATCTGTAGTTTTTATAATGACTAATTGCAATCATGGCTAGCCATTCTAGTCAGTTATAACAGTACCTAAAATCTCTCTGGTTTAGGTACCAACCTTATGAACCAGGTTCTGTTTAAAGATGATAGTTCTGGCAATAAAATATTTTACTAACAACAGAAGATAAGGAGATTCATGCTATAATATTAGATAACCTACTGTAGCAGAATTATAAAAACTTGCATACAAGTCTCCCCAGTATGAGAACTACTGGTTCTCAGTCCTATCAGAGCTCTCCCTCAGTAATCACATCTATCTATGGGACAGTCCTGAATCTAGTAAAAGAACACAAAATCACTGTGACTTATGATTATGTGTTAGTGTGGTAACCTCTGATTGGTACTTCTTACTGTCCCATTTTAGTTTGTCAATAATATGGCCATTTAATGTTCCTGGAAATAGTGACTATTAATATACAAAATTAAACAAAACAAACAAAACCAAAATTAAACAAAACACAAAAGGGTCAAACACAAGAGAGAGATATCATGACACCTTTCTCATACAGTTGCCTGGTTGTTGTTTGCTCTCCCTTGTAGTAGAAATTTCCTGATATATGGGTGATACTAGTCATCTGAACGTATCCAATCTCCCCAAAGAAAGTTAAAAAGAATGATATTCTCTGTAAACTAATGCCTGGGATCTAGGCTTAGTGTGAAATTTATCAAAATCTGGGTTTTTTTCATTTGTAAGAATCATTTTTGCTCAAAGTTCCACGCCACTATCTTACTACCACCAATCTCTTTCCAAATAGGAGAGTTGATCTTAAAGTTGAATCACTTAGCACAGTTATTTTGAAAGATCATTCACCAGAATATGACCTCCTGGGCTTTGCTATTGGTAAAAGGAGAGGAAAGGAATCCAAATAATGAAGACCAAAACAGCTAGCCCTGTCTTTCTTCATAATTCATGTCACTTTAATTCTGTGATACATTTTCATCTCTTCCAAAAAGTAATTATATCCTATTGAGTTACAGGACTCTCAATCATATCATAGCTCCCTTAGTGCTTAAAGTTACAATCTTCCTCCAACTAAGGAAGAACTTGGAAGGAAGAAAGGTGGTCTGTGATAGTAAGAAAAGTCAAGTTGTTAGGCGTACCTCCATAAGGTTGAGTATGACACCAACAGTTATATTCACATAAGGAAAACTGATTTTCCTTACAAGAATGGTAAAGAACTCTTTGGAGAACATCTTACTGAAACTCAAAAAATAGGAAATAAAAGCAGTCCTAACTTTACGTGGAGAGTAACCCAGGTGGTAAGTAAAAATCAAAAGGCTTGGCCTTCATCCTGGGGAAACAGGTGTGGTCAGATGAGACAGACAGTATTTACATGTGATTGAAAGAAGATACATATATATTCACACTTAAGGGGATGGGAGGCTACTTAATGGAAAGGGCTAGGACTTCGTTGGAAACAGACTTTATTTCAGTAGTAAAATCAGTAAAGCCAACCAAGTACCATTGCAATTTTAGACACCCACACTTGGATACATCATAACCAAATTGTTGAAGAACAAAGAGATTTCTGACAAAAATGAGAGATAACTCATTGTGTAAAAAAAACTTCATTAAGATTAACAGCTGACATTTTATCAGAAATCACCAAGTTCAGAAGGCAGTAGGATGACAAATTCAAAGGGCAAAAGAAAAAAACTGTCAACCAAAAATTCTATATCCCAAAAAACTACCCTTCAAAAATAAGACATTCTCAGATAAATAAAAACTGAAGTAACTCATCAACTGCTACAAGAAATACTGGAAGGAGTTCTTCACCTGAAGTGAAAGGATACTAGACAGAAATTTGAATCTACATACATGAAGAAATAAAGAAAAAAAGGTCATGAGAAAAGGGAGGCTAATGATTTAAGCCCTTTGTATATATTCTCCTTCTCTTTAAGGATCACAAGGAAAAAAATTGGATTAAACAGCTAAATGTTCTTAGAACAATTTCCACAAATACCACTAGTTGTAGATGGTTCTCATAGCTTGAATCTTTGGTAGCTTATTACAATGCACAACAACACATTAGATACTTTCCACATGACACACATTTAATATTCTCACATTACAAACCATAGGCCAAAATTCTGGTTCAAATGCAAAGAAGATTAAGTGATGCAATAGGAATCACAGGAAATATAAGAGCTGTCAAATACTACACTGTCCATGCTGCTGAGCAAGACTGTTCCAGAAAGAGGCCAGACCTTAGGCTTTCCATTTTCCTATCTCCCACAGTGCTGAAGTGGACCATTAAGTTAATATATATTGGATGTATATTTTGATGATTGGGTTACAAGGGTTTTTGCTGGGTGTGGTGGCAGTAGTAGTGAGAAAGAAAGAAAAGAAAGGTGGAAGAAAAGAAAGATAAGAAAGAAAGAAAGAAAGAAAGAAAGAAAGAAAGAAAGAAAGAAAGAAAGAAAGAAAGAAAGAAAGAAAGAAAGAAAGAAAGAAAGAAAGAAAGAAAGAAAGAAAGAAAGAAAGAAAGAAAGAAAGAAAGAAAGAAAGAAAGAAAGAAAGAAAGAAAGAAAGAAAGAAAGAAAGAAAGAAAGAAAGAAAGAAAGAAAGAAAGAAAGAAAGAAAGAAAGAAAGAAAGAAAGAAAGAAAGAAAGAAAGAAAGAAAGAAAGAAAGAAAGAAAGAAAGAAAGAAAGAAAGAAAGAGAAAGAGAGAAAGAGAGAAAGAGAGAAAGAAAGAAAGAAAGAAAGAAAGAAAGAAAGAAAGAAAGAAAGAGAGAAAGAGAGAAAGAGAGAGAGAAAGAAAGAAAGAAAAGAAAGAAGGAAGGAAGGAAGGAAGGAAGGAAGGAAGGAAGGAAGGAAGGAAGGAAAGAAGGAAAGAAAGAAAGAAAGAAAGAAAGAAAGAAAGAAAGAAAAAAGAAAGAAAGAAGAAAAGGGAAGGAAGGAAGGAAGGAAGGAAGAAAAAGAAAGAAAGAAAGAAAGAAGAAAAGGGAAGGAAGGAAGGAAGGAAGAAAAAGAAAGAAAGAAAGAAAGAAGAAAAGGGAAGGAAGGAAGGAAGGAAGAAAAGGAAAGAAAGAAAGAAAGAAAGAAAGAAAGAAAGAAAGAAAGAAAGAAAGAAAGAAAGAAAGAAAGAAAGAAAGAAAGAAAGAAAGAAAGGAAGGAAGGAAGGAAGGAAGGAAGGAAGGAAGGAAGGAAGGAAGAAAGAAAGAGAAAGAAAGAAAGAAGAAAAGGGAAGGAAGGAAGGGAGGAAGGACACTGGTTAAGGTAACCATACAGGTAAATAAAAAACTATGCATTTTTGAATTTACCTCCTTTATTCTCCTATCTAATTTAAAAGACAACTGCATAAACCAATAATATAAAACTGTGTTGATGGGATTGTAATGCATAAATATATAAATTGTATGATAATAGCACAAAGGAAGGTGGGGGAATAGAAATTATTAGGAGCAAAGTTTTCATACAATTGAAATTAACATGGCATTAATCCAAACTAGATGTTTTAAATTAAATGTTCATTGCAATTCTTAGGGTAACCAAAAAATAAAATTCAAAGAAGTATAGTAAAAAAATAAAAAGAAAATTAAAATAGTACAATAGAAAATGTCTACTTAACACAAAGAGAAGGCAATAATGGAGGAATACAGGAGCAAAAGTGTCATAAACCATATAAAACTAATATCAAAAATATGATTTATATGATAATTTATGGTATCATTAAATGGGTATACATTAAATGAAGATGGATTAAGCACTCCAATCAAAAGGCATATTGGTAGATGGATTGAAAAGAAGAAGGTCCAGTTGTCTGTAAGTGACCCACTTTAGGTTCAAAGGCACAAATAAGTTGAAAGTAAAAAGATGGAAAAGTATACATACAAACAGTAACCAAAAGAAAACCAAAATGGCTATACTAATATCAAACAAAATAGACTTTATTTGTAGGCCAAAGTAAAGGAGAAGCATGAGATATGATTCGTAAGCCAGTACCTCACTCTAGGGTAATGGTTTACAGAATGAGGAACATGTATTACCAACTCCTACATCGCGATTATTGTCACCTTCCTTTCTGTGGCCTGGCAAAGCAGAAATTGCATAAAAAGCTAAACAGATTACAAATCTTGTCTAAAATATTATTGTTTTACATGACTTTATTTTTAATAAAATTGTATTATATGTGAAAATATAATCATATATATATTAAACAATAACTTATTCACAAAAAAGAATATAAAACATAAATCTTAACTCATTTGCACAAGTGTGAGCATACTCAAGTAACAAGACCCATATCAATAAAGAGAATATTACTAACATCCCAGAACCAACCACATTTGCGCCCTCCTCTAAGTACTTCCTCCCTCAAAGGATAACTACTATCCAGGCTTCTAACATTATAAATACATTTTATCTATTTCCAAAATTATACAATGTAATAGTATAATGTGTACATTTTTGTGTCTGTTTCTTACACTTAATGCCATATTTATGCAACGCATTCATATTGTGGCTGTAGTTGTAGCTTATTCATTGTGCAGTATAGAATTTGATTGTGTAACTATACTATAATGTATTTATCAGTTCTACAATTCATGGATATTTGGGTAGTTTCCAGTTTTGGGCTATTATTTATGAGTAGTACTGCTAGGAATATTTTCATATTCTTTTTTGGTAAACATATGTAAAAATGTCTCTTGAAAACATAAATAAGATGGAAACTGTTAGGATAGGTTATATCTATGTTCAACATTAGTAAGTATTGCCAAATATTTAACAAAGTAGTTATACTAATGTACACTCCCTCCAGCAATTTATGAGAGTTTAGTTGTCTATATCCTCACCAATTTTTATGTTATCATTTTAGCCATTCTAATGGGCTTGAAGTTGTATAAAGTTCTGAAAATAACTTGCATTTCTCTGAAGACTAATAAAGTTGAACACTTTTAGTTTATTGGTTATTTTGATATTTTTTTTCCTGGAGGCCCATTCATTTTTGTTTCGATTTTCTTATTATTATTGATTTGCAAATATTTTAATCTGAACTGTGAGTTGATTTTCATTTTCTAAATGATATGAACAGACATTCTTAAAAGAGTCCAGTTTATTAATTTTTATTTTATGGCTATTGATTCTAAGGTCATGTTTAAGAAATATTTCCCTAATCTAAGATCAAAAAGATATTCTTCTATGCTTCCTCTAAAGGACTTATTGTTTTACCTTTTAAATGCAGATCTGGACTTCATCTAGAGTTGACTTTGGTGTATAGTGAGAGATACGTACGTTATATATATATATTTTTCCCCATCCCCCTGTGGATGGATATTCAATTGACTCAATACCATTCATTAAAATGACCATCTTTTCCCCATTGCTCTCTAGGGTTACCTTTGTTGTGATTTTGAAAATCCTTTTCTTTTCTCTTTTAGCTGGCCAATGGGAGTTCTTAACATGTTATCTAGTAAGTATTGATGCTGAAAAAGCCATGAGCCCAGTTTCTAGACATTAAAACGATTGAAGCTATTTTTTCTACTCTTCCTCAGCACTTTACAGTCTAGTTGTGCTTAGTGCACGTTCTTTCTCATTCCTCTTTTTTTTCTCTTTGATAAGTAACATTTTTCTAAAAATATAAGCAATATTGTTCATTGATTTTAAAAGCTAAGAACATACAGAAAACAAGAAACATCCATAATCCCACCAACTAAAAGAAAGTCACTAAAAATTTTTGATGAGTTTTCTTTTCATCGTTTTTTCTAACAAGTTCATTCTTAATATTTAATTCAAAGCTACAAAGCACAGGGATTTATAATTAAAACATAGAAGATGAGTTCTGACTTATCAAAATATGTATTGAAGAACACTTTAAAATGTAGAAGGGAAATAAGAGGGTAGAGATTCATCTTTTTCTGATCCTCTCCTACTAAGTACAAGTAAAAATGCTGAAAATAATCCAAGGCAACCTTGACCGGTGAAAAGAGGAAGGTGAGACTAGATAGAGGCCCCAGGAATGGAGCTATAATACACTGGCTTAGCATCTTCTGAGACACCCCCAACCCCAGTTGCACCAGTAGAAGGAAAATCAGGCCGAACATTTTATGATCACTAACCCAATGGCAGAACCTTCTCCAGGTAAGTGGATTCCTTCCCCAGATTGAAGAAGAGTAACACTAATCAGAATTGTTCTCCACCACTATAGCCAAGACACTCCACTGCCTCCAAACTCAGAAACACAAGGCAACCTTCTCAAGTAGAGATTGAGTGAGAACCCTGTTAACAACAAGAGGCCTATGGAACTCTGTGTATCCATAAGAAGAAGTCTCCTTTCCTTCCATCACCACAAGACTCTAGGTGGCCTGCGAGGGTGGCTGGCACCAAAAAGAGTCATCAGGAGACCAAACAGTACCAGGCAAACTGAAGAGACCAAAACACATTACAAAGGCTCAAAAAACTAACTTGTCAGTGCAACTGTAGCCTACAAACATGTAGGCTAGGATCTGTACGCTAAACTTGAACATAAGACATAAGTTATAGAAAACCATGAAAGATGGAAAAAGATATTTCATGCAACTAATAGGGAGAAAAAAGCATTAATTGCGGTACTTGTAGCAGACAAAACAGACATCAAAACAAAGAAAGTCACAAGAGACAAATAAGGACATTACATAATGATAAAGGGGTCAATCTAACAAGAGGATATAACCATTATAAATATTTATTCACCCAACACAGGAGCACCGACATATGTGAAACAAATACTAACAGAATTAAAAGAGGAAATAGAAAGTAACACATTCATTCTATGAGACTTCAACACTCCACTCACTTTGAAGAACAGATCAACCAGGCATAAAATAAGGACACAGAGGCACTGAACAACACATTAGAACAGATGGACCTAACAGACATTTACAGAACTCTACACCCAGAAGCAGCAAAACACACATTCTTCTCAAGTGCACATGAAAAATTTTCATGAATTGTGAGTTTAGATTGCTTACATGGGATTGTTCTCCTTTCCTGAGGTAGGCCTGTATTACAGTATACTTTCACTAGGCCACAAAAAGAGCCTTAGTAAATTAAACAAGATTGAAATTGTACCAACCAGCTTCTCAGACCACAAAGGTATGAAACTAGAAACAAATTACGAAAAGAAAACGAAAAATCCCACAAACACATGGAGGCTTCACAACATGCTCCTAAATAACCAATGGATCAATGACCAAATAAAAACAGAGATCAAGCAATATATGGAGACAAATGACAACAATGATTCAACACCACAAAATCTGTGGGACGCAGCAAAGGCCATGGTAAGAGGAAAGTATACTGCAGTACAGGCCTACCTCAGGAAAGAAGAACAATCCCACATAAGCAGTCTAAACTCACAATTAATGAAACTAGAAAAAGAAGAACAAATGAAGCCCAATGTCAATAGGAGGGACATAATGAAGATTAGAAAAGAAATAAATAAAATCAAGAAGAATAAAACAATAGAAAGAATCAATGAAAGCAAGAGCTGCTTCTTCTAGAAAATAAACAAAATAGATAAACCCATAGCAGACTTACAAAGAAAAAAAGAGAGTCTACACACAGAAACAGAATCAGAAATGAAAAAGGAAAAATCACTATAGACACTACAGAAATACAAAGAATTATTAGAGAATACTATGAAAAATTATATTATAACAGTCTGTTCAGCTCCTCTACCCATTTTTTAATTGGATTATTTGCTTTTTGTTTGTTGAGGTGTGTGAGCTCTTTATATATTTTGGATGTCAACCCTTTATTGGATCTGTCATTTACAAATATATTCTCCCATACTGTAGGGTACCTTTTTGTTCTATTGATGGTGTCCTTTGCTGTACAGAAGCTTTTCAGCTTGATAAAGTCCCACTTGTTCATTTTTGCTTTTGTTTCATTTGCCCAGGGAGATATGTTCATGAAGAAGTCGCTCATGTTTATGTCCAAGAGATTTTTGCCTATGTTTTTTTCTAAGAGTTTTATGGTTTCATGACTTACATTCAGATCTTTGATCCATTTCGAATTTACTTTTGTGTTTGGGATTAGACAGTGATCCAGTTTCATTCTCTTACATGTAGCTGTCCAGTTTCACCAACACCATCTGTTAAAGAGGCCATCATTTCCCCCATTGTATGTCCATGGCTCCTTTATCAGTTCTCCAAAGAAGAAATTCAGATGGCCAACAGACACATGAAAAGATTCTCCACATCACTAATCATCAGGGAAATGCAAATTAAAACCACAATGAGATATCACCTCACACCAGTAAGGGTGGCCAGCATAGAAAAGTCTAAAAACAACAAATCTTGGTGAGGATGCAGAGAAAGGGGAACCCTCCTACACTGCTGGTGGGAATGTAAGCTAGTTCAACCATTGTGGAAAGCAATATGGAGGTTCCTCAAAAAACTAAAAATGGAAATACCATTTGACCCCAGAATCCCACTCCTTGCAATTTACCCAAAGAATACATCTCAGATTTCAAAAAGACATATGCACCCCTGTGTTTATCACAGCACTTTTTACAATAGCCAAGATATGGAAGCAACCTAAGTGTCTTATCAGTAGATGAATGGATAAAGAAGAGGTGGTACATATACACAATGGAATACTATTCAGCCATAAGAAAGAAACAAATCCTACCATTTGCAACAACATGGATGGAACTGGAGGACATTATGCTCAGTGCAATAAGCCAGGAGGAGAAAGACAAATGCCAAATGATTTCCCTCATTTGTGGAGTATAACAGTGAAGCAAAACTGAAGGAACAAAATAGCAACAGACTCAGAGACTCCAAGAAGGAACTAGTGGTTACCAAAGGGAGGGGAGTGGAGGGGTGGGTGGGGAGGGAGGGAGAAGAGGATTGAGGGGTATTACGTTTAGTACACATGGTGTGGGGGATCACGAGGAGAACAGTGTAGCACAGAGAAGACACATAGTGGATCTGTGGAATCTTGCTGCACTGATGGACAGTGACTGCATTGGGGTACGGGTGGGGACTTGATAATATGAGTAAATGTAGTAACCACATTGTTTTTTCATATGAAACCTTCATAAGAGTGTATATCAATAATACATTAAAAATTTTTAAAGACTATATAAAGAAATATTTTCAAAATCATTAAAAATCAAAATGGTATCCTAAAAAACTGGCCAACTAAATTATAGGAAGGCAAGAAAAAGAGAGGTATGAGAAAGGGAGGAACTAAACAGAAAACAAACAAAATAGTAGACTTAAACCCTATCATACCAATAATTGCCTCCAATATAAATGATCTAAATACCCCACTTAGAGTTGGCACAGTGGTAAAAAACATTACCCATGTATATGCTGTCTACAAGAAATTCACTTCAAAAACAGAGTAGGTAAGCTGAAAGTAAAAGGATGGAAAAAGATGTACCATGTAACATGAATTTAAAAGAAAAATTCAGAAAAAACTTTGTATCTTTAGTAACATATTCATGATGCTCAAATACTCTAATACTAATATATGATAGGACTCAGTGTTTGTGAAATTGATGGATAACTACAGATTTGAAAACTTTCTTATCTCTTCTTGATTTAGATAACTCAAGTATTAAGTCAAGATCTTCATAATATACTTTTTTAAAAAGAATAATTCTTATTCTTATATTTTAAACATAATAAAAAAAGAATAACTAGAAAACATCTAGATGAACACACTCAAGTTGCTGGCAGGACATTGCTTGTTGGAAGAGCATCCAAAGCTAAAGGAAACACACGTGTAAGATCAGTCTGGTAAACGAGAGCCCAGCTTCATATTTTGCATTTGAAAGAGAGTTTTGATGCATCACAAAAATAGCAATAGAGGAGAGACAATTGGAAAGATGACTTTTATCCTCAGTTCTATGGTGTGGTTGTGGTTCTGCTCTTTTCCTCATCTGTCAGTCTCCATCAATATGTGTCTGCATAAAAATTCAGGCAATTGTCATTTGAAAGGTTATAAAATTGTCCACCCAGGGAAATTCACCTTCCCAGTTGTAGTCTGACAGCTAGGTTGATACGTTAGATCCAAATAAAATTAGCCTTCGGTAAGACGTTTTCACATTACTGTGATAAACTTACTGGTACATACCCTGCCCTTTGGAGGACCAAGAGCCTCACCCAAATGGACCTAAAATAATTATTGACCAGACTTGACAGCATGTAGTTTCACTGAAGTGCTGAAAGCCCTGGAGAAAAAGAAATCTTGTCCCTTTCCTTGTTCCTTTCTCCACTAGACCACTGCAGAAAAATGAAGCGTTTTTATTTTTGAACTTAGATGAGAATAGACTAGACTTTCTATATTGCTTTCAATTCTAGGATGTCCTGTGGGATCTAGAGCTACCTTGAACCTACTGGGAAATCCAGTAATTGCCCCTACTTCTAAACCCCCCATATAAAAGCTGCCATAGATATACAGATGGCCCTGAACTAGGCCCTCCATAATTTCATAAGAGGAGCCATGAGAGAACTCAGCATGACATTAGAGTGGAAATACGGTAGGATCCTCCAACAACTTTCCTGCCATCTTTCATGACCAATCTTCATTCGTGTTAGTAATACTATTTAAATGTTTAGTCTGAGTGCAATCTGTTTCTCTCAGCCACATTCTCTCCCAAGCCATATGCAGGAAAGGGACATACTCTATGAAATGAGTGATAAACAAACTGATTTTTTATTTCTAACACCTGATTATACTATGACCTTGTTGGGGGATGGGGTAGAGGATGAATCATCTTTCCCAGCATTTTAAGTTCTCTTCTTCCAATTCAGTACGATTCAATCCAATTCAATTCAACAAACATTTACTAGACACTTGATGTGACAGGTATTCTACAGTGCCAATAAACCAGAGGAAGTCAGAAGCAGCCCTCATTCTCATATAAGAGTAGATATTAAATACAGTGACAATGTCATGAGGTAAATCCCTCACTCCTTCCTTCCTTTTTTCCTCTTTGTCCCTTCCTTTCCTTCCTCCCTCCCTTCTCTTTTTTTCTTCCCAGCTTTATTGAGATAAAAATTTACATACAACATCGTATACGTTTAAGGTTTACAAAGTGATGGTTTGACACACATATGTATTGCAAAATGTTTACAACAGAGTTACTTAACACTTCCATCATCTCACCAAATTACCTTTGGGGTGTGTGACAAGAACATTCGTTTTTGAAGTTTTGCCTTTCCACAGAGGTTTTAATAAAATAAATATTGACCCCACCTATCATTGCTCTATAGCACCTTTCACTCACCAATTGAAAACATCAATTACCCCTTACAGTAGGTGTCATAAAAGCAGTCACTCCCTTTGCAGTGACCTACAGAGCAAGGAGGACTTTCTCAAGGTCACCTTTTACTTTCCTGATGCACACAGAGCGAGCACCCACAACTCTGCTCTTTGGTAGAGGCAGCTCGCAGACTGCACTTTGCTTCCACCAACTATAATGCCCTACTGGAGATTTTCATCTACTTCTACATGAAAACATGATAGAATGCACCTCATCCCAGGGTTATTGCCATAGATACTGTATTTATTATATTAATGTTTATCACTTGGATGTCATTCAATGAATGTTGGCAGGAGGGAGGGAGGAGATAGAATGTTCACTGAAAGAAGCTGTGCCATCAATTCAAATGGATGGTAAAGACAAGTGTGCACATTCACATGGCCATATGGGGGCTGTTTTAGGGCACTGAAGCAGTTAATTTTATTTTAAAGACACAAGCTTAGATAAAATAGGTATTTTTTACTTTGTTGAGAATTCAAATTATAAAGCATGCAAGCTTCAGATCAAATGCTATGTGATTCTCCCCCACCCCCACCTTATCTGAGGAACGTAATGTCCTTACAATAGTCCACTTCTTGAACTCTTCCCAATTTCAGATATTTTCTATCTCTTTTAATACCTCATTGCTTTTGCATCAATTACAGCCTGACCTAAAGCTGCACTGGAAGTGGAAGTGATATATAGTTGAATCCATTTAAATGAATTTCTGATGAAAGAATAAAACTGTTAGAATAAATTTACTGCACACAAATTTATACAAATCCCATATATGCTATGAAATCCTCTTAAATGAAAAACTGATGAAAGATTAAAATGTTAAATGAATTAAAATCCACCATACTGGTGAAATATAATGATGATTTGACCTACTAAATGAATAGCCAAAATGAAGATATAAATTTAAGTGGCTCCAATGTATGTCAATTTTAAATGTGTGGTGAGCCAGCATAGCACAAAAATATGGCTGTCACTATTAAAAGAACACATTCTTTGTTGAACCAGCCATTATTTAGAAACACCTATATTGGTTCTTTGCATGATGAAAAAGGCAAAATATCCTCTTTCTCACACACAATATTATGCATTAACCTTTCCCTCTTTTCTAATCCTTCATCATTTGATCTCTTCAGGTTATATTTCAGTTTGCATATAGTACTAAGGGGTGAATAAGAATTGGTGGCAGGGGAGGGACCCCTCAGCAGGGGTCCTTACTAAAATAGAACTAATATCTTGCTCACAGAATATGCATTAGCCAAAAGCTAATATTAGGATATAAATTTTCAGTGAGACATAGGGAGTTAGCCAAGCAATTCCTATTAAGAATGACTATCCTGCCCATCTAATTTTGAATTTAACACTTAAAAAAATTTTTAAAAAACATGTAAAATTCATAGCAGTTAAAATAAGTTTGCTAACTGGTTTCTTACCCAGAATAATTATAAGTTCCAATTCAATTCATTTTAGGGTACAGGTGATATGTGCTTTTTGGTGTTGGTCACTCAAAAATCATACTCGCTAAGTGAGTATGGCACAACTGGAAGCTTGTGGTCATTGCCAAAAAAAACAAAAATGCAATTGCACTATGGAAAACTTCACCCATCAGTCTTCTGACCTTTGATCAAATGGAATTACAGCCATTTGCAATTAGAAGCCGAGGCCAGGGAGAGGTCATTATCCCCAAAGGCATCTCTGGTAGTGCCCAAATTTCTGGGCATATGGCCATATGCATGTGACCACTTATTCAAATGCATCTACTGACCATTGTCGATGATGCTGTACCGTCTTAAAGGACCGGGAAGGGTGGGGTTTCTATGCTAATTAGGCCTGGTTAATCCTGAACCTCCTTCTAGGGAGGAATAGAAGGTTGCTTCTAAAGGGCTTTTGAATTTTTCATCAACCATAAATATTCCTGGATGTGGTATGTCCCACATGTCAGTGGAATCCCTAATGAGAAGGGAATCTCAGGGCCTAATTGCAAATCATTCAGGGTGGTCTGTGTTGGTAGTTGGCATAGCCTTGAAGTAAATGTCTTGGGCACTGCAGCATCCCTTAAATTAAAAGTCTACAGGCCAGGTGCTTTACCTTTACTAGAGAAGAATACCTGACCTGTAGGAGACACAGAGATACAGTTCCATCTAAGCTAGAGCTGATGGGAAAAGAGGCAGTTAGAAATGAATGGGAGCAGTGCTCTGAGAGGGGTAAGCAGGGAATGGAAAGGAAGAAGTACTGTCTAAACTGAAACCTAAAGGATGAGTAGATGTTAAATAGGTAAGAAGGGTGTATAAATAAGAGGACAGCAACACCTACCAGTTGACTTCATTTTGTGAATCCGTATGTCCTAATATGTGAATTTATAGGTTCTTCATTAACATACAGATATTGTCATTTTTCAAATAAATAATAGGAATATTTAACTCCACCAAGTGTTTAATACTCTTTGAATAGCTGATGAATATCCACAGCTTATACTTATGATTTGTTTCTGTACATGTGTCTATCCAATAGGTCAGGTTCATCATGTAAAATTAAACTTATTGGCATTACTATTATCACTAAGGTCACCTTAGGGCCTAAAGATTTCCAGTACTTAAAGTCAGATTGAAAAAGAATTCTGATATCACTAAGTTAAAGTATAAGTACATGAAATTGCTGAGGATAAAAATCTATATTACCTAAAAATATGCATAAAAACCCTTAAATATGACTTTTTACAAAAATATGGTTAAAAAAATAAAAATCCATAAAAATATGTGTGCAAATAATTTTCAGATATTCACCGAAATGAATTTATCTTCACTTAATTTTAACTTAAAATCTAAAAATTAATTAGAATTATAGAACATGACTTGAATAAAAATTATACATACATATATGAAATGGGCATTAAAATCAACATGAGAGACAACTAGGACAGTCTAAAAAATTATTTTTGAACACTTTAAAGACTTCTTTTTCTCAAGTCATTCTCTTCGACTTCTATTTTAAATGTAGTAGAAATTGGACAAACAACTAATTGGAAAACCATGAATATTCCAAATTCCACATTACAAATCAAACTGGCCTGTAGACTTCTAATTTAAGGGATGCTGCAGTGCCCAAGACATTTACTTCAAGGCTATGCCAACTACCAACACAGATGATTTGCAATTAGGCCCTGAGATTCCCTCCTCATTTCATTAGGGATTCCACTGACATGTGGGACATACCACATCCAGGAATATTTATGGTTAATGAAAAATTCAAAAGCCCTTTAGAAGTAACCTTCTATTCCTCCCTAGAAGGATCTAATAATCCATTTTTATATGCATTTAATCTTTTCTAGCCTGAGACTTGGCATAAAGTGAGGTGAAAGGGATTATGAGTATGTGGTTCACATGACGGTGATACAGGCTTCTCCATACATATGAGTTCTCTGCCGATGCGTCTTGGAATCATCTACCAGGGAGTCCCTATAAAAGTTTCCAGCAGAGTAAGCCTCTGATCACCTACATCAGATTTCACTGGAGAGCCTGGACTTCCAAAATGCATATTCCTTGCCCCATACTAGGTCTATTGGATCAGAACTGAGGAGAAGGGTTAGTAAACTGAGTTTTAACAACAACAAAAAATTAACAAAATAGTTTTATGCATGCCTCTGTTTTTAAAATGGTGAACCATGATAGAAGGTAAGTCTTCAAATCATGAAACCTTTACATGGACCCCAGAAACTCAACTTCACTGTTGACTAGGATTGTGACTGAGAATAACAGAATGATTGGAAAGAATAAAAAATATCACTGGTAGCATATAGAGAAATTGGAGGGGATCTCAATAGTGCTAAGAAGGAAGACAGATTCTCTCCCAGCTAAGATGCAATAGTGCTCAGGAGGAATTCAAGTCCTCTAATGGAAAGTCAACAGCCTGTGAGAAATCATTAGCGAAAATGAGGGAGAAAGGGTGCTGAACTCTGGAGTTCTGGCAGGGATCACAAACGCTGGGTCAAGTCCAATGCAGGTCCTCAAAAAATTTTTGTTGCATGATGGATGGAGGGTTGGAGTGGTGGATGAATGGAAATTCTGGGTCTTTTCAGTGTGTCAGTATATTGAGAACTACAGCTATGGATATTCCTGGAAAATGTGACTTTATGTGTTTCAAACACAAAGATATTCTACAAATCCAATTGTAAATTACCATTAAAGTGTTTGCATATGTCACACACTTGACAGTCTCATAGGTTATGTACATAGATAACTGTAAGAGGTACATCGAGCAGTGTTGATGCTTTGTGCCAGGACCGATCTAAAGCAAGAGTCCCAAGTATAAACAGCTGTGATTAATTCATGCCTTATTGGACAGAAACTACTGACAGAATTGATCAGATAAGCATCATTTCATCTGAAGCTTCATCTGGAATTTGCTGTGTCAAGAGTATCATGTCAGTTTGGGGATTTAAAACAAGCAACAAATAATTTCCTGGCAAAGTGTTAAAAGTAAAAATGTTCTTAGCCTAGAAATCTGGAGGACAAAATTACAGCACTAATTCTGACACTAATTCACTGTGCAAACTTGGGACAGGGTATTATATAACAATTAATAAAATAACAAAATTGCATTATTCCCAAGGCTAAATCCAGTTGTAATCAGTAATATGCTGGTAAATAGTTAACAACCAAATCTCTAAAATGAAAAAAGCTCTTATGCTTATTAATAAGGAGTAAATACCCTATTGTAGTCTTATTTCAAGCTAATATGTCACTGAATGCAGAGTTGGGGAGAGATGCACACAACTCTTTCAAGATCATGGGAGATTATATTCTATGGTAACATGGTATTTTATGTAACTATTCCCCAATTTGAAAGTTTGCTTTGTTTTCCTTTTTTGCTCTTTTAATCTTCATATCACCATATATGAAACTTCTGAGTCAAACAGTGTATGTGAACATTTCTAAGGCTCTTGGTAAATATTGCCAAATTATGTCCAGAAAGATTGTACCAATTTACATACACACAAACAGTGAAGAATGAATGTTTCACCATACAGTTGCAAGCATAGGGCATTAATCGTTTTTAAAACAGCTTTCTTTGGCAACTTTTTTTCAGAATTTATAGTTCTTATTGGTTAAACATATACATATATGAGTCAATAATTTGTATTCCTCTGCAAAATGTCTGTTCGTGAATTTTCTCATTTGTCTACTATATTCTTACAGGTTTTTCTAATAATTTTATAAATATTTAATAAGTCTATGCCTTTGGTAATGTTGAAATGTATGATTTATAAAGTTGTTAAAAGTGCAGAAATATTATATCTTTTATAATCTGTGTATCTTTTAACCATTCCTTCACCAGCTTTTCTGATTTTTTATTTTACACTTAATGATTTAAACCATCTGCAATTACTTTGACCTATAGTATGAATAAAGTATTTACAATGCTGTTTTTCCCTAAAAAAAATTTAGATTTCTAGCTCTTTTTTCAAAATCTCTCCTTATGGCCTAATTTATAATGTCATCTTCATCAAATGTTAAATTTTAATATATGTAGGGATCTGTTTTTGATCATACGGATCTTTTCTATTTCTCTACTATCAGGTCAGTATCTTCCTATTATAATATATACCCTATTATAAGCAATCTTAATATCTAACAGGTAAGTTCCTAATAGTTTTACTTTTTCAGTTTTCTTAACTTTTTTTTTTTTGTGAGGGCATCTCTCATATTTATTGATCAAATGGTTGTTAACAACAATAAAATTCTGTATAGGGGAGTCAATGCTCAATGCACAATCATTAATCCACCCCAAGCCTAATTTTCATCAGTCTCCAATCTTCTGAAGCATAACGAACAAGTTCTTACATGGAGAACAAATTCTTACATAGTGAATAAGTTACATGGTGAACAGTACAAGGGCAGTCATCACAGAAACTTTTGGTTTTGCTCATGCATTATGAACTATAAACAGTTCAAATATGAATACTCATTTGATTTTTATACTTGATTTATATGTGGATACCACATTTCTCTCTTTATTATTATTATTTTTAATAAAATGCTGAAGTGGTAGGTAGATACGAGATAAAGGTAGAAAACATAGTTTAGTGTTGTAAGAGAGCAAATGTAGATGATCAGGTGTGTGCCTGTAGACTATGTGTTAATCCAAGCTAGACAAGGGCAATAAAACATCCACGTATGCAGAAGATTTCTCTCAGAACGGTGGGGAGAGGTTCTAAGCCTCACCTCTGTTGATCCCCAATTTCTCACCTGATGGCCCCCCTGCGACTGTGCCTGTCTTAGGTTGTTCCTCCCTTGAGGAATCTTACCCGTCTCTGGCTAACCAGTCATCTTCCGGGGCCATACAGGGAAATATAAAGTTGGTAAGTGAGAGAGAAGCCTTATTGCTTGAAAAGGTTAGCTTTTTACTTCTTTGCAGATTTATGCCCTGTGGCTTCTATGCCCAGCATTTGTCTTGAGATATCTTTACCACTTGGAAGAATTATGATACTCGGTAAATTCGATATGGGGCACAAATTCTATTTAAGGGTTGTAATTAGGTAGGAAGAAGAAAAGCTATAGAAGTAGCAGGCGGAAGAAAACCTGGGAAGATTGATTATTTCTTTGACATATCTTCTTGTAGAGTAACTTCAGCATGTATAGGTTTTAAATTACTACTTAAATTGTGCACACACATTAACATAATAGGAGTACAGTTACCTAACCAAAGCATACCTGTAATTACCAGCCATCTCCAGTGAAACCAAGAAAACCAGTTAGGCACCTTAGGCATTTGTGAAAACTTATCTATGATATGGTGGATATTGTCCAACTGAACTTGAACAGTCTGAGAGAATTCAGATAAATTAAAACAATCCATTCCCGGGAACTGTTCACATCCCATATGTTCTTTTAACAGCAAATAGTCTGTAGTTGTAAGATTTTGGAGCCCTACAATTTGCACTTCTCCTAATTCTTGGTTGAGTTCCAACAGTATAGATCCAGTCAAATTTGTTGTTTTACTGTATGCACAGGCCACCTTAGATATCTCCTTCTTCATTCCCATGGCAAGTCCAGGAACTGGTGGGGTGAGTGCATCTACACCTGTGACAGTGCGTGGATCTTTGTTGGCGTTTTTTTGATGATCATCTCCTGGCATGAGTCTTCCCAAGAGTGCTGATGTTGGAAGTTCTTTTTCATATCCTATCTTAGTTCATTTTCGGGGTAGCCCAATTAGGCTTTGATTCTCTGTATAAACACAAACAGACCCTTTGCCTACACTTTTATATGCCCTTTATATCATTGTGTAGAACTCATTGGAGGTTACCACACAGGAACTGCTTTTTTTTCTTTTTTATCATTAATCTACACTTACATGATGAATACTTTGTTTACTAGGCTCTCCCCTATACCAGGTCCCCCCTATAAACCCCTTTACAGTCACTGTCCATCAGCATAGCAAAATGTTGTAGAATCACTACTTGCCTTCCCTGTGTTATACAGCCCTCCCCTTTATCCCACACCCCTATGGATGTTAATCTTAATACCCCCCTTTTTCTCCCCCCCCTTATCCCTCCCTACCCACCCATCCTCCCCAGTCCATTTCCCTTTAGTACCTGTTAGTCCATTCTTGAATTCTGTGATTCTGCTGCTGTTTTATTCCTTCAGTTTTTCCTTTGTTCTTATACTCCACGATTGAGTGAGATCATTTGGTATTTCTCTTTCTCCGCTTGGCTTGTTTCACTGAGCATAATACCCTCCAGCTCCATCCATGTTGCTGCAAATGGTAGGATTTGCCCTTTTCTTATGGATGAGTAGTATTCCATTGTGTATATGTACCACGTATTCTTTATCCATTCATCTATCGATGGATATTTAGGTTGCTTCCAATTCTTGGCTATTGTAAATAGTGCTGCGATAAACATAGGGGTGCATTGGTCTTTCTCATACTTGATTGCTGCATTCTTAGGGTAAATTCCTAGGAGTGCAATTCCTGGGTCAAATGGTATGTCTATTTTGAGCATTTTGATGTACCTCCATACTGCTTTCCACAATGGTTGAACTAATTTACATTCCCACCAGCAGTGTAGGAGGGTTCCCCTTTCTCCACAACCTCGCCAACATTTGTTGTTGTTTGTCTTTTGGGTGGCAGCAATCCTTACTGGTCTGAGGTGACACCTCATTGTAGTTTTAATTTGCATCTCTCTGATAATTAGCGATGTGGAGCATCTTTTCATGTGTCTGTTGGCCATCTGTATTTCTTTTTTGGAGAACTGTCTGTTCAGTTCCTCTGCCCATTTTTTAATTGGGTTATTTGTTTTTTGTTTGTTGAGGTGTGTGAGCTCTTTATATATTCTGGACGTCAAGCCTTTATCGGATGTGTCATTTTCAAATATATTCTCCCATACTGTAGGGTTCCTTTTTGTTCTGTTGATGGTGTCTTTTGCTGTACAGAAGCTTTTCAGCTTAATATAGTCCCACTTGTTCATTTTTGCTGTTGTTTTCCTTGCCCAGGGAGATATATTCAAGAAGAGGTCACTCATGTTTATGTCTAAGAGTGCCTATGTTTTTTTCCAAGAGTTAAATGGTTTCGTGACTTACATTCAGGTCTTTGATCCATTTTGAGTTTACTTTTGTATATGGGCTTAGACAATGGTCCAGTTTCATTCTCCTACATGTAGCTGTCCAGTTTTGCCAGCACCATCTGTTGAAGAGACTGTCATTTCCCCATTGTATGTCCATGGCTCCTTTATCAAATATTAATTGACCATATATGTCTGGGTTAATGTCTGGATTGTCTAGTCTGTTCCATTGGTCTGTGGCTCTGCTCTTGTGCCAGTACCAAATTGTCTTGATTACTATGGCTTTATAGTAGAGCTTGAAGTTGGGGAGTGAGATCCCCCCTACTTTATTCTTCTTTCTCAGGATTGCTTTGGCTATTCGGGGTCTTTGGTGGTTCCATATGAATTTTTGAATTATTTGTTCCAGTTCATTGAAGAATGTTGCTGGTAGTTTCATAGGGATTGCATCAAATCTGTATATTGCTTTGGGCAGGATGGCCATTTTGACGATATTAATTCTTCCTAGCAACGAGCATGGGATGAGTTTCCATCTGTTAGTGTCCCCTTTAATTTCTCTTAAGAGTGACTTGTAGTTTTCAGAGTATAAGTCTTTCACTTCTTTGGTTAGGTTTATTCCTAGGTATTTTATTTTTTTTGATGCAATTGTGAATGGAGTTGTTTTCCTGATTTCTCTTTCCGTTTGTTCATTGTTAGTGTATAGGAAAGCCACAGATTTCTGTGTGTTGATTTTGTATCCTGTAACTTTGCTGTATTCCAATATCAGTTCTAGTAGTTTTGGGGTAGAGTCTTTAGGGTTTGTTATGTACAGTATCATGTCATCTGCAAATAGTGACAGTTTAACTTCTTCTTTACCAATCTGGATTCCTTGTTTTTCTTTGTTTTGTCTGATTGCCGTGGCTAGAACCTCCACTACTATGTTAAATAACAGTGGGGAGAGTGGGCATCCCTGTCTAGTTCCTGATCTCAGAGGAAAAGCTTTCAGCTTCTCGCTGTTCAATATAATGTTGGCTGTGGGTTTTTCATAGATGGCCTTTATTATGTTGAGGTACTTGCCCTCTATTCCCATTTTGCTGAGAGCTTTTATCATGAATGGATGTTGAACTTTGTCAAATGCTTTTTCAGCATCTATGGAGATGATCATGTGGTTTTTGTCTTTCTTTTTGTTGATGTGGTGGATGATGTTGATGGACTTTCGAATGTTGTGCCATCCTTGCATCCCTGTGATGAATCCCACTTGGTCATGGTGTACGATCCTTTTGATGTATTTTTGAATTCGGTTTGCTAATATTTTGTTGAGTATTTTTGCATCTACGTTCATCAGGGATATTGGTCTGTAGTTTTCTTTTTTGGTGGGGTCTTTGCCTTGTTTTGGTATTAGGGTGATGTTAGCTTCATAGAATGAGTTTGGGGGTATCTCCTCCTCTTCTATTTTTCTGAAAACTTTAAGGAGAATGGGTATTATGTCTTCCCTGTATGTCTGATAAAATTCCGAGGTAAATCCATCTGGCCCGGGGGTTTTGTTCTTTGGTAGCTTTTTGATTACTGCTTCTGTTTCATTGCTGGTAATTGGTCTGTTTAGATTTTCTGTTTCTTTCTCTGTCAGTCTTGGAAGGTTGTATTTTTCTAGGGAGTGGTCCATTTCTCCTAGGTTTCCCAGCTTGTTAGCATATAGGTTTTCCTAGTATTCTCTAATAATTCTTTGTATTTCTGTGGGGTCCGTCGTGATTTTTCCTTTCTCGTTTGTGATTCTGTTGATGTGTGTTGACTCTCTTTTCCTCTTAATAAGTCTGGCTAGAGGCTTATCTATTTTGTTTATTTTCTCAAAGAACCAGCTCTTGGTTTCATTGATTTTTACTATTGTTTTATTCTTCTCAATTTTATTTATTTCTTCTCTGATCTTTATTATGTCCCTCCTTCTGCTGACCTTAGGCCTCATTTGTTCTTCTTTTTCCAATTTCGATAATTGTGACATTAGACCATTCATTTGGGTTTGTTCTTCCTTTTTAAAATATGCTTGGATTGCTATATACTTTCCTCTTAAGACTGCTTTTGCTGTGTCCCACCGAAGTTGGGGCTTAGTGTTGTTGTTGTCATTTGTTTCCATATATTGCTGGATGTCCATTTTGATTTGGTCATTGATCCATTGATTATTTAGGAGCGTGTTGTTTAGCCTCCATGTGTTTGTGAGCCTTTTTGCTTTCTTTGAACAGTTTATTTCTAATTTTATGCCTTTGTGGTCTGAAAAGTTGGTTGGTAGGATTTCAATCTTTTGGAATTTACTGAGGCTCTTTTTGTGACCTAGTATGTGGTCTATTCTGGAGAATATTCCATGTGTACTTGAGAGAAATGTGTATCCTGTTGCTTTTGAATGTAGAGTTCTGTAGATGTCTATTAGGTCCATCTGTTCTAGTGTGTTGTTCAGTGCCTCTGTGTCCTTACTTATTTTCTGTCTGGTGGATCTGTCCTTTGGAGTGAGTGGTGTGTTGAAGTCTCCTAGAATGAATGCATTGCATTCTATTTCCTCCTTTAGTTCTGTTAATATTTGTTTCAGGTATGTTGGTGCTCCTGTATTGGGTGCATATATATTTATAATGGTTATATCCTCTTGATGGACTGAGCCCTTTATCATTATGTAATGTCCTTCTTTGTCTTTTGTTACTTTCTTTATTTTGAAGTCTGTTTTTTCTGATACCAGAATTGCAACACCTGCTTTCTTCTCTCTGTTGTTTGCTTGAAATATCTTTTTCCATCCCTTGACTTTCAGTCTGTGCGCGTCTTTGGGTTTGAGGTGAGTCTCTTGTAAGCAGCATATGGATGGATCTTGCTTTTTTATCCATTCTATTACTCTGTGTCTTTTGATTGGTGCATTCAGTCCATTTACATTTAGGGTGATTATTGAAAGGTATGAATTTATTGCCATTGCAGGCTTTAAGTTTGTGGTTACCAAAGGTTTAGGTTGAGCTTCTTTACTATCTTACTGTCTAACTTAACTCGCTTGTTGAGCTATTATAAACACAGTCTGATGATTCTTTATTTCTCTCCCTTCTTATTCCTCCTCCTCCCTTCTTCATATGTTGGGTGTTTTGTTGTGTGCTCTTTTTAGGAGTGCTCCCATCTAGAGCAGTCCCTGTAGGATGCCCTGTAGACGTGGTTTGTGGGAGGCAAATTGCCTCAACTTTTGCTTGTCTGGGAATTGTTTAATCCCTCCTTCATATTTAAATGATATTCATGCTGGATACAGTAGTCTTGGTTCGAGGCCCTTCTGTTTCATTGCATTAAGTATATCATGCCATTCTCTTCTGGCCTGTAGGGTTTCTGTTGAGAAGTCTGATGATAGCCTGATGGGTTTTCCTTTGTAGGTAACCTTTTTTTTCTCTCTGGCTGCCTGTAATACTTTGTTCTTGTCTTTGATCTTTGCCATTTTAATTATTATGTGTCTTGGTGTTGCCCTCCTTGGATCCCTTGTCAGGGAGTTCTGTGTACCTCTGTGTTCTGAGAGACCATTTCTTCCCCTAGTTTAGGGAAGTTTTCGGCAATTATTTCTTCAAAGACACTTTCTATCCCTTTTCCTGTCTCTTCTCCTTCTGGTATTCCTATAATGCGTATATTATTCCTTTTTTATTGGTCACTCAGCTCTCTTAAAATTCTTTTGTTCCTGGAGATCCTTTTATCTCTCTCTGCATCAGCTTCTCTGCTTTCCTGTTCTCTGTTTTCTAGTTCATTAATGGTCTCTTGCATCTCGTCCATTCTATTTTGAAGTCCTTCCAGAGCTTGTTTTATTTCTGTATTCTCCTTCCTTAGTTCTTGCATATTTCTCTTCAAGTCCATCAGCATGGTTATGACTTTTGTTTTGAATTCTTTTTCAGGAAGACTGGCTAAATCTATCTCCCCAGGTTCCTTCTCAGGGGAAGATGTAGCAGATGCTGAAGCTGTCTGGGTTAGTCTTGTCTGGATCATATTTTTTTGCCTTTTCATGTTGACAGGTGCTATTGACTGTCAGCTGGGAGGGCCAAGCTTTTCACTTGCTACTGGCCTTTCTTTACTGGGACAACTGCGACCCCTAGTGGCTTCTGTTGGGTAATTGCGTGTAGACTGGGTCTTTGTGTCTTGCCTGGCCGTAGTGGAGGAATTTCCCTTCTGTGGGCATAGTTTGCCTTAGGCTGCTTCTCTGCTTTCACAGCGCCCAGAGGGGTAATGGACGGGGGTGCTGTTTGGCTGTTTACCTCTGTGAGGGGTCTCAGAGCTGTTGCCCAGGGGGTTAGTGTGCCCAGTTTTCCCTGTAATTTCCAGCCACTGGGCTGTTACCTATGTTGTTTCCGTCTAGCTGTTAAATCCCTGTCCGTTTAAGACTTTTAAAAAGCCCCTGCTTTTCTTTGTCACAGGGGCATCAGCTTCGGCACCCGCTCAGAGGTCTTGCTGCCCTATTTCCCTAGTTTCCAGCCCTCCACGCATGCACTGTGTCTGCGCTCTGGTGCGGGTGGCTGCGGCTGGGTGTTTAGCAGTCCTGGGCTCCCTCTCCCTCCCGCCAGGAGCTGGGGGGAGGGGCGCTCGGGTCCCGCTGGGCCGGGGCTTGTATCTTACTCCTTTCACCAGGCGCTGGGTTGTCGCTGGTGTAATTGTAGTCTGGCTGTTGTCCTGTGTCTTCTGGTCTCTCTTTTAGGATTAGTTGTATTTGTTGTATTTTCAAAAATATATATGTTTTTGGGAGGAGATTCCCACTGTTCTACTCACCCTGCCATGTTGGCTCCACCCTCAACTTTTTTTATAGGTTAATTCTTTCAGATATGTGTTAGAATTATTTTAGCCTGTTTAAAAAAACTGGGCTTTTATATCTATTTTATTAACTGTATATACTATTTGAATCTTTCCAATGTACAATTAAGTCTTCTTTTTTAAATTTCCTGGTCAATCTTGTGGTTTTCTTTATGTAACTTGTTGAAGTTATTAGTAGCTATATAATACTTTTCATGCTACTATAAACAGAATCTGTTTTCACATAAATATGTTACAATCCACATATTTTGTTAACAAGTTGCTAGTAAGTCAAAAAGCCATTGGTATTATCTGTCACTTATACACAATACTTTTTAAAATTAGTCTTGAAGAGTTATATGCATATCATATGTAAATGATTTGTTTCAGTTTTACATCTATGTTGATCAGAAATTTAAAATCAATAATAATGAAAATGGTGAACATCTTTTCCTTTTTGGATTTTGAGAAATTTGTCTATTACATGCAGTAGTGAAATTCATTTATGTTTCCACCTTTAAATTTTTTTTTAGCCTTTTGACTTAAAAAGCATACTTCTATTGATAGTATTTTAAGAGTATTATTCTATTGTTTCATTGTTTAAAATGTTTGCTTTTAATTCACAAATATTAAATTTTACCAAATGGATTTTTGGCATCTATTGATATGCTTTGAAACCCAGTAAATCAATAGAAAGGATTAATCATTTGTCTGCTTCTCCTATATATGAACTATACTACTGGATAATCAAGTAAATGATTAGGAGATATTTCTCTGTATAGAAATACTCTAGCTAATAAATAAATCGTAAAGCTCCAGGGAGAGGAAACCCTGGGGCAAATATCTCTAAAACCAAAATCAGTCAAAAGGAGAAATTTTAAAACCTGTTTATTGCTTACAAACTGCGGTCCGGGGCTGTCTCTTTCCTGCTCTGGCAGAAGCAAGCAAGACCTCCCTGGAACCCCTCAGGTTCAGATAAGCCCTCAGTCACCCAGGTAATTACCCATTGATATGGAGATGAACTACCTGTCTCCACCCCTTAGGAATGCCTGTTGATACACAGATGCACTAAAGCCAGGTGAGATATTCTGGAAATATTATAATTTTACCCACAGGGCAATATATTAGAGTTTCACAATTTTGCAAACTCTGAACGAACAAAACGAGATGTTGACCACCAAATACCGATTTTCAGCATGTGTAGAAGACCAAGGAATGTGTTAAACTATACCACAGAGTAGCAATAAGCCAAATACACACTCTGGGAAAGTTTATAGGCAAACAACCTTATTATTTTAAACAAATAAATTGTAACAACAAAAAGATATGGAAAGAGAACATATAGACTAAAAGAAAGTTAAAATACAACTCATCAAATTATACAGTTTAAACAGGTGCAATTTATTGCATCTATGGAATATATTTTAATAAATTTTCAGAAAAGAAAAAATGTATGTCAAAACATCTCAATGTATGGATTTTATTTGTGCCCTGAATTTTTTAAATTACAACTAAAAGAACACATATATGTCATTTGAAAATATCACTGGAAATTTGATTATCTCAAAAAATTAATTTTAGTTGTGACGTTAATATTGTGGTTATGCTAAGTCAATCTTTTTCATTAAAGGGACATAATAAATATTTATGGTAAGATAATATATTCTCTGGAATTCGCTTCAGAGTAATAGGAGAGGGAGAAATGGATAGAGGAGGACTGACCTTAGCTTAGTGTTTACTGGGGCTGAGTGATGGAACTTCATTTACTATGCTGTCTATTATTGTATGATTACAAGTATCCATGTTTAAGGGCAGATTTTGAGAGGACATAATCATGACTTCCATAGACAATAAAATGAACATATTTCAAAGATTGTAATTTATTATTTAATGAGGAAACCAATAAGATGTTACAATTAGTTCAAAGGACATTTCAAAGAGCTAAACCTTTACAAGTGTGTGTAATGCCGAAATGAATCTGCAAAACTGGTTTATTTCATGAGAATGTGGTGGTACTGGTAGGGAATCAATTGTATTTCTATAGGACAAAATGCATTTACATGTCTATATGCAAGAATCTTCTGACATATCAGTTATGTGCAATTGTTACAGAGTTGTTAAAGTTTAAAGGCAATAAAAGCTGTAGAAATGCTACAGAATCAGATGACCTGAAAGAATGTGTTTAAGCAACATTTCGTTTTCAATGAAGATAACCAGTTATCTTTTCAGCCATTTCAAAGTTCTTCACAATTTTCCTATAGTCTCTCTGGTAGGCAGTATAGAGGTCCCCACATGTCCATGTTCTAATTCCCAGAGCTAATATGAATTGGCTTACATGGTAAAAGAGACTATGTAGATGTAATTACATTGAGTATCTCAAGGTTGGGAGATTATCCTGGATTAACCAGGGAGACCCAATATACAAGGATGCCAATAATGAAAGAGAGAGGCAAGAGAATCAGAATCAGAGAAGGAGATGTCATGATTGAATCAGGGTTGAACTGAACAAAAAAATTGCTGGCTTTGAAAATGGAGGGAGACTGGCCATGAGCCAAGGGATGTGGGCAGCCTTCTAGAAGCCAGAAAAGACAAGGAAAAGATTGTTCCCTAAGGCCTCCAGTAAAATGCAGGCCTGTTGGCACCTTGGTTTTAGCCTAGTGAGACCCATTTTTGACTTCTGACCTCAGAACTACAGGATAAAAAATAAATCTGTGCTGTTTTAAGCTACTAAATTTGTGATTTTTTTTACAGCAGCAATAGGATGTTAATATAATCTCCAAACACCCTCCACTTTAAGATAGTGATTTTATTAAAGAAGGATTATTCTTTATCACAAAAAAGGTATAGCAAAAGTGCTAAGAAACCTCTTAAAGATTGTTTTGCAAAGCTAGAGCTGTATATATCAACTACTGAGGCTGAAACTTCTGTTTGCAAGTTTTCATAAGGAATTTCTGACTGGACCTTTATAAACATCTGTTTTTTCTGCTAAGAATAGAAAACAAAGCCCAAGAAAATATCTTCTCCAGATTTCATTTGCAGTCCCTTATAAATTTGAGAGAATTCCTCTATTTCTAAGGATTCCCCAATTTTTTAAGGCTCCTATCCTGCAAGGAAGTAACATCTTACCACCTGTAATACTATATAATCCTATGAGCTGATATTACTGAGAGGGCTTTGTAGCCATTGGCTACATACATAAAATCAACTTTAGCTTCTTAAAAGTGACATTTCACATTTTACTGAATGTGTATTATTTTTAAAAATGACATTTCAAGCATGGCATTGGTTGCATAATTGATTTGTCCAATTCTAATCTGGTAAAGCAGAGGAGAAATTCATACTGAATCTGTACACATAACTATGTTCCCATCAAAAGTAAAGATACTTACTAAGAACTTTGGAATTCCAGAAAGTCAATGAGAATCACCTATCATTTAAAAATATTTCATTTAGTTTATGAAATCAGCATTTACTTGTTGTGGGTTATAAATAGCTTTATAAAAGGATAGACTTCCTCACCTATGCAGAAGATAGAACAACAACAAATTCCAAAAAACTCTAATAAAATTTTTTCTCAGTTCACTCAGACCTATTTAATTCATGATCCACTAGATCTTGGGTTACCAGTTTCATGAAGCCATCTACTTCATGCAGTAGTAGAAACAGTACATAAATAACTGGGCATGACTGGATTTCAATAAACTTTTATTTGCAAAAACAGGCAGTGGATATTTTTGGCCAGCTGGCCATAGTTTGCTGACTCTTGCTGCAAGCCATGTAAGATCAGCTTTCATATGTCAATGGTTTGAAGTACAGTCCTTCTTCTTGAGTCTCTGAAATGCTCCTTCTTTGCTGAAGACACAAACTCTTCCCACAGCTTATAGCAAAGCTTCCATGCAAGTATCAGAGTAAAGTGAATACCATCTGTAGATGACAGAGAAGTAATGGCTGGGATTAATTTATTACTGATAATTTTCAAATGTGTGAAAATTTGTTGAGGTTTCTGTAATGAATAATGCAATTGACAGCAGTGTATGATTGTTCTGTGACATGAAAAACAAAGGTAATAGTGATTAAGTCTATTTTTTCATTAAATGGTATATCTGGGTTATAAAAATGTAAGAACAATTAAGAAAAAAACCTTAAGCTATAGCATACAATAATTCTGAGAGATAACGTACATAATATGTCAAGGATATAGCAAGAATATCCAATAAGGAGATTCAGCAAGCCTGAGGTAGGGAAACACATGGAAAGCTCTATGGCTAAGTCTGATGTTCATATCCAGTTGGGACCAACTGGCCTGAAAGATGCTAACTATTTATTGTTGTGTGTGGAATCTGGTTTTACTCTACTTAGGTGAATGTAACATGATTGTAGAAAGCTTAGTTTTTCCATAACTGAGGAACCTTTGTCCATTCTTTTTTTCCATTTTGTATGAAGAAATTAAGTCAACAAAATGATTCTGGTAAAATTATTTATCATATTAGCAATTAAACCAGAAAATTATTCTGGTAAAATAAAGAATCTCTGCTATCCATGTGGATTACACAGAAGGTAACAAATAACCTTTCATATCATAGGTGAAGACAATCAGTAAACTAAGGAAGCAAACTCATTAAGACTGAGTAAATTTTGCAAAAATTTTAACATATTTCATAGCTTGTTTTAGACACAATATAAACCAAGACAAAAGAAAACCACTTTCTTAATTTCAACCTTTTTAATGTGTGTGGGTGAAATTGCAATATTTCCAGAATCTGTCACCTGGCCTTAGTCCATCTCCGTGTGAATAGCTGCTTACAAGGTGTGGGTGGAGAGGTGAGTGTGCTGGGACTGGAGAGAAAGAAAGGGAAGCAGGCGACGAGAGTGGCCACCGGAGAGGGAGAGGTGAATGGAGCCAGTCCTCCAAATAAAGGGATTTTTTTCCCCTTGACTGATTTTGGCTCTACAGCTTTACTTGCCCCAGGCTGGGAACATGCTTTCCCCACGGAGTTACAAATGTGTTTTTATATATTTGAGCAAACTAATATTTTACTTCAAGACCGATCTTACAAAGTTTTTAAGGTAATAATTTATTTCATAATAATACTAGACATTATTTATATTTACATGCAATGCATTCATCATTGCTATCTTAAAATGAATCAACAAAATTTATTTGAATTTCTGGCTTTTTATTCTTTTATTTTATTTCAATAAAACCATTGTAATGCCCATTAAAATAATTTGAAATCATGAACTTCTGGTTTGTTAATATGATAAATATTGATATTTATAATTCACATAAACAAAAGCTCCTTGGGACCCTCAGTGAGTCCCAGGAGAGTAAGAGTGTAATGGACTCTGGAGACAAGAAAAAAAAGAAAAAGCCCGAGAACTGCTACTTTAAAACAAAACACCTTTTTTCTAAAAAGAGTACACCCACAGTTCCATTTTGCTGTTAATCACTGCTCCCAGTGTAGTTTCAGTCACTCATATCAATTACAACATTTAACAATTGCAGAGAAAACAGATTGGGAGGTTGACTCATTCGTAAGAACTGTGGGTCATATACAAGCATTTTAGAAGATGCGTAAAGCTTATGGATACGTGTAACACAACTTTCTATTTCCACAGGAATACCTTTCACATTTTCTTAAAGTAAAAAAAATGAGCACATTACTTAATAGACATCAAAGATAAAGCCCCTCAATAGTATATACAAATGAGAATAAAGTATATAAACTGAAAACTATGCTTAGTAACAAATAACTACGTACTTAGAAATTTTCTAGTCCTTCAATGATTATCTACTCAATTTGATATCAATCCAAGATTTCAGTTAACTAGAGAGCATGGAAATTTTCTTCAAGCTTACATATTACAAAACATTATTACAGTCAAAATAAATTTTTGTCAGAAAAATAATTTCAGTGAACACAAGTTTATTTATTCATAATCTTAAACATTACATAAAAGTAACA
Source organism: Manis pentadactyla (assembly GCF_030020395.1). Lineage (NCBI taxonomy): Eukaryota > Metazoa > Chordata > Mammalia > Pholidota > Manidae > Manis > Manis pentadactyla. The sequence continues at coordinate 138,053,309 of NC_080019.1, read as the reverse complement.
TTGGCCAATCTGATCAGTAAACCCATATGTGGGTAAAATTGCAGTATTTCTGGAATCTCTTGCCTGGTCTTAGTGCATCTCCATATCGATAGGTAATTACAAGGGGGAGGGAGGGCATATCTGGACCGAAGAGGTTGGGTGGGGCCCCTTCTTCTGCAGCCGGGTCATGAGAGACACGGGAGAGCAGAAGTGGACTGCTTGTAAGAAATAAAAGGGTTTCTCCCACTTTATTTTTTGCTTTGACTGATTTCGGTTTCAAAGGTATTTTGCTCTGGGTTTTCCCCTGGAGTTACATCATATAAGTTCAGGAAAACAAACCTAAGTTGAATAAAATACATGCTTATATTTTACCTGGCACTGATAAATTAGAGAAGACATAGCTGCTTTTATTAAACCAAAATTATTGACCTAGTCTCTTTTACAAAAAATTTACCTTTATTATATAAATTTAAAATCTTAAATATTTCAAGTTGGTTTCTAATATAAGAATTATTTCAGTCAAGTACATTAAAAAATATTAGAAATTTAACATTATTTTTCTAAAAATTTTAGTAATATTCAATGCATGTGTTAAAAATTTAATCAGAACAAAGCTCCTGTGAGAGACTATAATATTAAATATCCTCTAGGAAGATATTTTACACTAACACAGAAGTAAAAGCCTTTTGAACCATAGAAATATAGAAACACAGATTCATAAAGTGCTTTTAGCTTCAGATTTAAAATTTAGCCACAAGCTAGCTATAATCAGAGAAACACAAAAATCTCAACAGTACAGATATTAAAGAGCTATACTTCTCAGTGAACACAAAATTCTTAAGTAATCTGAGCTGGAAAATAGACAATCAATAAGCAATCGTCTCTTAAGCAAAAGAGAATGGATCTCTATATACCATCTACAGAGATCACAAACAGATCATAAAACCAAAACCTCAAGAACTGCTGTCACCAATGACACATAGCTCACACACTGGCCATGTACAAAACCAGAAACAAAACCAAAACAAAATCAATATTAAGGAAAAAACAAAACAAAACAAAAACAACAGAAGAGAATAAGTTAAGTTCTCTTGCCATTTGGGATTCACCTCTGGGTGTCAAGCAAGAAAGAGGTGTACGGGCTCAGGCTGCTTATGAGGCATACTTGGACAATGCAGATTACCAGACTATGGTAGGGAAATCCACTGGGCTTCTTGTTAGGACGTCCAAACTGTTCAAAGGTAATTGTAAAAAGAGGACATCATCGTGACTCTCATGCAAATATAAAATGAACACATGACAAAAATCATATTTAATTCATCAATTAATGAGGGAAATAGTAGAATGTCATAACTGGTTCAAAAGATTAATCAAAGAACCACACATGTAAAAGGAGTAATGCTGAAATAAATTTATAAATAGATGCAAAACTGCCTTATTCTGTGCGAGGGATGGATATAAAGAGGGAGATCAATTGTATTTCCACTAGGCAAAATTCATTTGCAATTCTGTGAATAGGAATCATGTGCACTGATTAGTGATCTACAACTGAAAGAACTGTAAAATGCTCAAAGACAACAGGTACAGAGAATCCATGGAATCGTAGAACAAGGTAACATGTTAGACCTTTTAAAAGTCTTTTATGGTTTTAAAGTCATAATTTTTTCTTAGAGCCATCAGAAAAAGTTTTAAAGATACCATGAACTTCCAACTTTCTTATATTTTGGAGGCCAAAATGATCTAGAAACTACAAAAAATGTATTTACAAATGAGTGCTGAATGGTAAGAAACTGTATGATTTCTGAGAAACAGAAATCAAAATTCTCAAGTGAATGATTAGTTTCCCTTTCTGTAAGTGAAATCCATCTTCCATTCGTTTTAAAATGCATTATATCATGATTTGTTTCCATTTAGTTGTAGGAAGATCTAATTAAAGTTACATTAACTAAAGGAATCTAAAAGCTAATAGATTATACAAATATAAGACAAAAATGTGAGTTTCAACAAAACTGATTATTGTTTTATGATAGAAATACTAGCTGCTCTAACAAATACCTGTATCTCAGGGTTAACAAAATAAGTTTTATTTCTTGCTCAGGGCATAGGGCAGCTTTCATGGCTGTCTCTTCCTTAATTGATAACTCAGGAAGCTGAGATCCATTATGTAGTTCCACCATTTTGGAGTCTTTTACTTCCAGACACATACAGAAAGCGAATAAAGAATCTCAGAAGAGGTTTTAGGCACTATGCCTGGATCTAATTTCACTCACATAGTCTTTGTCTGAACTAGGCACATGGCCCTAACTCAAATGCAAAAGAATGCTGAGAAATGTGTTCATCCTGTGTGTATAGAAAAAGGAACAGGTTTCTGAGTAGCTAGCCAGTCACTTACATAATCATGACTTATCTAATTAACTTCCACTTAAAAACAATTCCATATAAACCATAATTGACTTGATTAACTGTTTTTGAATTATTTTAATTTCTTAACTCTAAATAATTTTACAGTCAATGGAAAATTGCCTAATTCAGTGACTCCTTGTCATTCTGAAGACCCAATCTGAAAGACTATTAGCAGAGCAAAGACTGTATCACATTCAGAAGAGGACAATCACATGGAAATAAATGAGCAATGGAGCCAACAGGAGGTATCAATGTGTTTTTCAATGCTTCGTGCATCATCAGCTGTTTATTTCAATATTTGTATGTCATCAGCACTTTGTCTGACAGCTCCATTTGTTCACTTTTCATACTTTTTTGAGTAAACAGCACATATAATAATAGTTCCATTTTAGAACAGCTCATTAATCTTCCCTTGTTAAGGGATGACTTGTCCTCGCACTTATCATTGCACCTCTCTTGTGATATGACATCATCTCCTCATTTGCAGAGATAAATGCCAAACAACAAAAAAATCACATAGGCATTTGAATTTCTGCATTTGTCTATTTCACAGTCTAACTTGGAAATACAGGGGAAGGGAGAAACTAGCTATTAATGAAGATATTTTTTCTTGGCACTTTTATATTTTATACACCATTTATACTCAATATTGAGAGACTTAAACAGACCTAAGCCAACTGGGTGGATTGCTCAGTAGGTTAAATCAAACCACGGGAGAAAAGCAAACAAACTTATACCCATTTACAGCGTGGTGGAGGGGCAGCAAGCCTTCTTTGCCTTTGGCATTCACAGGGAGCCTATCTTCTGGAGCACTAAATAGTAACAGCCATAAGCCACGGTTGCATTTAAAGCAATTCTGGAAGTTTTCTTTACTGAAAAAAAGCCATGAACATTGAATCGCTTATTATACACTATAAGTCCTGTCCAGAATGTCAGTGCAGAGAGACTGTACAATCTCGTGTTTGTGTGCTTAGAAAGGGCATTTGGCAGCCATGTTTCACTACAAGTTGAGCACTATCATAAGGTTCCTAAACCTATTCTATTCGGGCCTTTAATTTACTAAAATGACTCTGTAAAGTTCACCTCTATTCTAGCTATCAACCTTTCTGTCTGTGATCTTAGCTTAGAATTTGACTACTGGAAAATGTAGGGGAAAGTTGCTGACCTTGGCATTATAAAAATTCACTGTGAAAGACATACTGAAACTGAAAAACATACAATCAACTAAATGAATTGGACTGGTTTCCATACAAAGGTAATATGATGATGACTTATAATTTGGAATAAAATTCATATAACATGTTTACTACCTTCCACCCATAAGACATTATGGGATATAAAGACTCAGAATAGTAGAAAGTTACAAGAGAATTAAATGTCCACAAATAAAATGAATGAATTGTGCTACATTCAATGAAATACTATGGAAAAAAGGAGTAAACTACAGCTACATTTATCAACATGGAGGATTCTCATCAACATAAATGTTGAGAGGAAGAGTCAAGTGAACAAAGAACATATTGGAATGAAATTGTTTATATACATTTTCAAACATAAGAGTACTATATTATAATACTTGGGGATATATGTAAATTAATGTGTTGGAAGTACACTGGAGGATAAACACCAGTGGCTCCCTCTAGAGGCAGGGGAAGGAGTGGGCCATGATCAAAGAGGAGACATGGGACTTCAATTTCACAGATAATGTTTCATTTGCTATGCTGTGTGGTGAGCACATGCATTCACTTTACCTTTATACATTTTCTGTGTAGATTAATTTAAATAAACTTTTATAAATAAAGCAATGTGTGTAGTGATCTTTGCCTTTAGAAATTAAAAAATCTAGTGTGATAATAAAATATATATGTATTTTGATCTTAGTCCCCAGTTCCTCACACACATTTTTTTCTGAGTGATAGGGATGAAAAGAGTATCCTTTGTAATTCATAAAAGGTCTCTTTTAAGCATACCTTAGTTTATGTTAATAAGGTGAAATCTGATGGAACCCTAGATAGCTTCAGGATGGAGACTGGTTTACAAAGAAACCAACCATGTGATTAGAGGGATGGAACTTTCAGCCCCAGCCCCTGACCTCTTAGGAATGATGAGGGGCTAGAGATTGAGTTCAGTCACCTATGGTGAAAGATTTCATCGATCATTCTTACATAATGGAGCCTTCACACACACACACACACACACACACACACACACACACACACACACACATACATACACACACACACACACACATACATACACACACACACACACACACACACACACAAAATATGGGGTTTGAAGAGCTTCCAGGCTGGTGAGCAAATCAGATGATGGAAGGGTGGTACACGTGCAGAGGGCACAGAATTTCTGTGCCTCTTCCCTCATACCCTTTTCTATATATACATCTCTTCCACCTGGGTATTCCTGAGTTGTATTCTTAATAATAAACCAATAATAGTAAGCAACTTTTCTTGAGTTCTATGAACCCTTTTAGGAAATTATCAAACCCAAGGAGGAGATTGTGAAAACACCCTGAAAACAAAGCCGGTTGGTCAGAAGTACAGAGGGAAATCTGAGACTTAGAACTAGCATCTGAAGGGGGGCAGTTTTGTAGGACTGAGCCCTTAACTTGTAGGATCTGTGCTGACTGAGTAGATAAATGTCAGAATTGAACTGAATTGTAGGACATTTAACTGATGACCAGAGAATCAGAGTATTGGTTGATGGGTGGAAGAAAAAACTCACAATTTAGTTTCAGAAGTTTTGTTGAGTAGAAACACCCTTAGATCTAGCTATGGAAAAAACACATTTGCACATAAAAAGTAGATTACAATAAAAATCACAAATGCATATATTCTACATGAGTCTTACTAGTCATATTTCAGGATCTTCAGAGAAATTTTCATAGAGACGATAAAAGATTTTATTACCAAAAAGGAAGACTGAAACAGGGAGAAAACTAAGAAGAATGGGATCTATGTCCATAAAATCATGTTTGTCCTCCCACTAGAACATCATCTCCAAGAGGGCAGGATCATATTATATTCAGTACTGAATCCCTAGTCCCTGGCTTTTCAGATGTAATTTCTATATAGAATGACTCTGATGGAAGGAAGACAGGCACCCCCTAACATCCAGGACACTAAACATAAAGAACACATAGACGTATTGACAGGTTAGTAATATACTTTACACAGTGATTGTCAATCTCAAAAAACTCCTCCTTGAGAGGAAACATACAGTAGATATTTGGGGATTAATATTTATAACTGACAAATCAACAATGGATTAGAAAGGGAATTTAAGGGCATATCTGATGAAGCAATTATTGTGATACCTTAAAATGAACCTTGATGCCCCTACAAAAAACAAAAACTCGAATGGAATGACAATAACAACAAAATCTAGACCATTTCAACCAATGTCAAAAGTACTGGATTGAGAATTGGTAAGCCTAAGATTTCCTAGTTTACACTTTCATCCCAAGGTGTTATGAAAAATGGACAGAAACAGAAGATATTTATATGTTTTAAATAGTTCTATGTGTCTTAAAGAGAAAAAGTAGACCTCAGATCAATTGTAGGTGCTATGTCACAGATCAAATAAAAGGTGAGAGATCTAGAGTGTCCACAGGATGCCCAAAAAACCAGATAGTTTGATGCATTAAAGCCAAACAACTGCAAACTCAATGAAAAATCAATCTGGTGGAGGCAGAAGCTTTTTTGTGGGCTGTCCTTTCCATTTCTTTTAACTCTAGCAACATACGGACTTGAAATTGAATCCACTTGAGAATTAGAAGATACACAGAGCACTTAGAACAGTCTACTATAGGTACTAAGGTCTCAATAAATACTGAGTATTCTGTTAAATAATAAGTATATTAAGAAATACTTTTTATATTTGATTTTTTAAAAATTTGATTATATTCATGAAACCTCCTTCAATGCCTTCTCTTATTTTAACCATAGCTTCAGATTACCCAGTCATGAAATTCTACCCTCTATTCAGTATTCCAGAGGCATTCATGCACCAAATAGCATTAACACCAGAGAACCTGAAGTATGTATGATGATGGCAATTTCTGTAATGAAGAATAAATAGGACTTAGGCAATTTGGTCAGTGCATCCTCCAGTATGTACTTTGCAGCCTCTGTCGGCCCCATTGTCTCCTGCTTTGCTTCTATTTGCACCTTTCTCATCATATGATAGGACTAACAGGAAAGTTAGAGGTGGGGGGTGAAGGAAGAAGCAAAATGCATGAAACCTTCAGCCCAGCACAACAACTTCACGTCACCAGTGCTAGTAGAAGGTTTGTTATGGGACTGAAACAGGGTACAGAAATATTTGTGCTACTATCTATCTAGGTGATCCTGGGATCAGTTAGTTCCTTCACTTCAGTGACTGCAACAGTTCCTTCACTTCAGTGATTGCAACAATATGTTGACCTTAGAAAACCTTTCAGATCCCTTCAAATTCTATGATTCATTCATCCTGAATTTCCCAAGATGCTCAAAAGTCACCTATAAAGAAGAAGGGGAAGAACTTTCTCCCTTCTCATTACACATTCATTCCCAATATGTGCTATTACTCTCTAATTTTTTAAATGAAATTCTCTATCAAAGCCAATGATTCTCCCTTACTCACCATGAACAAAAGGGCCATATTTGTTTCCATTTATTTCAAATAGAAATATTTGAATAAATATGTGGTATAGTCATGAGAGCCCTGGATCTGGAAGATCTGGGTTCAACTTCTGATTCTACCACTGACTAGCAGTTTTAATGTAAAAATGATATCAAAATTATAGTATTGGCAGTTACCTTGAAGATTCTATCTTTGCTTTCACTTATTTTACAGAAGAGCAAACACAGTCTACCAGACAGAGGATGCATACTGATGGAGACATAATGGAAACTTAGTGTGTGTGTGTTTTTTTTCCAATGGCTAAGGAAAAATTTTTTCAGCAAAAAAAATGCTCTTCAAGTAAAATACAATTTCATTGTGCAATTTCAATATATGATCAAGTCAAAGTGGTGCCAGTCTCCCATTGGTCCTCCCTGCACCTTCCTCCGCAGGTTTAAGGCAGTAACAACTGTGAGTCTTCGAACTTCAAAGCCCTTCCCAAAGTGGCCATCAGCATCACCAGGAAGCATATTACTGGGCAGAATCTCAGGCCCTATCTCCAGGCTCACTGAATAGAATCTAGCATGTGACAAGATCCCCTGGTGGTATGTGTGCATAATAAACTTGAGAAGTACTCACCTAGTACACAATTTAAAAACCATGGAATTACTCCATGCTTCTCCCCCTAATTAAAATCTCTGGTTTAGCTTTCTTATTGCCTACCTTATAGTGGTGTTGAAACTATGAATGGGAACTCATTTTGTAAAGTACACATTTTATAAACAAAAGGTGCTCTCAGTAGTTCCAAGTTGTATAGGAAGCTTCTGCTATCCTCCTGCCTGTATTCTAACTAAAATCTCCTTGAAACTCCCATTGCAAAAAATAATTCTATAGTTTAAAACTATTCCAATGTCTTAAAAGTTATTGCACATGGAGAAAGTGCTTGATTGGGCTATAGAATTTTTATACAACTATTAGTTTCATGTGTGGTCTTTCTCCAATCTTATTAATCTAAGATACTTTTATGGATTGAAATACTTTACTGTTTACTAGGTGAGCTATATTTGGTAAGTTAACAAGTGCTTTACCCAGTTATCATACTTAAATCCCTTCTTCCAATTAGTGCATCCTAACTCAAATATTTGAAGTAATGAAGTAAAATCCATTATCAAAATTTAATATATAGCTAAACAAAATACAGAATAAGAGGTGATTAGTAACTAATATCAACTAGATACACTGAAGTAAGTGTGAAGAAACAAAGTGCAAATAGGTTCAACATATAGCTCTCATATACCTTTGTATTTTAATTACTTGCTTCTATCTGAAAATTCACTCCAAGGAGACAATTCTTTAATTCTAGATTTTTCCAACTGATAATGTCATATGTAGCAATATATTTAGTTTAACAATTTTCCAAAAAGCTCAAAACCTGAGTTTGTCATGAAGATATTTGATCCACTATGCTTTTCTTGAATGTATCCTCCCTAGGCAGTTAATTTAAGAAAGAAAAAAAAAAACGTTTATATAACCGAGCTATGAAATCATTGATCTCATAACTCCCCTTGAATTCCCTGACTTTCTTATTTAATTATAAGAGTCATCATCTAGAATACTTAGAAACAAAGAGTTTTAGAGTGTGGATGGGCTTTTTTTTATTTTTCTTACTCTTCCAATATAAACTTTATCTTTCAGATATATGCATCTACTGGGACAGAAAGAACGAGGAAAATTACCTCTTTATCTATATTGAATTTCCTGATTAAATGCAAAATACATGATACTTCCAATCACCTGTACACCTAGTACACTGAATCATGTAATTTTAGAGCTAAATTCTTACATATCCCATACCCACAACCTATTTTCTCTCCAACCTATTTTCATTTCTTTTCCTATTCTTCTTATTATTTTATTTTACTTTTTTGCTTTCTTATTCTCTTTTTATAGTACTTTAGAAAAATTTTTAAACTACATTACAGTAGCATTAAGATTGTAAACTTAAAATGCTGGAGATGAGCAAAGAAAAAGAAAAAGTATCTTTAATCAATGCTATGTTGAATTACAAAAATAAAAAAACTATATCCTTGCTTATATACATGCCATACAGAACGATCAATGGGTGAGATACTCATCTTTGTATTGTCCTTAAAGAGAACATATTTAAAAAGCTGTACAGAACTTGTCTTCTAAGTTTCAGAACCATGAAAACAGTACTCTTATATAATTTTTCTTCTTCCATACTTTATCCAAACAATCCAAATACTCAAATTTAATCCAAATATTAAAAAACAGATATTTAATCTATTAAGATGTCAACTGGTTAATATCATCAGAGTCAGAGGGAACCAGGAAAAATATAAGCCTTCATAGGCATCCATCATTTAAGTCTTTCTTTGTTATCCTTAGCATCATGGCAACTAGGATTTCTGGGAAACAAAGGACCTTCTGGATAACAGGTTGGACTCTGCCAGCTGTAATACACACAGTCTGAAGGAGAAAATATCACAGAAGTGTCCACTTGGGTTTAGTTTTTTAAATAGCATTCATTGAAGATAAAAACAAACTATCAATATTTCAGAACTTGAGAACTTAGAGCACCTTATTGCTATTTAACAATAAACTGAATGGCAAGTTGGAGGAATGCAAAATTTACTCAGAAAAGCTATTGAACTTGCTAGTATTTTTTTACAAATAATATGATTTGGAATTTTTTTCTATTTAAAAATAAGCCATATTTTTGTATTGCTCCTTATATTCAAAGAATATTAATTCTTGCTCCATATATTCAAAGTGTGCTCCTTATACTCAAAAAGAAATACAAAAACTATACAGAGAAGAAAAATGAAAATAATCCATAACACACCACCAGAGATAACCACTGTTAATATGTTGGCATATTTTCCATCATTCTTTTTATCATGTATCTATGTATGGATATATGGGTATATGCATAATAAATGCACACTAGGTTAATATGCATAGATACATATATCTATGCATATGTACATAGGTGGCTAATTTAACAAAATTGGGATGATTCTGTATATACAGTATTGTAATATTTTAAATACAAAATTTTAAGCATCTCTCATATAAAACAGTCTCCAACAATGGTTTCTGTTAAATTATATTCATTGAGAAACAATTTATTTAACTATTGAAACAATTAAATATCATTTTTTCTAACTCTCTGATTACAATCTTTAAAGGATTTAATTTTAGAAATAGGATCAAATGGTATAAACATTCTTATGTTGGAGGGCATGAATTTGTTTTAAATTCATAAATAGTCCAAAATTGATTTCCAGGAAACACTAAAAATTTTTTAAAAGAAAATAAACATTTGTAATAGAAATACGAAGCTAAGCATCTATATTTATTAATATATGTCACTATAAACTTACTTTTATTGAACTTGAAGTGTCAAGGCAATTTTGAAAGTCGGTGTAGTAGCTGAGAATGGGCTTTAAGCCATTCTTTATGGGTTTAATTCCACTCTGTTATTTGTTAGTAAGTTTTTATAGCAGTCTGCCAGTGCTGCCATAACAGAAAACCACAGGGTATTCTGGGTGGAATTAGCAACAGAAATTTATTTTCTCACAGTTCTAGAGGCTGAAATCCAAGATCATACTGCCAGCAGGGTTGATTTCTGGTAAAATCACTCTCTTTGATTTGTAGATAGCCATCTTTTCATTGTGTCCTTAGATGGCTTTTTTTCTGGATGCACATATCCCTCAGTATTTCTTCCTCTTGTTATGAGGACACATCTTATTGAATGAGGGCCCTACTCTATGACTTCATTTAACCCTATGGGATTTAATCCTTAAAGATCCCATCTCCAAAAACAGTCACATTGAGGTTAAGCTCAACATATGAATTTTAGGGGGTCACAATTCAGTCCATTAGAGGTATGTTTGGTCAACTTCCTTGATGTTTGAATATCAAAGCTAGTCCATTTGGCTATAATGAGATTAAATGTATCATAGTACATAAAGCATTTGAGAACAGTGCCTAGCAAATAGTATGTATTTAATAAATAATAGATAAAAAATAGCATAAAAAACTGATGGTTTACATGGACATTGTATACATTAATCATGATACACTACTGAAAAAATAGCTTCTGTAGCAGAATTTCTAAGTTGGGTGTCCTGTTAATCCTAACAATTTTTAAGAAAAATTAGTATTTAATAGAAAAGAAAAATATATTAATCAAGTCATCCAAGATCATACAATGAATTTGCAGCATGTTTATGAATTTGAAAAATGCTTCATGAGAAGGTACATCCTTCCAATTCCTTTGAAATTAAAATAATTGTCACAAAGAAGACTAGTCAGCTTCTATGATAAGTACTTAATTACTTTTAATTGGTGAAAACATGGGCTTAAAAAAGAAACAAGATTTACATTATTTTAGAAGTTTTCAGTTTTATTTATTTAAGGCTTTTTAAACTGTCCCTTTCAAATAGCAAATAAATCTCCCAATACAACTGTTCCCAAGTAGTGAGTAAGGTGTTTAAGAATGAGAAACATAAATGCTAGAAGACTAACAGTATTAAATAAGACTTCCTTACTGACATGAACTTACTTGAAAATCAAGGAACTCCAAAATATTTACTTAATTGTATTTTTTTATTAATGGTAGGCCGAGTACCACTGGAAATGCAGAAGTTATGACACAGAAACAGATAATTAAGATAATACATATGTATGCACAGTACCTTAGGGTATAGTTGAAGGACATCTAACTCAGCATGGCACAGCGAGCTTGGACAGGAATGTCTGTGTCAGAGTGGACATGCTAGAAGAAAGAGAGAAAATGACATTAATATAAAGATGAATAGTAGACAGTTGGCAATGGGGACACATGAAAGGGGGTGATCTGTCAGGAAGGGAAAGAGAAATCTCTAGGTAAATGGAACCACAGGACAAAAACACAAGCATGAGGAAAAATTTGAACAAAACTACAAGTAATTCAGTATTACTCAGAGTTCTAGGCAGTGAATAAGAGATGAATGAAGCTGGATCATGAATGACTGGTATATATTGTCAAATTCTGTAATTTCATCTGTAGATAATGGGAAATTGCAAAAACATTCTGTTGCAGCCTGATTTATTGTTAATGACAAACAGATTTCTCTCTGCCAGTTCTATACATAGTAGGCTCGTAGGTGACAGAACTAGAAGCAGATAGACCAGTAAGGAGATTTTGGGGATGGTCCAGCCAGAATTGAGGTAGTGGACATAAAAGGAAAAGGAGCAGAAAACATCAAGAAGTACTTAAATATTAAAATTATTAGAATTATGGATGGGTAGATATGGAACTATGGGAAAGACTAAACAGAAAATTTAGAGAAAGGAGCAATTTTTGGAGATGACACGTTCAGTTTCAAAATATTAGGGTCAAGGTGGTGGTGAATGGTTAACAGAAAATTGGCTGAGTCCAGATCATGAGGTTTCTTTAAGGCTGGGGTATATGGCAGCTAAAACAAGAGAGTGGACAAGATCATCCACTGTGTATTTCAAAGGACAAAGTCAAGGATAAAATCTTGAGAAACACCATTTAAAGAATGAGCCTATGAAGGAAGCAGAGAAGAAATGTGAGAACCAGCAAAAGACTGGATTAAAGAAGATAAGTGTGCCAAGGATCAAGACAGATGGCAACCTCTGATAAATGCCCATTGATTACAACAAACAGAAAATTATTGGTGACTTTAGAGATATCAGTGTATATACTGTGGTGGACTGGGAAAATGAACAGATTGTAGTGAGTTCCCTTGAGTAGGAGATGGATGTCTCAAAAGGCTTAGACTCTCTCTTGGTTTATATAGGCATTAAGTAATGTCTCATCACCTGAAGCGATATCCTGTGATGTGAAATAAATATAGAGACAGAAGTTATCTAAAGTAAGCAATGTGCAAAGACTAGACAGAGAAGTGTGATCCAGACATGAGATTATGGTCAAAGGCTAAGATTCCCAGACTAATTAAATGTTTTTACTTGGGAGAAAAGCAGGATTTCAAGTGGAAAACTGCTCACTTGAAAAAGAAAATGCAATATCTTCAGAAATCAGAAGCAAAGGAACTACAAGCAGGACTAGCTGTAAGGATGAGTTTTGATGTTGTGCCCTGTGGGTTACTCAGGGAAGATTCCTTAAATACCCACAGACTAAGGACAGGTCAAGTCCAGAGAATGTACTGGGCTAGAATGCATGTATAAGCCAGATCAAGTGGTTCCAATAAATACAGAAGAGGAGCATGGGGATAAGGATACAGGGATGTATGGGAAAGAATTAACATGGAAGAAACATGATTAAAATGTTCAATATGGCAGAAATATACAACACCATAACTAAATTGTTTGAACATATAATGAAGTCAGGGATGGAAATTATTCCAAGGAATAAAAAAATATATAAACCAAGAAAGATTAGCACTTCAGAAATCAAAGATATGTGAGAGCATCTACTTCTGGTACACATAGATTACTCCATAAAGATTTGTTGAATTAATAAACAAATTAATGGAAAAATAATAAATGAGATTAATAATGGTTTTATTCTGTTCCACTTTAAGATGGATACATAGTATACATTCTTTACCTACAATTGCCACTTTTTAAGCTATGTATGAACTATCTCACACATACACTCAAATTTCTCTAGACAACTTGTTTTACAAAAGTAATCATTTTTTCCCTGGAAAGTTAAATAGAATCAGTGGAAACCATTGATGAAAAGCACTTAAAAGCACTAAGAATTAGTTTCTTCCATAACTTCCCTATTTCTTGGTGTCCTTTCTCAGTAGGGAAGGTATTAATCTGATCAATTTTATCCCAGAACCATATTTTTACACTTAATTGAAGACACAACATATGCACTAAGCATACCCTCACCAAAGGGCATACCTTAATAAAGACAGTACAACATGCTTCTATAACCTACAGCAAGGTCAATCCATGAGAAGAATACATTAAAAGAGAACTGAATAACTGTTAGAATAATCTGAGAAGATAGGAAGGAAGGAAGACCATGTCTGGGAGGCAAAAGGATAGAACAATAAATATAAAATGATGAGGTCACAAGGTATATCTCTGATTTAATAAAATGATGAAGACAACTGGACTTTGAGTCGGGAGACAAGGGTTCTACTTCTGTGACTCACTTTGTATTCTAGGACAAAACGTTTTAATGCATTTGTGCTTGAGTTTTTCAATTCTTGCTTCCATTCTTTGCATTCCTCACTTGTTAGGCAGCAGCCATGGTGATCTTTTTAAAACATAAATCGAAGCATATTGTTTCCCTGCTTAAAACTCTCTAATAATTGGTTAAATCGTAATAAAATCTAGCCCATTTCTCATGACCTTCATCACCTTACATGAACAGAACCCTGTGCTCTAAACTAATGTTCTTCCACTCTTCCCTCTGTTGACTGTTCCTGGCTTGCTATATGTTCCTTCAACTCTACAAAGCTCATATTTGCTGTTTGTCCACAACATTGAGCTCCAGGTCCCCCTGCGATTGGCTACTTCTTGTCATTTAGGTGTCAGCTAAAATGCCACCTCCTTGGAAATAAATCTTGTGTTTCTATAGGAAAGTAATACTTTCCTATAGAAAAGTACTCATCCATCGCATATAATTATGACTAAATTTAGGTAAAATTAGGGTATAAAGAAAGATAAGAGGTGCTTCAGAGCACATTCAGGATGCCTGCATTCACAAATCCATGTGCTACTCCTCTAAAATTATACGAGAAAGTACTCACCCATCTCATATAATTATGACTTTTCTTTATAAAACTTACCACAATTAAAAAATCTTATCTTGGAGGGGGTGGAAGATGGCGGCGTGAGTAGAGCAGCAGAAATCTCCTCCCAAAACCACATATATCTATGAAAATATAACAAAGACAACCCTTCCTAGAATAAAGACCAGAGGACACAGGACAATATCCAGACCACATCCGCAACTGAGAGAACCCAGCGCCTCGCGAAGGGGGTAAGATACAAGCCCCGGCCCGGCGGGAGCTGAGCGCCCCTCCCCCCAGCTCCCAGCGGGAGAAGAGCAGGCAGAGCGGGAGGGAGACGGAGCCCAGGACTGCTGAACACCCAGCCCCAGCCATACGGGCCAGAGCGCAGACACAGTACGTGCCCAGGGGGCCCTGGATACTAGGAAAAGAGGGCAGCAAGAACAGTGAGCGGGCACCAGAGGCCTGGTGCCAGAGGACACCAGAAAAGCGCGCGACCAATTTTTTTTTTTTTTTTTTGCTGTTATGTTTTGGTGAGCGATTTTTGGAAGTCTTAAAGGGATAGGGACCCCAACACTAGGGAAACAGGGCAGCAAGACTGGTGAGCAGATGCCTGAGGCTGGCGCTGGAGAATAAGAAAAACGAGCGGCCACCATTTTTTTTTTTAATTACAAAATTTTTTTTTTTTTTTTGGTGGTCGTTTTGTTTTGGCGGGTGCTTTTTGGAAGTCTTAAAGGGGCAGGGCGGGACACTTAATCCAGAGGTAGGGAATCCGGGGATCTCTGGGCACCCTAACCCCTGGGCTGCAGGGAGCAGGGAGGCCCCTTCAGAGATAAATAGCCTCCCAGCAGCTCCTGCTCCAACGCGACTCCACCATTTTGGAGTAGCTGCCCGAGCCAGGCCACGCCCACAGCAACAGCGGAGATTAACTCCATAGCAGCCGGGCAGGAAGCAGAAGCCCTGTCTGCGCGCAGCTGCCCAGCACAAGCCACTACAGGTCGCTGTTCTCCCAGGAGAGGAGGGCCACAAACCAACAAGAAAGGAAGTCCTTCCAGCCGTCACTCGTCCCAGCTCTGCAAACTATTCCTATCACCATGAAAAGGCAAAGCTACAGGCAGACAAAGATCACAGAGACAATATCAGAGAAGGAGACAGACCTAACCAGTCTTCCTGAAAAAGAATTCAAAATAAGAATCATAAACATGCTGACAGAGATGCAGAGAAATACGCAAGAGAAATGGGATGAAGTCCAGAGGGAGATCACAGATGCCAGAAAGGAGATTGCAGAAATGAAACAAACTCTGGAAGGGTTTATAAGCAGAATGGATAGGATGCAAGAGGCCATTGATGGAATTGAAACCAGAGAACAGGAATGGAGAGAAGCTGACATAGAGAGAGATAAAAGGATCTCCAGGAATGAAACAATGTTAAGAGACCTGTGTGACCAATCCAAAAGGAACAATATCCATATTATAGGGGTTCCAGAAGAAGAAGAGAGAGGAAAAGAGATGGAAAGTATCTTAGAAGAAATAATTGCTGAAAACTTCCCCAAATTGGGGGAGGAAATAATCGAACAGACCACAGAAATACACAGAACCCCCAATAGAAAGGATCCAAGGAGGACAACACCAAGACACATAATAATTAAAATGGCAAAGATCAAGGACAAGGAGTTTTAAAGGCAGCTAGAGAGAAAAAGGTCACCTATAAAGGAAAACCCATCAGGCTAACATCAGACTTCTCAACAGAAACCTTACAGGCCAGAACAGAATGGCATGATATATTTAATACAATGAAACAGAAGGGCCTTGAACCAAGGATACTGTATCCAGCACGACTATCATTCAAATATGACGGTGGGATTAAACAATTCCCAGACAAACAAAAGCTGAGAGAATTTGCTTTCCACAAACCACCTCTACAGAACATCTTACAGGGACTGCTCTAGATGGGAGCAATCCTAGAAAGAGAACAACACAAAACACCCAACATATGAAGAATTGAGGAGGAGGAATAAGAAGGGAGAGAAGAAAAGAATCTCCAGACAGTGTATATAACAGCTCAATAAGTGAGCTAAGTTAGGCAGTAAGATACTAAAGAGGCTAACCTTGAACCTTTGGTAACCACGAATTTAAAGCCTGCAATGGCAATAAGTACATATCTTTCAATAGTCACCCTAAATGTTAATGGGCTGAATGCACCAATCAAAAGACACAGAGTAATAGAATGGATAAAAAAGCAAGACCCATCCCTATGCTGCTTACAAGAAACTCACCTCAAACCCAAAGACATGTACAGACTAAAAGTCAAGGGATGGAAAAACATATTTCAAGCAAACAACAGAGAGAGGAAAGCAGGGGTTGCAGTACTAATATCAGACAACATAGACTTCAAAACAAAGAACGTAACAAGAGATAAAGAAGGACACTACATAATGATGAAGGGCTCAGTCCAACAAGAGGATATAACCATTCTAAATATATATGCACCCAACACAGGAGCACCAGCATATGTGAAACAAATACTAACAGAACTAAAGGGGGAAATAGACTGCAATGCATTCATTCTAGGAGACTTCAACACACCACTCACCCCAAAGGACAGATCCACCGGGCAGAAAATAAGTAAGGACACGGAAGCACTGAACAACACAGTAGAGCAGATGGACCTAATAGACATCTATAGAACTCTACATCCAAAAGCAACAGGATATACATTCTTCTCAAGTGCACATGGAACATTCTTCAGAATAGACCACATACTAGGTCACAAAAAGAGCCTCAGTAAATTCCAAAAGATTGAAACCCTACCAACCAACTTTCCAGACCACAAAGGCATAAAATTAGAAATAAACTATACAAAGAAAGCAAAGAGGCTCACAAACACATGGAGGCTTAACAACACGCTCCTAAATAATCAATGGATCAATGACCAAATCAAAATGGACATCCAGCAATATATGGAAACAAATGACAACAACAACACTAAGCCCCAACTTCTGTGGGACATAGCAAAAGCAGTCTTAAGAGGAAAGTATATAGCAATCCAAGCATATTTAAAAAAGGAAGAACAAGCCCAAATGAATGGTCTAATGTCACAATTATCGAAATTGGAAAAAGAAGAACAGATGAGGCCAAAGGTCAGCAGAAGGAGGGACATAATAAAGATAAGAGAAGAAATAAATAAAATTGAGAAGAATAAAACAATAGCAAAAATCAATGAAACCAAGAGAGGGTTCTTCGAGAAAATAAACAAAATAGATAAGCCTCTAGCCAGACTTATTAAGAAGAAAAGAGAGTCAACACACATCAACAGAATCACAAACGAGAAAGGAAAAATCACAACGGACCCCACAGAAATACAAAGAATTATTAGAGAATACTATGAAAACCTATATGCTAACAAACTGGGAAACCTAGGAGAAATGGACAACTTCCTAGAAAAATACAACCTTCCAAGATTGACCCAGAAAGAAACAGAAAATCTAAACAGACCAATTACCAGCAACGAAATTGAAGCGGTAATCAAAAAACTACCAAAGAACAAAACCCCCGGGCCAGATGGATTTACCTCGGAATTTTATCAGACATACAGGGAAGACATAATACCCATTCTCCTTAAAGTTTTCCAAAAAATAGAAGAGGAGGGGATACTCCCAAACTCATTCTATGCAGCTAACATCACCCTAATACCAAAACAAGGCAAAGACCCCACCAAAAAAGAAAACTACAGACCAATATCCCTGATGAACGTAGATGCAAAAATACTCAACAAAATATTAGCAAACTGAATTCAAAAATACATCAAAAGGATCATACACCATGACCAAGTGGGATTAATCCCAGGGATGCAAGGATGGTACAACATTCAAAAGTCCATCAACATCATCCACCACATCAACAAAAAGAAAGACAAAAACCACATGATCATCTCCATAGATGCTGAAAAAGCATTTGACAAAGTTCAACATCCATTCATGATAAAAACTCTCAGCAAAATGGGAATAGAGGGCAAGTACCTCAACATAATAAAGACCATCTATGATAAACCCACAGCCAACATTATATTGAACAGCGAGAAGCTGAAAGCATTTCCTCTGAGATCGGGAACTAGACAGGGATGCCCACTCTCCCCACTGTTATTTAACATAGTACTGGAGGTCCTAGCCACGGCAATCAGACAAAACAAAGAAATACAAGGAATCCAGATTGGTAAAGAAGAAGTAAAACTGTCACTATTTGCAGATGACATGATACTGTACATAACAAACCCTAAAGACTCCACCCCAAAACTACTAGAACTGATATCGGAAAACAGCAAAGTTGCAGGATACAAAATCAACACATAGAAATCTGTGGCTTTCCTATATACTAACAATGAAAAAACAGAAAGAGAAATCAGGAAAACAACTCCATTCACAATTGCATCAAAAAAAAAAAATACCTAGGAATAAACCTAACCAAAGAAGTGAAAGACTTATACTCTGAAAACTACAAGTCACTCTTAAGAGAAATTAAAGGGGACACTAACAGATGGAAACTCATCCCATGCTCGTGGCTAGGAAGAATTAATATAGTCAAAATGGCCATCCTGCCAAAGCAATATACAGATTTGATGCAATCCCTATGAAACTACCAGCAACATTCTTCAGTGAACTGGAACAAATAATTCAAAAATTCATATGGAAACACCAAAGACCCCAAATAGCCAAAGCAATCCTGAGAAAGAAGAATAAATAGGAGGGATCTCACTCCCCAACTTCAAGCTCTACTATAAAGCCATAGTAATCAAGACAATTTAGTACTGGCACAAGAGCAGAGCCACAGACCAATGGAACAGACTAGAGAATCCAGACATTAACTCAGACATATATGGTCAATTAATATTTGATAAAGGAGCCATGGACATACAATGGGGAAATGACAGTCTCTTCAACAGATGGTGCTGGCAAAACTGGACAGCTACATGTAAGAGAATGAAACTGGACCATTGTCTAACCCCATATACAAAAGTAAACTCAAAATGGATTAAAGACCTGAATGTAAGTCACGAAACCATTAAACTCTTGGAAGAAAACATAGGCAAAAACCTCTTAGACATAAACATGAGTGACCTCTTCTTGAACATATCTCCCCGGGCAAGGAAAAAAACAGCAAAAATGAGTAAGTGGGACTATATTAAGCTGAAAAGCTTCTGTACAGCAAAAGACACCATCAATAGAACAAAAAGGAACCCTACAGTATGGGAGAATATATTTGAAAATGACACATCCGATAAAGGCTTGACGTCCAGAATATATAAAGAGCTCACACGCCTCAACAAACAAAAAACAAATAACCCAATTTAAAAAAGGGCAGAGGAACTGAACAGATAGTTCTCCAAAAAAGAAATACAGATGGCCAACAGACACATGAAAAGATGCTCCACATCGCTAATTATCAGAGAAATGCATATTAAAACTACAATGAGGTATCACCTCACACCAGTAAGGATGGCTGCCATCCAAAAGACAAACAACAACAAATGTTGGCGAGGCTGTGGAGAAAGGGGAACCCTCCTACACTGCTGGTGGGAATGTAAGTTAGTTCAACCATTGTGGAAAGCAGTATGGAGGTACATCAAAATGCTCAAAACAGACTTACCATTTGACCCAGGAATTCCACTCCTAGGAATTTACAATAAGAATGCAGCAATCAAGTATGAGAAAGATCAGTGCACCCCTATGTTTATCGCAGCACTATTTACAATAGCCAAGAATTGGAAGCAACCTAAATGTCCATCGATAGATGAATGGACAAAGAAGATGTGGTACATATACACAATGGAATACTACTCAGTCCTAAGAAAAGGCCAAATCCAACCATTTGCAGCAACACGGATGGAGCTGGAGGGTATTATGCTCAGTGAAACAAGCCAAGCGGAGAAAGAGAAATAACAAATGATTTCACTTATCTGTGGAATATAAGAACAAAGGAAAAATTGAAGGAACAAAACAGCAGCAGAATCACAGAACTCAAGAATGGACTAACAGGTACCAAAGGGAAAGGGACTGGGGAGGATGGGTGGGTAGGGAGGGATGGGGGGGAGAAGTAGGGGGGTATTAAGATTAGCATGCATGGGGGGGTAGGAGAAAAGGGAGGGCTGTACAACACAGAGAAGGCAAGCAGTGATTCTACAACATTTTGCTATGCTGATGGACAGTGACTGTAAAGGGGTTTATAGGGGAGACCTGGTTAGGGAAGAGCCTAGTAAACATAATATTCGTCATGTAAGTGTAGATTAGTGATACCAAAAACAAAACAAAAAAACCAAAAAAAACAAAAAAACAAAAAAAACAAAAAAAAAGGGCAGTTCCTGTGTGGTAACCTCCAGTGAGTTCTACACAAGGGTATAAAGGGCATATAAAAGTGTAGGCAAAGGGTCTGTTTGTGTTTATACAGAGGATCAAAGCCTAATTGGGCTATCCCGAAAATGAACTAAGATACGATACGAAAAAGAACTTCCAACATCAGCACTCTCTGGAAGACTCATGCCAGAAGATGATCATCAAAAAACCCAACAAAGATCCACGCACTGTGACAGGTGTAGATGCACTCATCCCACCAGTTCCTGGACTTGCCATGGGAATAAGAAGGAGATATCTAAGCTGGCCTGTGCATACAGTAAAACAACAAATTTGACTGGATCTATACTGTTGGAACTCAACCAAGAATTAGGAGAAGTGCAAATTGTAGCACTCCAAAATCTTACAACTACAGACTATTTACTGTTAAAAGAACATAAGGGATGTGAACATTCCCCAGGAATGGGTTGTTTTAATTTGTCTGATTTCTCTCAGACTGTTCAAGTTCAGTTGGACAATATCCACCATATCATAGATAAGTTTTCACAAATGCCTAAGGTGCCTAACTGGTTTTCTTGGTTTCACTGGAGATGGCTGGTAATTACAGATATGCTTTGGTTATGTAACTATACTCATATTATGTTAATGTGTGTGCGCAATTTAAGTAGTAGCTTAAAACCTATACATGCTGAAGTTACTCTACAAGAAGATATGTCAAAGAAATAATCAATCTTCCCATGTTTTCTTCTGCCTGCTACTTCTATAGCTTTTCTTCTTCCTTCCTAATTACAACCCTTAAATAGAATTCGTGCCTCATATCAAATTTACCGAGTATCATAATTCTTCCAAGTGGTAAAGATATCTCAAAACAAATGCTGGGCATAGAAGCTACAGGGTATAAATATACAAAGAAATAAAAAGCTAACCATTTCAAACAATAAGGCTTCTCTCTCACTTACCAACTTTACATTTCCCTGTATGGCCCCGGAAGATGACTGGTTAGCCAGAGACGGGTAAGATTCCTCAAGGGAGGAACAACCTAAGACAGGCACAGTCGCAGGGGGGTCATCAGGTGAGAAATTGGGGATCAACAGAGGTGAGGCTTAGAACCTCACCCCCCGTGTTCTGAGAGAAATCTTCTGCATACGTGGATGTTTTATTGCCCTTGTCTAGCTTGGATTAATACATAGTCTACAGGCACACACCTGATCATCTATATTTGCTCCCTTACAACACTAAACTATGTTTTCTACCTTTATCTTGTATCTATCTACCACTTCAGCATTTTATTAAAAATAATAATAATAAAGAGAGAAATGTGGTATCCACATATAAATCAAGTATAAAAATCGAATGAGTATTCGTATTTGAACTGACTGTTTATAGTTCATGATGCATGAGCAAAACCGAAATTTTCTGTGATGACTGCCCTTGTACTGTTCACCATCTAACTTATTCACTATGTAAGAATTTGTTCTCCACGTTAGAACTTGTTTGTTACGCTTCAGAAGATTGGAGACTGATGAAAATTAGGCTTGGGGTGGAGTAATGATTGTGCATTGAGCATTGACTCCCCTATACAGAATTTTATTGTTGTTAACAACCATTTGATCAATAAATATGAGAGATGCCCTCACAACAACAACAACAAAAAAAAATGTACACACTTCCAATTGTAAAATAAATAAGTAACCGGGATGTAATGTATAGCATAAGGAATATGGTCAAGATATTGTAACAACTTGGTATGATGATAGCTGGTACCTAGAATTGTCATGTATATAAATGTTGAATCACTATGTTGTACACCTGAAACTAATGTAATGTAATACTGTGTGTCAACTACCCTTCAATAAAAAAATTATTATTTACAAAAAAAAGAAAATCTTATCTTTTTTGTGTACTTATATATAGTGTGTGTGTCTCCTAAAAAATATCTCCTTTCCTATCTTATTCACCACTGAAATCTCTGGCTTACAGCTGATGCTCCATAAGTATTCATAAAAGGAAGAGAAAAAGGAAGGAAAAAGGGAAGGGGAAAGAAGCAATTATAAGAAAGGAAGAAGGGTGGGAGGGAGTAAGGGAACTGAATAAATAAAATATTGACAATAAAATTGGAAAAAATGGAAAAGCATATTAGAAATAACACTATTTAGATACCACACCATGCTTGAATATATTTAAATACCACACACACTTGCTATGACTTAAAGGAACTCCATGTACTTGAAGTTACTAACTTCACTTGTTTCATTTTCTTGATATTTCAGTGAAACCTGAACAATGTAATGATTTTTATGCATATGTGGGAGAGTGGTTTTAGATATGTGTTTTAGTCTTCATGCTTTATTTGGGTGAAATTAGGGTATAAAGAAAGACAAGAGGTACCTCAGAGCACATTCAGGATGCCTGCATTCACAAATCCATGTGCTACTCCTCTAAATTACTGTCCTCCAGCTGGCTTGGTTAATTTTGAAGTGGATAAGCTAACAGTTCAGATCATAACCAAGCAGTATAAAACACAATTAAACAGTAATAAACAATGGATTATTTCAGTGGCATATGGTAGATATACAGCTGAACTGGCCTTAAATTTGACCTTTGGATTCTGTTTAAAAATCACTGTCTGAATTACAGACTTAGAATTCAAGGCACTCCTTGCAAGGAACAAGTAATTATTCCAAAAAAGAGAAAGGGAGAGTCAGTTAAAGTTGAGAGAGAAAATACTGGTCATTGGCGAAGGAAGATAAATGAGAACTGGTGAGCAGTATATGAATGATCATCTACTAGGGAGAAGATAAAATGCATAAAAGCATTCAACAGGAAGAGAGAGCAACAAGTGCATTGAAAATAGGAAGGAAATAAATATGGAGACTGTCAGGGGAAAGAGAACAAAGTAGAAAAAACAAAAAATTCTTCTAATATCTGACTATCTGGGTATAAAATTGAATTTTTTCCACGAAAATGATGGAAAAAATCCCATATTGCAAATGAAAGAAAGTTTGGAACTATGCTGCTGAACTAGTATCTATACCATCTTTAAGTAAAAAAATCCCCTCTCCAGAATGTCTTCCCCAGATCTTCTTCCAGGGAAGGGATGCTTCAGAACAATGAGTAGTCATTTCAAATTGCTGGAGTTAAAGCTTCCAAGTGAAGAACCCAGAGTGTAGCCAACTTTTTACATACCAATGTTCTATTTAAGAATTGTATTTCAATGTAAGCAAGACTTTCCCAGTATCAAGTGAGAGACTGACTGCACAGCCAGACACTAATAATCAAAAATAAGTTTTTTCCACAAAGAGTTGGCTCTTGACTATTGGATGCCAATGGCATCAAATACCATGTTTCAAGATGATTATTTACATATTGAAACATTTCAAAATAATTTATAACAGGAGTCATATCAGCAAGAAGGCCCAGGCCTTGTTTACCCTAGAAACAATTAACAATGGTTTTATGGACCAAAATGCCATTATGAGAATTCCAGGATCCAATTAAAAGTTGCAGTGCCCTAAGGGAGAATAAAGCTGAGAACAGCCACACTGAACAAGTAAGGAGAGCAAGTTCAATGTACCTGCATCAGTCTCACCCCCAAGACAACACAGCTCAATGCCAGGAGAGAATGCCTCAGCCCATGACTACTCAAGGGGGAAGGGAAGAGGGGAGTGTGTCTCCAATGTTCTGCCTGTTTTGAGATCTGCCTGAGGAACTAGTTTCTACCTCACTCCACTTGAAGGACTGACAAAGCCGGTATACTTTGCATGCCTGGATTTTCTGTAAACACAGGAAAGCAGTAGGTGGTTTGTTCCAGCCAGCATAGCTCAATGCAACTAGGGAAGTAGCACAACCTGAGGATTCTTCCTCAAGAGGGAGGAGAGGAGTGTATCCTGTGTCTGACATTTCAGCTCTTTGGAGGACTACCCAAGAGAGTGGTTTCTTTCTCACCTCATTTGGAGCACTGACATAACTGACATAGTTTGGGTGGCTAGGGACTGCTCAGAACATAAGAGATGGATGGCTTGCTGTGGGTGGCACAGCACAGCATGAGTAAGAGAAGCTCTACAGTCTGAGGCTTCTCCCTAAAGAGAGAGAGAAAAGAGTGAAGTGTGTGTCCAGGTTTCTGCCTTTTCATGGGGCTGCCCAATGGACTGGTATCTGACTCCAAGCACTGACAGGAAGCTGGCATACCTGAAATGCCCAGTGTTCACTGAGAACCAGGGAGGGCTGAATGGCTTGTTACTCTACAACTACAGAACTTACAGTAGTACAGACAGACACCAGAGGGAGCAAAAGATTATAAGCTCACGAAAAAGAAATCAGCAAATGAGAAAATGCATTATGCATACGTAGGCCCAGAGAAATCATATTACCCACCAAAAATATTTCAGAGGACCTCAGCATTTCTAGCTGGGTTGATTAGGCAGGATCTTGACCTTTACAAAGCCAGCCAGTAAAGACAGAGAGGTGACTGCTTTTTCAAATGCAAAAACATATCAACAGGAGTTTCAAAATATATGAAGAAATAAGGAAACATGGCCCAAACAAAGGAACAAAAGAAATCTCCAGGAAACAGTAGAAACAGAGGTATATGAATTGCCTTAGAAATAATTCAAAATAATCATCATAAAGATGCTCAATGAGCTCAAGAAAATAATGAACGAACATAATGAGAGTAGTAACAAAGACAAAATATTTCAAAAGAACCAAACATATTTTGGAACTAAAGAACAGAATAAGGCACTGAAAGACTCACTAGAAGAGTTGAACAACAGTTTTAATCAATCAGAAAAAAATATAAGTGAACATGAAGAAAAATCATTTGAAATTATCCAAAGGAACAAAAAGAAAAAGAGTGAGAAAGAATAAGACAACCTGAGAGAACTTTTATGGGACACCATTAGAATGACCAGCACATCCGTTATGAGTCCCAGAAGGAGAAGGCAGAAATAAAGGTTTAGAAAGCTATTTAAACAAATAATGGCCCCAAACACCTCAAATCTGAGAAGGAACTGGACATCCAGATTCAAGAAGCCCAAGAGATTCCAACCAGAATAAATCCAAAGACATTCGGCCAGAGACATATTTTTAAATCAAAATGTCAAAAGTCAAGAGAATTTTGAAAGCAGCAAGAGAAGACTCATCACACACAAGAAAACCTCCATAAGACTTACAATATTGTGATTTATAAGAAACATATACTTGCTTTTTGCCTCCACTTCTGGCACAGAGCTAAAAACGCTGGAAATTCCTAAGTGATGAAAGTCACAAACATGACTGTTATGTTAACAAGGCAACTTTTGGAACCCTAAGGATGGGGACTCATTGCCAGTGGAGCTGATCATGTGATTAGAAGGTCTTAAATTTCAGTCCCATTGTCCAGCTTTCAGGGAAGGATGAAACACTAGAAGTTGAATTAATCACCAATGGCCAATGAGTTTATCAATCATGCCTATGTAATGAAGCCTCTGCAAAAATACAAAAGTGCAGGACTCAGAGAGCTTCTGGGTTGGTGAACACAAGAAGATTCAGTAAGAGTGGAGTGTCTGGAGAAGACATGGAAGCTCCACATTTTCCCCATACCTTACCCTATGCATCACTTTCATCTGTCTCTTCCTGATATATATCCTTTTATAATAAACTGCTGATCTAGTAAGTGAAATATTTTTCTGAGTTCTGTTAGCTACTCCAGCAAATTAGTAGAATTTGAGATGGTCTTGGAAGCCTCTAATTTACAAATTTAAAGATTGCTGGCAAAAGTAAATACAGAGACAAATAGAGACTACTGTAATACTGCAATGGTGGTATGTAAATTGCTTTGAATTCAGGTGTACATGTTATAGAACAAATTATAAAAAATAACTAAATAAAAAAATTGGGTATAGAAGAAATATAACAAAGGCCATATATGACAAACCCACAGCAAACATCATACAAAATGGTAAAATAATGAAAACCTTTCTTCTAAGATAAGAAACAAAACAAGGGTGCCTGCTCTGACCACTTATTCAACAAAGGGCTAGAAGTCCTATCTAGAGCAATTAGGCAAGACAAAGAAATAAAAGGCATCCAAATTGGAAATGAAGAAGTAAAACTGCTTGAAGATGACATGATCTTATGCATAAAAATCCTAAAGATTCAACCCCAAATCTGTTGGAACTAGTCAACTAATTTAGCAAAGTTGCAGGATATTAAGTCAACATGTGGAAACCAGTGGTATTTCTATACACTAACAATGAAATATCTGAAAAAGAATAAAACCACCTCATTCATACCAGCATCAAAAACAGTAAAATACTTAGGAATAAATTTAACAAGGCAGTGAAAGATCTGTACAATGAAAACTCTAATACTTTGATGAAAGAAACTGAAGAAGACACAAACAAATGAGAATATATCCCATGTTCAAGGGTCAAAAGAATTAACACTTTAAATATCCATACTATCCAAAACCATCTATAGATCCAATGCATTCTGTATCAAAATTTCAATGACACTTTTCATTGAAACAAACAAAAAAAAATCCCCAAATTTTTATGGAACCACAAAAGACTTTCAATAGCCAGAGCAATCCTGAGAAGAAAGCCAAAGGCAACACACATCCTGGTTTTAAACTACACTACAAAGATATAGTAATTAAAACAGTATGGTACTAGGAAAAAATAGACACATAGACCAATGGAACTTTTATCCTATATTATACTAAAAAATCAACTCAAAATGCTTAAAAACTTAAATATAAAACTACAATGAAACTATAAAACTCCTAAAAGATAACAAGGGGAAAATTTTCATGGCAGTGACCTTAGCAATAATTCATGAATATGACACAAAAGCAGAGGCAATAAAACCAAAACTAAACAAACAGGACTACATCAAGCTAAAACCATTCTTCACAGCAAAGGAAACAATCAACAGAGTGCAAAGAAAACCTAGAGAATGGGAGGATATATTTGCAACCCTGTTTCTGCTAAGTGATTAATATCCGAAATACATAAGGAATTCCCACAATTCAATAGCAAAAACCAAATAGTCCTTTAAAAAATAGCAAAGGATTTGCATGGATATTTCTCCAAAGAAGATATATAAATGGCCAACAGATATATGAAAAGATGCTCAACTTACCAAATATCAGTGAAATGCAAATCAAAACTACAATGTGGTATATGACCTCATACCTGTTAGGAAGGCCATTATAAATGTACACACACACACACACACACACACACACACACAATAATCTGTGTTGGTGAGGAGGTGAGGATGTCAAGTAATTTGGACCCTTATGCATTATTGGTGGGAATGTAAAATGTTGAGCCACTATGGAAAACAATATGGAGGTTTCTCAAAAAAATTAAAAATAGAACTACCACATATGATTCAGTAATCCCACTTCTGGATATTTATCCAACTGAATTGAAAGTGAAATGTTGTGAGTGGCCCACAAACAGGGGTTCCATGCACTGTCCACTTCTCTCACAGAGCCTTTCTTCCCTACTTTTCCCACATGATCATAGCAAAATGAGATAAAAGGCACATAACCGGTAAGCCAAATTCACCATGAACTCTGAATAAAACTGTGAATAGGTAGGGGTCTCTGGTTCATGGGGAGATTAGGAAGAGCTCATGGTAAGGCTTATGAAAATGTTCATTTATTCATCTCCATGAGGTCTTTTTCCCATATGATACACTCTGTCCCCAGTGCTCTGCAAACGTTCAAAGAAAATTCCTTGAATGAATGAATGAGTGAAGTATCCAGTTTGGAAAAGGGTAACCAAGTAAAAGTACATGTCGTGACAGTACACTGAAATACTAAGAAAACAGTTCTTTATTACTGAAGTATTCATAGATGCTCAGCATTATGAAATCTACAAATTCAGACAATCTCGGTCAATAAAATCTGTAAGTATTCACAAATAATTTTTTCACATATGTATTCTTCATAAAAGGCATTATTAAGACTTGCTAGCTGAATCAGAGAATTAAGAACAACTTCATTTTTCTATAATTTTACCCAATAATAAAGTTCTCAATTCATGACGCTACAAGCTACTAATATATTAAGATATAACCTTAAAGTTTATGGAAAAGACTACCATAGTGTCTGAGATTGTGGACTATACATAACAGGTAATCAACCTTGCCCTGGAAAATCTACAAACAAATTTATACTCATATTTTAAGCTTAAACCCCAATCTTATTTAAAGATTAAATACATCCAGTGGTCTAGTGGTTTGTGTTCTGTAAATCTTTCTTTAAACAGTATCAAATGAGTTAGTTAATCCTCACAATTCATGCATTGTTAGGATTGTCCAGTATTTTAATCTCAAGTAAATAACCATATTTAATCATGCCAGGAGCTATTACAAGTCTTTACCATTCTTCCTTAAATCACTTAGCTGGACTCTCCCACTGATTTTTAACAGATGGCCTAGCCTCCTACCTCACAGAGAAAATAGCACAAAATCTACCTCCTTTATTATCTGCATGTTCCTGAGCTTTCTCTCCTTCCTTTCTGTCTCAGAGTCTGCCTTGCCTTTCTTCCAAAGATAACACCTTTATCTGTATGCTTGATTTCATCTTCTCCTTCCTCCCCACCTCCCTCTCTTTATGTGTTCTTTCAATAAATGTTTATTGAGTGCCTTCTAGCAGGATATTCTAAGCAGGTGGATAAAGTGTTAAGACAGCCCCTTTCCTCACGGATTTTCCATTTTGTTGTGTGTCCTCCTTTTCAACACTCACCTCCTTTTTATTTTTAATATATCCTTTTAGTGGCTCTTCCCTTTCACCTTACAAACCTTTTCAACTAACCCCTTATATTTAAAATGCATCTGCTTATTTTGCTGTCCTTGAAGGCATGTATATCCTTCCCTTACTGCTATAGTTCTAGAATGAGCTGCAGTTTGTTTCTACTTTCACTGCTTTTTATTCTTCAGTGCACAATTTTGCTTTTGTTCTCTATACTCTAGTGAAACACTATTTATCCTCAGCTTTTGACATAGTCTTTCTTCCTTTGAATTCTCATGAATTCTAGGACAGAATGTATTCTTTTTGACTACACTTTTTGCTCCTACTTCTTTCTCTGTACCCTTTCTGCTCAACTCCAAAAATTTCTACTTTCACCTTGTTTATCATTCTACCCATTTTTCCCTGAAACAACTTACCCACACACATAGGTGTATGCTAATGACTCCAAAATTCTGTGTTCAGATTCTCCTGAATTCCTTATCTGCATTTCAAGTACCCAAAAGACATTCTCATTTAAATGCCCACTGGCATCATGTACTAAGAGATGGTACTTATTACAACAGAGTAGCATACAGAAAATTTCAGTGGTTTAATGAAAAAGTACTTTTCTTGCTCAGATAAAGTCTAGTTGGTGGTGGCAGGGGCAGTGTGATACAGAGGCAAAGGTGTGGTTCTGAGACATGTTTTTGAACATTCTATCATTTCTATTATGTGTCTTCCAAGGTCATCTAGTCAGCAGATGGGAACAGTTCACTGGAAGATGTGGAAGGTTTTTATGCACCAGTTCTAGAAGTGGTAAAGTTCACTTTTACCCATATTCCACAGAATTCAGTCACATGGTCCAATGCAGATGCAAAGGGGGCTGGGAACAATAGTCCATGGCTGCACAGCTACATCATAGGAACATTTACCCTATATAAGGGCAATGCAAATTTTTGTAGACAGTTAACATTCTCTGCCTCAGAAGTCATGGGTGACTACTGTAGAAATAAACTTTTGTTTCTTGTTAGTTGAATACGGACTGACAAATACGGAAGTGGAGATTATTATGGTGCTTCTCTTTCTGGAAGCACGAGGATGGTGTACAAGTGCTAATTTAATGTTCACAGAACCAAAACTTGGCTGTTAAGGGAAAGAAAGAGCTTGGGAAACAACTGCCCCATCTGCCTTCTAAATTTCCCTTAATCTAAACTTTAACAAAATGTTGCATGTTTCTCTTTAATTCATCATTTTTTCCTCTTTAAATTTATAAAGTTAGTTTTATAGCAATACAAGTAACAGATTAATGTTTCTAAGATTCGGTTAATCATTTTATTCTCTGTGTTAAGGCATTCAGCAATTTTCCCAATTTTTCTAAGATAAAGTACAAGAGCCTATTACCTCAGAAAAGCCTTACCATAGGACTCCAGCCAACTTTAACTGCCTCTCACTGAACTTGTTTGTCAGCCATCAATTCAGCATCACTCTAGCCTCACTAATGTCTGAAGAAGCTGGAAACAAAGAGAATGCTGGGAATATTCTTCCCCATGTGGTGTTGAATTAGAATCTACCATTGACTGGTGTCACACAAGATTTGGAAGGTAAATATAAAAAGAGAGCATTATTTCTCAAATATGCAAGCAGACGTTTGGGTAGCCATGAGACTTGAAGCATGTTCTGAGTGGGCTCTTGAGAACCATTCCATAGATACTCTGCATAAGATAGTCTTTATCTCCCTAAGGTCTTCCAATATGAGTATAAACTTCTAATTCCCTGAATTAAACATTTCAAACTTGCAATATAGGGAGTGGCTGAGGTTTTCCTGAACAAACCTTGACAGGCATACCTGTGCAAGTGGTCACTCATCCCTTAGGCTCCAAACCAAAATTCTTGTCAGCACCAAAATCCAATTCATTGATTTGATATGTGCTACTCTTTGTGCATGGCCTGCCTTTTTGCTGATGTTTTGCTTGATAAGCCCCTGTTCATCTATCAGATTCAAATACCATCTTCTAATTGAGGCTTCTCTCGGTTATTGACACAATCTCTTTGGGAAGAACAAAACATCTTGCTGATACCTCTTACATGGTATTTTTAACATTGTTTATATGTCCTCATTTTGTTGAAAGGAAATTATGTTTTATTATACTTTGTGGCCTCAGTTGAAAACACTGTTATAGACATTCAATAATGTGTGAAATGTTACAGTTTGAAATAAAATGCCATCAATATAAAGCACATTTTTTTTCATAGCACACTCTTGAAAGCATACTCAACACACTTCTGTGTGTTGCCCTATCCCAGGAATTTCCAGTCAGCTACTTAAAAGAAAGACAGAAAAACATTAATCTGATTAGCCTTCTGCTTGGGTTTTAGGTTCCACGAGAAACTTTATCCAGATCAAATATAGTAAACAAAAGTTACTACAACCACACATTCAATTGATTCATTCAGTAAATACAGCATTTTCTGGCTATTGACTTGGCCAGGGATGTCCTGGGCACTTGAGCAGACTGATGACGCAAGATGAACATGTTCCTTCCCCTCCTGGAGCTTATAGTTAGGGCTTTGGTTGAGGAGGGAGGAGAAAACAAATAAAAAATTAACATGTAGTACAGTATAAGAGTATGTGCTATGAAGAAAGAGCAGAGCAATAGGACAGAAGAGTGCTGGTGGCAGCAGATGGAACACACTCTTCCACTGTGATGAGCAGCCCTTTGTGGCTAGTTCGGAAAGTGAGGGAATAAACCATGAACTCTTCTATGGAAAGAGCATTCCAAACAAACAGACTAGGAAGGCCCTGGGGCAGTGGAACCTAGAGTGTTCACAGAACAGCAAGAAGGTCAGTGTGGCTCCATCTGGAGGTAGGAGGTGAACTGGAGAGGTGGGCAGGGGCCAGATCAATTAAACTTGCAACTGGAGTCAAGAGTTGAGCAAGGCTTAAATTACTAAGACACCTGTGACAGGACTTTAATTAAGGCCATGCTCAGTGTTCCTTACTCCTCCTGAGGAGTGAAAATAAATTAGCCAATCTAGAACAAGTGAAAAACAAGATAGTTACTCCTGGTGTCAATTGTTCTATTTGTTATGCTATCTATTTTCTTAAAGAAATTATCTTTTTAAAAAATCTCATTTATCCCGAAGGACTCTGCATAAACTGAAGTTAAATGAATGTGAGTGCTTTTATAAAGCTGGGGGAAATACTTCTCAGCCTAAAAGTCCCATTAGTACTGGTTTATAGCAGAAAACTTCTCAAGCAACTATATTCATTCTGTTTGCATCAGAGTTAATAGGACATTCCATTAAGTTAAAAAACGATTAGCATTTATCCCTTTAACTGTTTCTCTTGCACTCTCTCCATGCTTCCTGAAGTATCTATATAATGAAAATGATTCCATTTTATTTAATTTCATATATTTCTTTGACTGAAAATGAAAGCCAATTAAAAAAATCCTTGACATTTATTGCATCAGTGTGGCAGACACTGTACTGAGAGGTTTACATGCATCATCTCACTAAACTCACAATAACCCTATGAGATAAACGCTATGATTATTCCACAATATCACATGTCAGAAAAGGAACCGAGGTTTAGGGATTCAATATGTTGCCAAAGTCACACAACCAGTATTTAACAGAACTGGGTATCTCACGGGCTATCCAACTGCCTCTGTGATGGTGATTAACTTCAAAATATGATAAAAGTTTTGCCTATTAGAGGATGAAGGAAAGTGGCATCATTATTCAGGAGTTCCCGTACATTAATGAAATATATATTGGAAAGAGGTAACTTACTAACTGTATTGCTATATAACATAAGCTCTGGCCAAGAACCTATCATTACAAAGTTTGGGTGCTTCTGTGTATAAAACATTTCATGGGTTTTTAGAAGTGGGAAAGTCTTTCTACTTCATACCAAATTACAAGACTCTTTATAAGTAAAACAAATTGCTCATATACCAAAAATGAAATTAATAATAGGATGTAATTCAGACAAGTGATAAACTACTCTGGTACTCAGGTCAAATCTTAACAGGACAGTGACTACCTAGCCAACATTAAAAGGCACAGCCACTTTCAAGAGTGAAAACATGAACAACAAGCACTGCCTTGGAGAGGATAAAGAGACCTACATCGAAAGCAAACCTAGACCATTCTTTGCCAGGAATGAAAATTAAGCTGTAACTCACAAGTAAACTTGCTAGAAAAAAAAATTTCAATATTTGAATGACACTACAAATTCCCACTGACCTATTTCAAGTAAACTATCACTACTTCCTAGTAATATTTTTATCTAGCAGACTATGGAGAGCAGCTGTTCTCTTTTCTTGGTAAGCCTTGAAATAAAACAATCTCCTCTGCAAATTCAGTGCCATAATCAGGACTGCAGCTTCACTGAGTCTGGAGGTCTTCTGGAACTTGCCTTAGCATCTGCCCTCATCCCAAATTGTGGAGAGGTATAGTCCTTCTGCTGGTTAAGACCCTGGGGCCACAGCATAAACACCCTTCAAAAAGGTGATATCAAGATTCCAGATAAACATGTGCTGTAAAAATTTTCCACCAGATCTGCACTAAAAGAAAGTTTAAGGGAAATTTTTGGATACAGGAAAATTATACCAGATGGAGACTTCAAATCTACACAAAGGAATGAAGATCACCAAAATAGTACATAAGAGTAAATAAAATAAAAAACTGTACTCATTTTTAAGACACTTAAAAGAATATTGGTCCTGTGCTCCTCGCTGTTCCACATACAGCCATATGTTGTCATGCAATGCCAGCCTCATCCCTGAGACACATGGCAGTTAAGGTCAGAATAAACATATTTGTCCATGTTGGGTGCCTACCTAGACACTAGAGCTGCTTTTAACTCCAACAGAGGAGACTGTCATCATTAATGACTCCTTCTTTGCCTAAACTACATGGTCTAGGTGTTCCAGTGTTATTTCACACATGGTAACTTCAGTGGCACAGTCAAGACTGAGAATGAGAAGCTTGTCAACAATGGGAAGGCCATCTGTCTTTCAGAAGCAAGATGCTGCCAACAACAAATGGAATGATGCTAGTGCTGAATAAATTGTGGAATCCACTGGATGTAGGGCTCACTTGAAAGACAGAGCCAAAAAGTGTCATCATTTCTGTCCCTTCTTCTAATGTCTGCATATTTATGATGATCTCATCCTCAACAGTTTCCATCCCAGACTCCCTGAACCATGCGAAATAAAATGACAACTTTCTCAAGATTATCAGCGACACCTCCTGTACCAACCATTGCTTTGCCTCCTGGAAAAAAGTCATCTAGGATCATAGCATCATGGAGGGACCAGAGTCACTGACATTCAGACTGCAGATAGCCCATCTGGGAAACTGGCATGACAGTGTGGGGCTGCCCAGAACACAATCCCTCTATCTATGGAGCTGCCAAGGTTGTAGGTAAGATTGTTCCTAAGTTGAATGGGAAATTTATTGGCAGGGCTTTGTGTCCCAACCCACAATGTGTTGGTTATGGATCTGACCTACCATTTGGAGAAAGCTCCAAGTATGATGACATCAAGAAGGTGATAAAACAGGTGTCAGAGGGCCCTCTCAGGTGAATCCTGGGCTACACTAAGAACTAAGATATCTCCTGTGACTTTAACAATGACAACTACTCTTCAACCTTTGATGCTAAAGGTAGAATGCCCTCAAAATAACCACTTTATCAAACTTATCTGACATTAATATGATGATAAATTTGATTACAGAAACACGGTGGTGTATCATATGATCTGCATAGCCTCTAAAGAGTAAAAGTCCCTGAACAACCATTCTTAGTTATAGCATGAGAAGAAGAGAGACAACTTCTGCTGCAAGGGAATCCTTGCCCCAACTCAATCTCCTAACACACTGAGAATCTTCCATCCTCAATATTATTTCCATCCCATACTCCTTAAATAAGGGGAGCAGCTTAGAGAGCCCTATATTGTTATATGCCATCAGTATATGACATCAACAAAAAAGTTAATTTAAAGCAAAAATAAAAACAATATGCTGGGATTAGTAAGTTTTACGGTAGAGTTTGTAAATGTATGATGCAGACAACACAAAGAATAGAAGGGAGGAATGGCAGAATACTGTCATAAAGTAAAAAGAGATGTAATATTTGAAAGCAAACTGTGATAACTTATATAACATATATAAACACTAGACACAGAGCAATCACTAAAAAAATAGAGATGTAGATGATAAGTTGAGTTGAAATAAAACAATATTCAGTAATACTCAACCAAAAAGATAATAGGAAAAGAAGAAAACAAAACAAAACCCTGAAACAAGTAGAAAACATAGAGCAAGATCATAGATTTAAACCAGTAACACTGATAGTTACAATAAAGATAAGTGGGCAGATAATTATAATAAAAAGTAATGGATAGATTTTTTTAAAAAGGATGGGGAAAAGATATATTAAGCAATCAATCATTAAGTATAAGAGACTTGGAATAGCCCTATTAATATCACACAACATAGACTTCAGAACAAGGAATATCATTAAGGAGATAAAAACAGACCTTTCATGTTGATAAAGGGGTAAATCATTAGCAAGACATAATAATCCTCAATGGACACACAGCCAAGAACAGAGTTAAAAAATAAATAAATAAAATAACAGAACTGATAGGAGAAACAGAAAAGCTTGCAATTACAGTTGGGAAATTATAAAATTTCTCTCTCAGTAATTCATAAGAAACTAGATAGAAGATCACTAAGGATACAAACAACTTACACAACATTCTCAGTGAACTAGATCTAATCAGTAGTTATCAAACCCTTTAACCAACAATAGCAGAATATATATTGGCACTGGAAAAGTTAATGCCAATAAACCAAGTAGACTTCAGATATAAAGTAAGTCTCAATTTTCTTGATAGAGTCAAATTTTATACTCAGCAACAACAGCTAACATTTTTGGTTGTGATAAGTATATATAACAAAGTTTACCATTTTAACCATTTTTAAGTGTGCAGGTCAGTGTACATTCACATTACTAAAATTTTAATATTAAAATAAATCAAAATTATGTTCTCTGACAATAAGGGATTTAAATAAGACATCAATAACAAAAAGATAGCCAGAATGTCCCCCAATATGGAGAAATTAAACAAAATATGTCTAAATAAGCCACAGGTGAAAGAAGAGATTACAAGAGAATTTAGAAAATATTTTGAACTAAAAAAATGAAAGTATAACTTACCAAAACTTTAGTTGCAGCTAAAGTAGTGTTTAGAGGGGAATCTATAGCTTTAAATGCTTATATAAGATAAGAAGACCTAATATCTATAACCAGAGCTTCTGCTAAGGAAGTGAGAAAAAAGGAAAATTAAATCCAATGAGGTAGGAAGAAGAAAAAAATAAAGCTAAGAGTGAGAATTAGTAACACAGAAAATGAACCCAAAATAGAGAAACTGATGAAAGATTTGAAAGGATCAATTAAATTCATCTTCCTAGGCCAATCAAAAAAAAAAAGATATAAATTACCACTATTTTGCAAAATAAATAAGGAATATCACTGTAGAAGCTACTGATGTTAGAAGGGATTATAAAGGAATATTATGAACAATCTTACCCAGTAAATTTGATAACATAAATGAAATGAGAAAATTATTTGGAAGACACAAATTATTAAGCCTTACTCAAAAATAAATAATAAAATTAAGTATATACTTGGGTTATTTATGAAAATAGAGTTTGTAATTTAAAATCTTCCTACAAAGAGAATTCCAGTTCCAAAAAATCCTAATTTCATTTAGATCATTAGGTGAGCAGATCAAATCCAGCAATGTCAAAATATACCACAACCAAGGATAACTTATCCAAGAATGTAAGGTTGATTAAACATTTAAACATAAATATAATGTATGAAGAGAAAAAGCATATGATCATCTGAACAGTTGCAGAAGTGACAAAATCCAATACCTATACATGACTTAAAAGAAAAAAAACCATCAGCAGATAGAAATAGGAAATTTACTCAACCCAACAAAAGGATACTTTGAAAAACCTATAGCAATTATCATACTTAGAAAATCTAAATGCTTTCCCCATGATACTAAAACAAGACAAATATCGCCCCTCTCACCACTTCAATTCAATGTTATATTGTAAGTTCTAGTAAGAATAAAAACCTAAGATATATAGCTGTCTACATGACACAATCATCTATGGAGAAAGTTCTGAGGAATCACCTAAAAAGCTAATAAATGATATTACCAAGAATTTAGGGTGTAAGGTCAAAATATATAAATCAACTATATTTCTGTATGCTAGCAATGAACAATTGGCAATTTTTAAAATTTATGTTAAAAATATGAAATACATATGTAAATATATACCATTCAAAAATATGAAATAATCTTGGGAAAATATGCCAAAAAATATATAAGACCTGTACACAGAAAACTATAGAAGATCTCTCAGAGAAATAAAAGAAGACCTACACAATGGGAGATAAAAATTGTTAGCTGAATAGAAGACTCAAGATTGTTAAATTGTCAGTTCTACCCAGTCAAAATCCCAGAAGGTTAGTCAGTCTATAGGTAATCTGAAAATTTTTATGAAAATGTAAAGAAATAACAATGGCCAAGCAATTTTGGGAAACAAAGATAGAATATAAAACTCAGATATAGACTCATACATACATAGTGAATTAATTTTCAATATAGGTAACAAGGTAATTAAATGGGGAAAAAAAGTATTTTCAAAAATGGTGCCAAAACACCTAAATATCCATATGGAAACAATTGAAATAACTGTCACTGACACCCATACA
This sequence comes from Manis pentadactyla, assembly GCF_030020395.1. Lineage (NCBI taxonomy): Eukaryota > Metazoa > Chordata > Mammalia > Pholidota > Manidae > Manis > Manis pentadactyla. The sequence goes on along the minus strand of NC_080019.1, from coordinate 138,014,682 downwards.
CAAATAACTCAAAATGGCTTATCAGTCTAGCTGTGAAATTTCCAGGAAAAAAAAAAACAGGCAGAAATCTTTGCAAGCTTGGAGAAAGCAGAGATTTCTTAATAGGACACAAGCATGAATGAACTACAATAAAATTCTGATATACTGACTTCATTTAAAATAAAAACTCTTCAATAAATACTGTTAAGAAATGAAAGGACAAGCTAGTCAGATAATACATATATTTGACAAGAAACTTATATGTAGAATATTTAAAGAGCTCTTAAATTTAAAAATAAGAACACATATATAGATACACAATTTAAAATGCCCAAAAGGTTTAAATATACACTTTACGAAAGAAGATATACAAACGGCCAATAAGCACTTTTACGAAAAGACGCTTAATACTAAGCTGACTACATAGACTAGAAAGACTAAATTTAAAAGACAATACCAAGTGATAAGGAAGGTGCAGAACAACTGGAATTCTACACTGTTGGTAGGAACATAAAATGGTACACCTACTTGGGAAAACAGTTTGAGAGTTTTGTAAAAAGTTAAACATAAGCCGATCATGTGACCCCAAAATTCCAGTCTTCGGTACTTATCTAGCAGAAATGACAATATATGTCCACAAAGAGCTGTTCCTGAATGTCCATAAGCAGCTTTATTCTCACAGTTTCCAAAGCCTAGAAAGAACCAAAATGTCTAATCACAGGTAAATAAACAGATTGCAGTATACACATACAATGGAGTATAAGTCTGCAGCAAAAAATAAAAATAAAAATAAACTACGGATATAATAACAACATAGATGAAAATATGCTGAGCAAAAGATAACACAGAAGATGGCATATACTTTAATCCCATTTATGTAAAATTCTAGAAAAGGCAATGATATTTTACTGTGAGGTATTTCACTGGTTGCCTGGGACAGGAGTAAGAGGAACTACTGGAGGGATACATGGGTACTTTTTGGGAGATGATGGAAGTGTTCAGTGTCTTGATTTTGGTGGTATGCATGAGTTATACATTTGTTAAAACTTATTATACTAAACAATTAAAATGGTCCATTTTATTGCATGTAAATTATACTTCAGTAAAAGGTGAAGGGGATAAAAAAAACAGTCAGGAGGCCTTTCTCCAACCTTGTGATCATCTAATCCCCTCTTCTCACTTTAGTTCCCAGAAAACTCCTATCTTTCCTCCCATGTTCCTGGTATTTACCATTTGACCTTATTCTCTTAAGAAGGCACTCCTTGCCTCTCACATTCCCAGGTATGGTGATGATCTTACCATCACCACAAACCCTGACCCCAGATCACTCTGGAAAGTACAAATATAGACTTTTCAACTTTGCCCTAATTCTCAAATAGACTAGAGCACTTTTCATTTTCCTATTTTTGTTTTGTTTCCCATTTTTATTAGACTTAACTATAAGAAAAGAGAAGTAGTGATGATAGCCAAAAATGTAGAATATTATGTAGTTATCAAATTTTTCACAGAGTACTGAAATATGCTATCCACCCTAAGGTTTATTGTAAATGATCTAAGTAATAAGCAAGATGCTAAATATTTACCTTTGGAATCAGTCCAGTGCTGAGTGCCCTGGATGTTAGGACAAGTTAGTAGATATTGGTCTTTCTGTGTATCTGGTATGTTCTGCTTTGTCTGGTAAATTCTTATTCCCTCAAATATCAGGATGTAGTAAAGGTTTTAAATTAAAGAAATTTAAAAGGTTAACTGAAGTTAAACATCAGTTCCGGCACTTATGTATATGAACCACAGGCAAGTAGCTTTAGATATAATATGGCTGGGCTGCCTCCTTAGAGATGAGCAAATTTACCTTTCATGGTTGCCAGAATTTCAGATTGTCCATTACGTCCTTCTTGTCATCTCCTACTCTTTTATCCATTGCAGGATTCCATGTCTTCATACTGGAAGTCCTAGCATACATAAATCTTGGCATCATAGTATACTGCATGCATCTAATAGAGAAGCTTGCAACTAGGCAGTAGATTTAGAACTGATACACTGGAAGAAATGAATGACTTAAAATTTCTAAATAGATAGGTAAATGATGGAAGCAAAATTTAATAACATTACTTTCCAGAGATCAGAATTTTCCAAGAAGCACTCGATTTGGTAAGGTTCTTAAATATATATTTTCATATATTATGTTTTTAGAAAAGGGGAATGAAGAAAAAAGAAAAAAAACAAATATACTTATCGCTGCCATATGTTTCTTTCTGAGGAATAACAATAAGCATACAAGCTCCTACTTGAAAATCTTCAGTGCTTCCCCATTTCCTAGAAATCAAAGCCTAAACTCAAGCATCTGACATTCAAGACTTTTCATATTCTCACCTAAGCCTACTTTCATCTATGTGTCTTATGCTGCATTAAAATTAAAATACTCATTGTTTCTCATAAACATCCTATGCTTTTCCATCTCTGACATTTTGCTCATGGATCTGATCTTCTAGAGTGTCTTTTCTTCCATCAAAACTCATAATGTAAATCCTTCCTTCCAATCCAATGTCACCGCCTCCATGAATCTGACTTCCCACCACCTCCTAAATTAGAAGTTTGTACTTTTCCCTCAGAATCCCTACAACCCTTTGTACATTCCCTGCTCTAATATCCAAGAATCTCTGCTTCTTGTGAATATCTTCCTAGTTCTCATGGGAATAATAATTGATGGATGAATGAAGATTCTATGGTTCTTTGAAACCGGCACTTGTACTGAGAACTTTCTAATGTCAAATCCTTATGGATTAACATGTGTCACTTGTAGTCTACATAAGAGAATTGTTATTCTATGTAAGAGAATCACGTATTTTCTTTTTGAATTTAAGCTCCTCATTACCATCTAGTCTGTTGATCATTGTTTATAAAGAAATAGAAAGTATATACATTTATGCATATTATTCACAGTTGAAATTCTTCTTCCATATTACTTTCAAGTGTGTGAAATAATGGATGGTGCCAGCAGTCTTTTCTTTATAGGGATGCAAGCAACAGCCTATTTTATAGTTGGCAGCCATGACATGTACCCACATCGTCCATTACAGGGTACAACAACTTCAAAATTTATATGGTGTACTGATTAGTTTTGGTTACTATGGAAACAAACAACCATAAAATCTACATAGTTTGCAACGATGAACATGCATTTCTCATTCACAGGTTTGATAGTTGTTGCAACTCTGCTCAGCTCTGCTTATATACATATCTTCTTACTCTGGGACCCAGGCTGATGGAGAACTATTTCTGCTATTGTACAGATAAAGTCACGTGGTCAACCTTAACAATGACATGTGAAGTACATTTTGCCTAGTGGGAAGTACTGGCTGTCACATGGCAAAAGGAATGGATGTATATCTCTTGGGGGGAGGGGGTACATAATTGGGAACAATAATAAAAAAAACCACCATAAGTGTAACTAAGAGTGGCCCCATTCTGCAGAGCCAAACTATCGTCTCTCCTGCCACTCTTCTCAAGCCACCTATAGCTTTACATGGGGGAAAAAGAAATCACCACTCCTTTAATATATCTGCATAAGCAGTTAAGTTCATTCAACTCCAAAATGCAAGCTAAACACATATGGAAAGAGATAATAAGGCAGTTTCTGGAAAGAGAACTTGGGGTTGTGGCTTGCCTGCCATTCATCAGATGCCCAGAATCAGTTACACAGCAAATACTGGAGCCTGGATGGATGGCAAAAAAAAATCTGGGTGAATCAGGAAAAGAGCCTAAATACTCTTTCATTCTTCTGTTCTGAATGAAAAATATACACAATTTAAATGAAACAAAATTCCTCAGCTAGCTAAGTGTCAAATCCTTTGATAAGCCACTAATTGATATATTGAATTTACTACTTCTACCAAGTCTTCAAATCTTACTATACATGGCAACTGGTCATAGAGATAACCCAACTGTGACCTTCCTTAAACAGCCTATTGCAAACAGTCCCAGTTCTAGTCAATTCCTTTTTTGTAAACAAGAGAACTGAGGAGTCCTAAATTGTGAAAGAACAGTTCTAAAGCCCAGGCTTGGATGCAGATGAATAGCTTTGTAAAGGTGCACTCTAGACATGAAATAGCATAAAGGTAATTCTAGTACCTTTTTAAATATCCTCAATAGGGCCTCCTTCTAATTTGCTATAGAGAGATTCAGAACCTTGAAGGACTGGCCAAACAGGCTCAATGCTTTATGGAGAAAGTCATTGGAAAATATAAGCAAATGTCTGCCTAGACCAGGACCTTCTGCCATTTATACTAAGTAATCATTAAAATAAGAACTTTTATTGTGTTTATAGGCTAGTATCACAGAAATCACCATCCAAGGCAGGGGCTCTATCCCCAAGAAATAAGGTAAGGTAACAAATCTCAGTTTGTCAAAAAGTAAGGATAACCACTTTCCCTGTGTGGAAGCCAGTCTCCAAAACAGCTCCCAATGATTCCTGCCTCCTGCCATTCACACCCCTGTAAAATCTCCTCCTGCTTCATGCCAGAGTTGGTATGCATGACTGACTGAACACAGCAGCAGTGATAGAGTGCAATTTACATGATTAAGTTAAAAATCTTATAGCTTCTGCCTTGGGTCCTCTTGGGTCAGTCAATGGTCAATCTAGGGGAAGTCAGCTTCTGTGTTGTGAGCTACCATGTAGAGAGCACAATATGACAGGGAACTGAGAGAGGACTCTGGCCAACAATGCAAAAGCCTATCAGGAACTGAGACATGCTAGAAGCTGTGTGCATGAGATCAGAAGCAAACTCTACCCTACTCAAGCCTTAAGATAAGACTGTAGCCTTAGCCATCAGCCTGACAGCAGCTACACAACAGACCTTAAGCCAGAACCAGCCAGCTATGCCACTCCTAGATTCTAATGCTCAAAACCTGTTAAATCATGTCTGGTTTTTTCAAGCTGCTAGGTTTTAGAGTAATTTATGTAGCAGTACATAATTAATATACCTTCACTGTTAAAGTTGTGCCTGTTGAACCTTATTCTTCAAAGGACAAAGGAAAAAAAATGAACCTTTTTACTTTTTTACTTTCTGGCTTCTAATTTTTCTTTAGCATCAAATTAATATCAATATTTTATAATATACACCTTTGTAATTTCTGAGAGCATTAGAAATCTTGTATGTATATACATGAAAATACCAGGGTCAATATCTATCATTATAAAAGTTCCCTTTGTACAGTGGGAGGTTAAAATTCTGCTTCTAGTGATACATAATTCACCTTACTGGCAATTAGCCTTTAATATGAAATGATAAGACTGTGTTCTTTTTGCTTCTGTTAGACTAACACAACAGGCACCAAACTTTTTCATTTGTTTAACAATTGCAATAGAAAAAAATCTAGTGTAATATTTATGCCACCAGATGTTAATAATCAGGATTATTTTGATCTAATCACATTTGATAACTCTTTAAAGCAAAAAGTTCTTATTAAGATTATTTCATTGATATATAAAAGACAAAAACAGCTTGAAAGTAAAATGGAAAAGAAATCGCAAAATGAATACTTTAGTTGTTATTAAGATATACTAAAATTTCAGTTACAACTTGGTAAAATCTAACCCTTATGTTACAAAAATTTGAGAATTTAGCTTTATGTATACAATATAAGATAGTTTAAATATACTTTTCCTCTGGTTATACTGACTCAATTACCAGGTGTCAGATTTCATCAAATTGTTTGGTTAAGAGTTACGATACACCACGTGTGTGCACTTAGACATACTTGAGCACAGCCTTTATTATTATAAATTGGAGGAAGCAGAAGCTTTTAAAATTACAACTAATTGTCCACGGTTAGTAAATAGCAGAGGATTTACATACAACTTGTTTTGCTCTCGAAGCCCTTTTAACTACTGGGCTAGACTGTGGTCTTCTACTGGATAGCTGAGAATCTGCTTCTCCATTCTAATAAATCATTCTTTCATCTGAACTCCTAAAGCACTAAATACAGTTTATAGATTAGTGTAGAAAGAAGAGATTTTAAAAATCTGTGATTGAGCCCCAACTCTGCCATAAAATCCTGTCATATCTATGAATCATTAAAGTATCAATTTCCTTATTTATAAAGTAAGGTGGCTTAACAAAGTAATTTTTTCATTTTATTAGTCCATACAAGTATGTCTTACCTAATTAATTGTAAGGATCTTGAAATCTAGAGCTATATTTAATGTCTGCTTATTACCTACAAAAGTAGAAGCAGCTCAACAAATACTACAGACTGTCCATGAATTCTTAACTTACAAAGGAATAAAACACTAGCCTCCACATTAGTAGACTTTATCTATCACAAGTCCCCTTTTCTGTTTTTCTATTTCTTTCACCATAGGAATGCATCTTTTTCACTGATTTGTTGCTATATATAATATTAAGGTCTAAGAAACTTTTGTAATTTTCTACTAAATGTATGTATACTATTTAAGTGGAATTTTGGTTCCCAGGTGCTTAATGATTTTCATGATTATTTCTCTAATTTTGTGTCGAATCTGTTCTTAAAAAACTGTCAAAGCCAAATTCTGACTTCCAGAACCATCTATTATTTGACAGTTTACGAGACAAAATCATTAAATGCTTTCCTAAGCACAAAATAAACAATGTCATAAAATAAACTGCCAGTGTCAATCTGTAATATAATCTTATCAGAACAGGTAAGGTTAATTAAGAAGAAGCCCATCCTTCTAAATTCAAATAGGTTTAACATAATAAAGAATAGGTCAGTTCTAGGCATTTGACAAGAACATGAATCTATATAATAGTGACTGAATATTTGGCAATGATGTCAAAAAGTTAAGGTCACCAAACATGACAAAGATCAGTTGTAAGTTTCAAATGTAAATTATATATAACTGAAAAAGTGGAAAATTATTTTCATATGATTTTACAGGTACTTATTGATCTAAACCTTTCAAAGCCAAGTTCAAAGCATATTTCTCTGTCCATTGTTATGACATGAATTACTGAGTAATAACCAGTATTAAAGAAGGAAGATAAAAATGCCTGTCTTTATAGAAGGTCCTCAATGACTAATTTAAAAAATTTACCAAATATTTAATAATTTCAGTTACAAAAGTAACAATAGTTCTAAATGTTAAAAAGTAGTATTCACATTTAATATTTTTAATGAATATACAAGCTTACCAACCCACTTAAAAAAATCCTTCCAAATATCTGCAAAATAAACAATATTTTAATATGTCACATGACAGCTATTTTGCTAGGCATTTTACATGCATTATTTCATTTTAAATGTACAATAACCATATTAAGTATCATTATCTCCATCTAACTAACACAGTTGACACCTTTGACAAACTGATTTGTACTAGTTCTCTAAAATTGTTTCTATCTCTTAGCTATGCCTGAAATGCATTTTCCTCCATCAAACCTCATACTGTAGATCCTTCCTTTTTGAAGGTCTAATTCAAATGTCAATTCCCCCATGAATCTGACTTTCACCACCTCCTGACACCAGAAGTCTGCACTCTTTCCTCAGAATTCCCATAATCCTTTATATGTTTCTTCCTCCAAAATCTAAGAATTTGCCTCTTCCCACTAATAGCTTCCTAGTCCTCATGGGAATAATAATTGATGGATGAATGAATGAACGAAGATGCCATGGTTCCTCCAAATAGATACTTAACTAAGAACTTCCTAATGTCAATACTTATAATCCTGTAATTATTAACATGTATCACGTTTCTCTTTTTGAACTTATGCTAGATATTTATTAGAATTATGAAAAATCATACATGAAAAGTAACTAATACAGCCCTACAAAAAATTGCTCTATAGAATTTTCCTATAAAGCTTAAAAGCAAGCCTCAATTTTTCCTAATAAAGCTTAACAGCAAGTCTCAGAATGATGAATGACATACTCTAGAAAATTAACAACTTGAACAAATTCAACACTCTATTAACAATGATCATAAAATCAAGACACTCAGTAGTGTAAGCCCAGCAACATGGATCCTCCAATAAAAAAATCACTCACAATGCATATAAGAAAAATCAGTAAATAGGCACAGATCCCAAAATGAAAAAAAAAAAGACTGTAAAGCAGTGGTTCAAAATATATTGAAGGATTTAAAGTAAAATATACATATAATTAGTAAACAAATAGGCAATCTCAACAGAGAAATGAAAAGTATTCTATAGAACACATTTAGACAATTGGTAGAAAAGGATCATTAAACTTAAAAGGTGGGCACTAGAAACTACCCAAACAGAAGCATTGGAACTGTTAGAACTATCAGACAGAATTTTTTAAAAACAATGATTAATATATTAGTGCATCTACTGTAAAAGGTGGAAAACATGAACAAAGAGATGGGGAATTTCAGCAAACAAAAGAAATGTGAATTTTAAGAGTTGAGAGAAATGCTTTAAATAAAAGTCAATGGTAATAGTTTTGAAGAATGACTGAGAGATTCATCAATAGATATGACATGGTCAAGAAAAGAATCAATAAATCTGAAAATAAATCAATAGAAATAATCCAAGCTCAAACACAAAGGTAAAAGAGAATGAAAAACAAAAACAAAAGAGAGCATCAAAAATCAATAGGAAAATATAAAATAATCTAACATAAGCCTAACTGGAATCCCAGAAGAAGGAGTAAAGAGAAAAAGGGGCAGGGGAAAAAACACACACCCAGGCACATCAAATTCAAATAACTGAACATCAACAACAAGCAAAAACACTGAGGACATCCAGAGGGAAAAAAAGAAATTATATACAAAGAAACAAAAGTGAGAATTATAGTAGAAGTTTTGACAAAAACTATGCAGGTCAGTAGCAGAAAGAATGGAGTGGCAGAAAGAAAATAACTGCTCAGCCAGAAAAAAACACGTTTATCAAAAATAACTGTCAAAATAAAGGATATTTTTTCAGATTAAATAAACATTACCAATACACCTGAACTATAAGAAATAGTAAAGTTCTTCAGCAAGAAGAAATATGACATAAGACAAAAATTTAGATCTACAGAAAAAAATGAAAATTGACATGGTTAAAATAAAGATAAATATAAAATATATTATTTTCTTATTAACACTAAAAAGGATAACTGATTGTCTAAAGCAAAAGTCATCAAGCTTTTCCTTTAAGGATCAGGCAGTAAATATCTTTGGTTTTGAGAACCAAGGTTCCTATCCATAATTACTAAGCTATGTCCTTGTAGCATGAAAGTAGCCATTAGTTATACATAAATGAAGTTTTGGCCTAAGGATTGTATTTTCCAAGGCCTGAAAAATGGCAACAATATCAAAAAATTGAGGACAAACTGGAAATATACTGTTTTAAGTTTCTGACATTATACATCAAGTGGTATAATATTACTTAAGCGTAAACTATGATTAAAGACGTATATTGTAAACCATAGGGAAACCCTAAAAATTGGTATAAATTGTGTGCCAATAGTGAAGTTGAAATGGAATCAGAACAAATAATTCAAAAGTAGGCAGGAAAAGGAAAAGTGGTAGAGAAAAGTAAGTGGCACACAGAAAATAACTAGCAAGCTGGACAGATTTTAAGTAAACCACATAAACAGTTATGTTAAGGGTTAATGATATAACCATACTAATTAAAATATAGAGATGATCAAATCAAATAATAAAGCAAGATCCAAATGTATGCTGTCTACAAGAAACTCACCTTACATATAAAGACATAAATAGGAACAAAGGATGGGAAAAACACACAATGCAAATACAAATTGAAAGAAAGAAGATATCTCACCTGTGATGAAGGGGGATATTATATAATGATAAAGGTTAGTCACAAAGAAAAAATTACATAATGATAAAGGTTAGAGTCACAAAGAAGAAACAAAAATCCTAAACATATATGCAATTAGCAACAGAGCTTCAAAATACATGAAGTAAAAACTGATGGAACTAAATGGAAAAATAAAATTCCACAGCTATTGATGGAGATTTCAATGCAACTTTCTCAGCAAGTGATAGAAAAAAACAAACAGAAAACCACTAAGGATATTGAAGATTGAAATAACAATAGCAACTGATTTAATACAGTAACAGCAGATTAAACACTCTTTCCAAGTGAATATGGAACATTCAGCAGGATAGACCATAATCTGTGCCATAAAACAGACCTCAGTCAATTGAAAATAACTGATACCATACAAAGTGTCTTCTCCAATCATAATATAATTACACATAAATAACAAAAAGATATATATAAGCCTCCAAATATTGGGAGATTAAACAATATACTTCTAAAACATTCCATGGACCTATTTAAGATTTTTCTTGTTTACTGAAGTAGTATAAAGCAATATAACCCTACAGTTAAAGGAACTAGAAAAAGAACAAAGTCCAAAGATAGAAGGAAGGAAATAATAAAGATCAGAGGAGAAATAAATTAAAGAGAAAAAAAATTACAAAAGATCGGTGAAACTAAGGGCTAGTTCTTTGAAAAGATCAAATTGATAAACCTCTAGCCAGATTCAAGAAAAAAGAGAGGTTTCAAATAGAATCAGAAATGAAGAGGTTACAACCAACACTACAGAAAAACAAAGGATATAAGAGACTAGTATGAAAAAAAATGTGGTAAAAAATTTGACAACCTAGAAGAAATTAATAAATTCCTAGAAACATACAGTCTTCCAAGTCTGAATCAGGAAGAAATAGAAAATCTGGACAGACCAATTACTATTGAATAAGTAATCAAAAAACTCCCAACAAACAGCAGTCCAAGGCCAGATGGCTTCATAGGTGAATTCTACCAAATAGTTAATGAGTTAATCCCTATCCTTCTTAAACTATTCCAAAAAAAATAGTTAAAAAGTGAGGAACACTTCCAAATTCACTGTGAGACCATCATTACCCTGACACCAATACCAGACAAAAACACTACAAAAAAAGAAAATTACAGGTCAATATCCTTCATGAATACACATGCAAAAATCCTTGACAAATGTTAGCAAACTAAATTCAACAATACATTAAAAGAATCAATCACTGTGATTAAGCAGGATTTATTTCAGGGATACAAGAATGGCTCACAAATCAATCAACATGGTAATACTACATTAACAAAATGAAGGATAAAAATCATATTATCTCAATAGAAGCAGAAAAAGCATCTGATAAAAGTAAATGTCTATTCATAATAAAAACTCTCAACAAAGTGGGTATAAAAGGAACATTCTTCAACATAGTAAAGGCCATATGACACACCCACAGCTCACATCATATTCAATGGTGAAAAGCTGAAAGCTTTGACTCTAAGATCAGGAACAAGACAAGAATGCCCATTCCCACCACTTCTATCCAATATGGTATTGGAAGTCCTAGCCACAGCAATAAGACAAGAAAAAGATAAAAGGCATCCAAATTGGTGAGGAAGAAGTAAAATTGTCACTATTTGCAGATGAGGTGACACTGTATATAGAAAACCCCAAAGATTCCACCAAAAATCTACTGTGATGAATTAACTCAGTAAAGTGGCAGGATACAAAATCAATATATTACATTTACAAAATCAACAGTTACATTTCTAAATGCTAATAAACTATGAGAAAAAGCAACCTAGAAAACAACCCCATTTATAATTTCATTTAAAGGAATAAAATGCTTAAGAATAAATTTAACCAAGGAGGTAAAAGACTCATACTCTGAAAACTATAAGACAGTGATGAAAGAAATTGAAAACATAAATAAATGAAAAGACATCCTGATGGAATGGAAGAATTAATAGTTAAATGTTTATACTTCCCAAAGCAACCTACACATTGAATGAAACCCCTATCAAAATAACATTTTTTCACAGAACTAGAACAAATGATCCTAAAATTTTTAGGGAGACAGAGAAGACCTTGAACAGCCACAGTACTCTTGAGAAAGAACAAAGCTCAAAGTATCACATTTCCAGATTTCAAACTACTGTGAAGCCATAGTAATTAAAACAGTGTGGTATTGGCCCAAAAGCAGACAAATAGATCAGTGGAACACAATAGAGAGTCCAGAAATGAACCCATGCTTAGTATGGTCAGTTAATCTTTGACAAAGAAGGCAAGAATATACAACAGGAAAGGCAGTCTCTTCAATAAGTAGTGTGAGAAAACTGGACAGCTATATGTAAATGAATGAAATGGACCACTTTATTATGCCATATACAAAAATAAACTCAAGACAGACTGAAAACCTAAATATAAAATCTGAAACCGTAAAACTCCTAAAGGAAAACACAGGCAGTAAACTTCTGGACACCAGTCTTAGCAATACTTCTTTGTATCTTTTTCCTCAGATAAGGGCAACAAAAGCAAAAATAAACTGGATTATATAAAACTAAAAAGTTTTCACACAGTGAAGGAAATATCAACAATAAAAAAGGCAATCTGCTGACTGGGAGATAATATTTGCAAGCGATGTATCTGATAAGGGGTTAATATCCAAAATATATAAATAACTCATACAACATCAAAAAATAATCTATTTTGAAAATAAGCACAGGACCTGAATATTTCTCCGAAGACGACATAGAGATGGCCAATAGACATATGAAAATCACCCAACAACACTAATCATCACAGAACTTCAAATCAAAACCACAGTAAGATATTGCATCACACCTGTCAGATTGACAAGTATCGAAAAGACAAGAAATAAATTTTGGAGAGAATGTAGAGGAAAGGGAAAAGCCCTGCTGGTTAGAATGTAAATTGGTACAGCTACTATAGAAAGCAGTATAGAAGTTCCTCAAAAAAGAAAAAAAAAAAAAAAAGGAAATACCAAACCATCCAGCAATTCTATTTCAGGATCTTTACCCACCACCAAAATGAAAACACTAATTCAAAAAGCAATATGCAACCCCTGTTCAATGCAACATTATTTACAATAGCCAGGATATGGAAACAATCTAAGTATCCATCAATAGATGAATAAAGAGTTGGATGTGTGTATGTACCCACGTGTACACACACACATACACACACACACACACACACACACACACACACACACACACTACTCAACCATAAAAAAGCAGGAAATCTTGCCACTTGTGACAACATAGATGGACTTGGAGGGTGTTATTCTACATGAAGTAAATCAGAAAAAGACAAATACCATATGATTTCACTTCTATGTGAAATCTAAAAACCAAAACAAATGAACAAACAAAACTGAACACTAACAGATTCATAAATACAGAGAACAAACTGAATAAGCTGGTGGTTGTCAGTGGAAGAATATATGAAATAGGTAAAGGAGATTAAGAGGTGCAAACTTGCAGTTATAAAATAAATAAATCAGAGGGATATGAAGTACAGCATAAGGATTATAGTTGATAATACTGTAATAACGATATGGTGATAAATGGTAACTACACTAATGGGGTGAGCACTTCATAATGTATGTAAATGTTGAATCACTATGTTAGACACCTGAAACTAACACAATACTGTAGTTCAACTGTATTTCAATAAAACAAACAAAAAAATATATATATAAAATAAATATCACATGGGTCAATGAACAAGTTGAAAGGAAAATTAGAGCATGTTTTGAACTGAATAAAAATAAAAACACAATGTATCAAATGTGTGGGCAGGTGCTAAAGCAATGCTTGGAGGGAAATATATAGCGCAAAGTGCTTAGATTAGAAAACAAAGGAAGGGTTTGAAGAGAATCAGCTAAGAACAATGACCCTAACACCTGTGTTCTCTTCCTTTCCAACAGAATGAATTATCTTAAGGAAGATTTTCCAAACACATGCATGTACATTTTGAAGCCAGACATTATAATCAACTAAGAAGCATTCCTAGAACATCTGATCACTAGGCCAGGCATCCAATTTAGGAAATAACACTTTAAACATTCAATTCAATGTCTTTCACTAACATTTTTGAAGGCAAAATGTCTGCTTCAAAACTACAGTTTTGTAATTTAAAGAAAATTTATTTTATTTTTTACTACTACTATTCTTATGGATAAGCTGAAAATAGACAAAACACAGTAGGAAAATACAATTAAAAATGTATATCAAACCATATGATCAATAAATATGAGAGATGTCCTCTCAAAAAAAAAAAAAAACTACAGCAACTGAGCTGGGAGTAGGAAGAATGGGAGAAGCCCCAGGCAAGTAGCTTCAGACTCCCCTAGTTTTTACCCAAATTTTCAGCGGCTGTTCATGGATAAATGCCCCTTAATTTGCTGTTTGCCTTTGGTCACTCTCCAGAGGCCTTAAATACTTGCTTTTGATAGTTTTGTTTTGTTTCAAACTTGGTTTTGTGGAGCAGAATGTTTGCTATCCTCTTTGCCATAGCCAGAAGTCCCACCTGTTTTCAATTATAATATAGGTAAATATACTAAATTTTCCTTTATGGTTTATAATATTTTTAAATCTTCTCTTCCTCCCTTAGTTATTAAATATTAGCACTTATATTTCTTCTGTATTTACACTACTTTTCTTTATTAAATTTTAATTAACTTGGAATTATTGGGGTTATTCATTTACTATTGTGCATAGCATGGTACTGTATAGGTTCCAATTTTATTTTTTGCCTTACGGAGGAATTGTTGTATGTTTGCATATTGCTGAACCAAGTCATCATGTCTCTATCTTGTTGAAATCTTCAGAAATCTTGATAGCTGGTAGTGTGCACTCTCTACCTCCTTATCTTCTATTTGTCTATTTTTGGCTATTTGCTCTTGCATATAAACTTCAGAAGTAGTTTGTCAAATCTATAATAAATCCTGTTAGGCTTTCTAATGTAAGTGTATTATCTATAGTTTAATTTTGGGAAAATTTATATTTTCATAATAAATACATTTTCATACAAAAAAAATGTATATCATAAAGTCTTGAATTTAGGGTGACCAACCACCATCAGTAGCCAGTGGCTAAAGCATTCCAGAAACACAGGATTTTTCAATGCTAAAACAGGGAAAGTCCCAGGAAACCAAGACAAGTTGGCAACCCTGCTTGAACTGTACTCAAGACATGTTTCTTTAAAGCTATCTAAAAGAATGATTGAATTAGGGATCTAATGAATCATAGGGATCTATTTTTAAAAAATTTTTTAATAAAATTATCAAATCTCTAAAAGTAAATGTTTGTCTTAGAACACATTAAAAAATGACTCATTTTTTGCTTATTTTCATGGGTCTGTTTAGGTGTTCATGGATAAATCTACAGGTTATGCCTCATGGCCTCAGTCCTGGGTCCACTGATCCTTCCTAGACTGGTTCTATTTCATTCCTGCTAGTAGGTTCTTCAAACTTTCCATCATACCTCCTTCTCCTCACCCAGGGCCCCTGACACACACACACATGTACACACGCACACGAGCACGCACGTGCGCGCGCACACACACACACACACACACACACACACGAACCATGAAGGCATTCTCTTTGGGCAGAAAATAATGAAATAGCAGCAATTCAAATGAAGGTGGGTTCATCTTAAAAGAACTTTACTATCCAGTGACTCCCTTGCAGTCTAACATAGCTCGGAAGAGAGATGATGTTATGCTAACCCTGTTATTAACTCACAATAATTCTAAGAGGTAATTACTGTTATTAGCATCACTTTATAGAAAGGAAAAGTGAAATACAGAAAAAGAAAGTAGAAGAGTGGTTACCCAGGGCTGAGGGGAGGGAATAGTGGGAAGTTATTATTTAATGGGCACAGAGTTTCAGTTTGGGATTATGAAAAAGTTCTGCAGATGGACAGTGGTAATGGTTGCACAAAAATATGAGTGTATCAATGTCACTGAACTGTAATACTTAAATTGGTTAAGATAATAGTATTGAATGCAAATAATTATTTCAAATCTTAAGTTTGGCCATTATTTTTTCAAAGGAGAAAATCTCTTTAGAAGATCCTCAAATTTAAAAACATTCCAATTCAATTCCACCGACCTTGAGCATTTATTCCCAGGTAATCTGAAAAATATTATATACACATGGTCAACAGGACTGACTCAGTAGTCAGACTACCTGGATTGAATCTTCACTTTACCACTTGCCAGCTATAAGGCTGGATAAGCTTCCTAATTTACCAGTATCTCACTTTTCTTTCGAAAATAATGTCGATAACCTCTTAGGACTTAATACATCAGTTAAGTCCTTTGAACAGTTCCTGCTACACAGCAAGCATTCAATAAATGTTGGCCAATTATGTTTTGTAATGGTGTAGCAAAAAAGTTTAGTTTTGTCACTATGTTAAGTATTTTTATGCTGATAAAGAGGGATGCTTTTAATTACTATAAAAAATGCTGATAACCAGCAAAGATAACATGCTAAAGAATTTGGCAAAAAAAAATTTTAATAAAACTACTTCAGTTATATATTTTTAAAATTTTATAGATGACTTACTTTTTCACTGTATAATGACTCTACAAAAAGGAATAATGTTTATGTATGTGTGTCCTCTAAGCACTAGATCATGTAGGATAACAAACTGCTTTTGCTACTTTTTATTTGCAGACTATTAATGGACAACTTTAACTATTATTTATTTATGTTTAAACTTTCATGAAGTTATAATTTTAAATTTTTTCTATATATACATAATATTAAGCCTGCAATTTATCTAGCTCTTCATTTTGGCAATGGAATTGATTGCAGGAAATATTTATTAAAAATGTGAATGAACATGAATAGTAGGAGCAGCTGTTACCTATTAAAACTTACCACAAAAAAAAATACTATCGTAGAGTCACTATTTTCTTTTTCATAAGTTTTATTCAGAGGTCCAGTGTTCCCATGAACTGACACTAATTGTGTACTATCTATACCAAACTTTTTCCAGCTATTGACAAACCAATCACAAGGGAACACAGCAGGGGATTGGACCACTTTCCCAGCTACTAATTTTTTAGGCAATTTCTCCTACATATCTTGGCAGGAAGCCTGTAACGATCTCAACAGAGTTGTGCGCAATATGTGTGGCACAGCCAAAACTCATTAAGTGCCTTTGTCTCATGCATCTTGTGAAACACAATACTGCAGCCCTGATGAGCAAGGCCTCCAAATGTTATGTTAACATTAAGATAACCAGAAACCATTAATTCACTAGTCAAATTACATCTCTCAGCAGCATTTAGACAATGTTCTAGGGAATCATCTGCCTATCACTAAATATAAATGAAATTTTAATGATTGTTTTCCAGGTACTTTAGACAGGTTAGGAAAGTATTTTAGAATATACTTCATGACTAATTTGATACAGGAAGAGACTTTAATTTAAATGTAACACATTTTGTACCTTTTTTTCCAGGTGCAAATAGAGTCTCCATAGCACTCTGGCTTCACTAAAAGATCACTGTCATTCAGAGACTAAGGAAAGTCCTTCATGTTTAGTTCCACCTTCTATTTACTTATATCTATTGCCACATCCACATTTTACTTTGCCTCTCCAGTGCTATCATTCCATGTCTGTACTTTCCCATATTAAAGTCTATTCCAAGAATGTTCTTTTTATCACAAATAAAGCCTACCAACACCATTTCCCTCTCTTCCCAACTCTTCTTGAAAATGTGCCCCATTGATGACTTACTTGATTAGCAAGAAGCCAAAGTAAACTCCTAAACTGACTTTTGAGAACCCAAAATGCAATTCTCTTTCTTGTTCCACATACAAATATAATATTATTTAAATTTACATTTTAAAAGTATGCTTGTTTTCGAAACTGAAGAAACAAAACAGCAAGAAGGGACTCCAAGAAGGGACTAGAGGTTGCCAAAGGGGAGGAATGTGGGAGGGCAGGTGGGGAGGGAGGGAGAAGGGGATTGAGGGGTGTTATGAATGGCACACATGGTGTGGGGGGGATCATAGGGGGGAAAGTGTAGCACAGAGGGGCCAAGTGGTAGCTCTGTGGCATCTTGCTACACTGATGGGCAGTGACTGCAATGGGGTATGGGGGGGACATGATAATATGCGTGAATGTAGTAACCACATTGTTTTTTCACATGAAGCCTTCATAAGAGTGTATATCAATAATACCTTAATAAAAAAAGTATGCTGTTTTTTTCTGTCCTAATTTATAAATCAAAAGCTAGGAGGTTATTTGCCTCACTTGCCATAGTCTCTAGATCATCACCATATACCAAGAGGCATTTAACAAGTAATGTGCAAATCATTCATTAGCTACAAAATTTGATAAAATAGCGAAACAAGTTAAACAAAACACTAAAAAAGTGTATTCCTCAACATCAGTGATTTCTTTAACTCAAGGATCTAAATTCTTTATTGTCCATCTTTACCTGAATACATCCCTGCTTTACAGGTGAGTAATCCTTTACCTTTCAGTGATAAAATCAAATAAAGCACATGACAACCTGGGCAATAGGCAAAAATTGATCTTTAAAGCTGACCAAAAAACCCCAAACCAACAAAAAATAGATCAATCTAGTCATTAACTGTTGACAAGGCCATCTAACACAGGTCAAAATCCAACTACATTTGATTTAACAATCAAGAGGTCATTTTTTCCTTTTATCATTGGCTAAATTCTATCCACTCAGCCTCCCTCAACTCAATTTTTAAAAATACTTTAAGGCAATGACAATGTTAACATAGCTGCTAATGATCTGGAAAATAATTTTCATTTAGAAAATAGTTGTAACACGACAATATTACTGGCTGTGTTTTTAATAGACAGTGGATAAGATATGAAAGCACTTTTTACAGTGTAAAATCCTCATATTTTAAGCAACACCACAAAAGAAAGTACTGCTTCCTGATTTCCTGATAGTATTAAAGGAGAAGGCAAATGAAATGATTGTACAAGCGTTGAGTTCATCATTCAATAAATCCCATAGATATGTGCCACAATGGTTATTTGTGGAGAGCTGAACACGGCAATATTGTTAAGATCAGCTTTAGCAGATTTTGGAACACTGCTTTTAAGAAAAATTCAACAGAAGAGGATTTTATGGTAAGGATAACTCTAACTAAATGAAAAACTGAAGCAATTATCTCTTACAGACATCTTTAAAAGAAACCACCTTTAGTCAATTCTCAAATGATAAATAAAAATGATACTTGGGGTTTGATTAACTAGGAAACCCTCACCTTTTCTTCAGCAACTTGATTATATATATATACTTGACCTTAGATAACACAGAAGAAATAAAGGCTTTAGGCAAATAATCCACAAATGACACATGAACATCCAGTGTTTCCTATTCTAATGATTTCTTAGGTAACTAGATTTTACTTCACTTTCTCTGTTAAGAGAAATAATTATTAGTGATATATTAATAAAATAACTTTAAAATTATGTATCTGACAGTTTAAGGTAAAGTTTATGCTATGTGAGTTCAAATTTTACTGCCTTTTTAATAATTTATAAATCATGCTGACACTTTTAAGAAAAATGTCTATATTATCTAAGTCCAAATTTTACTGCTTTATTATTTCTATTATGTATTTTGGAAATGGAAATCTTCTGACCTTAAAATAACTAAGTAATAAAATAAAGTAGTAAAAGAAATTGAAAAGCCATGCATCTGACTCTATTTCAAGCCATTATGATGAAAGTCAGAAAAAAAATATTAATGACTTCCACTTGCAACCAATAGAAAAATGAAGACAATCTCTCTTTATCCCAAAAATGTATAGCTAGATCAGCATGAATATAAATGGATAAGCTCTGGTTGGTCAATATAGTGAGTAACTACTGTTGTACTGATATTTTTAATAGCCTACCCCAGATAACACTACCTTTCTTTGTCAGTTTTATATGAGAAATTACTTGGATATCTACTAAACTTATTTCCCCAAAAAATGCTTATTATTTTGGGAACACTACATTGAAAACACTGCATTATTAAGAAAAATAAGACAAGATCATGTCCTCCATCTTTCAAATCTCAGTAACATTTTAATGTTAACAATGATCTGCTGTTTCCTATATCAATGGTAACACAAATACTCAAAAATACTCTTGACAGAAATCCAACAAGATGCTGAACATGCCAGAAATATGTCAAAAACATCATGACGAAAACTTTTCTACAATAAAAAAAGTGGGAATTCTACACAGTAAATTCTTAGCATTTTAAAAGAAGGCTTTGTTATTGGCACTCACACAGTATTTCAACAATTACCATGCTGTCTGCTAATCATTATTTACTAAAATTGCTAAAGACAAAACAATGCCCATTCCTATGAAAAATGTGGTTAAGAGTTTAATGAAAACCAAAAGACCTTTATTCTTAATATTACTCATTACATATTAAGTCAAATGAAACAATACTAGTCCTGAGAAGTAACTACTTAAAATATAAAAATACCACATCCAAATCTATTACTGCTCTGTGATTTTATTCCTGTAACTCAGCTCCCTGTCCAAGTACACTCTATGTTCAAGCTTACTTAAACGTGTCAAATGTTTTGGAGTTTAAATATGAAACGGTGCTATGAAACTTACTCTGCTATTCAAGCTCTACCTACTAACAAAACTGTCTTCAAGCAAACCCTAAAGGAAAGTCCTGTCAGAAGAGGATTCTCTAGGCCTACCCTCTTCCAGGTCCACCTCACTCAAGTGGACACAAAGGAAAGGACACATCACTGAAATACTGCTTAGCCTTTTGTGTTGGACTACAGGGCACAAGCAGTATCTTATCAGAGTTGCTGTCCACATTTTCCCTGTTTTATTTTCTATTCTTACATTTATTATATGCTATTCTTTCCAAATGAATGTTTATAGGGGAAAGCCCTCATCCACTGAGCAGACCAAACTCTTACGCTCAATATATTTTTGTCTTCTTTGTATTACAGTTAAAGATGGGCTTTCAATTAAAGAGTAAAAGAAGCAAAAGAAGCAAAGCATCAAAAAATACATTGCAGCTCAATTAAGGACAAGGAGATTGTCACTGAAGACAACTTCTCTCAACAAACCAAAGTATATTTTCTCTGACTAGTTCCTTAATTGAAATGAAAAGGTAATCTGAACCATTTCTTGAGTATACAAAGCAATATACCAACTACTAAATTGAGTCAATCAGACATAAGGGGTCAAACAAGCATCAATGTAATTGATATTAATCATATTCACTGCAATTATGTAAATGTACTTTGGAATGCTATGTGTTACTTTTGTATGCTACTGATGCTTTTATAGAACCTATGAATTTCTAAATTCAAAGGCATGAAAAATGCTTAAAAGATGTTGACAATGCCATCAACTATGCTTCCAGCTGACTTAAGTATTACAGGTTAAGAGCCACTTTTGCCACATCTCACAAATAAATCTGTGGCTGTCTCCATCCTAGGTCTTTGGCTAAGCACAGTTAGATAAACAAGCATAATTTATCCCTTATATTACATTAACAGCTGATGAACTGAGGTTCTTTATTTGCATGTAAGAGCACAAAAGGAAAGCAAGCACTGAATTGTCCTTCAGAATGTGAGGCCCTGAAATCTATTTTTTCTGGATGAGCCCTTCGAGATGTCTTCTGGATAAGGATTCACATTACTAAGCCAAAATGCAATAGTCTATGGCAGACAAAGAGCTCGACTACGTGAATGAGACAAAACAAAACCCCATGGGGTTTTTGGGAATGGTTTAAGAGTAAATAGGAAAAGTGTGTATCTGTCATATATTATAAAAATATAATCTCAGGAACATCCACATCTGTTTCTGGTTTTGCAATTTTAGGTTTTAGTCAAACAGTATTGCTGTCATAGCTTTCTTCCTACTGTAGAGATACATTTTATCTCATGTGATGTAACAAGATGAAGGCTGTTAAAGCAGCTGCTCAAAATAAAAGGTCTCTAAAAAGCAATAGCTTCAGCTGTATCAAGACTTCCCTAAGGAGACATATTCAGACACCTAGGCCAAACTCATATCATTTGTCTTCTTCTCTTGTACAAATGAAAAGCAAAAACACTGAGGGAAAATAAACAGTAAAATCAACATTAGGCCTCTCAAGGCAAGTTAATTATGTCAGCACAAATTACTGAATCTTATATAACATTCACCCAAAATTATGTATTCCTATAAAGTGATCATCCTGATAAAAGATACTGTTATTTAACTTATGGCTTATCTTCAATTTTGAATCTATGGTTACTTAGTGTCGCATGTTTTAGGCAATAAATGGACTCCTCCACATAAATACAAAGCATCACAAATGTAACCTGCTAGCTCTTTCAATCAGAGGCAGTTTACTGTGAGGTGATGTAGGCAGCCATTGAGGATTCCACAGAGGAAGCTTCAAATGACACAATTTACTCTCAACTTAGAGAATTGACAAGTATTTGCTTCCTTCTATTAGAATTTTAAATAACAAGATAAACAAAATAAATAGCATGATAAATGTACTCCCAACTACATTATAGCACCTAGTATTTATTAGAAATATTAAATAAATGTGTCATCCTTGTTGATTACATATTATAAAGTCAAGAGAATTATGAAAAGAAATTATGGAAGAGTATTATGAAGTCAAGAAACAACATTTGCTGGGAGTTTCACTAGCTCTAGACCAACTTTATTTTGAATGTATAATATTTGAGAAAAATTACTGTCTTGCCAATGGGCTTCAGACCCGGGCAAGTTTGCTATGGATTCAATGTGACCAAGAAATTGACAGCAAAACTTTCTTTGGGGTGAAAGGGTTTATTACCCAGCTTGCTCTCCCAGCAGTAGGTTGAGCACTAGCGCCTCTGTCTCCGCCCAGAGCACTGGGATGGGCTCTCTATGTAGCACAATAATAGCTTATTGCCTAAAGGTGTGGAAGTGGTAGCCTAGCAACAGGCCAGTTACATCATCAGGTGGTTTAAGTTCAGTGAGGATCCTGGCCATAGGAACTCCAACTTCCCCACGATCACATTAGCCTTAAACCAAATGACTGGTATATATAGGCATGTTCTTCAAGGCTATGAACTTCAGTTCACAATTCTGTCATTTTATTTCACTCACCAAATTATTTTTGACTGACTCCATTTCCTAATACCATATGTATAAATGATGATAAATGGCTTGGAAAAACCAAAAAGCCAAAAGCACTCATATTCTTTGACCCAATGATTCAGCTCCTGTGAATTTATCCTATGGAGATAATGTAAAAAACAAAAGCACCAAAATAAGCATATGCATGAACATGCTCAAAGCACTATTTCAGGGGGAAAATACTTCTACATGTATGCTGTTCTATATTCATTATATGGCATATTTTGTAGCTACTGAAATTATGTAAAGGGGTACTATACTGTTATATAATATAAGCAAAAGACAATATTTGAAGTGCTGTTTGTATCTGCTTACCTCTCAGTGCAATGCTATACAGTGTTCTTCACCTATCTTGTGAAGTGCTCACACTCAGGTCTCCAATAATTTCCTAATTGTTAAATTCTGTGCCACTGTCAACCTGTTTTTTTGGTTGACTTCAACAAGAAACAAAGTGAACTCCCTCTTCTCTATAATCACCCTCCATTCCTCCACTCCTCCCCTACCACATGTACTTCACTCACACTTCACATACACCTTGCTCCTCTTCTTACATTCCTTTGTCAGAAATTTGTGGGTCCTCCCTTTTCTCCTCATATTCTCTCCTAAGTATCTGTGGAAACCCTGAGTTCCTCTTTGTCTCCTGCACTAAGCTGCCTCACTTCAGGCCCTCATGATCTCTCTAAACTACTGCAATTGTCTTCTTATTCATCTCTCTGCTTCCAGTTCCTCTGCAGCCTAATTCATCCTTGCCTTTCCACCATGTGCTCTTTTTGGAAATATATTTCTCCTCATGCCATTTTCTCTTGAAAAATCAGTGACTCGTTCAAAGGCAGGTAAGTTCAAATAGCTTGTATAGCATGAAGAACTTCCTTGTATCTCTTTCTCAACATCCTTTTTTCTCATTTTTATGTGCAATATCCTGTGATCCCTCTTACACTGAACTAACTACTTACATCTCTCCTAGATCTTGCACATACTGGAAAACTTGCCTGTAATCTCTTTTCTCACCTCATTTGCTCCACTCACTCACCGATGACTCCTTTTACAATTCTAGCACACTCTTCACATACTTTTAATTTAACTATTTACATGTGCATCTCTTCCATTATATTATGACCTCTCCTGGTCAGGCAGTATGTCATATACATTTTTGTAGTCCCAACTATATTACAGCACCTACTATTTTTGAGAAACATTAAATATTTCTTAAATAAATGAATATGTGAAAGACATGAAACTTTGTATATGAGGGCAAAGACTAGAAGTAAATATGAGAAAATGAAAACAGTTTTGATAACTATCCTATTTTAAGTTACTTTTATTTAAAAATTACAATAAATAAAGATCTTTAAAACCCAAAGTAAATGCCTACTATAAATTTCCACTGATGAGTGAATGCTGATTAGCAATACTCTCATTTCTTTTTTTAACCAGTAACTTGTGTATATACTAGTACAAAACAGTAGAGGTTTTCTAAGAAAACTTTTGGGCCAAATATATTTACTATATAAAGAATGATTGGCCCAAAGTCACAATATTCAAAATAATTCAAGGTACTAGAATCATGGGGGTTTTTCTTACATAAAATAGACAGGCAATTTCCAAAATGTTAGCTTAAGGTTTTCATCCTAAGTAGCAAGCTTTGTAAGTTCATATACACAATTCTGTTCATATGCAGAATACAAAATTACAAATGGGAATGAAATACTCATCAAACATCAAATACTAACAGAATCCAGGAAATATTTTGCATTTCCAATTATGCTATATCACTTTACATATCCCAAGCCCCCTAGCAGATAAAACAACTTCTTGTGGCAGAGAATAAAACATCATGCTTTCTTAAATTTTATGTACACACACACACACACACACACACACATATATATAAAGTAAAGAAGAGCAGCAAGAATGTGCCATCAGAAATACTCTTTCCAATCCCCTATGATTAGTTTCCAATCCTCTACTGATACTACTTTCCATAAGAATACCCTTTGCCTTTTATCATTAACAGTTAGTTGTTACAAAAAGTTAAAAAAAAATAAAAACTTCTATTACTACTGAAACATAAAATCATACAGAAGGAACCTAAATATTTTAAATATTTTTTATTACTTACTGGAAATATTGTAAGATAGCAGCAAGTCCCCTCCATACTGGATGAAATTCTCCCAGCATAGCCTGAGAAGCTTAGAAGTATAATGACTATAGAGATCATCTAGTTCAGTGCTTCTAAACTTTTGCAAATCCCGTCACATAGAAAATGGTAATATTTAGGCAGGATAATGTCATTTCAACTATTGCAAAATTTTGAATGACTGTAGAAAAAAAATTTCAGACTTTAAGAAAATTCTGCCCCAGATACTTTATTTACAGAAATCATCTAATTAGTAACGAGTTCCGGCCCATAGCATTTTAAATACTACACTTGATTTGAAAATATGAGGATTTGAGCAGCCTTGGTCCAGCCTGCCATCACTGACTTGGAAAATGTGCATAGCTGCACCTCCCATCACCTAAAACATCTTTGAGCTTCAACTTCTGTCCCTCTTTGAGCTTTCTGCCTCTTTCTCCCTCCCGCCTCTGATAAAGGGCCAGGCTCAGACCCTGGATTCTCTTTCCTCAGTACCCTCTCCAGATCCCTCTGTGCCCTGCTGGAAACTGTCCCCTGCAGCAGCTTTCCTGGCATCAGAGCTGTTAGGTTAGGGCTTCTGGCCCTCTCTCGAGTCTAACCTCACCTTGGTATGTTTAGGAAGTGTATCCTTCCTTTTAATTTGGCCTCGGGAAGATGGCAGCTCTGTCGGTCCCTGCTCGTCTTTAACTCGTACAGCCTTCCCTTTGATCTTATTTCTGCTCCGTTTTCCTCGTCTTTGCTGTTGGTAAAGTGCTTCGTCATCGCAACTTTCAGATGAACTCGATGGGGTCTGCGCCCCACAGCCCTGCTCCCAGAGCTCTTCGGTGGCGCCATCCACATCCTCCAAGACCGGAGGGGGGCGATAGTTAGATACATGGTCGACTCGGATGGTTCTTCCCCTGATCTTAATTCCATTAAAATTGTCGACAGCCAAAATTGTACTCCTCTGATTTTCATAGCAGATAAAACAGAATCCTTTTGACTTTCCTGACTTCCTATCCCGCACGAGATTAATGTTGACAATCTCCCCGTACTGGGAGAATACACACAGGATATCTCCCTCGGTCAGTTCACACGGAAGCCCTCCCACAAAGATCCAGGCACTGTCCTTGTACACAGAGTGCCATGATGCCTTAGCTGGGACGCTTGTTTCAGCCTCCCACTCATTCAGCTTGCTAATCAGTCTCACCGTGGTTAACGGGTTCATCTCCACGGGCTGTGCGCCGCAGAACGGCGCTCCTCTGGCAGCACGTGCTCACTTCCCGCGGAAGTGAGGCAGGAGGGCGTTGCTTCCGGAGGAGACCTTCAGTGTGCACTTCCTTCCCCGCACCTCCTCTGCTGCCCAGTAAGTTTCCCCATTCGCCATGCAGAAGTGTGTTACTGCTCACTAGTTTGAAACCTTATCTAGTCCAATTACAAAATGGGATGACTAGGCTGAAACAAAGGCTTCTGTTCTGAAATGTCTGATCATGGAAGTTGTCGTTTTTGTTTTGGTTTGGTTTTTTTTCCTCATAATAAATCACCTGGAGACCCTATAAAGTACTAGTTTCACTTTGGCCTAATTATGAAAAGTAAATATTTGATATGTTATGTGGCAGGGACTTAGACTGAGGTTTACTTAATAGGTACTCATTGTATTAGGGTTCTCTGGAGAAACAGAACCAATAGGATATAGATAGATGACAGATAAGATAGACATATACCTATCTATGTATAAACAGATTTATTATAAGGAATTGACTCATGTGATTACAGAAGCTGAGAAGTCCCAAGATGTGCAGTCAGCAACCTGGAGACCCAGGACAGCCAATGGTGTAGTTGATAGAGTGGCTCCAGTCTGAAAGGTGGCAAGCCCAAGACACAAGAAGAGCCGATTTTTAGTTCCAGTCAAAGGCCATACCAGACTGATGTCCCAACTCAAAGCAGTCAGGCAGGAACAGCTCCTTCTGACGGGAGGACGAATTAGTCTTTTTGTGCTATTTGGCTTCCAGCTGATTGGATGAGGGCCATCCACGTTAGGGAGGCTCTACCTCCACATTTGCTTTACTCAGTCTACCAATTCAAATGTTACTCTCATCCAAAAACACCCTCACAGACACACCAAAAAATGTTAGACAAAATATCTGGGCACCTTGTAGCCTTCTCAAGTTGACACAAACAATTAACTATCATACACAACATTTTTCAGAGTCCCCAAGCCAGTGATAATTCTGCTTTGCCTTTTCATACATATATCATTGTTGTAAAATGTGATCATTTGTTCTAAAAAATGGCAGTTATGCAACACACATTTGTGAATATAGCCTAAAATGGCAATGAATAACCAATACCTACTAACATATGCAATGACTCCAGTGCACAGCTCTGGTGGCATTTTGCAGAGCCTTAGTTTGATTTCATTTCTCAAAACAAGCCACACAATTTCTGTGAAACTACTGCTATTTCTTGAACCTGTAAGTCTATAAGAACTGCAATTTTTTTCCCAAAGGTGTGCTTCACTGGGTTTTTCAAGTTATATGATGGTAGTCCCACTTGAAAGCTCCATGAAATAGTCAGTTAGGTGTAATGCTCATATTCAACGTCATATGTTCTACCTGTTAGATTTGAAATTTGGAAAATAACTGTACATTTGTCATCCTGGCTTTGTTATTTTATCTCTATCATTATTGCCAGCAAAAATGAAAGGACTCTAACGTGGCACATAATAATTAGAGACGTTGAATAAGTCTTAGAAGCCCCTTCATGCCTCTATCACAGAAAATATACCTCTACAGTTGTTCATTTTGACCCATTATTAAATGTCATCTTAAAGGTAGAATATATGTATTTCCTAGTGAATAAGTGGGCTTCTTGATTTATTTTACTTTTGAAAGATGGACTAGTGGCATATGCTTCAGTGAGATGTTATCATGGATATAGATGATAAAATATAGCCCTGTGTATTAGAAAAGGTATTTGAAAATACTCAGCTGTATTTTCTCTAGGAGCTTAGAGAATTTACCTGAAGTCTTTTCCATCATAAGCATCTAGGTTACTCAGTACTCTTGAGGTCATGTGGGAATCAGGAAGTGGAAGTCAACTTCCAGCTATAAATCTGAAAGGCATTTAGATGGAGGAACATAAAAGGAAAAACGTCCTCTCCAGCATTAATATTAGTTGTATCATCATCAACAACAACACAAGTTGGAAGTATCTCATTGAAAAAGTAATGGAAAAAGGCTTTGAAAAACTTAGCTAAATAGGAATGTGTAGCTATCCATACAGATTCCCTCTTTCTCTAAAAAGTCCACGTCACAAATAAGCCATTTTAGGCATAGCAGGTCCAGTGCCTAGGGCCCAGTACTTTTAGAGTATTGTGGGAATGTCTTAATTATTTAAAACCAGAACCAAAAAAGTTTATATCGAAAAATATGTTTTACTATATAATAATCTTTATTTCAATAAAATCATGAAATATAACTTTTAATAATTTGTTAAGAGATGATGAGGCCCATGAAAACAAAAGTACCTACAGCCCAGCAAAGTCATAATATGGCCCTACTCCCAAATGCCATGTTTACAGTATGTAGCCCTGCCTCCCTGGCCGTAGCTGATTGAAATAGGGATAAATACTTGACCTACCTTTATCAGGCCTATCAGATTCTGATTATGAGTTTAAAATTGAGATTTAAACTTACTAGTAAGTATTTGTTAGTTTGTGGGGACCTGTACCCTTGTAGGCTCTGGTGCAGTCATATGTGCAAAAAAATGCAAGAGAAGAACAAGAGGGGATGTAGCCTGTGAGACAGGGAGAATGACACTTGGATCTGCTGCCTGAATTCTGGTGCCCTCTGGTCTCTGTATACTGAAGGCTGGTTGTCCAGGCTTTCCTGGATTCCATGAAGTTCCCAGTACTCTTTCTTAAATTCTATTTTCTGGCTAAGCTGTTTTAAATTATTTCCTACTATTTTGAATTGAAGAGTATTATATTAGTTTGCTAGGGATGCTATAACACCATACCAGGCTTAAACAAAAGAAATGTATGGTCTCACAGTTCTGGGGATTAGAAGTCTGAAATGACATTATCAGGTTTCTTTCTGAGGGCCTTGAGGGAAAGCTACGTTCCACACCACTCCCTTTGGCTTCTAGATAACTATCTTCTCTCGATACCCTTTCATATGTCTTTTCTTGATGTATGTCTATGTCCAGATTTCCTGTTCTTACAATAGTCATAATGGATTAGGGCCCACCCTAATAAGCTCACTTTCATTTGATTATCTCTGTAAAGACCCTATCTCTAAGTAAAGGTCACATTCTGAGGTACTCAGGGTTAAATGTGTAACACAGGAATTTGGGGGGACACAATTCAACCTATAACAAGTACCATCAAGATGGTAACTGTGAATTAAATTGTAGAATGCCCATGTATTATTGCCATTGATTTTTTAATACACATTTCTTCCATTTCTATTGAATTTTAATTTTAAAAGTTGCTTTACATGTTTTCTCCTCCTTTTCCTAAACTTGGCTCCCATAAGCTGAATTTTGTTTATAAATCACTTAAGGTCTTAAATTTTCAAAGCATGATACAATATCCCACAAAAGAAAAGAACACAGAATGGAGAATCAAACTGCCTGAGTTCTCGGCCTACCTCTGCCACTATAGTGCAGTTGTAGGCAAGCTATTTAAACTCTTTGAGTCTCAGTCTCTACAACTATAAAGTAAAACTACAAAGAGTACCCTGCTCTTTGAGGTGTTATGAAGATTAAATTAATTGATATATGTAAAGCGCTCAGCATAGAGCAAGTGCCATCAAACAACTTGTCATTATTGTAGAGACTGAGCCCTTGTTTACACACTGTTCTTCTGCCATGAAGTTTACTATTTAAGATGGTCATAAGGCAAACCTCAGGTGCTGACTGCCTTCTTTGGGTAGGAGTTGGCAGCACAGACTTAAGACCAGCTTGGTTCAGTTCTGCCACTTACTTCCCCAGGACCACAGAGTGCGTTATTTCCTTTTCCTCACCTGTGAAATGCAGATAATAATGTACCTACTGTAAGGAGTTTGCTGTCATAAGTGAATGAGTTAATTCATGTAAAGCATTCAGTACATACCACGTGCACCCTTAAATTAGTTATCATCATCATTAGGTGAATTAACCAGATGGCAATCCCTGACACTGACCAGAGCAACCAGAGCCATAGCACTGGCCCTGCTGAAGCTCATGGTCAGACCAGTGCCGAACCCCAGGCTGGAGCACTCACTGCCTTTTCAGCGACTGTCTACTTTCTTGAAATTTACAGTCAGGACAAAAACCCTAATTTGAGTGTGCTTTGCCTATGTATAAGTAGTTTCTTTTCTGGTTTGTTTCAAGTTTAAATTTTTAAAAATATTTTGACAGCAATGCTTGAGGACCATTAATCCTGAAATTGTCATTTTAATTGTGAGTTAAAGAACACATATAACTTCCATATAAGATATAAATAACCAAATGCTATGCAATTAATAATTTTTGGACCACTGTTCCCAAAGAACAGGAGGAAAATGATGTACAAAACATGTATTAATACTTTTACAGTATATAGAGATACTTGAAATTTGTTGACTTTCCTTTGGGGAAAGGAATTGAATTTTCTTACTAATTATAAGAAAACTAATTTCCCTAATGTAGAGAGAAATCAATAGAATTTATAGATATTTGATAGTGACTTGACTGCTTTCTTGGAAGTCTCTATATATGTGACATAAAGAAAACAATTAGGGTGGAAAATATGCAAAACAAGCTCATCTTTATTTGCATTTCAGAGTGAGCAAATTGACAATGCATTATTACTTTACTGATATAGTGCAAGCAAGAAATTTAGTCACAGCTCTGATAATAGAGATCGTTTTGGAATTTTATACTTGTATAATTGGGGACGTCCAATACATAGAAGTAACAACATTTCCCATAATGGTGCTAATTACTGCACAGTACTCATAACCTTTAGAGCACTGAGCTTAATTCAAAACAAAAATAACAGATGGTGTTTCAAGAAAACAAGCCTTTGTATAGCTTTCTTTTTCTTTTCATGTGCAACTGTTAGAGAAAGCCATGTTGGAAGTTCATTGAGACCTAAATGTATTTTGTTTTCTATTCTGCATTCGGCATATTTCATTCCAATAAAAATATAGCTAAATTAATTTTGACTGAAAAAAAAGAATGTTATACTGATTAAATATCATATTCAAAAATATATTCTATTTATCTTGCAAAAGTTCCACTCTGTGATAAGATAAAAGAATAAACTTTTCAAATATATGTTGTATTTCAGATTGTGATTTATGATTTAATGCTCTATATTTGCTTTTGGAAGTTGACCTCTTTGGGAGAGTTCAGACTAGAGCAAATGGAAATACTGGCTAGGGCTTGAAACAAGTGACATTTTCCTACATCCATTTGTACCATTTTCTGCAAACAAATGAACAAAACCTGGGTAAATCTATAACAATAACTGAGAGACTTGCAGGCAGATACACATATAGAGGATCTCTCAAGGAGGTGACACCATGATTTATAACAATCTTGTTTAAATATATTCCTCCTGAGTGTGACAACTCTACCTACTGAGTTTTGAAAAAAGCTGCTGATGAAATTGTGTGATTTTTAGTCACTTCCCATATGACAGAGTAGACAATTTTTCAACAGATGGCCATCTATATGGCTGCTGTCATCTGGATGAGTACTAAGCATTCCCATTCCTGATCTAAATCTCAGCTCAACAACCACCACCATTATGCTTCCCTGCACATCTGTCTTTATACCTACTCTTTGCCTTCCATTTATTCTTCTGTACTTTTACAAAACTATTCACCTACTCCAACTAGAGTTGGAAAATTGGAAAGCAGTTTATAAGTGACTGAATTAAACAGCCCAATCCCAATTTTTGGAAAAGGACTGAAATCAAATTTTACTATATAATATATGGAACCCAGTTACAGTGGACCAATGTAGGATGGCCCACACTATGTGAATATTATTTGTATTAGCTATTGCTGCCTAACTTACCATCCAGAGAGATTCCCCATCCTCTCAATAAAATAGCTGCATTCATTTTAATCATCAACACCCTCAGGTACAAATTATGTGAACTTCTTGCCCTAATTTTGCTATTATATAGCTAGTTTTAGAGAAGATGTGATAATTTGATTTACTGCAACATGCTCAATTAAAGAAAAAAACTTGATCAATGATGGTTGTTTTTTACAGTCCAGTCTAGTGATATCTCTTTGGATTGATTCAGATTTGGTCATACTTGAAAATGACCTATTTAGATTCTCCCTTGCCTAGCTATTCTGAGTCTCTGCTGAAAATAATTTGTGATCACCTACGCTATGGTCTGACCATTAGGATTGCCTTGTAAGTGAGTTGACCTCTTCCTGAGCCATTTGGATGAGTCTAAAGCAGTCTTGAATTAAATGGTCTTTATGCTATTAATGTCATGCTACACATAAGTTCCAGTGTATAGCGTAAGGCCTAATACAAATATACGAAGATCTCACCTTAGCTGTGACCTCCCCTCCTTGATACTATTCTTAGAATCTCACAAAAAAACTCAAGAATTAATTCATTTCTCATATTAGAATATATGGGCCAGGATTTGGCCCATGTGATTGGACTGAAGATGAAGTTTTCACTAAACCATGAACTCTACTTGGCATTAGCAATGACATTTTTTCAAAATGAATCACATCATGAAAGTCATTGGTCTGCTCTCCACATCAGTATAAATTCTTGCTGAGTCTAGGGATTTATGTTTGCAGTTTGGCCTTCCTTTTCATTACTAGAGAGCTTTAATTTCTTCTCATTACTTGGAATTCTCTCATTTTCTTTCTCTATTTTCAATCTCTGCATATATTACACACCTGTATTTGTCTTTGATAATGGAAAAAAAGACTCATCACTTTCAATGCTCACTCGACATATCTTCATTATCTGGGGAATATCTTCACCAAAATATATTAAAATGTCACTGGAGAAAAATGAATGCATATAGAATGTATGAATATTGCTAGGCTAGATCTGTATCTCTAGCTCATTAGTCAGCATAGAGT
The DNA here is from genome assembly GCF_030020395.1 of Manis pentadactyla. NCBI lineage: Eukaryota > Metazoa > Chordata > Mammalia > Pholidota > Manidae > Manis > Manis pentadactyla. Next base: position 137,981,530 of record NC_080019.1, on the reverse strand, counting down.
CTCCTGGCTGAATGCCGATATTTCAAGCCCAGCAAAAAAAGCAAGCAACAAATAGATTCAAGAAAATCAGGCACAAATAGAAAGGGTCTTCTCTCTGTGTTAATGTTCTGTCAGTTATTTATCAATTCGTGTCTTTCCTTAATCAGTTTTTTTTTTGCATCAGAGTCAAGCACACTCCATTTATTCCTTCACTCCACAAATATTTATTGTGTACCTTCTATGTGCCAGGAGCTACTATAGACACTGAGAACAAAGAATGAACAAAACCAGTAAAGTCCCTGCTTTCATAAAGTTTACATTTTAGTGGAAGACTAAAGGCAATAAACAAATCAATATACAGTATGTCAAGTAGGTGGTAAGAGCTAAGGAGAAAAAAATAATAGGACAAGGTAAGAGCTAGAATGTGCCCTGGAGACAGTGGGGATGCTATTTTGTCTAGTTGAAATTTGAGTGGAGACTTAAAAGGAAAATAAAGAAGCAGGTCACATGAGTATCTGGGGAAAAGAGTGTACCAGGCAGAAGATGAAATGCATAATAAAGTCCTTTGTAAATATGATTGATCAAGAGTAACTTACCGGAGACATCTACTCCCAAGCAATGAACAGGTCAGAATTATGAATCCTTTAAACTATTCATTTTCTTAGAAGTTTTGCAAAAGTCCTCTGATGATATTGTTCACTTAACATTTACTCATACTTTTTAAACTCTTAGAAGTTTTCATTACAAAATTAAGACTTGAAACTAAACTTCACCTCCTTAAGGTTGTTCATATTTTTTTATCAATAGAGAATAAATTAGCAAGGTTTTATTGTACTGCATAGTTCTTTGGTGACTTGCCTAGAAAATTTTCTGCAAGTTTCCACACTGAGATTATAGGGAGCACAAGTATTTTGACCAGATGTCTTCCTTCTTATTTAGGAGCTTAGATTTCAAGTGACACTTATGTATTTTTATATAAACATATACAGTATATTTTTATACTGCTGCTTTTCATAGCAGTATGAATGTTTTCTATAACAAGATACCATGATCTTTGAAAGTGAATGCAAATCCCTGTCTCACAGGCAGTCTCCAAAGGCAATCTGATAAATGCATTTAAATGTTTGAACGTAAACAGTGAGAGCAAGAGAAAAAGAGTACTTACTAAATGGAGTAGAAAACCAAATGGATGGAGTGCAAGCTATTTTATTCTTTGAAGGAAATGAAATGCCTCATTTTTATTTATTTTCTTTAGTATCTATACCCATTAAACGATTCAATTAATGTTTGATGTTTAGACAACAACTACTATACTCCTTTTCTCTTTGACCATGAGACTAGCAGGAAGATAAAGATAAAAGCAAAGATACCTAAAGGTTCACAGATACCTGAATTCGAATTGATAGAGGGCAAACAAGACATAGCACTTTCATCACTGAGGTTAAGCTGCCTTTTACCCTAATAAAGTCTCAACTTCAACATTGATTTTTCTCTAAAAATAAACAACTTATTTGGAGTAACAGCAGATAAATTTACACCCCATAAAAATCATGTAGGATGCTGATTCCTTAAAGTTTGTCCCAAGACAAAGAAATATTGACCAAGAACAGTAGGAAATTCCTGTCCAAAATAATGTGAGCAGTTCAAAATTTTATTTTTATATTTTGCCTTTATTCTTAGTACCACCTATAAAGAGCTTAGTAATCAGTCACTCTTTGTTATTTATCTTCTCAATATTTACATGTATAAAATAGTGAAGAAAAAAATAATCACTTTTAATGACTAAAACAAAGAGGGCTTAGATAAAATTTTTAGAAGCTGGTGAATTACTGAAGCAATTAAACAGATAATTCCTGAAAAATTCACAGATATGGTTGAAATAAATACCATGTTGTTAGACTCTATGCTTATGTATTTCAGATAATCACCTTGATTCCCTCTTTACTCTTCACAGAGGGACACAAGCTAAGTAATTTGTGTAACATATATTACCTATATGCTGCTCTCAGTACCATCACCTGTTTAATCAACATTTATGCTTAGTTGACTTTTCTTAATTAAAAAAGGACAATTATCTTAGCCATTAATTTATGATGTAAAAGTATAAGCTTCTACCTTGCCAAACATATAACGAGCCCTTTCAAATTACTATGTAATTCCACTTGACTGATTTTTAGTGACAACATGGTATAGTGACCTGAAAAGGGATAAGTGTCATACTAACATATAACTATGTGTCAGATAATCTTGTGAAAAAATTAAAATACACTACTATATCTTTGCTATATAATGAAAACTCTGTTAAAAGTAAGACAAGGAATAAATGGAAACAAGGAGAAAATATAATAGGTTAGGTCACTGCTGTCACGAAAAGTGGGGTCCCACCAGATTTGGAGTCAACTGAAATTTATTGAATGCTTAGTATGTACCAATCACTATGTTAAGTTCTTTCATCCATCTTTAGCTCATTTTCTTTCATCAATCCTGTAAGAATGGTTTTTCTTATCCCCATTTTACATATGAAATAAAAAGTTTCAAAGAAGAAACTCTAGAATATACAACTTGGTGAGAAACTGGAACATAAGTCAGATTTTTTATGTCTTTTATGTACTTCCTACATCACATAATGGTTTAAAAATAAATACATATAACTTAAAAACCTAATTAGTTCAATTACCCAGGGGCTTAAAAATACATAACATATGGTATATTTAATACACAAGGCCTCACTGATAGTAGATATGAGGCTTTCAGAAATTATGTCTTGCATAGCGGAGCAGGACAATCTTGGAAGCAGAGGTGGATAGTAGCAGTAATGGGATTGTGGTAAAGAGATCCAGAATATACCACTGTGAAGAACCTTTCCCTGAATTCCCTTTATTTGCCCAAAGGCAGAGCCTTCCAAAAGAATTCGACCATCATAAAACTCTTATTCAGGAGAGTTTTATGGCCATAAAGAAGATGGAAAAAGAACACTTGCACGTATATAAACAAACATTATCACAACCTTTTCTTAACCATTTGCTCCTTTAAGAACATACTTTTCTTCCTTAAAGAAACTATTTTTCCGAGAATTTTCTTTTCCCCTTTTAATTAGATGTATAAGCCCCTACCTTTAGCCATTAGTGAGCCTCTTCTTTTGTGTGCTCCATATGAGTAAACTTTTCTTTTTCTCTTCTAATTTGTCTTTTGTTAGTTTAATGTACAGGACCCCTGTCCCATAATCTAAGTGGGTAGAATAAAATTTTTTTCCTCCCCGACAGTTGAGTGATGAGGATGAGATGGTTGGGACTCATCCTCTCTGGAGGCTGCAGCTGAGATCTTGGAACCTCTGGCCAAGCTGGAGAAGGTAAATTTCCTTACCAGTTAGACTCCTGGATCTCTGCTCAGGGCCCAGTTGAGCAACAGCAGTTAAGAACTCTCTTTGTCTTTTCTTTCCAAGATTTAGGTTTTAGTAGGAAAAAACACAAGAAGGAATTAGTACTTTGAGCACTTTGACTTTTGGTTTGAGTACTCTTGTTACAGATCCTTGTCTGCGCTGGTGCCAGCAATCAGATTGGAAGGCCCTGAGATCTTACAGCTGGCTGGCCAGAAAAGTAAGTAGCCTGGATTTACAGTTGGCATCCTACAGACCATTGCCAGCTCTCAAGTTTGATCATCTAAGTCTCTGCCTTGCTCTTCGACTCTCCAAGAGCAACTCTGGATCATATGGGCTGCATCTTCTGAATCTTTTTGGGCAATGTCTCCTGGGTCCATGGTTGTGACACAAGGCTTACTGGTTTTGAGACATTTTGGACCAGTTATACCTTTGGAAACCCTAAATTATCAATGGCCAGATGATGTATACTTCGATTTGAAAAAGCTTTTATGTTTAAAAGGACTTTTAGAGAGCAGAGAGATCTCTTCCTAAATAAATGTCCTATTGGTACCTATACAAGGATCATATTGAAAGAAAGATAAAAGTACTATGGCTAACCTAAAATATGCCCTTGACAGAGTTAAAGAGAAGAAATCAAATTTAGAACAAAAATTTAAATCCAAACCCACCATAAGCCCTCTCACCAACAGTTATACTATAGTTAAACAAGCTAGATGGCCCCTGAAAAAATAAACCCTCCTCATCAAGATAATAAATGGTCAGATTCTCTTTCAGGCCCTTCTATAAATGATCAAAAGTTGGTCAAGTTGGAGGCTGATATTCAGGGCCTGATGGGAACTATTTTCAAGCCTTCCTTCCAAATGCTACTTGAGCTAAAATGGAACTATGTACTTAGAAGGAGGAAATGTATCCTAACGCCTTTGTCAAATGATTTATATAAACATTCCAAAGTCACACAGCTCTAAATCCAAGAGCCTCAGAACACATAATTTTTTTTATTTCTGCTTCAGTTGGAAATCTTCCTAATGTTAAAAAAAAAAAACTCAAAATAATGTTGGATGGGCAGGTCAGCCCCTAAGTGTTATCGTTGAGGTTGCCACCCAATTCTTTGAAAACAACTTGCAAGAAAACAATAAAAATAAGGAATTAAAATAAATAATTTTCACTATATAAATTGGGTCTTTGCAGAGACACAAATAGAACTTCTGGGGTGACAAAGCCTACTCATCTTTCTTACCAACCATGAAACCTTCCCCATTCATCTGAGTACTTAAAGATTCTGTAAAAAAAAAAAAAAAAAAAAAAACAGACCTTGGAAAAAGGACCATCCTGCACTTACGAGAAGGAAAACATAAATAATAATTGCCTGAGCCTCAGTCTCCTCTCCTATGGGCCTTCTCAACCAGGCTGCAGTCTTGGCTCTATAAAAACTGCAGATTCCCAACACAAAGAATTTCCTCTGCTCCCTCCATGCTTATTTAAAAAATGACAACCATAAGTGCTTATTATATTAAGTATTCCTAAAATTCTCAGAAATATAGAAGCTAACATAAATGTTTTTCAAGTGCACATGGTTTGGAAAAATCTTTAAATAAGACTAGTTTGGTATTACTGGTTTAACAAAAATGACTTGTCTTTAGTGCTAATTACATATAGAAATGCAATTTTTATTCTACCTAGGTTTACTAGTCAAGTAAGCTCATGTCATATCTATTAGAAGCTTAAGATTATAAAATTTATGGATTTGGTTTTAATCAAATTGAGTCATTGTTCTGACAGACTTAATTTCAACAGTAATTGTGTTCTATACTATAGCTGCTAAGAAGTAGTTTCCAAAATCTTTGTGGTAAATTGAAACAAAGTTACATTAAGTTAAATGATTAATATTCATTGTCTACAACATTTCTGAATAAGATAAAACACTGAAACATTAATTACTAAACATAAGTTTATCTACCTTTGGCTTCTTAATATTACAGAGAGATAAAAATTATCAATAAAAATGTTCTTTTTGCTGCATTGAAAAATTGTACTATAAAGAAACACATGCCTGTAGAAATTATGAAATGGTGTATTCATAAACTTGCCAATCTACAACAGAATGCTGGTTTGTGATAGATAGTTAACATTGTCCACTTCCTCTTTTTCTCTAGAAATTAAGGATACTAGGAGTTAAAAATTTTAATCAATAAATGTATATGAAACTAGTAGGAATAATATTAATGAAGTGAAAAAAAAAAGCTCTATGCAAGGTAGTCAAAGCATGTAGAATGTTTTTATTAAGGAAAAAAGGAGAGTAGTCTTGTCCTAAAGTAATTATTTAGAGGTTTTTAAAAGATTGTTTCCAGGATGAGAAAGAGGAAAATGAAGAATAAAAAGCTAAGGGGATATAGGAAATTATAAAGGGTTGGCGGAAAAGAAATAGGAGAGAGAAGAGAGTGAAAGAGATTACTTCATGGGTCAACCTCACTAAGATTGAATGGATTTATTATAAGTTTTTAAAATGAACTTTAATATCTAACCCACCTAGGAAACAAAGATTCTGTGTCTTATCAAAATAATTTCCTGGGCTTTATTGTTACCTTTCTCATGTCCTCAATTATTATGTCAAATCTTATGGAGCTCTCTCACTGTTAAAAGAACTCATTGCTTGCCTGTTTGTTTGTTTATGATCATGTTACCTCCTGTATTTACTTTTAAAGTCTTTTATTATCAGTTTGGTTTTGAATAGATAACTGTTATTTCATAATGATCTGTGATCCTGTTTAAGTCAAAAGAATTCAAGCTTTTGACATGTTCAATGACTTCCCAAAATCAAATTATTAATGAAGCCTTCTTAACCTTAAATTGACTTTGAGTTATCCCAGAGGCCCCTGGAAAATCTCAAAGGATTTGTTCTTTCACCTCCTAAAAAGAGATGTTAAACTAAATAGGTTTATTTGATATGCAAAATTGCATGGGAATCTTTGCCAAATAAGTAGAAATACTTAATCTTCGTAGGTTATATTTGTATGTGTATATGCTTGTAACTACCAGAGGGAAAATGTGTTCCCAGCCCAGGGCAAATAAACCTTTGAAGCCAAAATCAGGCAAAGGGAAAAATAACATGGGAGAAACTTGTTTGTTGCTCACAAGAAGTGCCTACTCCTGCTCACCTGTGTTTCTCTCCTTCCTGGCTGGGAAGAACGCAAAAAAACCTCTCTGGTCCATGCTCAACTCTCCACCCCCACTTGTAATCACCTACTGATATGGACATGGACTACTTCTCTCCATCCCTTGGAAACACCTATTGATATGAGATGCACTAAGGCCAGGTGAGAGAGATTCTGGAGATATTGTAATTTTACCCACAATATTATTAATATAAGTACTTCAGACATTAAATAAAGTTCCTAGAAATTTGATGATGTCCTTGCTGTCTATGATATATCTTAGTATAATGCTATCAGTCATAACAGCTATTGTCTTAACACTGGTGTCAGAAACAAACACTCGTAACAAAAACAATCAAATTTCCATTAAGCTATCTATACACAACAATTTAACAGATTATATACCTTTGTAAATAAAATGAAGCATTTATCTTTTCTTGTTACCTCATCCCTCCAGAATTCAGAAACTCTGGCAATATTATTGTTTGTGTAAGTTCAATACGAATACCCTGTAACAAGACATAATTAGAAGTACTGGTTATTTACCAAGGCTTTGGCTGTGATATCATATTTGAGAATGATGTGTATAAAATCAGACATGAGAAAGTTTTAAGGAATTGGGTTGACTTTTTGAAGCCAATGCTTACAAAGCTCTCTTGTAAAAACTGGACTTGCATCTGGTTTATAGGATTACAAGCTTTACAGGTGAGTAAGGAGGATAAGGAGGATCACTTCCTGAGAAGCTCAGGAAACAGGACATTTTGGGGACCCCAAGAAGGGATGAATTCATCCAAAAATATAGACACAGCAAGTGAAGTCTGATGGTAAGTTCTTGGCTTGGGTTCTTAGCCTCAAGAGGCTTTTAAAAATCCAATCTTAGATTCCTTTTAAAAATCCCAGCAAAGTAAACTTCAAAAGGTCTATGTAGTTAATTTCCATTTTTGTTCCATTTATGTAAAGGATTAGGCCAAATTTAATGATACTAGACTCCCTTTGTCAGTAATCTTACTTTGACTCTGTCATCAAAATAGAAGTGATTATAGAGAAGAAATTTATTCCAATGTTACCCCTCCTTTTGGGTAACAGATTCTAGTCCTGTTCATTATTTTTGAACTGTTTTTTTTTTTTACCTCTTTCTGAATTGTTCCTTCAATCTTGTATATTTTGTCAGCAATTACTGTTTCTATTTTTTCACGCACCTTCCTGACTTGGCATCACTGAGGACTAAGACCGCTCTTTCCCCAAAGCCCTGAAATCTGAAGCTGGATGACTTAATACAAAGTATTTATCACTGTAACAGTCGGAACCACTCAGAAATTCGCTGGGGCACCTGTATCTTCCATACTCTGATCCGGGAAACAACCATGACTGTGACACTGCCACTACCATCCTCACTCCAGCACATCAAGAGCACTGAGTGAACTTCAAAACAAAACAAAACAAAACGACAAAAACCTTGTTTTGCCAGTCTGTGCCACCTTAACCGTTTTTTTTTAAATTTACACAGAAATATCCCTCATTAAATACCTAATTGTTTGTACCATATACAGGGCTAACTTTGGTGGGTGGCCCAACCCCACCTGCACCCTGGACTCCTGAAATGAGACACAACTGTTTAACTAGACTGACCTGTTCCCAGCAGTGGGAGACTCGTTCAATGAGACATGCAACAGTCAAACAACTCAGCTTCTTATCTGTGAAACTTATAAGGAAGTTTCAGACAGGAAAAATTAAGGGATCCATTTTATGGGATATGAAGAATCTTTTTCTGAACTCTCCTTATCTTCCTAAAAGCAGAGCCTCTGCAAAGAATTCAACTATCATCAATCCTTTCTCTGGGGGAGTTTCATTGGCCATGAACATGAAGACAGAAAAGATCCCTCACACCTGCATAAACAAACATTATCACAAACTTTCTTATCTCCCATTTGTTTCCCTAAGAACCCTTTTATCTTTCCTGAAGAAACCCATTTGTTCTTTTCACTGAAGTATTTTCTCACTTCCCTTTCCCTTGTTAAGTTAGGTACAAAAGACTAAGTCCTTAACTTTAGCCATTTACCTAAGTGAATAGAGGAAAAGACAACACCGAATCCTGCAACCACAGTGGTTGAACACTTAGTTCTGCAAAAAGAATGTGCTGGCAGATTTCAAGGTCATAAATAAAAGAGGATGCCTGCTGAAAGTAGACAAAGGGATACTGAGCTGAAGACAAATGTAGAAAAGGTGAAAAGTCAATAGAAACAGGGCACTCTGGTTGATATTAAAACAAGCTTTAGACTATTACATAAATAGATATGGCAGAGTAAGGCTCAGTGAACTAAAACAAATTCTTTATCTTACATTGGCCACTGAAAAGTAAATATTGGAATAAGAAAAATTTGTGTTAGCCCAAACGCTATATATTTAGGAAATAGGATTCTCATCTATGAAATACATTAGCTAATTTGTATTTAATTTCTTTCATAACAGTAGAATGAGAAAATTCATAAATGTTCTAACACAATGAGAATGAAATTCCCCAAAGCAGACCTTTGTCATTTCATGCTCAAACTGAATCTCCTATGAAGATGACTGTGACCTCTTGGGAAGAATTATGAACCTGGAACAAGAAACCTTGGTCCTCATCTGCATGGTACATACATCATTCATTACGGATATCTACATTTTTCTAATGTACTTTGCCAGTATGAGTGGTTTTAGAACAGCCTGAGGAAGCTGACAGGTTGAGCATCCAAAGCTGTTAAGTTTAAATTCCTAAAGTAAAGACAATTATTGTGACCTGGAGTCCCCAAAATATGAGAATTCTACATGGTCCTCCACCACTACCACATCTCCATGTACACGGATCACAACTGGGTGGGCCATTTTCCAAGGTGGGAGACACGCCAGCCTACCTGCACCCCAAGAAGCACTTTGAAGAAATTCTGAGGCCTTTCCTCCCAAAAGATTATCCCCACATTTGCTTTGCAGCTCTACTGTTAAATCTCCCTTTGGGATCAAAGACCTACCTTCAGATTAAATGATAGTGTAAACATGGAAACATCTATCCGGTGCTAGTCATAACACATTCTCTGTAAATGTCTCCTGAAAAAATGAGCCATACCTCCAAATGAATGTCCTAAACAATCACAGACAATCACCATTTTATGATTACTTAACAACCAGTGTTGACTGTGCAATGCTCTTCCCAACTCCTTCAGGCCTATGGAGAAAAGTTCAGAGCTCCGCCACCATTCCCTCCCCTTATCCTGCTCCATTGCCTTGTAAAACTTGCCCAGCTCCATACAGTTGGTAAGTGGAGAAGCTGAGACTAAAACATAAATGTCAGTCTGTCTCTGAAGCCTGTAACCTATAAATGAACTACAATATCATCCTAGTGGATGTCTAAGGAATGTTGAAAAGATAAATGGATGAATTAATAAATGAATGGTTGAATTTATAATCTGGAATCAAAATGATAAAAAAAAAACACTAGGGCAAGCCCCACACCTATTAGGTTCCTCTTATACAAGACATTGCCGTAACCCACAAAGTCACCAGTCCTTATATGCTTGTATCCTGAACATAACTACCATGAAAATACTGTTTTTTTTAAATGAGTCCTTCCATCTCATAAGATTCCACCTAGTAGAACATAAAATAATACCGCTGAAAGTAATTACATTACATAATGAAAAGTCAAGCATAAGAGATGTGCAGATTAAACATTATTTTGTCCAGATAGGAAAACAACCTAATAAACAAAATACAGTTATTACTATCATGAAATAGACTGTAGAAAAATTTAGGAAAAATTTTAAATAGACTTTAGAAATTTTAAAATACACTCATTTCATATAACATCATAAATTATAATTCCTTCTGATGCATCTATACAACAAGTAATGTGTAATATAAAACACCCAAACAGTGATGAAGCTTGTTTTGGTGTTATTTGGTGTTTATCGGATAACTCCAAAAACCAGAAACCTGAGAATGATACATAATTATCAGTTTTGTGCATTCTGTACATAGCTTTCATCAACAATTCTGTAATTTGCAACCGCATAAAGATAAAGGTTGAGACTAGCTGAACTCACTAAATAGCTAATTAATGCATACTCATGCCCCTGTAGTTAATACTGCTTAATAGCTAATTTAAGCATACTCATGCACAATGAGGTTCTACTATTAACTTCCATTAGCTTCTGTATTACTCAGTATACACTAAGCTATGCTACAGTAACACATAAATCCCTAAATCCAAAAATGCGGTAAATGTTTCTTATAATGCCCACCCTCTAATGCCCACAAACTGAGAATATGTTGCCCTACATGCAAAATAAACTTTGCAAATAAAGTTAAGGATTTTGAAATAGGGAAATTACACAGGATTATCTGAATGGGCTCCATGTAATCACAAGGATCCTTATAATAGAAAAGCAGAAAGGTCAGAGTCAAAGCAGGAAATGTGAAGATGGAAGCAGAGAACAGAGGGCAAGAGGAAGAAAAAAAGGGAGACAGAGATTTGAAGATGTGTTGCTGACGCCTTTGAAGATGCAGGAGGGAACTACACAGCTGGTGCCCTCTAGAATCTGGCAGAGGCAAGAACACAGATTATCCCCAAAAGTGTCTAGTAGGAATGCAGCCTTAACAAAACTTTGATTTTAGGGCTTTTGATCTTCACGTGTCTAAGATAATAAATTTGCATTGCTTTAGGACACTTAGTTTGAGGTAATTTGTTACAGCAGCAATAGGAAACTAAGACAAAGAGTCTTAACATTAAAAAGAGTTATCACTTTAGACATGCTATGTGTCCATCACTGGACAGTACAGGGGCTTTTCTGTATATGGTCAGTCAAGGACTTGGGTTGACAGAGATTCCGTTTGAGATTTACTGGTTACCACAGCAGAGGGAGGACAGTACATGAAGATTTCAGACCCGTTCTTCCATACTTCAGTCTAGAGAGTGACACACGTCACTTTTATTTATGATCTGTTGGCCAGGAAGTCATATGCTGTTGCCTAACTGAAAAGTTGCTGGGGAGTGTACCCTCCTTTGAACCTGGAGGGAAAGAATGGATATTGTGAGCCCTAGCAATGTCTGCTTCAACCTTATCCTAGGCAGATGATGAAAACCTTCGTCAAGAAAGGGGAACAGAAATCTTTCTGACCTAGCCTGGTCTAGATTCTATGCCTTTCAGTCTGCTCCTCTGAGCTAGTTTGTGTTGGGATGGCCAGCTACTTATATTATCAGAACCAATAATGATAATTACAGAGAATTCTCAATATCCGAAATTGTTTATATCAAAATGTCGTGTAAAAAAGTCTTTATTAACTCTTTTTATACCTCTAGCTATTGCAAAGCTATGCACAATTGAGAATTTAAGGAATTTATTTCCCCAATATTGTGTGAAATACCAGCTGCAAGTACAAATCATGGTGGTCCTAACCACCATGATGCATTTTTAAAAGAAAGAGTCTTATTTTTGCACATTTCCTGTGATGCTCATCAGAGTCTCCTTAATATCAAAGAACATCTTTTCTTTGGAGTCTTTGAACTGGCAGATATCGAGGAGTAGTTTGGACCAAGTAAGTTGTACTGTGATGTCAGTCCCAGAAATTACTTTATAAACCACATCTAAATAAAAGAATTCTTTGCTTATTGACCTCTTGTTTTAGGACCAGAGAGGGAACCTATTACATTTCAGACTCAAATTATGCCCATAGACAATCTTAAAATCCAAGGTTTTAAGTCATAATCTTGGTCACTGGTTAAATCATCCAGTAATAACAACGCAATTCTTCCCTTTTTGAAGGATAACCCTGAGAATTAAGGTATGGTAGAGGACGAAGCTATACAAGCACAAACAATCACAATTATGTTTTAGTAATAGTTGTGATATCTCTGCTTCCAACCCCTCTCCACTTTTCCTCTCAGGTAGATCCCAAGACTTTGAACAAAACACATGTATCATGGTGTTTATACCCTTACCCATGCAAATAGCTTAAGGTAATATTCTACTATATAATAATTTTCTAAGAGTTCCTCATTGGGTTAAAAGCTGTGACCAATTTTACTGATGAATGAAAAGTTAAGTGACGTCAATTGACCACCATGCCAAGATGAGAAATCTGATAGCTTGGCTTCCAAAGCATTTATCTAAGTAATGTACCTGGGGTGGCAGGGGTGGAGTCAATCTGTAGTGGGCCTTTTGCATGTTCAAAATTATTTGAAGGCTCATATTTTACCTTAGACAGATCATTTGAAATTTATATTCTACTTCATAACATGGCCCTATTACTGTAGCACGAAAGCATTTGAAATTTTTTGCCAGATAAATGACTTATCTTCTTTCATTCCAAATCCTGATTCAAATTGGCACAGTATAAAGAAGTGCAAGCCCATCGTTGCAGTGTCAGTAACCCATGTTCACTGCCACGAATCCCAGTTTGGGAAACCTGGCTCCAAGTCAGCCTGTTCTGTACTATCTGTACTATCCTGGCAATTGAGTTCACTTTCTCTAAGTTGAAGCAAAATCCTAACATAATTTTGTGGTTTTGGGTATCAGACCCAATTCTTATTTGAAAAATTACATGAGGTCAGATTCAGTTTTTCTTGAGATTTCACTTGGATAACACAAATGTCACAATTTTAACTTCCAAGTTACTATCTGGTGAATTGTTTGGCACCATTGTTGAAGGCATTGTGCCTACATTTTTTAATTGGGCCCTAAAAAGGAAGTCAAGAGTAGGTAAACTTTATTCAAGTCAAAAGAGTGGGAAGACGGTTTGGAGCTATGTTCCAAAATGGGTCAGAATCTGCCTGTGAGTTCTGGAGGCCTTTCACACACTCTCAAATGCCTGAGAAAATACAACACTCTTTAAATGTCCTAAATCATAGCCATTCATTTCCATTCATACTACTATTCAAGTCCATCTTTTCAGAAAGTTCTTCCCAAATTATTCACGGTAAAACCAGGTTTCTGTAACTACCATTTAAATAATCAAACCAGAATATGCTTTTTTTGCTCTTAAATTAATTTAAATTTTTGTCTGGTGGGAAGTCCATCATCCAAATCCCCCATGGGCAGTTTGCAAAGAATTTTAATTGGGGGTGGGGACAGAGCAGCAGGGATCACATGTTACAGGTCTTGAGAAAGAACCAGAGTGGGAAGGGAAGTAGGAGAGAGGACCGTAAGCTAAAGAGAAGGAGAACATGATTTGTTTAGATTTTATTCCTTACTTATAAAACTAAAGAGTAAAATGCATTTTCAGCTTAGCTCTTAAAAGGAGAAAAGAAACCTAAAAGGAGCCCCCTGCTGGCCACTCTAATTTCTACCCTATTTGCTCCTTTAAAAAAAAGAAATAAAATCTCTTTTCTACCTATAATTTAGACATAACTTAACCTACTATCATTATTTCTGATTATTAATATCTCTTTAACTGAAATAAATGATATACATCAACATAACTCCCTAAAGGCAATTCAATAACTTGTATTTCTCTGGTCATAAAAAAAAATAAGTCTGTCAAAAATATATATTCATTTTAAAGTTTCATTTAAAATTATATAAATAATAGATTTCTTTTTGTTATTTATTTCTTCTTAAAGCACAAAAAGTCTGTGCTGGTTATCTCAAACTTATGGAGGTCTTTAAAAACAAAATCATAAATAAGAGTTTGATTCAAAATACTTATAATAACTGTCTTTTGTCTTGCTCTGGGAAATTAAGGGTACCATGCATAGCAAAAGTCCTGAGACTGTATTTGTTTCATGCTGTATCTTAAATCTATGATGCAGTCACTCCATAGACTTCTTCTTTGCAAAACAGAACTCCTTAGGGCATCCTGACCCAAGTTGCACAGGAATGTCAATAAAAATGATTGAGCATTTCCCTTTACATAAAACAAATGTCTTACTAAATTGCATACTATAATGACCTTTCTCATGTCCAACACAGAAGTATTAACATCTATCATATAAAATTAAATCCTCAATTTACTGCCTTAAAAATGTGATCTTATTTCCTTCTCATAATCTCTCTTCAGGAAAGTAAACAGTAGAAATGTTAAAAGCAGCAGTAGAAATGATATCACTTACATTGAGTTACATTTTCAAAAGAAAGCATGATTAGTGAAACAGAAGTGTTCTCACAGAGAGTTTGTGCTCTGTGACACTGAGAGTTATAGACAAACTACATATAACATTTAACTGCATGTTGCTCCAGTATATGCTAAGTGGAACATTTGGGCATGTGTGAAAAGTGTAGAGAGACTGACAGCTTCTTTGCTATCAACTTGGCCTTTACTCTGGCTTTCTCTTGTGTGACTGACCCCTTCCTCATCCCTGTTGTCATTACCTTCGAGCAAATTTATTGCTGGGCCATTTGACATAGTCTCTGTTAGTCCAGGGATGAGTTGGTTCCTCACAATCCAGTTCATGAGTCAGTTTTAAGCATATTACTATTCTATTTAATACCCTTGACCTCTCAGAGTTGGCGGTGTAATAAGCATAAAGGTTGCCAGGACATGTTAAACCTTTCCTGAGACAGAATCCAGTCAACAATTTTATGACAGTCCTTCTGGACTAAACTTTGCCTAATACCTACAAGTTGGTCATGAGACAGTCAGGGGATTGGAAGTGTATCACTTGACTAGGTTTTCAGATAGATAACAAGATGGTAAGCAACTGTGTCATCCAGAAAGTTCCAAAGTCCAGGGTCCATTCAGGGGCAACTACAGCAGCTACCTAAATTCAGGAGTTCTACCAACTGGTGCCCAGTAGGGGGCAGTTTCTGAAAGCTAACCCTAAAAGGTTTTAGCCTGCAGAGCTAAAAGCCAAATGAAATGACAAAGTTGCCCAAGATTCATGAGCGAGTTGGAAAAGTCCCTGCAGCTGACACGCACAGTAACAGAAAGCGCCCCCACGGCTGTGTGGAAAGGACATCAAGGAAGGATGTGGGGATCAAGCCAGAATCAGCACACTAAGCCAGGGAGGATTTGTTTGGGCCTCCGGTTTAGATAGGGAAAAATGATTTCTCTGTATTATTTTTGTTGTTCTGTAATTTATAAAAATAGAGGCTCTCTCTCTGGCCTGACTGCATCCCTATTCCTTACACTGGTGGATGGTAACTAAAACCGTCCATTACAGAGATGCTCCTGATGGGGGCAAAATTGAACCTGGTCAGGGGATGGCTTTCCTGCTGGCTGTGGCTTCTCTGTGCAGGGCACAATGGCCTTCACAGATAGGACTTCACTGTCCTTAAAAGGAAAAATGTCAGTGCACTTGAAAGTGGGACTGAGCCAGTGAAGTAGCCCCTAGAGCACAAGGTGCATCTTTAACAGTTCCTGTTTACTTTCCTGAAGAGAGATTATGAGAAGGATATTAGATCACATTTTTAAGTGTTTTCATGATGCAAGCTATCACTGAAACCAAATATTTTGAATCAAACAACCCTAAAGTGATGCACAATGCTCATTATCTGTTTAATTCATCAAAATATTCATTAATAAATAACACATTCTATTTGTGTTTTAGAGGTTACACATACAGTATATACTCATAAATGTTTAAATATATGCAGTATGCTTGGCAGAGACAACCTTAAACTTTTCAGTGGTCTTCATTATTCTGGAAAGTTTGGGGGGGAAAAGAGAATTTTAATGAAAGAGCTTTTAATGCTAGAAAAAGCAAATAACATGATTTTCTAAACTCTGAAGGAAAAACAGGTTATAAACTGTAAATTGCCTTTCTCATTTCAGAACTTCATCTTATGACCACATTGCCTGCCTTAGTAACTATGAAATTTAGGAATCTTGGGAAACAGTACAAAGAATGGAAAAACATTTATATTTACATGTATGTAAGTCTATATATATATATAAAGAGAGAGAGAGAGAATTTAACAAACATATCAGTGTCAGTATTTTGATACTGATTGGAATGGCTTGGGGGTTTATAGTAATAGAAAAATTATCCCAATTTACTAAAATTTTAGTAACTATATACATACATCTACATATACACAGAAATTGGAAAAATGCTGTGTAACAACAAGTGCAGAGACTGAAATTAAGCAGCTACAAGCCAAAGATTGCCAGAAAACCACCAGGGCTAGGAAGAGGCAAGGAAGGATTCCCCTACAGGTTGCAGAGGGATCATGACCACACCAACATCTTGGTTTCTGACGTCTAGCTTCTAGAACTGTGAAACAATACATTTCTGTTATCTTAAGCCATACAGTTTATGGTATTTTGTTTTGGCAGCCTCAGGAAACTAACAGATACTTTTAACCTTCACTTGACCACATTTCTTACAATCCTTTCATCCACAGGTTTCAGCACAACATATTATTCCAGCAGACCATCTACATATTTCAGACTCTTCACTGCTCCTCACGTTCTGATGTTCCCTGAGATAATTCAAACAACCCTGTAGTCTCACATATCACCCATATGTTAGGGCCTCTCAAGTTCGAATCTTCAGTTCAAACCTCTCAAAAGCTCTGTGGGCCAATCGACTGACCATCTTTCCCTGTACCACACCACACTCATTAATACTCAGAAGCCTCAATCATCAAGAGTTAACCATTCTATCATCCTTTTCCCTAAGGCTAATGTGCCCTGGGAGTTCTGCAATGAGGTTGATCACTTCCTCTGTAATAAGTTTCATAATATCCTTAAGAACAAGACATACACCTTTGTGAATCCCTGACAAAAGGTGAGTTGGAAAGGTCTTAAAAACTGACAAATCTGGCATGTATTCCCTTCCCTTCCCCCATTGCTCTCACTGCAACTGAAACATGATGTCTCTTGATCCCCAGGATTGTTTCAAAAGGGCCTGAGTATGAGAACAAGTGTTCTCCCTCTCTTTGGCAGGAGACCAGTGAGATGAGGATGCCTATGGGAGGGCTGTAGGTGAGACTGAGATGAGGAAACAGCAAAGCACAGAGTGTCTTCCCTGGAGGCTGCCAGGAAGGGATCCATCAATGTTCATCATCCAGAATTCCTTTCTTTTACAGCTTTAGACTAAAAATTATCCTGCTGTGGGACAACTGCAGTGGTATAAAAAGTTTTGAACTATTAGGAAAAATCTTTTTGCATTTATTTATTTGTAATTTTCCAAATGAACCCTTTTTATCATAAATGGATAGAGGGAAAGCAATGACAAATTTTGATTTGGGCAGTGTCAATCTTAACAGTTTTTAAAAACTACAACATTGGGAGGTAATCCAGCTCTCTACTTTGAGGGCTTCCAAACCAAGTAGTTTCTTTAAAAACACCTTTTCCTAAAAGCGAGTGCTTTTTGGAAGTCTTAAAGGGACAGGGACTCCACCGCTGGACAGAAGCGTCCTGAGACACTTAGTCCAGCAGCTGCAAATCCTGGGGAACTCTGGGTGCCTGAACCCCCACAATGCAGCTCGGAGGACCTCCATGGAGATAAACAGCCTCCCACCTGTTCCAACCTCCAAGGCGGCTCCGCCATATTGGAGCAGCAGCCTGAGGCAGGCCACACCCACAGCAACAGAGGAGATAAACTCCATAGCTGCCGGGCAAGAATCAGCTGTGTGCAGCTTCCCAGCACAAGCCACTAGAGGTCGCTGTTCTCCCAGGAGATGAAGGCCATAAACTGGCAAGAAGGGACTTTTTCTTACCCAACACACGCGCCAGCTCCCCACAAATATATCTATCGCCATGAAAAGGCAGAAGAAATTGTTACAGACCAAGATCACAGAGGCAAACCCTGAGAAGGAGATAGACCTAACCAGTCTTCCTGAAAAAGACTTAAAAAGAAAGCTCATAACCATGCTGATGGAGCTGCTGAGAAATATGCAAGAGCTACGGGATGAAGTCCAGAGGGAGATTACAGAAATGAAACAATCTCTGGAAGGATTTATAAACAGAATGGATAAGATGCAAGAGGCCATTAATGGAATAGAAACCAGAGAACAGGAACGCATAGAAGCTGACGCAGAGAGAGATAAAAGTATCTCCAGGAATGAAACAATATTAAGAGAACTGTGTGACCAATCCAAAAGGAACAATATCCGCATTATAGGGGTATCAGAAGAAGAAGAGGGAGAAAAAGGAATAGAAAGAGTATTTGAAGAAATAATTGCTGAAAACTTCCCCAAACTGGGGGAGGAAATAATCAATCAGACCATGGAAGTGTACAGAACTCCCAACAGAAAGGACCCAAGGAGGACAACACCAAGACACATAATAATTAAAATGGCAAAGATCAAGGACAAGGAAAGAGTTTTAAAGGCAGCTAGAGAGAGGGAAAAGGTCATCTACAAAGGAAAACCCATCAGGCTATCATCAGACTTCTCAACAGAAACCTTACAGGCCAGAAGAGAATGGCATGATATATTTAATGCAATGAAAGGGAAGGACCTTGAACCAAGAATACTGTATCCAGCATGACTATCATTTAAATATGAAGGAGAGATTAAACAATTCCCAGACAAGCAAAAGTTGAAGGAATTTGCCTCCCACAAACCACCTCTACAGGGTATTTTAGAGGGACTGCTCTAGATGGGAGCACTTCTAAGACTAAATAGATGTCACCAGAGAAAACAAAATCATAGCAAAGAAAGCAGACCAACCAAATACTAACTAAAGGCAAAAAATAAAATCAACTACCCACAAAAACAGTTAAAGGAAGCACAAAAGAGCACAGTATAAAACAACCAACATATAAAGAACGGAGGAGGAGGAATAAGAAAGGAGAAAAATAAAGAGTGACCAGACAGTGTTTAAAATAGCTCAATAAGTGAGTTAAGTTAGACAGTAAGATACTAAAGAAGCTAACCTTGAACCTTTGGTAGCCACGAATCTAAAGCCTGCAATGGCAATAAGTACATATCTTTCAGTAATCACCCTAAATGTAAATGGACTGAATGCACCAATCAAAAGACACAGAATAATAGAATGGATAAAAAAGCAAGACCCATCTCTATGCTGCTTACAAGAGACACACCTCAAATCCAAAGACTATAGGAACAAAGAAAGACTGAAGGAACAAAATAGCAGCAGAATCATAGAACCTAAGAATGGACTAACAGTTACCAAAGGGAAAGGGTCTGGGGAGAAAGGGTGGGAAGGGAGGGATAAGGGTGGGGGAAAAAGAAAGGGGACATTACAATTAGCATGTATAATGGGGGGGGCACGGGGAGGGCTGTGCAACACAGAGAAGACAAGTAGTGATTCTACAGCCTCTTACTACGCTGATGGACAGTACAGTAATGGGGTTTTTTGGGGGGGATTTGGTGAAAGGGGGACCCTAGTAAACATAATATTCTTCATATAATTATAGATTAATGACAAAAAAAAAAGATAAATAAATCCATTGTTTTTTCAAAAGGCAAAAAAAAAACACCTTTTCCTGTATTTTGGCATCCAAAAAATGCACTTTATGCAAAAACAGCAGGGTTTTTAATTTTTTTGTTTTAAGCCATGCCAGGCAGGAGAATTGATAGGTGCAGGACCCAAACAAAGGGCTAAATATGAATTCTACAAACAAAAAGCACAGATCATTAAACTATTAATGAAAATTCTTTTAACTTACTGATAGTATCAGCAATATTCAAAAACTATAGTAGTAATTAAAACAATATTCTGGGTTATGTAGCTAAATCACTGGGCCAGAAAAAATAAGCTCAGGAATAGACTAAAATATAAATAAAATTATACTAAGTGACGAACGTTGAAGTTGTAACTTATTGGAGAAATGTGTTTTTAATAAATTGTGCAAGGAGAAATGGTTCAACATCTTGGGGTAAACCATATTAAAAAAATAGATTTCAGCTGAGTTAGATGGATGTAGAAAAATGAAAACACAAGAAAACAAAAGAAAATATAGACAGCTATTCAAGTGCTATTACTGTGAGAAGCCCTAGGTATTAATCCAAAGCAAAAATTGCAAAATATATTTTCATAGTGTGCTTTATTAACTACTTCATTTAGAATCAGCTAAGTTACTTGCTTAGAACAGTTGCCAAATTTACAACAAAGTGTTGATGAATAATATGCCCTGATGGTAAGGCCTAGAAATCTGTGTTTTAATGAATACAGTAGGAGATTCTGATGCACATTAAATTTGAGAATCACTGTCAGGTAGTATAAGATTGATAGATTTACTACAGATGTGACTATTTCTAAAATATACATATACAAAATCAGGAGTCAAAAGAAAACCTGTTTTAAAAAAAATGCAATGTTATATAACAAAGGGTTGAATAATAATACATGAACAGAAAAATTAGTAAGAAGCTTCAACTTCCTCAAAAGAAAAGTTGGCAAAGGATGGCACAGACAATTCACAAACTGAAGAAAAAGATGAATAAGCCAAAAGAAAAAAAAAAAGGCCAATTCTCACTTGCAAAATAAAACCAGATGCAGATTCCTTTACAAACTGACAAAGAAGTTTTTAAGTATAATGACCAGTGTTGGCAAATGAATTTGTCCCTTTCAAGTATCATGTGAGAGTTTCATGTGATAAAGTTTTTCTGGGAAGCTATTCAGAACCATCAAGTAAATATCTAAAAATTATTAATATCTTCTGACCTATAAACTTTACTCTTTAGGGATTATCCTGAGAAAATAATCAGACCTGTAACAAACATTTACATACAAGGATAAACAAATAAGAGCAAGGATTAACCCATGGCCTTATGAACAACAGTGAAAAATGAAAACAACAAAATTCCTCAAGGAGAGGAGTTTTAAAAAATTATTTAACTTGGAAATTGCTACTGATATAATTTTAAATGGAAAACAGCAGAACACATAACATTTCTCAGATATACCATTCCGAGTCTGTAAAAAAAAAATCTTTACATATATATATATATTTTATATATATTTAGAAAGGTACTGGAAAAATATGATTCTCTGAGAATTTTAATAATATATGATTGTTTCAATTTTATTCATTTTTTCCCTTCATTTTCCAAATTTTCTTCAAAGGAAATAATATTTTATTGATTAAAAATATAAGAAAGAAATGGTTAATATATTTCTTCCAACAGTACTGGCACACCATAAAATATTTTTGAAGCTTTCCTTTGGAAGTATATTCTGGGCTTAAGCTGTAAAAACACACCAATGCATAAAACTAGCCTTGTTTTTTACAATTAGTGCCCTTTCTGGAGTCAGAAATTCAGATAGTGTTATGGACTGAATTGTGTTCCTTGGAAAAGTCATACATTGAAATCTAAACCACTATGTGGCTGCATTTGGAGAGAGAGGGTCTTTAGGAGGAAATTAGGGCTAAATGAGATCATAAGGGTGGGGCCCTAATTCAGCAAGACTATTGGCCTTATAAGAAGAGGAAGAGAGTTCTCCCTGTTTCCCTGTCCTCCTCTCCCTCTTCTCACACACCAAGAGACAGCCATGAAAGAACACAGTGGAATGGCGGCCACCCACAAGCCACGAGACCTCAGAATGAAACCTATCTTGCCAGCATCTTGATCTTGGACTTTACAGCTTCCAGATCTGTGAGAAATATCTGTGGATAATAACAGAAGTATGCTTTTTTAAAAAAGCCACTTTCATGAGAGAATCCTTACAAATGGAGGGACTACTTAGGAGTGTACACCACCTGTTTGGGTATGTTCTATTTACTTGTTAAATAAACAATCTGGTCATACTTTATAAGAGAGCGGATTGAAAGAGGCTCAAAGTCATTAACTGCAGGCTTTTAGACTTTTTAAAATAACTTCACAGCTTTGTTAATGTGGACCTTTGGATATTGATTATTGGATTTAGAATTGTCTCACATAAACATTAATAATTCTATATTATTTTTTACCTTTCAGTGGAGTAGATAGAAAAACAAAGCAGCTTTCAAACAGGTAAGTTTTATATCTAAGGTCTTTTGTAAAATCACAATCACTAAAATGAAACATCTTAAAGATTTCCATTTTTAACTTATGTTTTTATTTTGTTTTATTAGAAAAGAAAGGTTCTGTTATTTCTAACTTATTCTATATTTCATTTGAGAATAAATAAACTTCTTACTAGGCCTAGATCTATTCCTCAGGGAAAATATCAAAGACATTTTAAAAGCTAGATGCCTATACCTTCATTCTACCTCTCCAAACAATCACTTTTTTCTGAGTGATTTATTGAAAATGAAGACTAGATCCATGGGTAAACATACATACAGAGATACACATATACTTGTCCTTTGTGTATATTATATAAATTCATATTATATATTTGTAAAAATCTGCTTGGTTTATGGCCCAAGTTTTATTCACTTTTTAGAAAACTTTAGGAACTATTTAATTTTAGAAAGGTGTATGGCACAGGACACCTGATTTCGACTAGCTACTTTTCAAGTGGCCAGTGGCCACATATGGACAGTGACTACCCTATTAGCACAGATCTACATAAAGGATATATGCATGTGGTACTAGCAAATTTCTGTAGGTTTTTTTCAAAATAAGTTGGAGGGAAAAGACATGTAGAAACACTTCCAATCACATTCATTCTGCTTCAAATAGTTTACTCTTCATAATCCCTCTTGACACATATTTAATACACTAGCATTTCTGCTTTTCAAGCAGTGGTATCCCCAGTCATATGTTCTTTCTATTCTTTGCTTAGTTTCATGGCTCTTAAAAAAGATGCTACACTTTACAAGCAAATGAACCACTAGTTACCTCTGAATAGGAAAGGGTCCTTGGTATGGCTCAGAGTCTTATGTATAATTTTTAAACCAGTACTGCAAATTTGCAGTGCAGCAGGTGAGATGGCATTTTGCTTGATTGCCCTCTCGACGAGAACGCATAGTTCTTGTCAGGAGCCAGAACCACAGCTCTGCACTCTGCTTCTGGGAGGCAAGCCCTCTCCAACCTCGTCTGTCTCCTCTCACAAGGAGACAGATTTTAGCTTGTCCTAGGAAAGATAAGCCCTGCTGCTCCTTGCTTGGAAGGAAAAACACATTCTCCTTCCTAGGAGAGAGTGAGAGAAGAGTAGACGACCAAAGAATATGTAAAATCTTCATTTTCAACTGTCTTTTTTTAATTTTTAAGCCGAGTGCAGCCTCACCTTGAGTGATGGTGGCAACAAGCTGAATTTCTCCTTCTTGCTCAATGGACACTTATTATTTTGACAGTGGATTCTTTTTGGTAATAGGGAATCAATTCTACTTTCTTCCAGTTACATTATGAAAATACGGGCTGTTTGTTATTAGGATTGTCACATATTCTTTGTGAGCCATAAGGCTGATGTTTGAGGGATAGGAAAAACATAGAAACAGCTTTTAGAGTTAAAAAAAATATATATATATATATATATATATAGCAGTAAAGCAGCTGTTCTAATTTGAATGGAACAAAGCCAATGCTTGTATTTCTTGTCCCTCCAAATGCTTTTCTGGAATACCTGAGTTCTCTCAGTACTGGAGAATCATTAGAGACAAGAAAACTTTGTGATTGCTTTAGAATTTCAAAACTGCTGCACAGGATTGACTTAAAATATCAGAGAGGTCTTTGTGGAAGTGAATGTGAGGGTATCTTGGTAAGCCAGCTATCAGCTACACAGCCAGACTTTTAAGATAAAAGAATGAAAACTTGTTTCAGCTTCTCAAGTGAAGGAAGAAAAGCGCTTTGCTCCTCATTCAGAAAAAATACTGTTTAAATGCAATGAAAACTTTAATTCATGACTGGATAAAAACACTTGTTATTAAATCTTCATAATTTTATTAGTATTATCCACTAGGAATACAATATATATGTACATGTATTTATATAGAGTTCCAAATTTGCAGTTTGACGATCTCTGCACCCTCTCTATTTATATCTTTTAAAATTGAATATGACAGATAATATTTATTCAGATTATTCTTATGCAGTCTTCAGTGAAGAAAAATACAATTTTCTTCTGGGGGAACATATTTCACAGTTGCTTTAACAAAATCTATCAGTTTTACCACTAAATATAGAGTATTTCCCTAAGGGACACAAAAAGCTGAAGTTGATTTATCTTCGTCAAGCAGACAAGTTTTTAAATGAAGGAATCAGTGTGAGAATACTTCCCACTAACTGAACTAGGAGCGGAGTGAATGCAATGAACTTTACATACAGACACACATACATTCCTTTTCTCCTCATCTGTCTTTTGCTTTGCTTTCCCCCAGGTGCTGTTTGCAGTAGCAACCATACTGAGAAGGCACCTGAATTCTGCTGAGAGATCCTGAAACTTGAAAGGAAAGGAAATTTGAAATGTGCAAACACATTATTGTTCAACTTTGCAGATCATCTTATTACCTTAAAACTTCACAGTGTCTGTGTCTCTTCTCTCTGTGTCACATTCTCTGCTGCCAGCTGTGGGCTTAGCTGTTCTCTGATACATACTCACCCTGAGAGGTGTGCATACTGATACTTTGTGGGAATTTCTTACTTAAAGTTATTTCCTCTCCAAACTGAGAAGAGTCAAGAACTGGATCTATTAAATTCATGATCATTTCTGACATTTAAAATGAACAATATAGGATAGCAATTTAAATGAATATGAGGGATCTACCAAAAACAATAATAACGGACACATTAGGAGGATACAAAAGTAAGCTTTCTTTTATCACTTCCTCATGTCAAAAACAGAAGTGGGAAGTATTGCACTCATGAAAAACTTTTAAAATATAATAGTTTCCAGTTTGAAACATTGTCCCAATAAATGTGGACATAACAACTTTAA
Organism: Manis pentadactyla; assembly: GCF_030020395.1. NCBI lineage: Eukaryota > Metazoa > Chordata > Mammalia > Pholidota > Manidae > Manis > Manis pentadactyla. The sequence continues at coordinate 137,956,333 of NC_080019.1, read as the reverse complement.
TGTAGTTCTTTATTCTGGATACCAAATTCAGGTAGTTTACTAAAAGTCTTAAGGTATTTTCTGAATAAAAATATTTTCCTCCTTTAAGACTAAGCACCATGGTTAATTAAGAACTTGTAAAACTGGTTCTACTAGCAAAGTATAATGTCTTCATGCCCTATTTACCACATTAGAAGAAAGCAAGGTTCTCCTTTTTTCTCATTCTTGTTTTAGCCTGAACACATGGCATTTTCTGAAGCTATGCCAGATTCTGATCAGGTACTATTAAAGCAGTGATATCTGTGGGTTACTGCACACACTATCTTCATAGTTTCTCCTGTGAGATCCCTTTAAAGTTTCTACTCTTGGCCATTTTCATGTGGATGTGGATGTGTGAGTACCTCAAGGTATTAAGTAGTTGTATCATCAATAAATGTTGGTGATACTTATCTCTATTTCTTTGGATTCTAGAATGCAAGACATTTGAGATGACCTACTAAGACAGAGATCTAAGTGACAAGTGTTAAAGAGAAAAAACATGATTTGATTGGAAAAGACTTAGAAGAAAATACAGAGGCTACTTTCTGCAGGATATGTCCAGGGTGACTGTTCTCCAGTATTTTAGAATCCTTGCTAAATTCCCTGTTTTTGATTCACTGTAGTGAATAGCAAATCAAACACAAAGAATTCAGAATTTACTAGCTGGTAATATTTAACAAGTTCAGAATACTCAAAAAAGTCTTCATGTGGTAAAAAAGAGGGGTGGTTGGGGGGGATTTTTCTGGTTCTATTTTCTTAATGTTTTTATTTAACTCTCATTTCTGAGGAAATGTAAATATTTCTGTAGTATAACTCTTGTTCAGATGGCCTCCTCCACCCTTGACCTACTCCTCTTTTATCTTCTCTCTTATTCTCCTAACCTTTCCTCTCCCTGTCAAATACCTGATGGATAAAGGGAGTGAAGACAGTCTCATCACCAACCCTGGCTTGAATGCTCTTAAAGTTTTTCCTAGTAAAATCAAGTAGTCATACATATTAATTAACTAAACTACTGAAGTAAATACCTCTGAAAATATAATGTTTGAAATAAAATAGCACTGGATTTATCTCTCAAGTCACCCTCTGAGTCGGGGTTCTGCTCCACTCAGTTATGCAAGAACCCAACCCAGAATGATATTCCCTCCATCTTCAACATTTGGCTTCTAAGGTCTGTCTTGTCATCACTATTTCAGCCAGTGGGAAAGAAGAAAGAGCTGCAGGAGTGAGTATGCAAGTTTTCAAGGCAAGGCTTGAATGCTCTTCATTACCTTTGCTCATACTTCATTGGAGAGACCTTAGTCTTATGCCCACAACTAGCTGCAGAGGGAGCAGAAAAATATAGTCTATGTCTGGGCAGCTCTGTCCCCATTATGACTCTATCTTACTATGGAAACAATGGAACAAAAATTTTGGTGGACAGCTTGCGATCTCCCCCCCACCTTCTAAGCCCTTTCATGGTTTTAATAAGAACATGAAGATAAGATGTAGGCACAAGAATCAATTGTGCTGGGTCCCATGCAGAACAAACTATTCCTATTGGCTTGTATCATCCATTTGCAATGGGAATGTATTTGCTTAATGAATTATTATATACACCTATTTCACAAATGTGTTAGAAAAAAATGAGAAAATATACATGAAAGCTGTTTGGAAAAACTAAAAGCAATTTATAGTTCTATAGCATTAGAAATTAAATTGAATTATTTCTCCCTTGTTCAAATCAAATCAAAGAAGGAGTTAGTCTGAGCCCATAAAGCCAATGCCTAACATTTCCATAATCAAATAAAACATAATGACCAACCAGTAAACTGAGAAAGCGATTAATCCTCAAATAGAGTCCAAACAGGAGAACATAGGTAAGGAAAGAATACATGTAAGTGACAAACTAGCATGCTTTCATTGACAATGGGCCACAGAAATAAAGGCAGGTTTAGAGATACAGACAACCATTTTTATTCAGTCATTCAGTGTCACAGCTCTAAGAACACCAAAATGACTACCATTCTGGCAGCATCACTGAAGATTTGGAGGATCAGTGCAGTTTGAAGGCAAAATATAGTGGGGAAGTCTAGAAAATGATAAGGCCATCTGTAAATGAACCCTGGATACAGAATGTTGATGAGACTTTTAAGTTTTGTCCCTGGAGGACAGACAAATCAAAGCAGGAAGATAAACAGGAGACAGAACAGAATTCCTTCACTAGGAACACACAAAAATGAAGCTCATAGCAGAATGCATAATATATTGGCTAGACCCAGTTTTTCAAGAACATTAAAATAGGGATATAAACTCTATGCCTAATCCCACATAACAATCCTGATCAATACTCTGATATGTAGTGTAAAGAGGCCAGCTAAGTTTAGGTAATGGAGGTCCTCTGACCCCATTGACCTTGTTACGGCTTTAGAGAGTCAACGTTTTGCCATTAAATGTCAGATCAATTCCCAATGCTTTAAACATTACCCAGAAGTCTCTGGCTTCCTGGAATCTTTAATAAAAAAAAATAACCTACCATTTTTAAGAGTCTAAGGAATTATTATGTACTACATTAGCTTAGTTAATCTTGCTTGCTCAATTTTTAATATTCCTGCCTGAGTTAGTTTCCTGTATTTATAATGCAGTGCCTGTGACTTTAAGTCACAGGCACTGCATTATAAATACAGGAAATAAAATAATAATTATTATTTTCAATGTATGTTTATATCTATCTTCTCATGCTCAAAAAATAACTTTTCTCTCGGGGATTCTTATAAACAACTTACCATAGGCTGATCATTTTTTCATATACTTTATACTAGAATTACCCTTATATTACAATTATGTATGTAAAAGCTTTTCTCCCTTTGGGTTAAAATGTTTAATTTATCTCTTAACCCATCTGATGTCTTGCATTTGGTAGACATTCAATACATAAATTAGTAAAATTTTGGGCTTTTTGCTGTACCTACCTCAACTCCAAGTGGTAGGAGGTAAAGAGTGGCCCTCCATAAATTAAAAGATGAACCTTTTAATTTTCCTCTCAGGAGTTAAGTGAACCAGTTTTTCTGGCCCTCCACAGGGAGAATCATATCTGGTTTTCAATATTGCACAGAATGTCAGAGCTTCTCTGGGAGCATGCACTCTGCATAGCAGTCCTCGATAAATAGGCATTTAGCAGTGATAATTCCTAACTTGTTCTTTTATATCTCAGAGATCACCAAAAGATCCCTGTGTCCAGAGACTGACACCGTTTTGATGGGTATGGTACATGTAAGTTGAATGAATGACTGAATGAATAAATGAGCCAACAATTGCCATCCCTAGATATCAACAAATTCCCAACTGGCATCTGGCTGCTTGATGGTGTTACTTCCATTAGTTGTGACAAGCTGTAATCTAAGTAACACCCAATTTAGATACTAGTTCACTTTCAGAGCTGCTGGCAAAAAAGAAGAGAGAAGATTACAGTCCTTTGCACTCTCGGCCTCCCACTTCCATTTTACCTGCTATATAATTATTGCTGTCTTGCCTACCAAAGTTCCATTAAGGGCTCTGGAGCTGCTGGCTCTTGCATGGATACTCTACTAAATTTAATCACCAAAGGTGACATTCTTGCCAGCTGGGTACATCAAACCAAAAGAATAATATCAGACAAGTTTATGGCGATCTACTTTATCTAAATGTATGGAGGAAGGAAGCAGAGAAAAGGGGCTTTTGCTGCTGTGATTTTCCAAACTTTTTTACCAGTTTTATCATAAAGTCAAATATTCGTGCCAAAAGAGGTAATATTGCCAGGGACAACACACAACTGCAGAGAATCCATCACCCTTTGGTTGCTTCTGGAAGCAAGGTCTTAGCTTCTCAGCTGAGCTGAGATTGTGGGGGTGTAGATATTTTGAGTCACCAAAGGCTGCTTGCTACACCCTGCTCTTCTACTTACCTTGGGTAGATGTGGATAAAATGAAGGTTCCTGTGGCCAGGATTCTCACCTGGCCCTGGTTGGCTAGCTCATTACACACGTGTGGGCAGTACGTTGCTACTGACTGTATACAGAGCTCCATCCAGTGCTCTGGGTGACATGGTGGCATGGCTGCAAGGCTGTAGGAGAATCCTGGAGTGGGGCAGCACCGAGGACAGAGACTGAGATGGCTGCGGGGATAGAAAGGCCCAGAGGCAGAGACCAGCTTGCTGCATGCAGACTTGCTCTGAGTGAACGAGATTTTAGTTATTGACCTGCCACCATGGAAATAAAGTTGGTGTGGATAAAATGAGAGTTCCTGTGGCCAGGATTCTCACCTGGCTGTGGTTGATTAGCTCACTGCACACCTGTGGGCACTGCATGGCTGTTGACTCTATAAAAAGAGCTCTGCCCAGTACTCTGGGCATGACACGGTGGCAGGGCTGCAAGGCTGTAGGAGAGCAGAGCAAAGGTTGGAGTGGTGGCAGTGCCGAGGACAGAGGCTCAGAGGACGGCTGTGTGGGACAACTGTGCAGAGAAGCCCATAGGACAGCTGTGTGGACAGAGGGGCCCAGAGGCAGAGACTGGCTTGCTGCATACAGCCTCACTCTGAATGGACGGGATTCTACTGACTGACTTGCCACCTGGAAATAAAGTTGGGTATAACCCTTTCACCCCAAAGAGCGTTCCGCTGTCAATTTTCTTTGGCCACATTGAATACATAACAAACTTACCTGGGGCTGAAACCCATTGGCAAGACAGTTGGGTATAAACCTTTCACCCCAAGAATGTTCTACTGTCATATCTTTGGTCACATTGAATCCATAATGAACTTGTCCAGGGCTGAAACCCATTGGCAAGACAGTAGGGCTGGAGAATCTCAGAAATGAGGCGAAGGGCTTGGCTACACGTCACAGTACTCACACTCTCCCACCTCCAGTGGGAATGATGGGGCTCAGCTTTAGGAGGGTCCTCACTACACATAATTCACATACTGAATTATTTGGCACTGGCCTCTGGATTGTACTTAACTTTCTGTTAAGATACAGATGCTTAAAAAGGAAAAAATAAATAAATTCTTAAAAAATAGAATTGTGTTCATTGCCCTCAAGTAGCTGCCTAGAATTTGCTTTAGCCCATCACTAACAATACTGGCATAAACCTTTACATATTTTTATTTCATTTGTGCAACATATCTTATTTGTATCATGATGTTTTCCATTGTGGGGGTAGCTGGCAGACAAAACCCAGTCTTATTTATTTGCTGTCTAGATGTTGATGAAGGTAAGTGTCAGTGAGGCTATAAGAGTTGTTTCGAAACAGTCATGCTCTGCTTGTGACCTGTGACCTCTTTCCTTAGGGGATCTTAAGGTTAGCATAACCGTACACTGGACTCTACAGAAAGAATGTACTCAAGACTAGAAGATACAGGAGGAATTTAATGAATAAATATGGCTTACTGAGCAGAGAAAGAAACTGAGTAATTTTGCCCACCCAAACTCTCGATTAACAGTTGTTTGCAGCCCACTGGTCTGCAATGTTAATCACCTGATCAAGTATTTCACATTATTCCAGTCTCTTGCTCCAATAGTAATCACCTGCCTTGGCTGGCACTCAAAGGAGGGAGAAGGAGCAGAGGAGGTTGTAAAGTACAAGTAAATTAAGCAACTGTAAGTTTAAAGTAACTAAGTAGGTGGATAAACATCTGTGGTGCATGGTAGTTGAATATAGCTGTTAACACTTTGACCAGGCAGGGACCTTGGACCCTTAGCCTCCAGGCCAAGCAGGCAGGCCTTTAGCCAGCCAGCCAGCCATCACTTTCTCCCTCCCCTCCAGCTATCTCTGTATGAGGGTGTCAGGCAGGATCTTATAGTTACATCTCCCTCTCTTCTTGGGACCAGGAAATGAAAAAATTGTTGCTCACCCACTCCAAACTTTCCTCTTCTCAGAGCTGGTATCAGCTCCAGGTTTTGCAGCCACACTGGAGGGACCCTCCTTTTATATAAGAAAAGGAGAACAGAATGTTGGAAGGAACTCTACTTAACAGATGGGAATGAGAATGGTGTGAGTAACTAACGGTAGGCAATAAAGGTGTTAGCAAATAGCAGGAGAGAAGAGTGGGCTCCACGGATTCCTGGCTCTCCTACATGCTGTGTGTTGTATACATGCCAGTGAGAGCTGTCTTTCTAAGCTTTGGTATTAACAGCATGTGGCTCTGGCACAGTCACAACGTACTTGTTGGCTTTCTCAGTATCATAGGCATTGGCTAGGTCCCCATTCAACTAAGGGGTCTATCAGCTCTTTGTCACCCTCCTTTCTAATACCTTTTCTCCTGGTTATCCTTTCTTTCTTTGTCCTGGTTCTTTTGTTCTTCTCTTCCTTGTCTTGTGCCTTGGTTACACAACAATTCCCTTTTCCTTGGGATTTCTGTCTTTTCTTATAGTAAGAACGTCCTAATCAGTGTCAACCCAGTGTAATATAACCAATTACCCTAAAATGACAGCCATCTAGTCCTATCCTCCATGTTAAGAAAACCCAGCTGTTGCTGAGAATTGTATATCTATTCAATACAGTGTTTAAACATGAATCTCAGCAAGACTCCTTGAACCAAAAATTATTATAACAGAAAGGAGTCTTAGATGCTTATTGCCTCCTCCCAACTATATTCCATTTTGCACCCAAGCAAATCATGATTTGGAAAAGTTAAACAAGTTCATAAGGTTATATAACCAATAGAGTGAACAGGGTCACATAGGACCCAAGCCTCTTGACTCCCTACCCAGCGATTTCCTCCACTTTATGAATTTTAATGTAAAATAAAAGCCACAGATCCTCTATACCCCTATGCTATACAGGTAAATATTTCTTACCCCAGTCATGCTTGAATCCCTCTACTACTGAAACAAATACAGCTAATGAATTAGAAATGCTCTTTTTTTCTTCTATTAATTGTCTGACCTTAACAAAGTCACTCATGATTATGGTTCTCAGCATTCTCTCTTTCACAACTGCAAAGGCTAGACAGATCATCTAGGGTTGCTTCTAGTTCCAAAATTCAATGACCCTTTAAGCTTAACTTTTTTCACCAGAATACCTGTCATTTCTAGGTAAATAGTGTTCTCAGTCCTTTCTGCTAAAAGAGGTTAAGTAAATAAAAACAGGAAGATCAGGCTATGCTTTTGGCCTAAATTACAACTTCATGACCAGGGAAGAAGAAAGTTAATGGCAATAAGAAAGCTTGCAGGGTCTACCATTTACAATTTAAATACTTTACTTGGGAGGTTAAAAGTTCAAAGTTGAGTCATAGTCTGAGGTGGCTCTGCTCTTTCTTTTTAATTATCTGAGGTCAGGAAGTTAATAATACCAGAAATCCCCAGTGGAGACCTCTTGTGCACTATGTGAACTTTAAACTTGCTTTTTTTTAATTTTTTTTTATTTTAAGGGTAAAAAGTTCAGTAGAAACACAGTGGACTTTTCCTCTTAGCCTCCACCCATTCATCCCCCAAGGTCAAAAGTTGAACTGTAAAACAGAAACCCTTGTTCTCTGATTCACATTTAAACAGATCACTTATTAAAAGGTAAACATTCCAAATGCAAGCCAAGACCCAAAGTGAATCTGTTCAATAAAAATGAAAATATTGTAATAAAATGTGTCTTTGATCTTTTATCACTTGCCTTGGAATTGAACATCAAATTAACTTTCTTATTTTTTTAATCTCAGAGAAAGAGCAGTCACAAAAGCTCTTTCCTCACCTACTCTGCCCTGAGATCAGCATATCTGGAAAAGATAAACCTAAGACATTTATAAATAGTTGTGTTTGCAGTCTTGTCTTAAGGCAATTTCTACAACTAATTCTATACCATTTATGTTTGTTTACTTGTTTTGCTCGAACAGGAGTTCAAGAACAATAAAATGTGGTTTAAGTCACAATTAAGAGGTGTGCGCTGAAAATGCTCGGGGATGTGGACAGAATGAAGAAATGGATGAATGAACCCAATGAACCTCATGGGACTAAGGAATGGACTACATTTGAGAACTTTCAAATGTTAAAGCTCAAATAAGAAACCAAGAGGACAGCTGCCAAGGTCTAAATATGTATTTACTAAGGACAAGACTAACTTTCTTGAAATGATAGTAGTAAATTTAAGATGTATAGAAGAGTCATCAACTGAATATTAACCCAAGCCAATCAGCTTGCTTAGAAAAGCTCTCTTAGCCCCCATCATATGAAGGTGTTTTTGCATTCAACCTCTAAGTGTTCTTTTCTAATAAAGTAAATTATATAAGTGTCCATTTGTTTTAAATGTATACCTATTGGGAATGCTTCCACTTGGTAAAAATAAAGTCCTACCCTAGAATCAACATTTGTTCCAAAAAGTTTTTAAGAAAGCACTTTTGTCATAATTTATCTATACAAATGGTGGTAATACCACTTGCTTTTCTACCTTACTAATTTTTGTAAAAAATCGAAAAGGAAATACAGAAATGGTGAGAACCTTGAAATAAAGATATATATAATAAACACATTCATAATAAATATTTTTCACTGATGTCAGCTTTGACAATGTCAGTTAAGTTCTTAGACTTTTTGATTAATTTTAATACAAATCAAAGCTAGAGGATATGGCTCTGAAGATGTTGTAACCTATACCCATTAACCCTGTAAGAAATTTTCAGGACATCCTCTGGGACTTCTGGATGCAGCTGGATGACCCAGACCCAGGAATGCACACAGCCACAGGAAGGAAGTGGGAAGAGCACATGAGGCTAGTTCCTCTTGTTAGGACTCCCCTCTCAAAAACTGTAAGGAGGGGTAGAAATTCCTTATGAGTCAAAGTGTGACTTCAAAGTGAGGGATGAACTTTGAAAGATGTGATCATATTGATTAGGATGTTGACTGAGAGGAAGTCACTACACTTAGGAGCGTATTCAAGGAAAATCAAGTATTAAATCAGATTAGTAGGGGGTAAAGGGGATTTGGACACTGCTCAGACACTTAGACTGGTATTACATTCATGAAAATAACTTTTGGTTTCAATTCATCTTGTGAATATACTTCCACAGATGTTTGTGTTTCTTCCTTTTTATCTTTAAGTCACCTCTTCATAGTTGAGCTGGTTGTTTTCAACCTATCTCACTAAATTCTCTATTAACTGTTTTTTGTTTTCCTGTAAACCTCTTCAATTTCTAAGAGGTCTAAGAGTAAAACCATGCTGTGTCATGGGCATACCCACCCTCTATGTTCTAATAGGATAGAAATAAGACTAGATCCCTTATAGAGTCAACCATATACAACAATGTGAGAACCATACTGTCAGTGGTACGAACAAAGTGCCATAAGAACCCTGGGTCTTTGCCATTTTTTTCTCATGCCTCCTTACCTTATTCTGATCCCTCTTCCTGGAATATCCCTCTTCTCCTTGATCCCTGGAACTCTATATTCTGCCTCAGTACTGCTCTTCCTTCACATTTCATCTCCCTCTTCCTCTTTGCAGCCATCTGTGTAAGGAGTAACATCAGAGTAACTATCTCACCACATTTGTAATGTTTAGTTTTTCTACCTCCAACAATAAATTATGATCAAACTGAGGGAAAGGACTCCCATGTAATTCTCCGAGAGGTCTTTTATCAGAAATACAGAATGAAACCTGACAGGTTCAGGATTCAGTGTGTACCTTAACTGATGGCAAAGGTGAGCTCGGACTCAACAAGGAGTAGCACAGGGTGAAATCATGCAGTCCTGCAGTATTCCAGAATACCATCAGCACAGCATTTCTCAATTTTGGCTGAGCTTTGACATCACTTGGGTACTTTAAAATATCCTTGATGTCTGGATTGCAGCTCTAGGAATTTTGAATTGATCGAACCAGGATAGAGCAGGTTGGCTAAGGTTTTAAAATGATCCCAAGTGATACTTGTGATGGTCAGAACTTAAGATGAGGACCGCTGCACAGAAGATGCTCTTAAATGGGAATAGCTTCTGGAAGTTACCATTGATTGTCATTGGGAGTCACAAGTGGATTGTCAGTATAAGGGTACCTTATTTTTCATAATTCTCATGAGGAATAAGTTACTCTCCCCATCTGAGCTGATTCAGCAGCTCTCTATTCTCATGATAAAAGTCAACCATCTTGACCTGCCATCATACTCCAGCCCTCCATGAAATGGTCCCATATTTTACTTCTTTCTTATGAGTATCTATGTACTTAAGTCACAAAAAATTGCTTGCTATTGCCTGAGTATACCCTGCAAACCCTTCTCTTCCTATGTGTCTGCTTCCAAGAATGCCTTTCCTCATATTTCTCCAAGTAATTCATACTATTTCAAAACTGACCTCAGGCTTGCCCTTCTCTGAATGCCTTTCCTAGTCCCTCTGGTTTTATCAAGTGCTCCTGTTCTGGGATGCACATGACTTGGGTCACCACTCAGTTATAGCAGTTAACACACCAGCTAAAACTAGCTCCTGTCTGTTTCTTACATTGAATTGTTTTAGATTCCCAAGGGCAGAAAGTGTATCTTTCTCTAGACTCACTTTCTGTAATATCCTGCACAGTGTGTGACATGGTAGGTGCTAAGTGAGTGGCAACTGAATACATGGATGGAAGGGTAGATAGAGGGATGGACACACAGAGAGATGATTATATAAATTAAATCCATCTATTTAACATCAAAGGGAATTTTTAGGATATTCATCACTGATCAAAAGGAATAACTCCCCATTATATTTTTTTCATCTTCATCTTCCAGAGGTTGGAGACCCAACATCCTAAACTATTGGCAGGGATTAGACATTCCAGTCCAGGGCAGGTGTCCCCAGGTAAAAGGATTGCAATCGTGATTTCTTTGGTTATGTTAGGATTTTCTAGATAAAGAAATAGAAGCAAAACATTCTAGTAATGTTGTAGTTGAATAATGCTAATATTCCTAGGTGATCCCTTAGCTCTTACCGCTTTCCATTTGTCCTTTCCTCCCTTCACACTGGCCTTTGGTTCTTCCTCATAAAATCATAATCAGTATAAAAGTATTTAGTCCTCCTCTCCCAATTTTGTTTCCAGCTGGAAATTAATTACATATTTGTAGTTTATTAGAGAAAAAAAAAATTTTATGGGTCATATCATCCAATCCCTCAATTTTACAGACCTAGAAGCATTTGAGAAAAGTTTGGGGAATGTGCAGTCTTTGGCAATTACCCATGTAACTGGTTGGTTCTAAGCCTCATCAGAGGAAATGCCAACCTTAACACCCAAATCATCTAGGAGCTTGCATCCCCTCCTATGGTCTTCTTTAACTATTTCCAGGAAGTCCCAGTGTGAGCTCTTGTGTGCTCAGAAACAAGCCAGTTGACATTGTAGCTGCCCCGGCCCCCCTGAGAACAGTCCTCCCTGGGCACTACCATCTTTGGAAGAGCTCCAAGCTGCTGCTCTACAGGAGTCTTTGTGGGCGGGGAGGGGCCTGGGAGAAGATGGTTGAGGGAGTGACAGGAAGGGGTGTAAGTGGAGAAAGGGAGGGTTTTAAAAAGTTTAAGAATAAACTCTCCCCCAGCTTCTGAGCCACACTTTGTTAACTGGTAGGCAGAGCACCGTAATCTGGTGCTCTAGAATTTGGCTGTCAAATGACATCCAGATTCCAAACTTGTCCCTGACTCTTACTATCTCTTTGACCTTCAGCAAGAAATGAAACCTTACTGAAACTGAAGTTCTATTTTTTTACTTCCTCAATATGATAGAAATGATAATTCCTTCCTTGTAAGATTATTGTGAGGATTAAATAATACTGTCTTAATATACTGGGTGCTTAGCATAGTGCAATAAGTTGGTAAGTACTCAACAAATGGTATAGTCATTAATATTTTCATATTCATCATTCTTATCACCATAACTTTAGTTATACATTGGAACAGATCATTTGGATTCTACTGCTAACCCCACCTTCAATTGGGCCTTAATGGCCATTCTTCAGGCCAGCAGCAGGGAAGCAGTATTTCCCCAACCTCTTTGTTCCTCCTTCACCCTGTACACAAAGCTTTTTTAATTTTCTCCTTTTTTCCCATCCCAGATAGCTTGGTTACCATTCAGTCTCAGAGTTCCTCACATAACCAAAATTTTAACTAACATGTCAGTTGTTATACTGGCAAAGCTAATCTGTACTTCTGAAATAATGGAAGTTGTAATTGCCATTATTCACTATAGGAAAAATATAAAAGGACATGTTTGGGTATTAGATTTCTTCCAGAGCAGCAGCTCCTCCCTTCTTCCTATAGTGGTAGAGCTCTAGCTAGACACAGAATGGCCTGGAGACAGTGTTTCCCACCTTAGATGTCAGAGTCCATGGACTGCCCTCATTATGACTGACCCATCCAGAGAAAGAGTTTGAGGGTTCAAATGAATCCTTCTGTGGCAGCTACAGACTCTCCAAACCCTGTTCTCTCACTATCCATGCCGGAGTGAGATTAGCCTTCAAGACTGAAGACACTAGGCTCCGTGTAACCAGAGATCCCAGGCTGAGGGAGAGTAGGTTAAAAATAGACACAGGTGGCTGTGTATGACTCCTTTCCATGAGCTTCCAGGCCTCCAAGGGACAGATCTGATTTGATGCCAAAATGCTGCTATTTGTCTTACCAGAAAGAACTACTAAGTAAAATGAGTTGCCCAGGAGTACATAGTCACCATGGAGCAGAGAAGAACTGTCCTCATATCATCCAAATAAATATTTAAGCCCACATCTTTTCACTCATGATTTTAATGATGAGGTCATTAAGATATTGTATAAGATGTTTTAGAAAATTTACTACCTATCAGTACTCTATATAATGCCTTTTGCATGTATTATTTTTGTTTTAATGTCATCTAAATTTATCTCCCAAATTTTCTTAATCATGGCCTATGTTTGATAATATTGTGAGATATGTCTGATTTCCTGTTCACATTTGTACAAAGTGACTTTCCTTTGTTACCATGACATTGTTCTATCTTACATCTAAGACACCAGCTTTCTGACAGGCAGTATCTGATTGTGACTAATCTAACATCCTCTGAATCAAGGGTAATAACACAGTATCAACAGTTGTTACACACTTATAATGTGTCAGGCACCTTCTAGGCATATTGTTTATTAAGTCATAATGTACAATATATAAGAATTATCATAACAACCTAACAAATAGGTAATTTTATTTTTCCCATTCTACAAATAAGAAAACTGAAGTTAAACAATTCAGCCAGTATCATACCACCTAGAAGTAGCAGGGACAAACTCCCAAACCAGATAATCTAGAAATGTGATCCAAAAATCTACCAGTGATGCTAGTCCTATTTAACCAAAACTATTTGGAATGAAGTAATAAAATTACATGAATTGAAAAGTTACAGAACCATAGAATCTGAGAGGCAAAGCTTAAATATCCTCTAGTTCTTCCTACCCAAAATATCAACCGAAGAAATTAACTGGTTGTTCATCCAAAGCAGACAACCGGGAGAAAGGAGACATGAGTATCTCAAAGAAAAGAGTCCAAAAGGACAACCAGAAGACGGAACAGAACCACTCTTCAAAGAGGACAGTTAAGGCATTGTGAATAAAAGCCAGACTTCTGAAGCAGAAATCCTGCTTGGTCAGATAACAGATTCACTAGCATATAAACTGCTGGTCAGTGCAGTAGGTCAGGAGGGAATGATAAGGTTAGAGGAACGCAAGCCATAGAGACGGGGGTTTGTTTGTTTCTTTTTGGCAGCACTTGACACTAGGAAACGATGGGGAAATTCTAATTTCTGAGAATGCTTTTCACTAGAAAGACAGAGATAGAGTTTCCAATGAAGAAGATATGCTGCAATGGAAGAAGGAAAGGGCAATAAAGCACTCAGGCCAGATGGTCTTTATCTGAGTGTTCTGAAGGAAATAAGGTGTGAATCAGCTGACACTGATGAGGACATATACTATGTTCATAAAAATAGCAGATGTTCTTGAAGATTGCCCAATTTCTAATACAATGTCTATTTTTTTTTAATAGGAAACCAAAAGAGATACGAGGAATTCAGACAAGTGAACTTTGTCTTGGTGCTAGGATAATGTTTGGGGAAAAAAAAATGTCTGAAGACAGTACTAAATAAAATCTGGGATTTAAATCTGAGGTGTTCCCATCAACTCTGCAGTAATTGTCCAACCTTGAAATTGATAACGAGTAGTGGAGAGCAACATCATGTGCTGGGCTTTTCAAAAGGTTTGAAATGAATGAAGTAACAGATGCTTTCTTGCATCTAAAACTAGCTAAAACTGGAATCATTTGTAGTGTATGTAGGTCAGAGAAAAGATTAGTTACAGTGTGCCTGAAATCTAGTCTGGAATGAAAATGTTATTTCACATGCACTTTCTAAATAATTAGGAAGTCTGAACGAGCCACAAGCAATTGACTCTCACATGACTTACACTTGGTGTGGCAGCATCTAACTGGGACCAGCAATAAAAAAAGAAACGGCAATCACATGATCATCATTACTAACATTTAGTGAGCACTTACTACATGGCAGGCATTCTGCTTAGTGTCTGACATTCATTATCTCTTGGTCTGTGGGTGATGGCATAACCTACTTCAGAAACATCTGCTGTTTCAGAATGTCCTGAGGGGTAGTACAAGTGTCAGCTTTGGTCAGAGTTCAGATGAATTCAAACAAAGCTCATCTAAAATATTCTGAATACAACAGGCCAAGAGGGTTGTAAAGGAAGCTGAGGGTGGAATCTGTTCTGTCTCTCAATCCCTGGGCAAGCCAGCTCTTATTTTCTAAATCTCCAGATAGTGGGGCTCACATTGGTTCCAAACTCCACCAGAAGCACTAGCCTTGAGACTGGAGAATTCTTACTGTTTTGTTTTGTTTTTTATTTCCTGATCCTTAAATCCACTTCCTTACCTAACTTCTGTCTCTTGCTAATTATAACTGTTTTGTCTTTGTTTCCTGATTCCTCTGGCTCAGTCTCTTTTCCCCTGGCTTTCATCTGTGTGGCCCACTGGGATTTTAGACCCACATGGGTCAAAAACCTTGTCTCAGGTTTTGTCTGAAACTCTCCCAGGGTTTGGTCCACAACCTCCTGCCACCCAGCCCAGTGCTCACAGACAGAACAATCTGGAGCCTATAAAGATTAGAGCTATTCTATGAGTCAATGACTTCCCAATTGAAATACTTAGTTCAGGGTTCTTAACACAATGCTCAAAGTACTTTCTGTTCAATAAAGGCTTGTTGACTGAATTTACAGCACATGCTGTAACATGAACTGCAGATCAAAGTCCAAATTACAACACATGACCTCTACGGCAAAAAAGAGAAAAAAAATAAAGCAACCTTGGAGAGATGCCAGATGATACTGGACTCATGAAAAACTCCAGAGAGAGAAAAATGTATTAAACAGAAATAGTAGTGCACACACCACAGTGTTACTCTCCGACCCTTGTGAACTCCTTCACAAAATCATAAGCCTATTCCCATCCTTCCTCCTGGCACTAGAACTGGCAGGATTTGCACCTTCATGTTAGCCTTCCCCCATTGGCAGAGCACAGACAGAGGCTTGGGTACCACAAAGCCACACTGAGGAAAGTAGGAAGCTTCTCCACATCCACATATCCACCTCACATCTGGACAGACAGATATTTGGAAGAGGATCTTCTCCATTTTGTATCTTATTTGTCAATTATTTTACACCAGATCTCTTTTTTAATCACCCAAGTCTGGTTCCTTCCCAGTCTGTCTCTGGCAGTTCAAAGAGCTTACTTTTCCTCTTGATTTCTCTAAGCTCTCTCCCTATTGCCTCGTGTGATGGTTAGTTTTACATGTCATCTTGGCTAGACTATAATACCTAGTTATTCAATCAAATACTAATCTAAGTATTGCTATGGAGGTATTTTATAGATGTGGTTAACATCTACCATCAGTTAACTTTAAGTAATGGAGATTACTCTCAACAGTGTGGGTGGGCCTCATTCAATCAATTGAAAAGCCTTAAGGGAAAATTAAGGTTTCCCTGAGGAAGAAGAAATCCTGCCCCAGGACTGCAAGATGAGCTCCTGCCCAAGTTTCCAGCTTGCCAGGCTGACCTGACCTACATATTTTAAATTCACCAGCCTCCCATACACACACATACATGTTATATATAGTGTTTTACACACACACACACACACACACACACACACACACAAAGTTCTCACAGTTCCTTCACTTGTAAATGATCAGAATTCCAAAAGCAAAAATAAAGTAGCCAAAGGAATAAACTCTAAGGAAAGCACCATGAGAGAGAAGTGCAGTCAGGCTTAAGAAAACAAAGGAGGGAAGGTTACTGACCAGAGACTAGCAACAGAGGGCATCAACCTACTGCGAAGGGGCTTGGGAAGAATGAGCTGTCAGTCAGTGAAATATGGGGCCTGAGAAGAGCCCACCCCAGGGCCTGGGGCGGAGGAGGGACACAGACTGAAGCAGGGAGGGAGCAAGGAAGGAAGCCTCTGAGCTCTCTGTTCTTGTCTTGCCAATGGGTTTCAGCCCTGGGCAAGTTCACTATGGATTCAGTGTGACCAAAGAAATGACAGTAGAACATTCTTAGGGTGAAAGGGTTACACCCAACTTTATTTCCACAGTGGCAGGTCAGTCACTAAAATCCCATTCACTCAGAGCGAGTCACTAAAATCCCATTCACTCAGAGCGAGTCTGCATGCAGCAAGCCGGTCTCTGCCTCTGGGTCCCTCTGCCCACACAGCCGTCCTCCGGGCCTCTGTCTTCTGCTTTGCTCTCCTGCAGCCTTGCAACCCTGCCACCATGTAGTGCCCAGAGACCTCGGCAGAGCTCTTTATATAGAGTCAACAGCCATGTATTGCCTACAGGTGTGCAGTGAGCTAGTCAACCATGGCCAGGTGAGAATCCTGACCACAGGAACTCTCATTTTATCCACACTCCACCCCTCCAGGATTCTCTCCTCTCAATCTATGTGCCCTCAATCCTCTGCAATGGTCCCTGTGCAAGAAAGCTGGAGCACTGTAATCAAATTCCATAACAACAACAGAGGCTATGACAATATACAAACAACAAAAATTACAACAAATTACAATAACCCTCAAGCCTGAGGAGATCCATTGCCACCAAGTGGTCATCCTGGCTGTATTCAAACCAGTTCTACTCAAAGGAGTAAACAAAAGGACCATGGGTGGGCCTTACAACACCCACCTTCTCCAGCCTCTCCAGCAAAAGTCTTGCAGACACACAGGCCAATCTTGTTGCTTTATCTCTGCCTTGTGCTTCGTCCTCAGCAGCCGGAACTGCTGCTCCAGTCATCCAATTTCTTTCTGTCTGCTCCTGCCTTTTCAAACCAACCCACATCTGGGTCCTCACAACCTTCACTGGGTCCTTTAAATTTTTCCTTCAAGAAGCAGACCACATCTCGCTTTGTGCTTGAGCCTGGGGCAGAAGCAGAGCATGGGGTGCTCCACAACCTGGGGAGGGAGCTGGACCTCTCCTGGAAGAACCTGCGGTGGCCGCATCCTTTGGGCTTTCCACCAGCTCTCTACCAGGTGGCGTCTCAACCAAGGAGGGGCTGATGACTCCAGCACCAGCAGGGCCTCCACACCCACCTGTTCATCAAACCTCTGCTCCTCCACTTCAGGGCTGACAGTTCTGCTACATCCTTCACCTGCCCCAAGGCACCTGGCAGCCTGCGTGCTGCTCCTTCTCGGGCTGCTCCTTCTCGGGCTGCTTCCTCTCAGGCCACAGCACTTCGTAGTGATGCCATTTTGGTCAGCTTTCTCTTGTCCACATGTCCACATGTACCACATGTCCACAGGGGGGACACTCAAGTGCCTCCCCGTCCAGCCCACTGAAACACTCCTTCCATGAGGGCAGCCTGTTCTTTTCCCTTGGTCACCAATGAACCCTGCCCACTGTCACCAATTGTATTGCCAATGGGTTTCAGCTCCGGACAAGTTCACTATGGATTCACTGTGACCAAAGAAATGACAGTAGGACATTCTTGGGGTGAAAGGGTTACAGTGAGCTAGCCAACCAGGGCCAGGTGAAAATCCTGGCCACAGGAACTTTCATTTTATACACAGTCCCCACAGTTGGTAGTTGAGAATAATAAATGAATTAATAGATTCAACACTCTTGGAACAAAACTTGTTAGACTGTAAGCATTCAATAGATGTTACCACTTATTATTAAGAAGTCAGAGTGATATCACCTAGTTTGTAGCTTCAAATAACATGCTCACGCACAGACACAAACCTGTCAGTTATTTAAATAAAAAAGAAAACATTAATCAGCAAAGTAAATTTTAATTATATCAGCTAATGGCATAATTTGGATCAGTTGGGAAAATGAGTTTACTTCACAAACTATTTCTAAATTTGTTCCTCATAAAACAGTAGGACCTCTTTAGGTACATATATTTAAAGGTTATACATTAAAAACATACAATGTATAACCATGTAGTTTACTTAACTTCTGCTTTTTAAAATTATTATTCAAAGTGATTTTTAGTTTAGGGAGACTGTGAATGGTGTTTCTTAGGGAAATCAATAACTGTTTGTTCAGTCCCTTGAGAACACTGGGTCATAGCCACTACCAGTGTCTAGGCATTTGGGAATTATTTAGGGAAAAGACAGGGGCTCTGAAATATCTTCAAGTATGAGAAGGGCATGTAGAAAAAATTAATCATAAATGGGTCATTCAAATTAAAAGTGTATTCTTCAACAGTTCCTTAAAAACAAATGCCTCATTAATCTGGAACATACTGACTTGAGAACACAAGTAAAGTCAAAGAGAGTAATGACTGACATGATGTGGAACACAACATGCTGTGTGTTCCCATCTCAAAAGCTTTGAAAGAACAGACTCCACAAAAGGTCACTAGATACAGTGAACTGAACAGAAAGCCCAGAGTCACCCAGTGATGCAAAGGTAAATTTTTAAAATCCAGATAACAGAAAAAACATTGTGCACCAGCAGCACTGAAACTTCTTCCATCTGTAAATTCTGAGTACATTCCATTTATTTTAGGATGAAAATAAGCCTAAACCCATGACTTAAAAGATCAAAATAAAAAACACAGATACATATACATATATACAAAAAGTATTTAAAATTAAAAGAAACTTATTATTCTTCTCACTAACCCCCTTCCCCATTTCCCAAGTTCTAGTTAAATAAGTGAATAGAAACTAAGTATCACCACAAAAAGCTTTGAAGACTATTCTAACAATATGGGGTGTGGATTTTCTTTGGACCACGCTAAAGCTGCGTTCTTAAAGGGGCACTTAGTAAATAATACATGTGCATGAAAGGTCACATACATAATTTTTTAAAAAACAGTTCAGATATTAAACATCCATATGAGCATGACTAAGCAGTTTTTTAAAGATTACATCTTGCTTTGGAATAGCTGTTTACACATATCATATATTTGGAAAAGCTTCAGAAATTCATCTTCCAGAAGACATGTTCCATGAAAAAAGGGATTTTTTTCTTGTCCCAGTCACTAGTATATCCCCAGAAGAGTGCTTAGGATGTAATAGATGCTCCATATGTATTTAATTAATAAATAACTTCAGCAATGACCAAAACCATAATTAGGATGTACATGTTGTGATTTGTAATTTTAACAATCAACCTCAGGAGTTCATACTCTAAATTGGTCTCTTACCTGTGACATTCCACACCTTCCCTGTACCCAGCATGATGTCCACAGAAATGTCTTCTCATAATGAAGAGAAAGAAAATATCCATGAAGGATTGTAGTAGTTTTAGATTAATATTACATACAAGAACTTTCCAAGTGCAATTTTCTATGGTATGGTAAAAAAAATCATGTTGATCTTTCCAAGACCAGAATAAATTCTTTAGAAGTCAGACAAAATTTGACTTAATTTTTGGAGTCAGATTTCAGATAGAATACTGTATTATCTTCACTTACAGTATACTTCTTTTCAGACTTCAAGACAAAGGAAAGAAAGTTTTTCTAGAAAGATGGAACAGTGGTACAAAAAGAAAAAAGAGAAAAGTAGCTACTTGCTACTCTAGGAAACTATAATCAGACTTTATTTTCAGAAATATTTAAACCCTATCTTTCTCAAGGCTTTAATCTTGAAAGCATGGTGACAAAGAAGAAGATGGGTAAAGAGCCAGTGCAAGAACATTTCCTATTTAGTACATGTTCACTGAGTCTGTCCTAGAATATAAATTATGATATCCTGTGCCCCCTGAGAAACAAACAATCCAGTTATAAGTACAAGATTAGCAATTGGGAAACATAATTATATACTGCCTTATATTCTTTTAAGCATTAAATTGTGTAGAAGAAATTCTAAATGGCCTAGAGCTGAGAGGTAATTCAGCACCTAGCACAGTGTCCAGCACATAGTAAATATGCAATAAATACAAGTAACTGAAAGTGTGAATAAATAAATGAACAAATGAACATTTTTAGAAAAAGTGAATCTTGTTTGGGATCCTGGAGGATGTTGTCCAACACTTGGTTGGCATCTTCCACAAGTGACATTTCAGTTTTCACTCCGTCTCATGCACATGATAGGAACTGTATTGAGTTGGTGTAGAAAAGATGGAAAGGTAAAAAACCCAATCATCCAATAATAATATTGTTGGTCTTGGAGGCTCAAACTGCAGTGACTCACATGTGCTGGGCAATCAGATTCTCCTTCTTAGGAATTAATTCTAAGAGACTCAGAGGGTTGTGACAAATTGCACTGGAGCCTGTGGCCATCCAAGATCAAGGCCAAGGCAGCCATCTGAGGCCCTGTGGAAAATAAGCAGAAGCCAACTGGGATAAAAACAGGTTAAGAAATTCAGAAAAACATGGTCCTTGAAAGAGAGATAACTTGAGGGGGGAGGAATCTATTCTGAGGGAAGAGCTGATTTAGTCTTATAACTTCAGTGTTCAGTTTTATCCAGATTCCAGTGAGACATCACTTAAACTACTTTGAGCCAATTTCTATTCCTTACAACTAGAAGAGTCCAATTCAAACACTAACCTTTCAATAATTTACTATTTTTCCCATTGTAATTTGTCTATCCTTAGCTTTAAATAATATAGATATTGGCTTAGAAATTATGCTAAGAGATTTCACATTCATTCATAGGATTTTTGCAGTAATTCCAAGAGGAAAGAGCAATTCATTGTACTTGTGAGTTTCTATTCCATTCAGATAAGCATGTAAGAATACTATCTATAACTCTGAAGAGAATGTTTTGGGCTACCAATGGAAACATTTACTGAAGCAAAATATTTCATCAGTCTTACAGAGCTTTTGTATGGATTTTGCAAATGTAGCATTTATGCAAGGCCCAAACCCCATTGGAAAGTTCTAAAAAGAATTAGTTACCCAGCTGTTCATGTTCACAATGCAAGGACAAGGTTGAACAGAATTTTATAGCACATAGTTGATCAAACTGCCCAGCGTTTTTGTTTGTTTTTTTTTTCAGTGCTTTGTTAAAACAACTTAGGGGCTTCACTGTTTGAAAGTTAACCCCTGGTATGTGTTTGGCTATTGGGTAGTTTGTATTTTTTTTTTTTTTTGCCCCTGGCCACAGTGTTTAATTTGCACATCCAGGTCACCCAAATGACCTCAATGATCTGAAACTGTTTGCTGTGGAACACTCAGACTTTCATCCCAAAAGTACTTGGAATTAGACCTAGCAAGATGAAGCAACTGCGGAAGAAGCCCCCCCGCAACCCACTGTCAGTGGCTTACCATACTTGGTTTCTGGAGAGTCTCATTAAGAAAAGGCAACAGGTTACATATTCAATGAAGAGACAGACCCTAGAGTCCTTACTTGCATGCAGCGTGTCTGGGTAGGAACTAAAGGCTCCTGAGACTGTGACCTATGAACAGTTATGCTTAAGAGAGGACGTGAAATTGTAAGGAATATTTGGGTGACCTCATCACTTATAGAATACAGAAGGTTGGTAATTTTGTTCATGGAATGCTTATTCTGTTAAGACTTAGCAAAACAGCTTGAAAAGTAGGTTAGAAGCCAAGATGGCGGCATGAGTAGAGCAGCGGAAATCTCCTCCCAAAACCATATATATTTTTGAAAATACAACAAATACAACTATTCCTAAAAGAGAGACCAGAAGACACAGGACAACAGCCAGACTACATCTACACCTGCAAGAACACAGCACCTCACGAAGGGGGTAGGACACAAGCTGCAGCCTGGTGGGACATGAGTGCCCCTCACCCCAGCTCCTGGCACGAGGAGAGGAGTCGGAGCAGGGAGGGAGAGGGAGCCCAGGACTGCTAAACACCCAGCCCTAGTCATCCACACCAGGAACACAGACACACAGTGCATAGGGTGCTGGATAATAGGGAAATGGAACCTGGGACAAAAGAAAAGTGAGTGCCCTTTGAAAGTCTTAAGTGACAGGGATCCCACAGCTGGATGGAAGTGCCCTAGCACACTCAGCCCAGCAGCTGGGAATCATTGGAAACTCTGGGAACCCTAACCTCCAGGGTGGCAGTGCAGCTCGGAGGCCCCTTGCGGTGATAAACAGCCTCCCGCCTGTTCCCCCTCCGGCACAGCTCTGCCATAGTGGAGCAGCAGCATGAGGCCAGCCATACCCACAACAGCAGGGAAGAGCTTCTTTCACAGTGGCCGGGCAAGAGTCACAGATCCCGTCTGCACGCAGCTGCCCAGCACAAGCCATTAGGGGTCGCTGTTCTCCCAGGAGAGGAAGGTCACAAACTAGCAAGAAGGGACGTTCTCCTAGCCGACACACACACCAGCTTCCCACAACTACCTCTATCGCCATGAAAAGGCAGAAGAATTTGATCCAGACCAAAATCACAGAGACAACCTCTGAGAAGGAACTTGGAGAGATAGACCGAACCAATCTTCCTGAAAAAGAATTCAAAATAAAGGTCATACCATGCTGATGGAGCTGCAGAGAAAAATACAGGAGCTAATGGACAAAGTAGGGAGGGAGAATATAGAAATAAAACAATCTCTGGAAGGATTTAAAAGCAGAATGGATGAGATGCAAGAGCCATTGATGGAATAGAAACCAGAGAACAGGAATGCATAGAAGCTGACACAGAGAGAGATAAAAAGATCTCCAGGAATGAAACAATATTAAGAGAACTGCGTGACCAATCCAAAAGGAACAATATCAGCATTATAAGAGCACCAGAAGAAGAACAGAGAGAAAAAGGGATAGAAAGAGTATTTGAAGAAATAATTGCTGAAAACTCCCCCAAACTCAGGGAGGTAATAATCCCTCAGACCACAGAAGTACACAGAACTCCCAACAGAAGGGACCCAAAGAGGACAACACCAAGACACATAATAATTAAAATGGCAATGATCAAGGACAAAGACAGAGTTTAAAAGGCAGCTAGAGAGAGAAAAAGGTGACCTACAAAGGAAAACCCATCAGGCTACCATCAGACTTCTCAACAGAAACCTTCCAGGCCAGAAGAGAATGGCATGATATATTTAATGCAATGAAACAGAAGAGCCTTGAACCAAGGATACTGTATCCAGCAAGATTATCATTTAAATATGAAGGAGGGATTAAACAATTCCCAGACAAGCAAAAGTTGAGGGAATTTGCTTCCCACAAACCACCTCTACAGGGTATTTTAGAGGGACTGTTCTAGACGGGAGCACTCCTAAAGCAAAACAGATGTCACCAGAGAAAATAAAATCACAGCAAAGAAAGCAGACCAAACAAATACTAATAAAGGCAAAAAATAAAATCAACTACCCACTAAAAGCAGTTAAAGGAAACATGAAAGAGCACAGAATAAAACAACCAACATATAAAGAATGGAGGAGGAGGAATAAGAAGGGAGAGAAGAAAAGAATCTCCAGACAGTGTATATAACAGCTCAATAACCAAGCTAAGTTAGGCAGTAGGACACTAAAGAAGCTAACCTTGAACCTTTGGTAACCACGAATCTAAAGCCTGCAATGGAAATAAGTGCATATCTTTCAATAGTCACCCTAAATGTAAATGGACTGAATGCACCAATCAAAAGACACAGAGTAACAGAATGGATAAAAAAGCAAGACCCATCTATATGCTGCTTACAAGAGACCCACCTCAAACCCAAAGACATGCACAGACTAAAAGTCAAGAGATGGAAAAAGATATTCCATGAAAACAACAGGGAGAAAAAAGCAGCTGTTGCAGTACTAGTATCAGACAAAATAGACTTCAAAACAAAGAAAGTAACAAGAGATAAAGAAGGACATTAGAAAACGATAACGGGTTCAGACCAACAAGAGGATATAACCATTATAAATATATTTGCACCCAACACAGGAGCACCAGCGTATGTGAAACAAATACTAACAGAACTAAAGGAGGAAATAGAATGCAATGCATTCATTTTAGGAGACTTCAACACACCACTCACTCCAAAGGATAGATCCACCAGACAGAAAATAATTAAAGGCACAGAAGCACTGAACAACACACTAGAACAGATGGATCTAACAGACATCTACAGAACTCTACATCCAAAAGCAACAGGATACACATTCTTCTCAAGTGCACATGGAACATTCTCCAGAATAGACCACATACTAGGCCACAAAAAGAGGCTCAGTAAATTCAAAAAGATTGAAATCCTTCCAACCAACTTTTCAGACCACAAAGGTATAAAACTAGAAATAAATTGTACAAAGAAAGCTAAAAGGTTCACAAACACATGGAGGCTTAACAACATGCTCCTAAATAATCAATGGATCAATGAACAAATTAAAATAGAGATCAAGCAATATATGGAAACAAATGACAACAACAACAAAAAGCCCAACTTTGGCGGGACGCAGCGAAAGCAGTCTTAAGAGGAAAGTATATAGCAATCCAGGCATATTTAAAGAAGAAACAACAAGCCCAAATGAATACTCTAATGTCACAATTATCAAAATTGGAAAAAGAAGAGCAAATGAGGCCTAAAGTCAGCAGAAAGAGGGACATAATAAAGATCAGAGAAGAAATAAATAAAATTGAGAATAAAACAATAGAAAAAAACAATGAAACCAAGAGCTGGTTGTTTGAGAAAATTAACAAAATAGATAAGCCTCAAGCCAGACTTATTAAGAGAAAAAGAGAGTCAACACACATCAACAGAATCACAAACGAGAAAGGAAAAATCATGACGGACCCCACAGAAATACAAAGAATTATTAGAGAATACAATGAAAACCTACATGCTAACAAGCTGGGAGACCTAGGAGAAATGAACTACTTCCTAGAAAAATACAACCTCCCAAGACCAAGGAAGAAACAGAAAATCTAAACAAACCAATTACCAGCAAAGAAATTGAATCAGTAATCAAAAAACCACCCAAGAACAAAACTCCCGGGCCAGATGGATTTACCTCAGAATTTTATCAGACATACACAGAAGACATAATACCCATTCTCCTTAAAGTTTTCCAAAAAATAGAAGAAGAGGGAATACTCCAAAACTCATTCTATGAAGCCAACATCACCCTAATACCAAAACCAGGCAAAGAACCCACCAATAAAGAAAATTAGAGACCAATATCCCTGATGAACATAGATGCAAAAATACTCAACAAAATATTAGCAAACCGAGTTCAAAAATATATCAAAAGTATCATACAGCATGACCAAGTGGGATTCATCCCAGGGATGCAAGGATGATACAACATTCGAAAATCCATCAACATCATCCACCACATAAACAAAAAGAGAGACAAAAATCACATGATCATCTCCATAGATGCTGAAAAAGCATTCAGCAAAATTCAACATCCATTCTTAATAAAAACTCTCAACAAAATGGGTATAGAGGGCAAGTACCTCAACATAATAAAGTCCATATATGATAAACCCACAGTTAGCATCATACTGAACAGCGAGAAGCTGAAAGCTTTTCCTCTGTGATTGGGAACAAGACAGGGATGCCCACTCTCCCCACTGTTATTCAGCATAGTACTGGAGGTCCTAGCCATGGCAATTAGACAAAACAAAGAAATACAAGGAATCCAGATTGGTAAAGAAGAAGTTAAACTGTCACTATTTGCAGATGACATAATATTATACATAGAAAACCTAAACATTCCACTCCAAAAATACTAGAACTGATATCGGAATACAGCAAAGTTGCAGGATACAAAATTAACACACAGAAATATGTGGCTTTTCTATACACTAACAATGAACTAATAGAAAGAGAAATCAGGAAAACAATTCCATTCACAGTAGCATTAAAAAGAATAAAATATCTAGGAATAAACCTAACCAAGGAAGTGAAAGACCTATACCCTGAAAACTATAAGGCACTCTTAAGAGAAATTAAAGAGGACACTAACAAATGGAAACTCATCCCATGCTCTTGGCTAGGAAGAATTAATATCGTCAAAATGGCCATCCTGACCAAAGCAATATACAGATTTGAGGCAATCCCTATCAAATTACCAACAACATTCTTCAACGAACTGGAACAAATAGTCCAAAAATTCATATGGAAACACCAAAGACCCCGATTAGCCAAAGCAATCCTGAGAAGGAAGAATAAAGTATGGGGGAATCTTGCTCCCCAACTTCAAGCTCTACTACAAAGTCACAATAATCAAAGACAATTTGGTACTGGCACAAAAACAGAGCCACAGACCAGTGGAACAGAATAGAGACCCCAGACATTAACCCAAACATATATGGTCAATTAATATATGATAAAGGAACCATGGACATACAGTGGGGAAATGACAGTCTCTTCAACAGATGGTGTTGGCAAAACTGGACAGCTACATGTAAGAGAATGAAACTGGATCACTGTCTAACCCCATACACAAAAGTAAATTAGAAATGAATCAAAGACCTTAATATAAGTCATGAAACCATAAAACTCTTAGAAAAAACATAGGTAGAAATCTCTTGGACATAAACATGAGTGACTTCTTCATGAACATATCTCCCCAGGCAAGGGAAACAAAGGCAAAACTGAACAAGTAGGACTATATCAAGCTGAAAAGCTTCTGTACAGCAAAGGACACCATCAATAGAACAAAAAGGTACCCTACAGTATGCAAGAATATATTCATAAATGACAAATCTGATAAAGGATTGACATCCAAAATATATAAAGAGCTCATACACCTCAACAAACAAAAAGCAAATAATCCAATTAAAAAATGGGCAGAGAAGCTGAACAGACAGTTCTCCAAAGAAGAAATTCAGATGGCCAACAGACACATGAAAAGATGCTCCACATCACTAGACATCAGAGAAATGCAAATTAAAACCACAATGAAATAACACCTCACACCAGTAAGGATCGCTACCATCCAAAAGACAAACAACAACAAATGTTGGCGAGGTTGTGGAGAAAGGGGAACCCTCCTACACTGCTGGGGTGAATGTAAATTAGTTCAACCATTGTGGAAAGCAGTATGGAGGTTCCTCAAAAAGCTCAAAATAGAAATATCATTTGACCCAGGAGTTCCACTTTTAGGAATTTACACTAAGAATGCAGCAGCCCAGTTTGAAAAAGACAGATGCACCCCTATGTTTATTGCAACACTATTTACAATAGCCAAGAAATGGAAGCAACCTAATTGTCCATTAGTAGATGAATGGATAAAGAAGATCTGGTACATATACACAATGGAATATTATTCAGCCATAAGAAGAAAACAAATCCTACCATTTCCAACAACATGGATGGAGCTAGAGGGTATTATGCTCAGTGAAATAAGCCAAGTGGAGAAAGACAATTACCAAATGATTTCACTCAACTGTGGAGTATAAGAACGAAAGAAAAACTGAAGGAACAAAACAGCAGCAGAATCACAGAACCCAAGAATGGACAAGCAGTTACCAAAGGGAAAGGGACTGGGGAGGATGGGTGGTAAGGGAGGGATAAGGGTGGGGAAAAAAAGAAAGCGGGAATTACGATTAGCATGTACAATGTGGGGGGGTGGCATGTGGAGGGCTTTGCAACACAGAGAAGACAAGTAGTGATTCTATAGCATCTTAACTATGCTGATGGAAAGTAACTGTAATGGGGTGTGTGGTGGGGGGACTTGGTGAAGGGGTAGGTTAGTAAACATACTGTTCTTCATGTAATTATAGATTAATGATAACAAAATAAATAAATAAATAATAAAAAAAGAATTACTTGTTACTTCTTATTACCCATGCCGTCAAGGGAAGGCATAAAAAAAAAAAAAGAAGACTGCAAACAATCCACCCCCAAAGGTAAGGCAAATGGAGATGTTCATGCTATAGTCGAAAAGGATACCTATTACTTGCTTAATAATTTTTTGTATAGACAGAATCCAAATCATGTCCATGATTTTCCATACAGCACATCACATTTGGCCCAGAGAAAAGAATCAGATTTGGCCCAGAAAAAAAATTTTTTTAAGTTACAAAAGAAAAATTGAAAATTTTCAGAACTATTAAAAGGATTATTTCTGGAAATTCCAATACAATTCCAAACTGAGACTAATGGATGCACCACATATTTCTAGCTGCAAATCATATGTCACTGGAAATAAAGGAGATTTTGAAAAGCATGTTCCCTTATCTTAGATATTTGTATATTGACAGATTTCCAGTTTGATCTTTTTTTCCCCCCATGTAATGGACCCAAATTCTCTTCCTCTTTCTTTATTTATGAAACTCCAAGATCCTCAGGTCTTGGTCTATAACTGACAGGAAGGCACATTAATATCTGCACATAAAACTACAGGCTTCTCTGCTACCTGCTTGTAAAGATTCTTAGGCAGACTTTCCTACCACCCAAGAAATTCTGGCACTTTTCCAGTGACTTGAAAGTTGGGAAGTCAGCTGGTTGTGCCAATTTTTTGTTGTGGCTTTTTGCCACAGTCCTTTGGAGCATCAGCATGTCTGCCTGTCTTAGGCTGCTGATCCTTAAGGAGAATGAATACCTTATCCAACAAGCTTCTGGTGTCCCCAGTGCTGCACTGTGTGCCATCATGGCACCATCTTTCCTTCAGTCCTCCCTGAAAGGCAGAAATGGGGTAAAGATTTCTAATTCCTGAATTCACAGGGCTCAGAACTCTTCATTGCCCCCACTCCGGACAGCAATGAGGTAATACATTATCCTCTGTATTTCTTTCATTCTCATCTCTCAAAGCCTTCTCAGGTCTTCAGACACAAAACTTCCTCCTTTCTCCCCTCTCCTTGCTTCTCCAAATGCAAATCAGACATGCAAATACATACCTACGAGGATTGCTGAATCCAAAAAGCTGTTCTCAGTGTAGGCTAAGAAAAGACCACAATCTACATTTACATTTGCTCCTTTGGGACACCAGACTACAATAGTTAATAAAGATGAAATGCAGTCACCTTTATATCTTAGTCTTTTGTATTTTCATTAAGACTATCATAGTTCTTCCAAGCTTGCCAAAATATTTGAATAGAAATGTGCTGAACCAGGGGCAAAACTTTGTGCTGGCTAGGTAAAATGACAAGTGATATTGTTCCCAGGAAATAATGGCAAACAGAAAGATTTTCCATCTTGTCAAACAGATGGAATAGGAATGGATAGAAAGAGAGAAACAGTAGAATAAACACCAGTTGTGAACTCCACTGAGAGAATTAATAAGTGTTATACATTAAAGAGATTG
The DNA here is from genome assembly GCF_030020395.1 of Manis pentadactyla. Taxonomy (NCBI): domain Eukaryota; kingdom Metazoa; phylum Chordata; class Mammalia; order Pholidota; family Manidae; genus Manis; species Manis pentadactyla. The sequence continues at coordinate 137,926,764 of NC_080019.1, read as the reverse complement.
GCTGAAGTGGTTTATTACTACAACAGGAGATAATCTGTTTTACTAGTGTAATTTTATGTCATCTGATATTATGCATGGCATATAGAGTACAAGGAACTTGGAGTAGAAAAAATGAGTTTTCAACAGAAATGCTGAGTTGGTTCACTGATTCCAGGTGTGCTACCAAATAGTGAGATGACCCAGGGGTGATCCAGGACAAGTAGTGACTCTATTAACAACTAGCAAAGTGGGAGCTAAAACAGAAGAAAAGGAAATAGATGCTTGAATGGAAGGTCACAATAGTTGAAAAGGAAGAATACGTATTAGAAAATGATGATTCTCTTGCCAGAAAGAAAAACTTAATATATATATATATATATATATATATATATATATATATATGCTCTATAAATGGTCAATTAGAGCAAAGAGGAAAGTAGTTTTAAAACTACGTAATTAAAAAATATTTAATTATTTCAAAATAGAGATGAATATCTACACTGAATGCAAAAATCTTCTGAGTCCTGTTTTTCACCATGTTGGAGCTGTGAGACTTATGATTTTCAGAAGAAAAGTTCTGATCAAGTGAACAGAGATATGATTGATATCTTAAACATGGACTGGATCATCAGGTTCTACTGCTTTCATGGAGTCTGAATTGGTGCCATCCTCTTTTTTGGAGTCAGTACCTAAGGATATTTCCAAGACATCACAATATTGTGTTGGCCTACTTACAAAAGAGAAAGTGTCCTTCCTAAATTCCATGCATGTGTGTGCGTGCAAACATACTTGTTGGTGGGGTAAGAGGCAGCCTTTTCTCTGTAAACATTCCAAGAAAGAAACGCCACTACTAGCAAAATTATGAGGCATAAACTGGGCATGACTTTTAAAAAGTCCGAATTCACACGTCAAGTGTGTGTTGTTGCTTTTAAAGGATGGAGGGGACCACATGCTTACTCTCGGAGGGCTGCCATCGCTTCTAACATCGTTTTAGTTTCTTTTTGAAGAGGGCCCTCATTTTTTGTGCCACACTTTTTTGAATGTCCATGTGGTAATGTAGTGAGTATAAATATGATTTAGAAATGACCAAAAGTAAATCAGAAGTAAATCTTAAGAACAAGGAAATACTTAAATCTTGGAATATCATTAAAAAAGGTAAGATGAACATTGGAAAAGCTTTGTCTGGATGTATCCTGAGGGTTTTATTTTTATTTTTTTTACCTTTTATAAGCTACTAATTTTGCTATACCTCATACTTTCAAGTGTTTTTGAGATGATTTTGCTGCCTTCATTTTCAAAATTAGTAACATCCTGAATTGGGCTTCTAATGAAGAGAATGGGTTAATGTCTGTTTGTGTGTTTCATTAGAGGGCAAAAGCAGAGAATTTACAAAATTAAATCATTTACATTTAGCAGGAAAAAAAATTTTGCTCCAGATATAGTTTAATCTGCCATTAATAACGAAGTAAAATACTTGCAACTACTCAAACGTACAATTCTTTAAAGATTCATCAAAATATGTGATTTCTTTTAGCTAATTCTTTCCATCTTCTACAAAAAGGTCCACTCTGCAAGATAGTTTGGCAGGAATTTTAATAATGTTTATAGTACCACATTATTTGATTAAAGATTTTTTCCTCTTGAAAATATTGTTTTATAACCACTCCTAGGCTATTCAGTTGTAACTATTAGTATTTGTACATTTTTTCCCCTAGGATCTGTATGGGAACTTATTTACACCAAATGCAGTAAAATAATGTTTGCTTTAAATTTTAGAACTTGAATTTGACATAATAGAACCATTCTATTAGCCTTTAAATTATACCAACTCAGCCAATCTTAATTATGCAAAATATTTCTCCTACCACAGTGCTCATTGGCAGACTGCTGACTTGGGTGTTTTGTAGCTTCTGAAATAATTATTCAAATATATTAGGTTGTAGAATGTGGGTCACAAATCCTTAAAGCCTAGAGAGGCTGTAGGAGGTACATTCCACTGTCTTTCAGGTTTACCATGGTCCAGCTGGAGTCTTAAGTCTTTCCTTACTATTTAATTTGTTTTTTTTAAAATAGAGAGGATGTGTTTCAGAAGCCAAACCATATCAAAGTCAAAAGTGGTGGGAGTACTACAGCTGGAATACAGTGGACATGTGCAGGGCAGTAAGGGGACAAAGGCAGCACAGAAAGAGACATGGCTGCAGTAAGGCGGGGGACTTTGGGTGAAGGTCTCTTTCTTTCAGAATTGTATTTAATGTAGTTATTTTGCCAAAAGACAAAAGAGGGAATCATTTCTCTAAGACACAGTCTCCTTTGCAGGGTTGCTTCACTTCAGCATTATTGGCATTTTGAGCCAAATAATTTTTGGTTTGGGGTGGGGTGGGTGCATGCTGAGCATTATAAAATGTTTAGCAATATCCCTGGCCTTCAACCAGCAGATGCTATTAACGTCCTTACCCCTACTTGTGATTGCCAAAAATGATTCCAGACACAGCTAAGTACACCCTAGAGACAAAAATCTTCCCTCAGTACCACTCCTGAGTTTAGAACCATTGCTTTAGAATGACCATTTCCATATTCTAAATAAGTTTCTGACAGTAAGTTACAGAAGAGGTTACATCTGGTCATGGACTGCTCATTTAAGTTTAGTGTTTTACTATAAGTAGTTTAGGATTAAGGAAATATATCCTAATCCATGTAATAAATTTCTTATCAACTGTGTTCCTAAATTCTTGTATTTTTTTGAAAACTGTGAACCTTTGTTCCTGCAGTTGCTCCAAATGTTCACAACAAGAAAAGTGTACTGGTTATAGACAATAAAATTTTTAATATGGCTAAATAAAGCACATACTAACATTATAAAGTGTACCTCAAATATTTGCAACATTTCAAGGCAACAAAGTTGCTGTAGAATAAGTGGGTCAGAACCATCATCAGTAAAGAAGTATCTCAAATACCTTTGGATTGTTAGAGGCCAGGCCAAAGCAAGCAAAACTTGTTAGATTTGCGAGGCAGTCCCTCCAGGCAGCTACAGTACCACTGGTCAGGTGGCATTTGCAAGTGACATAGGTCTGAGTTAACTGAGTGAGCACCTAGTAAGACTTCAAATACCCTGAGAACAAGCCCAATTCTGTATGTTATGCTAACAGAAGTTTCAGGTCTATTCTTGCCCAGCCTTGGGATTTTAGTAGGCAAGCAACAAAAGAGGAACTTCAAATTTCACTCTGAGAAGTATCAGGTTTTATAGAACATAAAACAAACTCTGGAGCAAAGCAAACCTTGAATAATAAACAAACTGACAGAAAGTGAATAAAGGAGCTCAGAGTTGCCTTCCAATTTCCTTGGCAACCAGATAAGCAAGCAGAAAGCATCAACGAGTTTAAAAACTCACTACACACACACCTGATGCTCACAAATACCTGACTAATAGAGATGATAATCATACTGAGTGACAAAGTACAGAGAAGCTCACTCTGGCTTTGCAAGTACAAAACCAGTTATTCTACTCTTGACATTTTAATAAGTACAGCCTTCCACATATAACAAATGCCACAGGAACTGTGTGAAAGTTTGCAGTGTCTGGGGAGGGGGAAACTAGCCAATTACCACAAATCACCTAAATTTGTGATCCCTGACAAAATCCAACCTCCAGAGACGATAGCAAAAGGGGAGCACTGCTTTATCAAAGGTTAGAAATATGGGAATATGGTGCATGTGAATGCAAGCTATGTGACACATGTTGGCTTTTACATTCCAGCTGCTTCTAGTTACCTGTAAGAGGCTGGGCATCGCACCGACTAGAAAAGCACAGGGAAACTTAAGATGTTCCATCTGAATCACAGTCACAAATATTTGCGACTGAGGTATGGAAACTTTCTCAGGGTTCCAATACTTCTTTTCCAAATAGTATTTATTTTCAGGTGGCATCACTCTTTTTTACTAACTATTCTAGGGTGCAGCATATTTTGTAACCACCTAAGAGCACAATGACCCGAAGCTGAACATTATAAATAGCTATAATCACACACATCAAAAAGTTGAAAGTAAGAGTGGGCTGAAAAGAAAAAGTAGGAGTCAGAGAGACACAGAAAGAGAGAGAGAGAAAGGAGATAGGATAAAACAATAAAATGAGACAAGTAATTTCTATGTATCAAGTGGGGGAGAGAAGCTATTTCCTAAGGCTTTGGGGGAGGTGGGTTTCCCACACTAAACATGCCAGTAGATTGAAAAACAGTTGCAGATTTCTTTTCCTTCACAGAAATTCTGAAACTGTAGGCATTTAATGTAGTGTTAAAGCTGCATACAGATTCTTTTCCTGGTAAGTAAATTTCATTGTTTTGTTACTACAGTGGATGACTCAAGTGGCAAGTAATGGTTTTTAGTGGCTGAGAAATTACCTCAAAAATAAGGAGCAGTTTGAAAAAAAAAATAATAATGTATCTGACAGTATTATGTTTCTGTGGGCTTGCACTTAGAATGCAATTCTAAAACTTACCAAGCCCACAGAACCAGTCCGCAAATATTGCCCTCCTGTCCTTCCTTACTGCTATCACCCTTCACACACAACAACCCTTCCCACCCTCCTCCTTCAGGCACTTCAAATATTTCCAGGATAAGAAACTGTAAACAGATGGCCTGTGGCCAAAAGCACAAAGTTTTGCCTATAAATTTTTCTGAAATCATACAAAAGGAGTCAAAGGAAGGCAGAAATGTCCGTTTTATATCAACAGCAATACTCTTTGAAATCTCAGGTTATGCATAAATTATTTTGTGATTAAATTCTAATCCATTTTAAAGAACCAGAGACCCAGCTTGAAAACCTTTCACCATCCCCTTAAAAATGTAATTTACTTATTTGCATGTCTTCTTTGAGTATTAATTTGTTTCTTTTTCTGAAAAGTCTACCACATGCTGTTATTTTTCTGACACTTACTATATTTTCCTTAGGATTCCTATCATGTGTAAATGATATCTTTAAATAATATGTGCAGAAATTCTTAATAAAATTTCACAGCTGTCTATATAATGCATGGATGTTCACTTTAAGATATAGTTTGGAAGTTTTAGTAACTGTATAAGTAACAGCTATTGGACAATTGAATGGAGTAAACACATATAAGTCTCCCCTTCATGTCTGATTAAAAAAGAATTAACATTTCATTCATGGTGTCTCCTTATATTAAATTTCTCAGGGTCACCAGACCCCAGATGATAAAAGGGCAGAAGAGAGATGAGAACAGCTATGAAATGATAGTAAAAACATATGGTGTGCATCTTGCTAGCATAAGTCTCCATGGTATTACTGCCACTCTCCCTGTGTTCAGAAAAGCTGGAATAAGCCAGTAGGCAATCTGGTGTCTAGTCAGAAAAGTGCCAAAAACAGGTGGTGCCAACCTGACCTTTTCCTTCCACCAGAGAACTCAGCATCCTATACTCATCATCATAGTAGTGCTTTAAAACACATTTATTAGATAAAAACCAAGTGTTCAAAAATGACAGTTTGTAAGGAATCATGATGCCTGAAATTGTTATTGGGGGTACTTTTCTTTAACTTTTTAAAAATTATGTAATTTTAAAATTAAAATAAAACACACATGTTTAAGTGTTCAGATGTTTGAGTTTTGACAATTGGTGCACACACTAGTGTAATACCACCCAAAACAAGATATAAAACATTTCAACCACCCCAGAAATTTTCCTCATGCTCCTTTCCAGCAAAATCCCACTAAACTGATCTCTATCACCACAGATTATTTTTGCCTTCCTTGAAGGAAGGTACTATATATTCTTTATAGCTGGCTTTGTTTGCTCAATATTGTGTTTTTGAGATTAATTCATGTAGTTGCATATATTACTAGTTCATTCTTCTTCATTTCTGAGTAATATTTCACTGTATGACTGTACCACAATTTGCTCATCCATTTTCATGAATGTAGATTCTTAAGTTTCTTCCAGGTTTTCTTTGATCATTCTTATACAAGCCTTTTTGTAGACATATGTTTTTGCATTACTTGGATAAATATCTAGTAGAACTCCTGATACATAAAATGTTTAGCTTTTAAGTAACTAGCAAACCATTTTCCAAAACTGTTGTAGTAACATTGTATGTGACTGAACAATGTATATTTAAGTTGATTCGCATTCTCACCAACATTTGGTATTGTCAGTCTTTTAGCCATTTTAGTGACTGTGAAATGGTATCTCATTATATTTAAATTGCATCTCCCTGATGACTTACAATGTTGAGGGTTTTTTTCATGTGCTCATTGCCCTCATTCTCATGTATAATGGATCATTCTTTAAGCCTTCTTTTGTGAAATGTCTGTTCAAATTATTTTCCCACTTTAGGCTGTTAAAATTTTTACTGACTTGTACAAGTTCTTTATATGTTCAGGTATAAATTAGTCATGAAATAGAAATGATAAGAATATTTTCCCAATCTGTTGATTGCCCATTTCATTTTCATGCTCAGAAATTTTTTAATTTGATGAACTCTAAATATTCTTTCATAGATGGTATCCTTTAAAATCTGTAAATAAATCTTTTTGTACCCCAGGGTAGCACATATATTCCTACTTGTTTTCCTTCACAAATTTTACAAGTTTTTTTATTAAAGTTTTTATATTTGAGTTCGTGTAGGGGAGGCAAAACTTTACCTCTGCACTGTTAGAGTCTGACTAGTTCTAAGAATTAAATAGACATGAAACTGATTAACAGGAGAAAAGCACACAGATTTTTACATATACATGGGAACCCCATTGCAAAATTAAGACTCCAAGAAGTAGCTAGGCCTAAATGTTTATACAGTAGGTTGAACAAAGAGAGACAATTGCAAAAAACGTAAATGTATAGGAAAATTGAAGGAAGATAAGAGTTATCTTAACAAGTGTGTTTACACAGATTTCTCTTAGCCTCAATTCCCCCTCTGGAGATAAGGACATTTTTCCTCCTGGTATAAGAAGGGCATCTTTCACATGGGAGTTTTATCTCTTGCTTTCAGGAAGAAAAGGGGAGATTAAAGTGCCTTTCTCATACCTGCTGTTTTTCAAATGCTTTGAGCTCAAAATAATCCTTATGCCAATGTAGCATATTTTGGGATGGCATATTCTGCCACCCTTCATTCATGTTCATCTCCAAATAAATTTTTGAGTATTGAGTGAGGTAAGGTCAAGGTTCAATTTTTTTTCTAATGGATATATCCAGTTGTTTCTACCTTATGTTTCAAAGAGTTTTCTTTATTGATTTGATTTGCCACTTTGGTCAGATTATCAATAGATTTATGTATGTATACATCATATATATGTCTGCATATCAAATAATGCATGTATATATCACATTTATGTATATGTGCCTACATCTAGAGTTCTTTATTCTGTTCCATCAATCTGTTCAGTATTGTCTATTGCATCTACAATTTATCTAATATTATGCCAATGCAACATTAATTTGATTACTGTGACATTGTTTTAAGTCCTGAAATCAAGTAGTGTAAACCCATCAACTCTGTTCTTCTTTATCAATATTGCTTTGGCTATTCTAGGTCTTTGCATTTTTAGATTAACTTCTAATTTCTTCAAAAAAGCCTGTTGATATTTTTATTGAAATTGCATCAAATTTACAAATATTCAGGTGGAAGATGGACATCTTAACAATACCAAGCTTTCCAATTCATGAATTTGATAGGTATATCAAAATTTTTTCAGTTATATTTTATAATTTATTCATCTGTTATTAGGTTTATTTCTAGATATTTAAGATTTTTGTGGCTACTTAAATGGGATTTTTAAATTTCATTTTACAATTGATAATAATTACAAATAAACTAATTTTTGAATATAGAACCTGTGTCTGAGACTTTGCTAAATTCACTTGCCAATTCTAGTAGTTGTTATTTTGATATGTGGATTCCATGGAGTTTTATGCACATACAGTTTTGTCATCTGTGATTAGTGAGAGTTTCTTCTTCCTTTTTTAATCTTTGTGTCTCATTTCTTTTTCTGGCCTCCCTGCAGTAAGTGAGACTTCCTGTACAATATGGAATATAAGTAATGAAAGCCATTCAAATATTTACCAACATATTTTCTCTTTCTGGTGCTCTTTGTTCTTTCTTACAGATCCTGATTTCCACAGTGTATAATTTCTTTTCAGTCCAAAGAAATTCTTTAAGTATCTGTTGGGGTAGAGTTCTGCTGCAGAAAAATTCTCTCAAACTTTTCTTTCTCTCAAACTGTCTATTTTATCTTCATTTTTGAAAGCTATATTTATAGGATATGAATTTCAGTCCAATAATTTTTTTTAGCACTTTAAAACACTTTAAAGATGTGTTATTCTGCTCTTTTCTAGACTTCATTGTTTGTGATAAGAAGGCAGCCATTATGCATGTCATTGTTACTCTGTTTGCAATTGTCTCTTTTGTCTGTTTTTAAGATATTCTTTTTACTTTTGATTTGTGATTGTTTGGCTATAATGTACTTAGGTGGAGATTTCTTTGTATACACTCCACTTAGGGCTTGTTGTGCTTCTTTGATGTCTTTAAATAACTCTGAAAGATTCTCATTATATCTTCAATATTTCTTCCACTCATTTTCTCTTTCCTATCCTGGGACACCAATTACACATATGGTAGATCTCAGATACTCTATTCCTTTATTTTTGATGTTGGGTATTTTTTTCTCTGTGTGTTTCATTTGGGATAATTTTTATTGACCCATCTTTAAGTTCCTCAATTCTTTTCTTTGCTCAGGCAATTGTCAATAGCCTATTGAATGAACTCTTCATTTCCTGTATTGTATGTTTCATTTATAGCATTTCTATTTGACTTCTTAAAAATGTCCATGTCTTTAATGAAATTCCCATCTAGTCACATGTGTAATCCATCCTCTCCACATATTGATCACAGTTACTTTAAAGTCTCTGTCGGGCAATTCCAACTCCTGGAACACCTTGGTATTTGCTCCTATAGATTATGTACTCTCTTTAACCTGGATTATGTTTCTTCTTTCATCATTTGCCTCATAATTTCTTATTGTATTCTGGACATTGTGTGCTAAGGAATAGGAATGACTAAAGTAAAACATTATTTTCCCACAGAAAAGTCATACCCTTTTTTCTGTCAGAGTGCAAGTTTGGTAAGGTGGGTCAATTTAATCTATAATTAAGCTTTGTTTAAATATTTTTGTAGGTTTAGTTGGATTCAGTTCACCACTAGTTTTAAATTATTTGAAACTGGATCAGGAATTTCCCTTCAGTTGTGCTTGGGAATCTTAGCACCAGTGATACTCTGGAGATTTCTTTATAATTTGCATCCAGTCTCCAGCTTTCTGAACCATGGGCCATCTCTCTTTTGATTTATAGCCTTGTAACTAGATTTTTGAGTCAGTGGGGAGATCACTTTGCATTTCTGCCAGAATTCCTCAATTTTAACCTTGGACCTACCCAATGACTGATTGTATGACTTGGGTAAACGTACTGAACTTTTTCATCTCATTACTAAAATAGAGTAAGAATCACAACTTCCATGTATATACTAAGGAAGACTTAACATTAAAGAACTAACATGCATGTAGGAGAAGCACAACTTGTTCTGGGTGAACTGAATGTCAAAGTCAAAGTCATATTTGGTAAGAAAATCAAATATTCTTCTTAGATTGATCTTTTTCATTCATATTTTAAATCCAGTAATGTTGAATGAGCAATTACTAAATCAGCATTTTTCTGCTATAGGCCCATCTCCTTACAAATCAGAAAGTATTAACTGTGAGTTATTAGAAGAGACATACAGTGGAAGCGCCCAATCACATGAAAGACTATATGGACTCCTGAAATTATTTTATTATTTTCAATTTTCTAGTGACCTTCCAAATTTCATAAAGTGTGATATTTGAGTGAAGAAGCATGCTGAAAGACACAAAACATGGATATTCACAATCTGCTCTAAGAAAGGTAGATAGAAAAAGAAGGAAGGGGAATCCTATGGAGTTAATGTTTAGCATTACTTTATAAACCATCTGCAGTGGTTTCTCGTTCTAGGATTATAGCCACTTAGAGTAGCACAAAGAGTTTCTATGCTTTTTATCTGTAACTGTGTTTTAAAAAAAGAAGTTTGCATTGTTGAAATTAGCCATATCCACTGCCAAAGGTACATGATCCAGGGGCTAACATGTAATGATACTATTTCTGAAAACTGTGTTGTAATTAAATGTCACAGTCTTGCATATATTTGAGACAACTCAGCACTGAAGTCAAGTCAGGTCACTGATAGAAAGTTATTGGTCAATGATCCCATTAAGCAAGTTAAAGGATGCTCTATATTCAATATGACTTCATTTTCTCTGAGGATAAAACCACTGCATGATCCCAAAGGATGTCTCCTTGTCCTCATGAGAACTCCATTAAAAATTAATATCTCAACCAATTACAATAAATGGTAAGGAGATTTCACATTTATTGTGGTGAAACTTTATTGTAATGAGAACATTGCTAGGAAAAAATATCCCCAAATAACAGGTTATGAGGTCAAAAAAAGAATCGAAAGAACCTTCTCTTCACCTTATTGTCTCACAGAAAGACCTAAAAAATAATTTCCATCCAAGATTGCTAGTGTATACAATTGCCCATGCTCGTATTTGAAAGCTGTGTATTGACAGCCAAATAAATTCTTGAATTGAAGTATTTACCCTAAACCTGGCAGAAATAATTTAACTTCTCTAAGCTCTTCTCATAAAGATGATTTCTGATGTAGGATAGACTGAGCATACATTTATATCATCCCTCTCTAAATCACACAAAATAACACAAAAAAGTAAAAGCATCTTTAAAAGTATAAAAAATTTTTAAAGTGTTGAAATTAGTAACAGCGAGCCACTTTATTTTTTGTTTTTGAATTTCTGAGATATAAAGGGTATATACAATGAGAACTTCAGCAAAACAAAAATTGGAGGAAACTGTAGACCATCAAACATCTGGAGAAGCCAGGGGTGGAAGTTTGAAAAGTCTCTAAATTTGAAAGTCTCTAAGCCCAGTATCAACAGTTCCAAGATTTAAGGGAAAACCCTGGAACATTTAGAAGGAGGCTTAATTAGCAGAATTTGGAGCAGCAGCTTTGTCAGTTTCTTCCCTTCTCCTTCTGTTGAGCTATTTGGGCTTTCACAACTGGCTGAAGAAGAGTAACAGGGTTGGAGACATCTTGTAGTGGCTCGGGTACCTATTGAGTTCTGGAAGAATGAACCTCCAGGAAAGAGTTAATAAATCTAACAAAAGGATTAGAATAAGTATATAGTTAGAAAAATTTGAAAGAACATTGCATCTATGAAATACATTTCCTGGGGCTTTTAGAATAAAAACAAAACAGAAATGAAAATTTCAATAGATAGGCAATAATAGCAGTAATCTGTACTTTATAGTAATACATACTTTATAGTTCAACACATTAATATGTTGAAAAATTGAGTTGAGACATTCTCACATGGAGTAGAACATATGGACAAAAGGAGGGAAAACTTAACTGTAGAGTTAAGTGATACGAAGAGTCCAACCAGAGATTCCAAAATCTGGATTATGGAAATTATAGAATGAAAGATAAGAGAAAGTGCAGAGAAGTAAATAATCAAATAAATACAAGCAAAAAAAAATTCTCAGGAAGAAAGCATAGATCTTCAAATTTAAAGTGCTAAGCTAAACTTAGAGCCAAAGCCACGTACATCACTGTAAAATTTCAGAATTTCAAGGATAAATAAAATCCTAGGGAGTTTTAGAGAGAAAAAAAAGAGAAAAATGGACAACCTAAAAAAAATCTGAAAAATCAACCTTCCATCAACATAACTTTTCATGAGTACAATACAGTACTACAAGATAAAGATAACTGTCTTTCAGTTTAAAGGGGAGAATTATTTCAAACCTATAATCCTATACTCACCCAAATTAGCATTAAAGTGAAAGATAATATTCAGAAAAACGAAGTCTGAGTGTTTACCAAGCTAAGCCATCTCTGAAAGAAACAGTTGAGGATGCACACCAACAATAAGCAATGAATCCAAAAAAAGGAATGATGTGGTCCTAAATACACAAAAGAGCAGTAGTAAATTTATAGTGACAATTAAATAATTGTTGATGTGCAATGCAAAACCAGAAGCAAAATAAACACTTGGGAAAAAAATTCCAGTTAAACTCAGTATGAAAGGTGGTAATGTGAGTGGAGAAGAAAATGAAAGTGAGACAAGATTCTTATCCTTTCGGGGGAGCATATACAGATTATACGCAATAATTTTTAACCCTAAATACCAATAGAAAAATATAAAATTTTAAATGTACATTAAGGTTTTAAGAGTACATATTAGAAGAATAGGATCTATAACTTCTCAATCACAGTGTAAAAATAAATGGATCTTAGAAAAAGATACCAACTTGAAACGATCATGCTTTCAGTCTTCCTCTTGTACCTTTGAGGTTGATGCCAAATGCAGTCATTTTCTGCCAAGAATGCACTACTGTTGCTGAAATGTTTTCTGGCTATTTGTCCACTAGTATATTATTTTGCAATATATGCTACATCATGTCACAATGCCCAAGAATTCCCTGATAATTTACACTTGTCTAAAACTACAGGAGATTTTTAGGTCTAGGCAGTACATCAGGCTGCCATATGTCTTCAACTTTCTTCAAGCTAAGTTTAATCAGTGGCTCCACTGCAGTGCACTTGAAAAATCTCTAAAAAAAAAAAAAAAGCCCTCCCATACCAACCATTACTGGAGTGCTGCGCTCTAACACCATCCTCTGGACTGTGCAAAATCCAGTTCATGCATTCTGGTATAAACCCTAATCTGGAAAGCATCCCATGCTTTTCATAAATGAGGAATGTATCCTGATATGTAGAGAACAGTCTTCCTTTAAGTCTATTTAGACACAAAAAAAGGAAAGTGAGGAAAGAAAAATCACAGCTAATATATTATAACATCATAAAATGCAGCTGTTCACACGAGCTTGTCTGTCCCTAGTTGGTCCAATGAAGGGTCATGCAAAAGGAGGAGCGAGGGTGGTTTTGAAAGCAGACACTAGCCTCCTGCGGTGCTCGAAGATATTATTCACATAAGTACATTGTACCTGGGTTTTTTGTGACTCAAGGACACATTTCAAGGTAATTTTTGGAAAGTTTTGAGAGATGGTTGCTGTATCACAGATGTGTGATCTTAAAGTTATCATCAGACCAGTGTTAACATTTTAGTAAACTTAATTGTTAATTAGCTGAATATTCACAGGTATCATTCATATATACAATGTGAATGGCAAAATTATTTATTTCAGTTTCTCTATAATTTGCATCATTTTTTATGAAATCTGTGTGGAGTACAAACCCCTAAAACTTCCCCACTGGATTTATTTTAATAAGCCTAAGAAATCAGTAGCAACTTGCGAGGCATATGTTGATGAAATCTACTGAACATTTGTCTCTAGCTGTTCTCCTGTAAGGGCTGGAAATTACTTAAAGAAAACAGAGAATAGAGTTTGCAAGGATGAGCAAATACTCAGTGATGTTAAACAGCACACAGAAATTTCCTGTAATGGAAGATTCTTCATGTATTGAATCTAGCCCTTGGAAAAGAAGAGGTAAGGTTAGAAACGGAGTTATTGATACTTCCAGCAAGGCCCCCCTCATATGGCCAAGTACTGACTCTACCAACAATAGCAAACAATTTAATCAGGGAACAAGAACGTGTAGGCAGTGGCAGTGTGTAATGGATGAGGTGACATGGGGACTCGGGGGTGACATGGGGAATTTCTGTTTGAGATCCACAGGCCCTGGAAGATCCAATATTTTACAACTCACACAATACCAGACTTTGAGGTCCATTGCTATGTAGAGAAGGAAAACAGAAATCCTAGATTTAATAACACTGTGTAAAATGCTTGAACCACCTTGGTACTTTAGTTTTCTGGGTTGGTTTGGCTGGTTTTGGTTGTTTTTTTTTAATAAAGCAGAAAAATTATGTCATGCCTGCTAACTTGTGGTGTACAAGTAAATGTTTGCTTTTTACTAGCTATCTGACAGAAAGGTGAGAGGCTTAAACTGAGAAAAAAAATGAATACTTTTTGGAGTTTCTACTTTGAAGGGCTTTGTTGTCTCAAACATTGGATCTGTCATGGATGCACATTTACCACAGAGACACACACACAATTCACACACAACACAATGTTGTCACATGGGTATCTATTTGTAGCCCTAATCTATATTGCATAAATGCTGGTGATTACTCCAAAAAATAGCTGTAATTTAGATCTTACTATGTGCCTGACAGTATTCAGTGGTTTAGGTATATTAACTCAATCTTCCCAACAACTGTATTACAATCACATTGGTTATGCAATAAAACTAAGGCTTAGAGAGGTTAAGGCACTTATTCAAGTTCACACTACTAGTTAAGTGGAAAGCCAAGCCTCAAACTCAGAAGGCAGCTTCCAAGGTCAACAGTTTTGCCACTATTCTGTCTCTCACTGTGCTAAACTGCTTCTCAGCAAGATTGTGAAAAGACATAAGCACATACTCCATAAGGTAGTCCTCTAAGTAGAAGACAAGAATTAAGACTGGGCTTTTTCCATGACAGGAACTATTTGAGTGCCACAGAAGAAGCCATATTGTGGATATTATCTTGTATCTTGAGTGAGGTCAGAGCCTCAGCTTGACAAAACTAGAATGCATCCAGGCAGGATTCACATTACTTATGCTAGGTTGCACCATTAAAACAGGTTCTGAAAATTGGTGGGTCAGTTCCAAGATTCATTTCAATGTTCATATACTTATTCATTTGATTTAATTTTTAAAATTGTATCTGTCCTGATGGAAAATTAGATAACTAACTTAAGAGATTCACCACCCCCTATCCTCTCCCGTTATCTTCTCTTCCCAAAGAACTGTAACTCTATGCTGAGCATAGAGCATGGAAGATTGAACACCTGGAAGGGCTCTTGCTACCTCACCTCAGCCAAGTCATTTAGCCATCGCAACTTCCTCATCCTGGCTTGGCTTCATCATCTGTACATTGTAAGGATTTCTTCCAGATCTAAAACCCTCATATTCTAGCCCACTGCATCCTTTGTGAACATTTCCACAAATTCCATGGACATTTAATAGAAAAACAAAAACTTAATGAGAATAGGGATCATGTTCATCTTTGTTACCACTGCATATGCTAAATTTGCCATCTAGTAGGTGGTCTCCAAATATTTGATGACTATTGTAAAATTTAAAACTATTCTATATACATAACAAACAAAACTAAAAGCCAATTGTCTCAGAAAGAAGCTCTGTATTTGGATCAGTAAATAGGGAATAGCCAGAAATATTTAATTCAGAATTTATGCATTTTTGAGAAAGATCTGAGGATTCAGGACATACTATCCCAAGATATGGCACCTTGATATACTGAGTATCTTAAGCTGAAGGAGTTTGAGAAAATGGCAAAAATAGGAAATTCACTCTGATCTACCTACCTTGCCCTTCTTCCCTGAAACAGATCATAAAACTTCCATGGGAAAGTTACCCTCCCTGGAACAGAAGGAAGACAACTCTGGTATCTCTTCTTATCACCAGGGACAGGGAACTGTGGGGCCAAGAATCTGCACAAACTTTCTCTGTACAAACCAACACTTATCTTCCTGGTTACTTCTTCATTATTCAGTAATCCCAGCCAAAACCGCTCTGTCTTGTCAATCATTCACAAATTTATTGTTTCATTGTCTACGAGATATAAAGAAGGTTCTTGCTCTGGTCTCTTTGGATTTTCATTCTTAGGAAGGCTCCCACACATATGAAAAAATTCAATAGAATTTCTATGCTTTTCTCCTTTTTATGTGTCAGTTTAATTTTCAGACCCAGTCAGGTACCGTAACGGGGTCAAAGAAAACTTTTTTCTCCCCTACAGATCTAATAATGAGCCTTTCTTCTCAGATTTAACTTTAAAAAGCTTGAAAATGCCTTTGCTTGCCCTGTAGTTTTTATTTAGTTCATTATAGCCTGAGAATAGCCCGTAAGTACATCTCATACACCTAAGAGTGCTGTTACATCACTGTCCTTACTCTTACGGCACAAGCTCATTCAGTACAATGGAAAACTGAAATGCTATCTAGAATTATGCCTTGTCTTTTCAACAAGCACGTGCCTTGCCAGTATCACACTTTGTAGACAGCTGACCCAATTTGATCTGCCATCATTAAACTTGGGCACACATGCACATACACATTTATCATTATATAACATTAGTACTATCTTGGGGACCCAAAATGACCAAGGATGAGATGCTACAGAGCCTTCAGTTGTTCTGCAAAGTTTCTAGGTCAAATATAAATAATTACTACCTACTTTTTTGGGCAGGTATTTTGAATCAGAAATTATTAACTTGTGTTGCATTTTCTAATATTGTACGTAATTTACTTATTATGATTGTTGCTAATTTTCTGTTTCTCCCTACTAGAATGTAAACTCTGTGAGGAGTGGAACTTTTTATGTTTTGTTTACTAATGTATTTCATGAACTATGTCTGAGATACAAGGGCATCAGAAATATTTGTTGAATGAATAAGCAAATGTGAAATTCTAACCATCAATTTAAATAAGTTTTCTTGCAAAACAAAACTCCAGAGATACCTTGTTGTCATTGGTTTTATGGTTTAACAAGTTCAGGGCCCTTTGTCTCTGAGATTTCCTTGGTCTTTCCTGCGTGTTGGTTGCCTTGTAAATTGCAATACGGCTGCTGCTATTCCAGGCATCTTATCTGTGGTCAAGGTAGGAAGAATGAGAAAGGAAAAAAGAAAAAGAATAGATTTCCCCAGAGAATAAAATCTTTTTTTCCCTTCACCTCCCCTGTAGACTTCTACTAGTTTAAATCTCACTAGCCAGAACTAAGTCATATGGTCAAGTTCAGGTATTGGGAACCTGAGAAAGGGGAACAGGGTTTCCATAATTGATTTAGAACAATAATGAATCACCAGCTTTAGATGAGACCCTACCCAGAGGACCCATTAAGTTGCATCTTAGGGCAAAGAGTATTTGGGAGGCAAAGAGAGGCTGCTATAGTCATGCTCTCACGGAACTTACAACCTACTTACTGAGCCTAGAGTAATACTATAATAAAACTATATAAAAGAAGACACAGAGTATTTATTTTATTGATATGCAGAGAAAAGAAACAATTTATGTGATTTGGTAAATTTATAAAGGTATCATAAAAGAGGTAGTTCTTGAGTTTGTCCTTGGATACAGGTTAAGCTAAATCAGAAAGACATAAGGTTGAAGGTGGGGATGGTGTTGGGGGTGAGAGGCAGAACATCGACTGTATCATAAGTAGTGATAGAATTCATACCAATCAGTTGTATAGCAAAGTCAGATTATGGCCAAGATTTAAAACCAGCCCTTAAAGCAATATGCCGCAGAAAAGAGAGGGAAAACAAACCATATGCCACTTAAATCTACTGAAAATGTTTGGAGCTTTTAGGGACACAGTGGGACACTAGTGAACTAATCTGTTTTCATTATAAGGAAGAAACTGGGGCCCAGAGATTTTAATTTTTCTAAGGTCACATGGTAGCTTTAATGGCCAAAACAGGATTGGAATCAAGTTCTTTCCATTATATCACCACATATCCAAAATTCATTTTAGCATGAATATCTTCCCTTGAAAATTGTTACCAAATTGCAATGTGTTATCACCAAATAACGAAATCCTATTATTCTCATCCTGGCATTACTGTGTCCAACTTTAGCTGAGTTGCTAGTAAGTAACAGAAATTTCTTCAAGATTTAGATAGGCCATAGTAAAGAAGAGTGCTCAGATATGTATCAACAAACTCAGGGGGAAAATTGGATTAGAAAAGGTCAGTGTTTACACAAACTGAGCATAGCTTTCGCTGTTGACCGGACATCTGTTAAATCTAGAGCTTTATATCCCAGAAAAATATTCAATTATCAAAAGGGCATTCACTCACCAGCTGCACTTTTTCAAGATTTTCTAATATATGAAAGTCATAAAGGTTACCATACTTAAAAAGATATTATTGAACATTACTGTGCCTTCACAGAAATTGATCCTTTTACTATTTATTTAACTATTCATTCAATTGAGCTCACTGAGGAGAACTGTACTACAAATATTTAAATGGCTCTTGTTGGAGACAGAGTGAATCAGCATAAGTAGGCTGGGGAGCTCCACTGGCACAGGCTGCAAACAAATATTCAGAATAAAGAGCCCAATTTTACACCCAGGACACAAGCCTCAAGCAGTCCCATCATCATCAGTAAGTCCTTCTAAATTCACATTGTTTGTGCTCAAGACATATAAATATTCCATTTTACACTTAACAACAGTCACAAAAGAACTAAGAAACAGGGAAGGGGAGGGCAGAGGAAAACCCAAGCCTGAAGCATTAGGAAATGAAGTCACAACTCAGCTTTCCTTCCTGGCAAATGATTGACTTTGGAGTCAACAATGACCTGCTTATAGCTATGTAGGGTCAAGTGCCACCTGGTTTCATGTCATTGAACACACAACAAAGCACAGGAAAAAAGAGGCTGAGGTATTGGGGGAAAGGTACATATCAAATTACATCCTGCAATCTCAATCTTTCCCAAACAAATGTAAATACTTAGATGCATCTGAATCATTCATTTTGAAAACCCAACAGAGCCTTTCCTGGACAAGTAGGACACATTAAAGCAACAATAACTCCTGCTTTGCTCAACTGATTTTCAAGATTGAGCTGACAAAACTGCTCTTGCAGAAACCTGGCCTTGCTTCCTTTTGCCAACAGAATTAAAATGTCCCTCTTGGTTAGAGTGCCTGGGAATCACAGCAGAAGGGCTGTGGGATCCCAGCAGCGCTGAGGCACCCATAGCCGAAAGGTCTGTGCTAGTAGGCCTTTTGTATTTATAGTATTTTATTTATACTATTAGAGTGATTTTATTTATAGTATTACGGTACTTTTCAGATTGAGCTAATCGTTTGACAATTAGATTGAGCTCATCACTGTAACTGTGGCTCACCATCACATTGCCACCAACCCCCTTAGCCTTCCCACAGTTACACAAGGAGAATGAAAGGTCTCAGGTTTCCTTCCATTGTATTCACTTGTTCATTCATTCTTACTCACTCTTCCTTCCTCCACTTATCCATCCGACAAACTTTTATGAGTAGAACAGGCAGGCATGAAGTTAACTGATGGAGATGTGAAAGACAAAATATTTTGTACAACTAGGTAGCCCATGCCCTATTAGTTATGGAAACAGAGGTGGAGGAGCAGACTGGGTGAACTGAAATTTTGTCTAGGGGAGTCAAGAAGCCTCCAGTGGATCATTGTCTTTGAGAATCAGTGGAGGGGAAGATAAGAATTAACCAGGAGGAAAGAGCATTCTGAGAAGGGGGAATGTAGGTATAAAGGCAAATAAGCACAGAAGGCCTTGGTATGCTTGAGGAAGAGAGAAAAAGTTCAATATGCCTGGAAGGCAGGACGCATAGGCAGGGATGAAGGGGAAGTGTTAAAGAGTGACCAGAGAACTGGAGGAAAAAAGGCCAGTAAGGTAGGTCACTGTCCGAATGTCTTCTCACCCACTAGTTTCTTAGTCCAACGTGATAGGCTTCACCTCTACCACTCCCCTGAAACTACTTTCTTAGGATTGAATACATGGACAATTTTCAGGTCTCATTTTCCTTATCATCTAAGTTAGCTGTGTACCAGAGGCTGGGCAGTGCGAGTAGAGTCCATCTTGAGTACAGGCAATAGGGGGGTGCATTTTCTATGAAGATTTTAAAAGTAATAATAAAAACTTAGATTTTTTATTATCACAATTCACCATCAATTCGAACAATGTAACTATTCTGTTGGTTTAAGTTCTATGAAATTGCTATGATTACTATTGCATTTTAATACTGTATATGTTATTATTATATATGTATATTATAGTATGTTATATGTTTATATGTATATGTATACAAAATTAAAATAAGCACACTTTTATTAATTGTCCTTTAACAAATATATTCTACATGAAAACTAATTTCAGGAGTCTTCAGTTACATAGTTCCCTCTAGACACACAGGGACTCAGCTATGCATTTTCATTTCAAGAATAAATTCATATGATTCAGAATCATTCAGGTTTGTTTTGGGCTGGTTTGTTCCTCCAGCCCTGCAGTACACATATTTCTATGTTTAATCAGTAACTTCAAAACAAACCATGATGGTCCGGAGATTGTAAAGACAAAGGAACAGAAATTGAGTTATTTTAATTCTGTCACTTTATGTTGCTACATGGTAGGAGTTTTTATTTGTACTTAAAATTAAAACAGCAAAACAGTGTGAACTGTGAGGTGTTATTTGCTTGGGAAGTACAAATTTTAATCCATACATGAAATAGTCTACTGAGCTTAAAAAATATCTTTAAAGCTGAAGTGTTCATTTTAAATTAAAGAACAAATCGAGAAAATGAAGATGATTACTGATTCCTACACAATGATGATTGAAAATAATTTTGCAATATGAAGGAGGGACTCCTCTCTGGGTATTAAAAATACACTGGATATTGTTCAAGTCACCATTCAACATTTGCAACCATGCCATCCTTTTTTTAGAGCACTCTTTTCTTTGGGCTTCCAGATACACATTCTCCCAGTTTTTCTCCTACCCAGTAGTTTCTTTTCTTTTATTTTGCAGTATTCTCTTCTTTTCATCCCTTACACACCATATTTCTCAGGTTCTGTCCCAGGTGATCATCTCTTTTTAACCTACAAGGTTCCCTGAGCAATCTCTTTGGCTCCAATGGCTTCAGTTATCAAACACATGCTGACAACTCCCAAATCTATACCTTTGATCTAAATCTCTCTCCTGAACTAACTTGTGCATGCAAGTATCTGCTGAGCATCTTCTCTTGAACACAACCTAGACATCCTAAATTCATTCATCTGGAACAGCTCATTCACTTCACCTGCTACTTGTTGGTTTGGAAAACCTTGATTTATCCTTCTCCTTTTCCACTCCATGCCCACTCAGTCACTGAGGGTGACAGTTATCTCTCCTCAGTATCTCTTTCATCATCCAGTTATCTGCTTCTTCACTATCACTGTCCGTAGCTTGGCCACTGTCACCTCTTACTACAATAGCTCCAATAGACATCTTGCTCATTGTAGACAGCTTGTTCTAAAGGGTAAATTGGATCACATCAATAACCTACTTAACATAATTTGATAACTTCATTGTCTTTATTTACAAGCTGTGAACAGGTAGGTCTCTTTTTACCTCCAAAGCCTCATCTCTCAGCTACTGTGATCCTGTTTCTGTATTTTTACTACATTTCAAGTTATACTCTTCCTCCAAACTACTGATTATACTGTTTCCATCCTCTAAGTTCCAGGTAAATATTATTTCTTCTGCAAAGCCTAACTGCCAGTCAAGTTTAGGTTACATGCTTTCCTCCTGCAACCCTATCAGAGTACCAACTGGTAATTGCAGTTTGTCTGTCTTTTCTACTTGTTTTTAAACTAGTCTTCAGGTTCCTTAACAGCAGACACAAGACCCCTCTTATTACTCATTGTACTTTCAGGACCTTACTCAATGCCTTCTAGAGTGGGCACTGACACATGTTTTGTTAAATGAATGAAATATATGTATGAATCATTTTTCTCCTAGTGAGAATTTCTCTACCCCATGGATCATGGCTGCTTTGTCTACGGCTTACAGAATTAATTTTTCCATTTTGACTTGTTTCATTCCTAAAAAACTTTTCCTATGCTTTATTATTTATAATCATATTAATGATTTATTTCAGAATATATTGCAGTATAAAAAATGATGCATGCTAAATGAAATCTGGCAGGTTTTTTTTTTTTTCTTCACTGTCAGGAAGGAAATGTGGATGAGGAATAAGTTTAAAATCCACCATGTGGAGATGGAATGCAAGGCTTGGCCAACCTCAGACTCGCCCTTTCAATTTTAAATCCACTTACCAACAGATGATCATTTTAAATCTCTCTTGGTTCTAAGCATCAAGGCAGATTGTGTAGAATGCAACTTTTATGATTCCAAAAGAAGAGATATATAAAAGTCACCAAAGTCAAGGCTCTTCATGAAGAAAGGATGATGCTTTCATCACCAGAAGGCCCAACTTAAGTCTAATACCAAGAAAGAGAAAGAAACGGGCCTCATCATGTTCTCCAGCCAGTACAACCTTCCCTTCGTGTTTATATTCAGCAACTGTAGCTGCCTTCTGGTCTGTTGTTTATGTGAAGATGACAGGCAACTGGATTCTCTGGCTCCATGCTGGCCCAAGGCAGAGCTGACAGCAGCAGGTAACAGGCACCTGGATGGCACTCCCCACAGCCCATCAGGGGTTCTAATCAGCTTCTCTTAGCTGGCAGATTTTGAACAGTGGGTATGTTCCAAATGTGTCAGGGCATATTTTTCAAACATCACTGCAGATTCATTTGTTATGTCTTGCCTTTTTTTAGACTGTGACAATAAAGGGACATTTTTAACCAAGGAAAGGAAAGAGAAGCTAGTGTACACTGATGTTTTATGACATGCTAGGATCCATAGTGCGATTAACCTATTTCTTTGAGATCTTTGGGACCCTATTATCTGTGACTCCTTGTTATTTTCCTATGATCGCGATTATGTCTCCAAAAGGAGAGGATTTTCAAACTACACTTTTATGTTTTTATGCTCTGAATTCTGACATACTTCAAAGTGTGTACCTAAAGGTGGACTTTAAGGAAACACAGGGCTCTGTACTCTGCTCCAGGTGTTTGTGTGTGCGTGTGTGTGTGTGTGTGTGCCCAATTTAGAATATAAATACCTCAAGTACAAGAATCTTCTTTGCTTTTTTATTCTCTATAGGACAGTAAGAACTTGATATGTAACAAATTTTCACCCACACATAAAATAGACAAAGATCTCAAATGTGTTTTGCGCATGCTTACTGGAGCTTGTACCTATCCTAGGAAGACATTTGAGGTATAGAAGCTTAAAATTGACCATCTTGTATTTCATATATTTCCTATGTAGCAGCAAGTGCTGTATAAATGTCCTAGGACTGGTGTAACAAATTACCATGAATTTGGTGACTTAAAACAACAGTAATTTACTCTCTCCACTATTCAGGAGATCAGAAGTCCAAAATCAGTTACACTGGGCCAGAATTAAGGTGTTAGCAGGGCCACAGGCCCTTCAGAGCCTCAGGGGAGAACCTGTTCTTGCTTCTTCCAGCTCCTGGGGGCTTCTGGCTTGCTGTAGTTTGTGGCTGCACCACTCCAGTTTCTGCCTCCTTGTAACATTACTTTCTCTTCTTCTGTCTCTGTCAAGTCTCGCCTCTGCCTCTCACTTAGAAATAAGAACTCTTGTGCTTGTATTTTATACCCATGTGGATAATCTTTGGTAATATTCCCATTTCAAAATCCTAAACTTATGCAGATTTTATTTTACCATATAAGGTGACATTCATAGATTCCAAGGAATCATTTGAAGGTTCAGTCGCTCATACACCCAGTGTAGGCTCTCCGTGTGACCTGGGCTTCCTCACAACGTGGTGGCTGGGTTTCTAGGATCAATGTCCTAAGGAGAGCCGGGCAGAAGCTGTATCACCTTTTATGAACTAGCCTTAAAAGACATGCAACATCACTTTCATTACGTTCTACTCATCAGTGCAGTTGCAAACCTTGGCCAGTTATCTCTGAAAAGAAAATAAGACTCTACCTCTTGATGGAGAGGCAAGGTTTTGGCACCAGAAAATAGTTTGTGGCCATTTTTTGGAAAATACAGTCTACCACACAAGGGCACAAGCTATATACATATATACAGAACATAATCCTGACAAGGTAAAACAAGTATTTACTTCCTAGAAAGTTACATTAACAGAGATAACTTAATAGTATTTACCTACAATTATAGGTAATTTTTATTTTTCTTCTTCATGTACTTTTTGAATTCCCCATAAATTTTATGAGTAAATAAATACAATTTTTATGGGTAAAAATATAAGCATCCTTTTTAGAAAAGAGAACATGAGAACAGCACTTAATGCATTGTCATATACAACGTATTATGTGATCCTAGCAATATTCCAGTGGGCAAGAGATGCAAAACTCATTTTTGGGCCAAGAACCTGAGACTAAGACAGGTTCACTGCTAGTTTGTGGTAGATCTATACATCAAATTCCAGGCTTTTGATCCCAAAGTCTTCTTTTCCATTGTAGCATAGTCCTCATGGTTTCTCCTTAAAAATGGGTTGGAAGTTGCAGCCAATATACTACAACCTCTAGGGAGAGTCTCTTACGCCATCTTCTTGGTCCTTATTATCACCACGATAGAAAACTGATTCCTTTTCCCTGTTTATGCCATCTCTGTTGCTCTAGAGGTAAGCTTTTGGGAAGAAGAAGAATTAAAGAAAACCTTAAGAAGCTTCAGAAAAGGTTCTGGTCAAAAAGGATGGGGGTGAAAAAGCTTGGGATGGGGACTTGGGAAAATTCTGTTGCCCTGGAGAACCAGCGGGAGTACAGGGATGATCTGAGCTCCTGTTGGAGACGGGCTCAAGGTGCACAGGTCGGAACAGGTCTTGATCTTGACCACTGTGATGTTGAAACAAGAGAGACTGGAGGAAAGGAAACAAAGATGAATTTCCCAAGAATGGCAGTTTCTGTATGGAAGAGGAGAAGTTTCTGGGAATGGACTAGTAAAAGAGTCAGTAAGGGGGCTCATAAGTCAAACTGCCAGCAAATCTTGAAAAAAAAAAAAAAGTTGTCTATTTAGCTTAAGAATTCAAGAGCAATTACATGAATTTGAAATGACCTAAACCAAAATTGTCTTCTGAGTTGAAATTTGCTTCAAAATACGTTTAGATTCAAATTGAATATACCATTTTGGAAAGAGAAGAAAAGCTTTAATCAAATAAATAAACAGAAATAATAAAATGAATAAATGTATATGGATATACGCCATGAGTGAGTATCTCTCTGCTGTTATACTGAGCACAGATGAAAACACCTCCTTCTGATTCATTTTGAGTCCTATAGTATCAACAGTGCCAACTACCAATCACATTCTGGATCTCATGCTCAAACTCCTGCTAACTTCCTTACAGTAAGCCTAGAGAGTTTGTGTTACAACCTAAGCCTTTTCCTTTGGGTTAGTAAACATTGTTTGAGCACTTAAGACTAGTTAATTTTAGCTTCTAGCTTATTGTCTATAGTCTGATAAGGGAAGGCAGACACAAAAATATAATCTAATCAAGTTTAGCGATCAAGAGAGCATTGGTCTATGCTCAGGCAAATTGAATAATGAATGCAGTTATTACAGAATGCTCTTTAATATTTCTAATTCTTGTTTTCTAGGTACAATATGACTACATTTCCTGCTCCCCTGAAGTTCAGCAGACCAAAGCTTTTTTTCTGGTCATGCAAGGAAGTGTTAGGTCTTCTAAAAGTCAGTACTCATTCACCATGTTCCTCCCTCTCTGCCATGACAACCAATGACATTTCTAGACAGTGAAGGCTCTACCACCCTGGGATCCCAGAGTAAGCAAGACCATGACAGAGGACCCTGCCAACTCAAGTTGGACAGGTAGCAAGAATATGAAATAAACCTTTGTGGTTTTCAGTCACTAGGAGTGTAGGTTGTATGATACTGCAATGTTACTTAGCCTATCCAGATCAATACATCCAATGAAATTGATGGGCTTGGAATTGATGGTAAAAGATTTCTTGACTACAGGAATGGTGGGAACTTTGAATTACTGAAAGGTAAGCTCTGCCCTCTGAAAACACATACAAACACAAATGAAAGAAAACTTGGGTCCACACAAAACCTGCACACTAATGTTTATAGCAGCTTTATTCATAATTGTAAAAACTTTGGAGGCAACCACAAATGGTGATACATACATAAAATGGAATATTATTCAGCAATAAAAAGAAATGAGTTATCAAACTATAAAAAGGCATTAAGGAAAATTTAAATGCATATTGGTAAGTGAAAGAAGACAATCCAAAAAGGCCACATACTGTGTGATTCCAATTTTATGACATTCTGAAATAGGCAAAGCTATAGAGACAGTGATCAATGATCAGTGGATACCAGGGGCTGGGTAAAGGTAGGGTGAGAACAGAAGTAGATGGAAGGGATGAATAGGTGGAGCATAAGAAATTTTTAGGTCATTGAAACACATGAAACCAAATCTTATGATATGATTATAGTGACTGACTACATGTCATTTCACAAGCATACCTCAGAGATATTGTAGGCTTGGTTCCACATCACCCCAATAATGTAAATATTAGAATAAAGTAAGTCAAATGTATTTTGGAGTTTCTCAGTGCATATAAAAGCTATTTTTACACTACACTGTAGTCTGTTAAGTATGCAGTAATATTATGTCTTGGAAAACAATATACATAACTTAATTAAAACATACCTTTTTGCTAAAAAATGATAACTATCATCGGAGCTTTCAGCAAGTCAGTATTTTTGCTGGTAGAAGGTCTTGCCTCCATGTTGATGGTGGTTGCAGAAGGTTGGGGAGGCTGTGGCAATTTCTTAAAAGAAGACAAGAGTGAAGCTTATTTCATCACTGGGCTCTCCCTTCCACAAATCATCTTTCATGTGAGGTGCTCTGATAGTGTTTCACCCGCAGTAGGACTCTCAGAATTGGAGTCGGTCTCTCAAGCCCTGCTGCCATGCTGCTTTCTCAACGAAGCTTGTGTAATAGTCTAAATTCTTCATTGTCATTGCAACGATCTTCACAGCATCTTCACCAGGAGGAGATTCGACCTCATTAAATCACTCTTTGCTCATCCATAAACAGCAACTCCTCTTCCATTCAAGTTCTATCATGAGGTCACAGCAGTTCAGCCACATCTTTAAGCTCCACTTGTAATTCTAGTTCTCTTGCTGTTTCCACCATGTGTGCAGTTGCTTCTTCACATAAGTCCTGTATCCCTCAGAGTCATCCATCTGGGCTGATCAGTTTCCTCTAAACTCAAGTTTATGCTGATACTTTGACCTCTTCCCATGAATCACAAATATTCATAATAGCATCTGCAGTTTTCCAGAAGGTTTTCAACTGCCTTTGCCCAGATCCATCAGAAGAATCACTGGCGAAGTACACAATGTACTTCTTAAATAATAGGACTTGAAAGTTGAAATAATGCCTTGGCGCATGGGCTGCAAAATAGATGTTGTGCCAGCAGACATGAAAACAGCATTAATCCCAGTGCCCATCTCCATCAGGGCTCTTGGATGATCAGGGGCATTGTTAATGAACAAGAAGGTTTGAAAGGGATCTTTTTTTATGAGCTGTAGGTCTCAACAGTGGGCTTAACATATTCAGTAAACCAAGATGTAGGCAGATATGCTGTCATCCAGGCTTTGATGATCCACTTAGAGAGCACAGGCAGAGTTGATTTAGCATAATTCTTAAGGGCCCTAGGATTTGCAGAATGGTACCTGAACTAACCTTGGCTTCAACTAAAAGTCACCAGCTGCCTTGGTCCCTACCAAGAGAGTCAGCCTGTCCTTTGAGGCTTTGAAACCAAGCATTCATTGACTTCTCCTCTCTAGCTATGAAAGTCCTAGATGGCATCACTTTCCAATAGAGGGCTGTTTCATGTACATTGAAAATCTGTTGTTTATAGGGTTCCCACCTTCATTCATTATCTTATTGAGATGCTCTGGATAACTTGCTGCAGCTTCTCCATCAGCACTTGCTGCTTCACTTCACACTTTCATGTTACAGAAATGGCTTCTTTCCTTCACCTTCATGAACCAACCTCAGTTAGCTTCCCACTTTCCTTCTGCAGCTTCCTCACCCCTCTCAGCCTTCATAGAATTGAAGAGAGTTAGGGCCTTGCTCTGCATTAGGCTTTGGCTTAAGGGAATGTTGTGGCTGGTTTGAACTTCCATACAGACCACTAAAGCTTTCTCCATCTCAGAATAAGGCTCTTTTGCTTTCTTATTATTTGTGTGTTCATTTGAAGAACACTTTCAATTCCTTCAGGAACTTCTCCTTTGCATTCATAACTTGGCTAACAGTTTGGCACAAGAGGTCTAACTTTCAGTTTATCTTGACTTTTGACATGTTCCTCATTAAGCTTAATAATTTTTAGTGTTTGATTTATTAAAGTGAGAGATGTACAACTCTGCCTTTAACTTGAACACTTAGAGGCCATCATTGGGTCATTAGTGGGCCTAATTTCAATAATGTTGTGTCTCAAGGACTAGAGAGGCTTGAGGAGAGGGAGAGAAACAGAGAGAGAGACAGGGGAATGCTGGTTGATGGAGCAGTCAGAGCAGACATAACATTTATCATCAAGTTCCTGGTCTTATACTGGTGCAATTCAGGATACCCCAAACTATTATCATAGTAACATCCCATTGAAAGATTATAAGAATCATCAAAGTGTGATCGAAAGACACGAAGTGAGCAAATTGTTGAAAAATGGCTCCAGTAGACTTGCTTGACATAGGGTTGCCACAAACCCTTTTTCATAAAAAATGCTACATTGCAAAGCACAATAAAGCAAAGTGCAATAAAATTAGGTATGCCTGTGCATTCATTAAACCCATAGACCATATGATTCAAAGAGGGAATCTCAATATAAACTAGGGACTTTAGTTAATAATAATGTATTAATATTGGTTCATCAATTATAATCAAATGTACCACAGTAAGGCAAGATACTAATAATAAGGGAAACTGTGAGGGGATGGTGGTATGGAGGCTTGTGGGAATATCTGTACTTCAATTATTCTCTAAACCTGAAACTGCTCAAAAAATTTAAATAAGAAGATAACAACAATGAACAATTTTAGTAAGTTAAATTTTAAAGCATTATTAATGATGTAAATTATTACAAGTTAAATATGTGATGGTCAGTAGTCGTGTTGAGGTTGGTCTGGTGGGTACAATGTGGAACATTTGTGGGCAAGAAGAGTCACGAATCTGAATATTATTCTGACAGGACATGAAAAAAATGAAACGAAATTTTTGGAGAGAAGAGCATTGATTTAGAGAAATTATGATTAATGACAGGGAGGAAAAGAGTTTTTCAAAAAGCATGTGATTTAGTCCTCAGAGCCAGAAACATCCCATCCTCTGGATAGAAATAATGCTGCTAAAGCTGGTGACCTTGGAGGAATGTGGTTTTGAGCACATTTATTTGATGATCAGAAATAAGATAAGTAGGAGGGATCCACTTTGGGAATGGAAACATGAGGAACTCTGCAAACCCGTCCCTAGCAAAACTAACCAGCAAAAAGTTATTTTTGAAGAATACTCTGAAAATTTTCCTAAGGACACAATAGCAAATGAAGAAACATTTATGCAAAAAATCTCTATTAAATCTAGGCAAGAACAGTTAGAGTCTGGCATTTGAGCCATATCTGCTCCTTCTCTCTCACCACAGCTTAGTGTGATGGAAGCTCCACTCAAGTTGGGTGTGGCTGAGAAGATGAGGATCCCTCTCCCGAGCTCCCAGTTAAAGGCATTAGTATCCTTGGAAGGAACAAGTCAGCAGCATTTCTCACCCCTGCAAAGATGTGTGTCAGAGGTTAAATTCCAAGTGAGTGCCCCTGTAAGTCAACGACTCCCTTCCTCTATCCAGCTTCCACTCTGAGGACAGACAGTCCACTCTAAGTGTGGCAGGACAAGAATACTTTGCTTTGATTGTCCTAACTCCAGGTCACACATAGGGTAAAGGTTCCCAACCAGAAATGTAAGCTGAGAAGACTGGAGGTTATTTCTCTGAGAGAAGCAGACTCCTCTTTCTGCTTCAGCTATGTAGTAGTGGCTCAGAAATTTTGCCAAAGTGATAAGGCAGGACATAAGAACTAAGAGCTCTAAAGCTCCTCCTTCATTTAGAATAAAGTGTGAGTTCAAGTGCAAAGTGTTCTCAAAAATAGTGAAGGTCTTGGTGGTAAACCATTGAGAGGAGGCTGACAGTGCCATGTGAACAATAAGCTAAACCACAGAGCAGCTAGTTTACCAGAAAGAACGAGGAAAAGAGATGGCTAAGAAGAGCCCTTCTGGAAACAGACAAATCTTAAAGACTGGCATCAAAAACTACTCTTGTAAAAGAGCACAAATTTAACTGGATCAGACAATGAAACTATTTGTGCCCCAGGGCATTGTCAATACAGCAATAGAGCAAGGAGCTGGGGAAATTAGTGGAGCCTAACAGCTGGTCTCACTGCAAAGGAGACAGAGATCAGAGGAAGAGACAGTCAAAAACAGCCGGGCTAAAACCAACATCATACCAGGATGACTGTGTTGAGATTAGTAAAGATCTAAATGTATGGGAAGACATAGTATTTTCATGGGTTGGAAGAATTAATCTTGTTAAGATGATGGTACTCCCCAAATTGATCTACAAATTCAACACAATCCCTATCAAAATCCCAGCTACTATTTTTGCAGAAATTAACAGTCTCACTCTAAAATTCATACATAAATTTACAAAAACAAAACAGTAGCCCAAACAATCTTGAAAAATAACAAGTTTGGAGGACTCACATTTTCTGATTTCAAAAATGACTATAAAGCTACAGTAATCGAGATGGCATGGTACTAGCCTAGGCTAGATCGGTGGAATAAAATTGAGAGTCCAGAAATAAGCCCTCACCTTTAGAGTCAATTGACTTTATACCCTCATGGTGCTTGCATGGCAATATCCAAACCAAATTTTGGTTGTTTGTCCTATTTTGAATGACTAAAACAAGGTTCACAGCACAATTTTCATAATAGCTAAAAATGAAAACCATCAACTGATAAATGGGTAAGTGTGGCATATACATGTGATGGAAAATTACTTAGCATTAAAAGAGAATGAAATACTGATGCATGCTACAACATGATCAAAAGCAGCTGTTGAGTAAGTACTATATTGCCACATTCACCTAGTGGCATCATTATCATCATTATTTTAGAAAGCTGCACTTTAACCATTCAAAAACTCTTAGCTTCTTGGAACCTTCCCACATTACACTAAGTTACAATTTGGAGCAAAATGAGTCGTGGAGTAAAACTTTATTGTGATCACCTCACCCTTTTTGCTAATCCTTAAGGCCGGTTGGGTAAATAAGCATGTTTTGATGGTGTGATATTTAGGTTGCTGTTGAATTTGGTTTTGGGGATAAATGTTAAGCTGCTAAGGCCTCTTATCACTCTATTTCATGGTTTCATAACCCAGTTCTTCAAGTCTATAACCTTATCCAAGGATGAAGAGATGCTGGGAAAATTGATGTTCTATGTCTAGACTCAGTAGAAGAAAGAAACTTTTCTTTGAAGAGAATGTAAGAGTATGATTGTTCTCTATTAATATGTTTAAGATTAGAAGCCTTTCTGATTTACTCAAGCTGGGAAAGAGTTCATAGGAAGAGAACAGCTTCAAGGAGAGTGTATCCTTTTCCTCAGCAAAACTACAGATACTGTGCTTCAAACTTCTCCATTCAATCTAAATACATCTAGCTATCTCCACGGTCTCTCTCTAATCACATAAACACCCACTTCAAACTGTCTTTGAGAGACAGTCTTGAAGACAGTGGTTTCCATCTACTTCTTCCCTACAGGCTTATATTGGCAGAAATCATAACAAAACATGCTTATCAGTTCTACTTGGCTAGGGAAAGTTCAATTATTGCATCTCCATTGCAAACTAATTTCCTTACCCCAAATATGCCCTCTCTATATTTCAACTTTTCACTGCCACTTGGACATATGATAAGCATGATTTTAACCAAGACCTTATTCCCTCTTTTGGAGCTTGGGTATAGGAAACGTAGTTTTTCTGGTCAAATAAAATGCAATGGTTAAAAATTAAAACACTTCTTACATTAATTTCATGGTATCAGAATAAAAGTAAAGTCATCTATCAGCCCAATTCTACACATATAAAAGATGAGCTTCTGCATTCACATCAACTTAAAATACTTTTAAGCACCTATTGAATCACTGAACATATGTACTACTTTTCTAATTTCTTCAAACCTGGCAATTTGGTCTTACAGCTAAGTTGCCACTGTCAGAACCCTCTAATGAATGGTCCTGCAAGTGGACTAGTTCATGTGTGGCACTGGTCTCTTCCATTTCCATACCACAGGGATCCAGATTTCCTTGAGAATCTCAACTAGCCTAATGCTAATTTCAGTTTTAACCCCAGTGAAGGTCTTGTTGTCGAGGAGATAGTTGTCACACTCACGATGAGAGCACATTCTACCTGGGTTTGATTCTGGATAGTTCAGGAGCATGTAGCCCTATGGAACATGAGGTGGGCAGGAGAGGCCATGAATTCCTGTCCCAAGCCTACTTCAGCACAGTGGTGTTTGAAAGGGTTGAAAGCTTTCCTGCTAAAAGGAAGCTTCTAAGACACTCACTGCTGTTTGTAGGAAGATATGGAACAACAGGTTAATTAGACTTTTATTGGCAAAATCCCCAGTTTCTATTCTCCTTTCAAAACCAGCTAATGTTAACCAGGAATTTCCTAGCTTATAGCATTTCTGAAGATTAGAGAAGGCAGAAGGGAGAGTGCCTGGGTCGGACCACATAGATCATGAACACTTGGGCTAGAGGTAGCTGGAAGATTAGCCATTGCTTTAGGCAAATGGATGCATCCCTACCTTATAAATTGCTTCATGTCTTACACCAGGGAGAGGAGTTAGCCTTTCACAGTGAGTGTGAAGAGATTACCCTTCATTTATTTTCTGACTGGGTATACATTTATTGAGTAACTGCTATGTATCAGGATTTAGATTCGGTACTGAATGTAAGACTAAAGCACACTTGTCTTTAGAAGGAACAGAAGATATGTTGTTAACAACTAGTCAGTGCACCAGATATCTACACAAGGCATTATGGGACTGAAGAGGGCTGCTTCACAGCTCTGCCAGGGTAATCATAGAGGGAGGGCTTCATTGAGGACATAGTATTCGTTAAGTTTTAAAGGCAAACAGAGGCTGGCAATTGGGATAAAGCAAAGGAGGGAAGTATTTCAGGCAGAGAATGTTACATGACTGAAGGCATGTGATGCCAAGAATGCAGATGTTCTCAGGAAAGTGAATTCTTGTTTGAAAGGTTTGAACACTGGAATGACTAGTGATTATTGGTAGTAAGTTGTTAAATGGTAGGAGCTGAAAATGTGAAAATGCAGGCAGGGCCAGAATTGAAAGGGCATACTACTGCCCTTTGCATACAAAGCTAGCTGACACTCAATGGGGTGCTATACATTTTAGGATTTGCAGCTAGCTTGTGGCAAGACTAGCTATAATGGGTTGCAGAGGTGAACTTTCCAGTCTTTTAGTTTTCTAAATTATGAGAAAATCATCTAACTATTCACTCTTAAATCATCATTTATTTCATATCAATTAGCTAAGGGAAAGAAAATACAATCTCAGACAATATACTTACAAAGAGGCTCTATTCTGTGGCTGTTTGTGAGGTTTCAAAAAAAATACAGCTACACCTACACAAATGTTAGGCCATTTCTTTTTCCAGATGTGATCTTGAGGTCAATGCTTATCAGCAGAAATGAGTGACATGGGCAGTCCACAAGGACTAAACTTTTCTCAAAGTTCGGAACACCTATCAATGAAGTATGGTAAATGCAAAGACTGGAAAATAGAAGCTTGTCTATTTGTGACAATAAAAAAGGTAGTAAAATGACTATTTAGAATGTCTCAAAATCCTCTTCTTCTGACTGTAGAAGTGTACTATTTTACAATTTGGGTTATTGATAGAAAGGTTCATATATTTGCTGTTATAACCTCAAAAAGAGGGCACTCTAAGTGCGGCAGCACTTTCCCAGGACTAGAATTTATAAGATTTGAATTTTATTTCCAATTATTCTGCTACTAAAGAGAGTACACTAATTCTGGTTTATCAGAGCAGACATCTTTTACTTACCTATGAAGATGGCACCTTTAAAATGCTGTAAATATTGTACCAACCATTTAGAGAAATGGAATAAATTAATACTAAATGATGCCAACAAATAGATTTCTCCTCCAACTCTTACATTAGGTGTTCGATACTTCTAAGTTTTACAGAATAATAAAAAAATGGAATGCTTAACAAAGAACATTTAAAACCTATTTTCTATCATCAAACAGGTCACAGTTCAGTGATACCAGTGGTAGAAAATTTTCTTTTCAAAATTATTTCTTTGCTAAGATTTCCACATTAACAAGCTTTTGAAATAGAACTTTGCAAAGCATGGGTGATCATAATCTGATCTATTAAAGACTGTATTTAAGTCACTGGCACTATCTTATAGACAAAAATTACGGAATAAAGGTTCTCTCCTTAAAAATCCCTCTTAGACAATTATTAGTCAGTGCATTCTTTATGCTTTTTTCACCATATAAATCAGTAACAAAACTCAAGAGACAGTTGTGCATCTGAGTCTCATGATGGTGTCTGTACATTACAGCACAGTTAACTTTTCATCTTAATAACATAAAATAACTAGATTTGTTACTACTAGAATAATGTTCAGGTAATGCTTACAAACCTGTTAGGAGCTGCAAAGTTTTCACTTGTAGATTATAATAGACCTATTTTAGTACCAGAAAGTAGAAACTTATCTTTGAGAAAACAACTTCCTTCTAAATTATCACTTAACATGTACTTGTAAAATTGTTTCCAGATCGTCAGTTCATAATATAGTTTTTTTCTTTTTTGAACACTGTACAAATTATTTTTCCCTTCTGTTTACACACCAAACAACAGACTCAAAGCTAAATAGGACAGGCTATTGACGGTCTTTTTGCGCTGTTTCAATTGCCCATCTCTAGATACACTAACTTGCTGAACATCTTTGTTTTCCCCTTTGTTTTTCTGAGAAGGGTAAATCATCCCTGAAGACTTACTGCTATTTTCACAATGAGAGACTTTTTATGTTTCTGGAAAATCTAAAAACCAGGGAAAGTCCACAAAATAACAGTCATTTCAAACCAAGACAATGCATTTTTTCTCATTTATTCAAATTCACTGCAGGAAGTAAACACTAAAAGATTAAAAAAAGAAAAAACTCACACTGCAGTATGTACAGATTCATGACATCACATGAAGAAATTAAATTTCTAATAAAAATGACAAGTTATGTTACTGAGATCTCATCAAAATTGGTTGTGTAAACCCTAGAATTCATACCATGAATGGTGATGTGCCTGAATGCCAGTATGTATACTGGAATACTTGTGGTATATTACATTTCCAATAAGATTTAAAAATTCATGAGAGTAGCTGTGTGAACTCTTTATGTTGAAAAGTGGCTGACTTTATTTTAAAAAGTCTTAAGACCCTTGGATTTGAAGCACATTCTTTCACAAAGCTTAAACCACAGAAGTCATGTCCAGAAATGGAATACTGTCATGATGGGATGAACATCTGATCTGACTTGTTAAGACATTTTGCCAAATGCACAGATGCACAGGGTCCCCCATGCACTTTTCATGCAGCAGGTAATCACAACTTAAATAAAAAGTTTAATTTATACATTTGTCCAGACTTGCAACTGTATACATACATGCATGATTTTTAAACCTGTCTTGATTATATTTACACTTAATACATGGAATATACAGACACCAGAGATTAAAAGGCTCTTCTGTTGTGTTAGAACAATACAAAATATGTACTTTTCATTAAGGAAATCACTATTTACATCACCTTTAAAAACCAATTTTAACCTCTTCATGTAACAAGTCAATATATATATATATACATATTATATATATATATATGTGTGTATATATATATATATATATAAAATATATAGTCTCACCAGTTTACTCTTCTGTAAGATGCAGCAGAGTAAATGGGTAATGCTACCTTACCGATGTCAGTGATTGTTGTAGTACCCTTTCACAAATGACTTCATAGGAAGAAATTGTCTAGATATATAAAATAGTCCTTGAAAATGCATCTATGTGCATCCTTGTATATACATATGCATAAACAAAGTGAATTTATGGATGTATGCCCTTTCTCAGTGCTCTTTAAAAATTATTCTAAACAAATTGGGGACAATCTCTAGTAAATCAGACATCAATCTGTAGTCATGTTTATTTACTTATCACATATCCTCATTCTTGTAACTAACAACAAAACTAACCGACCAACCAATGGAACAAACAACAATGGTGGCCCTTGTTCTTTCCTGACCTAAATTTCATCCCCTTGTAAAAACCCATTTTCCTCTAATCAAGGGGGAACACCAACATTTTCTCTAGCATGCCTCTAATGCTCCAGACCTTTCACAATGGCAGGAAAAAATGACTCGCTTAAAAGCTTCTTATATAGTGTAGACCGTATGATTGTCAACAGAGTAAATATGGGATGGAGTAGAATATATTCACTGGCCAGTGGAATTTTCATTTCAGAATAAGCATATGCCTTCATCTCTCCATGATGTAGTGTAATATTCACTCCTATTTTATGATATGTCCAGTAACTATTTACAAACCATCTTGAGAAAAAATAATCATTCAAGGTTCTAAATATTAGGAAATACCACCCATTTTCAATATAAAAATCTTAGAAACAACTTCAAATAGATTTCTTTCTAATTGATAGTTGATTATACAACAATTTTTTGATAGGTCAGTTGCTTATCTGGTACACAGTTAAAAACAAAAATATTATCTGGTGAATGAACCATGGATTATAAAAACTGAATTTCAAAACATGGACTTGTTTCAAAACTGAAAACTCATGTGGCTCAATAATATATCCAGTTCTTTCAAGACAACATCAATATTTTAGTCGTTATTTTAAAATAATAGATCCAATATAGAGTACAAATCTGTCTTGTGTATGTGTCCTATGTATTTTTTTGTTCTGTCGATCTGAGTTTAGTGCCTTTCTTGGGTTTGAAACTATAAAATACTTTCTTTCATCTTTGTCAGCATTGTTCTTAGGACAATGATTTTAATGGAAATGAAGGATGTATTCAGGAGAAGTTTCCAAATCATCCTGGAATCACCTGAGTTTGTAAGTGGCCCTGTTATTCTATCCCTAAGGCTAATTACATAGATGGTAATCATTAGAACACTAATCACAGATTTTCCTGAGATGTTGAGCCAGATATGAAAGCTGTCCCCTCCACCCAATTTTTTTGTCATAAAAGTATTCTGAACCCTATTTCCAAAGATCTAATGGTTATATGTGAACTACAATATTGCAAATTTTGAGTTGATGTGTGACCATATTGGGGAAAATACAGGTATCAATTTTTTTTTTTTTTTTTTTTTTTTACAATACTGTGTTCTGAGAAAAGTCAAAATCAATGTTTTTCAAACTTTAGTGAACAGAAATACCCAGGGAGTGTGTTAAGACACAAATGGAAGATTCACAGGTCCACTTAGGAAACATTCTTGTTCTGTAGATGAGATGTTGCCTAGAAATCCGCATTTTAAAACAAGCGCTCTAGATGATTGTAATGCAGGTAGTCTGAGTTCAACTTTAAGAAATTATGGTCATAAAACTCACAGGTACCACACACATGGTGAGAAGTAACTTACAAGAGATGGTGAAAACTGTCCAAAGAAAAGCCATTTTGCTTGTT
This sequence comes from Manis pentadactyla, assembly GCF_030020395.1. Lineage (NCBI taxonomy): Eukaryota > Metazoa > Chordata > Mammalia > Pholidota > Manidae > Manis > Manis pentadactyla. Next base: position 137,889,207 of record NC_080019.1, on the reverse strand, counting down.
ACTTTAAAAAAAATTTCTTAAATATTCAGCTATTCAGGGAACTACCTGAAGATAAATGTTAACTTTCCTTATTTTGCAAAAGGAGGAATATTAATTTAGTAAAGTAGTTAAAATACAAAAGTGGAAATCTGCCTTTTTTTTTTAGGGCCTATCAAATTTCCATCAGTTGTAATCAATTTTTTACATGGTAGTACAAGGTTTAAAGAAATATATATTGAAAAGGACTTTGGTGGGGCAGATATATTGGGAACCACAAAACCCCTTCCAAGAGTTAAAAATAAATACGCTTTTTAGCAAAAGTGAAAAATGTAAGCATATTTTTTTGAATAAATTTTTAAATTAGATAATAATGAGAAGTGAATTAACACTAGGTTTTTTTAATTCAATAATTATTCTTTAAAGAGTTATTTAACAATCTGGACTTTAAAAAATGTGTTACACAGGCTGACTTCTGTAAGGCAAAATAAAGTAATAAAGGCAGCAAAATGCATTAATCCACAAGATGGAGATTTCCATTTTAATTTATGCCTATTATTTCTTATTTTATATAAGAATTTCATTCATAGGCTGCTCTGCATACAGAAGTGTTAAAAGAACCAATCGCAAGTTCAATAGTTTCCTCATGACATCTAACATAAAGCAAAAAGTAGTATGCATATTTAAACATCGCCAGTAACCAATACTTTTCAAAATGAAAAAGTTTCAATTATACCATGCTTTTCTCAAATCATGCTCTTATACAGATCTCAAGTTCATACTAATTAGTTTTTAAAAGATCCAAAGCTGGATGGTAGGTACATTTTATTCTGATTCTTTTTTTATTGTTAGCACATTTCCCAGAAGTCCATAAACTTCCCCATTTGCGCTATGTGGGTAAGAGGCATTACTTCCCATATGGCTATTATAAGGGCTTCTTAAATTAAAGAAAGAAGCTTTAGTTTCTGCAGTAGGAAGTAACTCTTCTTTGACTGTAACCTGTGAAACCCTTTCAGCAGATGAAGGCTCCCTCCAAATGTCCTTGTCCTGTGTTTCTCGACTGGTAACAGAACTGCCTCCTTTTTGGAGCATGTAATACAGAATTGGGTTAGTTTTGGTCAGTCTTGGAGAGTCTTTCTCATACTCATTCTTATCCACATCTGTAATAACCCATTTAATGGGTCCCTGCTCACTGGGCATGGAACACCCATCCAAAAGCCCAGATTCTGGCCTAGACGCCACACAGCCCAAGTGCTCAGGAAAAGGAGGACTCATGGGAGTTTTTAGTACTCCTGGGTATGAAAATGTCCTATTATCCATGCAACTGTTTGGCTGAGTGGAACTGTACATCAGTCCATTTAAAGAAGAAATGCTGAATTCAGGTTTGCTATTGGTCACATTATTTTTGTGTCCTTTCTTTTTACTCTCAACAACAGAGTTACTCCTGTGTTGGGACAGATCTCTCACACAGTTTTCTGAGAGAAGCAGCTGTTTCAGAACATTGAAGCTTTTGCTCTCTCTGGACCAACCCCTATGTTCACTTTCACTGCCTGAACCATGACTGGCAGGATATTTAAATTCAAGATCATTTCTGCCAAATTTCAACTCCTGCTGGTTAATCAAGGACCCATACAGTATCTCCGGAGAACTGTGACTGGTTGCAGCATCGACTATGTTATCTTTCATCTTTTTAAATGGATTTTCTAACGGCTCAGTATAAAGCTTCCTTTTCTTAGGAACCATGCAAAGATTCTTTGATTCTAGAAGTGTCAGTTCCCTATTTCTTCTGTGCCTGTTGTCCAGATCATCTGCCAAATAACTCTCTTGGTTTTGTCTCAGCAATCGACTTAACAGACCATTCTTTGAGAAGGAAAAATCCTGAGGCGAAACAGGCTCCGATGTAAAGTCTTCAGACACTGGTAAGGCTGCTGTGCTTCTCTGCACGGGAGGAGCCATACCTAAGAATGGGGCGCCCTTAGCATCATGGCTCATGTGCACATTTGTGTTATGAATATGTAAGTCATCACAAGGCTCAGATTTTATTTTTACCATCAGTATTTGTTCACTTAAAGCTCTATCTGGATGTTCCTGAGTACTTTCATCTTTCAAAGGAATTTTCTCTTTCTTTTCACTTTTCCCTTTGTTGGGGTTTCCCAGGAGCAACTGAAGGACAGTGCGCCTTTCAAGCAGGTTTTCTATTGCAGAACCGGAAAGTCCTGATTCAGGACCTGTTGCTTGACTACTGAATGTTTTACTTTCTTCTGCAGCATTTGGTTTATTTGAGACCAGAGGGCTATTTAATCTATCAATCATACCTATAGGTTTATCTGGGTTTATATTCAGCAACTGTTTAGTGGGTCTCTGCTCTTCCCCTGCTGTGGAAGACTGCATTCCACATTGAGCTAAATTTTGTAACAGTTTACTGGCACTGAAAGTTGCAGAGCTTTGTGCACCTTCATTCTGGACTAGTTTCTCTCCTTGTGATTCTTTGCTTTTTGTAAGGTCCATCAAGTGGTTGGATGCAGTGTTTGTTGGCTTTTCGGACTGAGAGCCAGAGGCATATGGTGGGGAATTCCATCTGATGACCAGAGAGTGCTGGGAAAGATTGATGGGAGACTCTGCTTTGGTAGATGCAAGTACTGGTGGAGTGCTCACTGGAGGAGTCCTATCTGTACTGGGGCTTTCTATCACAGAAGTCCTCGTGTAATTCTGTGTACTGAACTTTGTCACATCACTGTATACTTCCTGAGGACTGTTGTTTCTTTCTACATTTTCTTCATTCTTATGGCCAAGTAGCAATTGAAGAAGTGTTACTTTCTGGTGTGAATTTAGCTTAGAATTCTTTGAGGTATCATGATCTTCTTTGATATCTACATCGGGGACTTTTGGATCCCAAGTGTTTAGCAAGGACTGAGTTAAGTTATCCAGAGAAACAGGCTGGTCAGGTTCTGGTTTTTCGATTCGGTGTTTGCAAGACAAGTCTATGGGAACACAGTTGGAATAAGAACTTTCATCACCACTGCTATCATCTGTAAAACTAGGATTGTTATCTGAGTATTCATCAATAGTTGTAGGTGTACTACTATCCTCAAAAATGCTTCCTCTCTCACTATGACTGTGTCCGTTCATTGGCTTAGGTGTGGTCTGACTTTTAAGAAGATGTAAAAGCAAACTATTATTAGCAGCTTGTTTTATATTGTTTCTTTCCAGTGAGTTCTTATACCCTGAATTTTTTTGGGAAGAAGGAACAATACTTGTTGGACTTTGAAATGCTGTACTTTTGCTAGCCATTAGTTTGCTTGATGTTCTTGCCTGACCATTAAGATGGCTTGACATTCCTTTTGGGAGCTGGAAACTGCCAACATCCTTCTGGCCATTTTCTTGTAATCTAGCCATAGCAGCGAGTCTTTCACTTGCTGCCTGATTTGCATTTTGTGTTTTTAAAGCATGTTCCCGAGAATACTGCTGTAAATGGGCTTCGCTAGAAAGGAGTAATGCTAATTGGCTACAAGCAACACTAGGCTTGGGTGAGGTGGCAGGACTAGCCCTTTTCTCCACCATGCTTGCAACAGCCTGTAATCTTGCAGCACATGACAAGGGTTCACTCATGACTTTTGTTCCACTTTGTCCAACATGATGAGGTGATTCTACAAACTGATCTCTGATTAGGTTTTTAGTTACATCAGGAAGATTGGTATCAGGCTTCTGCTCTTTAGCTTTACTTTTTTTCAGCAAAGTTTTTAAGTGACTTGATGCAACACCATAGCACCTTAAATCTTTCTCCACTTTTAAAGAATCATGACTGAGGGCATATCCTTGTTCCTTGAGGCTCTGCCTAATTTGTTGTGACAGAGCAACAGTCTGTAGCCTAGAGCTGAATGACTGAAGCAGAGAGGCCAGCAATGTGCTATCCTGTTTGCCTTTAGGCACACTGTCAACCATGCCAGCCAGCAAAGCTTCCTTCTTTGCATTTAAATGCACGATGGAATCAGACAGCCTCTTCCGCTTCGCTGCATTCCAGTCTTCAGAAGACTGCAATAGTCTGGCTTTTTTAAGATGAAGCATGCCAGATCCCTGATATGTATGTGTACTGAGAACTGGACCATTACTTTGACAGGTGGGAAATGTATTACTAGAAATGTTAAAGTTCTGATCTTCTTCATTACGCCCAGCAGACTTTTTGTCAATGGCGGTACCTGATCCCTCTGCTGCCTGATGCATTAGTAATCCTTCTAGGTAAGTTAAAACAACAGAATCCTGGTGCACATCAGAGCCAAGCTCTTCTCCATGAGTCATGTTCAATAGAAGTATTCACAAGGGCTTGGTTTCTTTTCACTTTCAAGAATGGTTTTCTGTGGGTGACTGATATATAACTTATTTTAATAAGTGACTGTCAGTTTATCACCTTCCATAGTAATTAGACTGAGATGTACTGTTACATTCCAACCAGGATTTCTCCCAGCAATGACAAAATAAAAGGCAGGCAAATTCCAATGTAGTCTGACCACAGAGCTGATCAACTCCTAAGCAAGAAGCAGAAGAATTCCTTAACACACAGGTCTGAAGCAGCAAGCAGATATAATCCTTAGTGAATATATTGCTTCTCCTTCTTCATCTTTTGTTCCCCATTGAATGTAAATGTCAGTGTTCTAAAAAAATAAAAATAAAAAATTGTTAAGGAGGTACAGAACTAGAATTATGCAATGATACCTATTAATGAAAGAATATAGTACTTGTAAGTTTACATGTGTTCACACATATGCATTATAGTCACTTTTTAAGTGATCTATCATTATTTCTATTGAATTGGAAATCTCTACTGGAAATCCTATGGATTAATCCATATTGTTAAAATAATCAAATCAGTTAGAGAAGAGAACATACTTTAGTATTATATAACCATCTTCCAAAGCTCACCAAGTTTTTGAATTTCCATATGCACATTTTTGGCAAATGGGAATGCTAAGTCTCCTGTAGGGCAACATAGCTCTATAAGGAAGCTAGGAGGAGTGTTCTTACATTACTGGGAGCTTGCAGAGAAAGGAAAAGAGAAACATATGACATTTACTCATCTGATGAGTGTGACGTGGGACTGAGGCGTATGGAACAGATTCACTTCTTACATTATCCTCCAAACCTCAGACATTCTACAACTAATTCATAGAATTTCTATTTTCAAAGAAGTGGAAGCACTAACAAGTATAAGATTATTTTATAGGCTTATACAAAATAATATGTATAATCAGTCATATCCATAAGCATTTAAATATAATTAATCACAAGTTTATTCACCCATAGTTTTCACTATGAATATTAAAAACAGAAGAGACTGATTCTTAACATTCTCATGAAGGTCTATCAAAAGTTTAATGTGTCTGTGTTTAAATCATTACTCATATGCTCTATGTAGAAATTTTAACGTGAGGTTCATTCCTAGCACATGCAGGAGACAGGTTACAAGCGAAAATGTAACCCGAAGTTTTAGAACATTTCTAACATAAAATAACCTTATCCCCACCCATGCCACTTTTTCTGTATGACTTTGTTTATAAATATAAATAAATTAAAATACTATATGTAATTTGAAAAAACTTTTTCAAAAGTTTTTAAATGAAAATCATATACTTAAACAAATATGTTAGGGTACTCTTACCAAAAATCGGTACGAGTGGTTACTATAATATGTGTAAGTGTAACTGTGTGTACATTAAGGTAGTACATCATCCCATGGATAAGAAACTGAGGGAAGATGAGTAATTATTTCCAGAAAATCCTGTCTAAGGCAAGGTGGTTAATTTTCACTAATTTTTTTTCTCTGTTGCATTTTTTATTTATCAGTATATTCAGTTTTATCCTTTTTCAGTAATTCCTTTCTTCATTAATTTTTTTGAGAAGAAATTCTATGAACAGTACCAATTACATGAAGCTGTGAGAGGAAAAAAGAGATTCTCACAGAAACCTGCTTTTAAATAAGATGAATTTGTAAACATAAGGTTGTGCTTACTGAGACACTGCTTCAGGCTGTATTCAGTGGCAACATCTACCACCATTCCAGCAGAAAATGAAATGCCTGAGAAAGGAATTCTGAGACTACTTAAGGCCCAAATTCACTCAGACCCTACTACTAAAAACACTTCAGGGAATTGGGTGGGTCAAATTTCTTCAGGTAACTTCCTTTTCTATCCATCAAAATACTGAAGTGGGAGGAGTTATTAATAAGTCTTGCCTTCTCATTTCTATAGTACAGAATTTAGTTGAGAAATTGAGAAAAAAAGAAAAGATGGCATAATACTTGCATACTGTACAGCTTATTGGGACCTGTGCATATAAGGATATAATGTAAAATAGTATAACCACCTAATAATTAAGACTACTTAAGGTTAAAACAATTTAATTAAAAATTAGCATCAGCCTGAGTCATTTTATCAAAAAGACAACCACATTATTTTTGAATCACAAACATATAGTTTGCTTGCTTTTTGATTTTTTTATATGTATTACTAAAGAACAGTGTCAGATGTTTACCATTATAGGCATACCTCATTTTATTGTGCTTCCCAGATACTGCATTTTCTACAAACTAAAGGTCTGTGGCAACCATGTCTCAAGCAAGTCTACAGGCAACATTTTTTCCAACAAGCACTTGCTCACTTTGTGTCACTCTGACACATTTTGGTCATTCTTTCAAACGTTTTAGTTATGGTGACCTGTGGTCAGTGATCTCTGATGTTACTATCGTAATTGTTTTGGGGTGCCACAAACTGTGCCCATATAAGATGGTAATAAATTGATAAATGTGTGGGCTCTGAATGCTCCATGGACAGTCGTTCTGTCTCTATCCCTCTCCTTGGAATTCCCTATTCCCTCAGACACGACATTATTGAAATTAGGCCAGTTGATACTCTACGTAGTCTCCAAGAGTTACTGTGAAAGGAAGAGACACACGTCTGTCCCTTTAAATGAAAAGCTAAAAATGATTAAGCTTAATGAAAAAGGCATGTAGAAAGCCAAAACACACTGAAAGCTAGGTCTCTTGAGTCAAACGTCCAAATTGTGAATACAAGAAAGAGTTCTTCAACTTGAGGGAAATTCAGTGAAATAATAAGAAAGCAAAAGAGCCTTATTCTGAGATGGAGAAAGTTTCAGTGGTCTTTTGGAAGATCAAACCAGCCACAACATTCCCTTAAGCCAAAGCCTAATGCAGAGCAAGGCCCTAACTCTCTTCAATTCTATGAAGGCTGAGAGGGGTGAGGAAGCTGCAGAAGGAAAGTGGGAAGCTAACTGAGGTTGGTTCATGAAGGTGAAGGAAAGAAGCCATTTCCGTAACATGAAAGTGTGAAGTGAAGCAACAAGTGCTGATGGAGAAGCTGCAGCAAGTTATCCAGAGCATCTCAATAAGATAATGAATGAAGGTGGGAACCCTATAAACAACAGATTTTCAATGTACATGAAACAGCCCTCTATTGGAAAGAGATGCCATCTAGGACTTTCATAGCTAGAGAGGAGAAGTCAATGAATGCTTGGTTTCAAAGCCTCAAAGGACAGGCTGACTCTCTTGGTAGGGGCCAAGGCAGCTGGTGACTTTTAGTTGAAGCCAAGGTTAGTTCAGGTACCATTCTGCAAATCCTAGGGCCCTTAAGAATTATCCTAAATCAACTCTGCCTGTGCTCTCTAAGTGGATCATCAAAGCCTGGATGACAGCATATCTGCCTACATCTTGGTTTACTGAATATGTTAAGCCCACTGTTGAGACCTACAGCTCATAAAAAAAGATCCCTTTCAAACCTTCTCGTTCATTAACAATGCCCCTGATCATCCAAGAGCCCTGATGGAGATGGGCACCGGGATTAATGTTGTTTTCATGTCTGCTGGCACATCTATTCTGCAGTCCATGGGCCAAGGCATTATTTCAACTTTCAAGTCCTATTATTTAAGAAGTACATTGTGTACTTCGCCAGTTGATTCTTCTGATGGATCTGGGCAAAGGCAGTTGAAAACTTTCTGGAAAGCTGCAGATGCTATTATGAATATTTGTGATTCATGGGAAGAGGTCAAAGTATCAGCATAAACTTGAGCTTAGAGGAAACTGATCAGCCCAGATGGATGACTCTGAGGGATACAGGACTTATGTGAAGAAGCAACTGCACACATGGTGGAAACAGCAAGAGAACTAGAATTACAAGTGGAGCTTAAAGATGTGGCTGAACTGCTGTGACCTCATGATAGAACTTGAATGGAAGAGGAGTTGCTGTTTATGGATGAGCAAAGAAAGTGATTTAATGAGGTCGAATCTCCTCCTGGTGAAGATGCTGTGAAGATCGTTGCAATGACAATGAAGAATTTAGACTATTACACAAGCTTCGTTGAGAAAGCAGCATGGCAGCAGGGCTTGAGAGACCGACTCCAATTCTGAGAGTCCTACTGCGGGTGAAACACTATCAGAGCACCTCACGTGAAAGATGATTTGTGGAAGGGAGAGCCCAGTGATGAAATAAGCTTCACTCTTGTCTTCTTTTAAGAAATTGCCACAGCCTCCCCAACCTTCTGCAACCACCATCAACATGGAGGCAAGACCTTCTACCAGCAAAAATACTGACTTGCTGAAAGCTCTGATGATAGTTATCATTTTTTAGTAAAGAGGTTATGTTTTAATTAAGGTATGTATATTGTTTTTCAAGACATAATGTTATTGCATAATTAACAAACTTCAGTGTCATGTAACAATAACTTTTATATGTACTGGGAAACCCCAAAATTCATTTGACTCACTTTATTGTAGTATCTGCTTTCTTTGGGGTGTTGTGGAACCAAGTCCACAGTATCTCTGAGGTATTCCTGTGCTTGAGAACATTCAGTTAAAAATATCTAAGTATCAACACATATTTAAAAATTGGACTTCTTTAGACATTTGCACACTGTGTATTTTAAAAGTGGAATAGTTTAATAAAATATTGTGATGCATTTGCTTCTCAGTGGATGCATGGGTTTGCTGCTAAGTTCCACAATGATTCTAGTAGAGTCTGTGTACATGTCCATTTAAAGATACTCAACATTCTGTTCATAAACAAGATAAGGGAGACACTTTACTTATGTAATATATGCCTGTTAAATGATTTCTGTGTAAAGGGAACAGAATTATCCAAGACATTTGGTTTATAGAGAAAAAGAGGGACCAAAGTGAGTAAGAGTAAGGAGGGGGCAGAAAAAAAATGAAGAATTTAAAGTCTCACAAATTTTGCATTCTCATGAGGTTTAACAAGAAAAAATTTAGTTTAGAAACTGAAATAAATTGTATTAATATCCTGTCTTTAAACATTAGGTTTTTAGATATGACAAGCAATGTAAAGACAGGTTTCTTAATGAACACCAAAAATACATACATATTAAGGGGAAAAATAAAATCTGCCCATTGATAAAATACAAGCTGAGTGAAAATGCTTGTGTCAATATAGGTGTCATTTTAGTAGAGTGGTACCATAACATTTAGTGTAAAATTCAATATACCAAGAAGTGACTTACATTTTGATTTTAGATTTACCATCATACATCAAAATAAGCTTTTTACAATTTTAATTAATTCATTTAACCTTCCATATACCAAGAAAAGCAGTCATTCACTATTTACCACCTAGGTCCAACAAACAGTTTAATAATATTTAAGTCAATTTATGAATAATTTACAGAATGAGAATGAAGGAATAATGTTAAACAACTTTCATTAGAATTTTTAATTTAAATTCACTAGAATTTACAGATAGCAAACCAATTCTTAATTTTTATTTTCCTGGTTTTGAAGGACAACATATCCAAAATGGGCAAGACACTCTGAAACTGATAACTCATCAAGGGTAACGCATGTACCCAGAAATATCATGTCACTACTGATTTCCAGATTTCATATATGTTTGTGTCTAAGAGGTTGTAGCTTTATTATTACTTTTGGGTCTTCTTTTTGTACTTGTACAATTCAAAGTGTGCTGGTTTGAAAAACTTCAACAGCTCATAATTATAATGAAGAGAGGAGAAAAGTCTTCCTTGTTTTATAATTGCAAAAAATTTTTTGGATTTACTAACACCAATTACAATCACCAGTATGACAAATTATTTCATTTCCATGACAAGTATTTTCTTCCATTTTCATTTATTACAGATCAGCCATCAGTATTTGTCTACTTATGAACTGTTTCAAATAAATCTGAGAGTGCCAACATCATAAAAGAAGAATGAATACTGCCATACACTGAACAAAACAGGATGGTTGAGGTTCTTGTCATAAAACAGAGTGATGATGAAGTCCTTCCTGTTGTGCAACTAAGTGGATAAAAATCCTGTATTTTCTTTTTGTCTCTAGAACTTATATCATTATAGTAACGCTGTGAGGTGATCAATGTATTAACTGGTAATCATTCTGCAATATATATCCATATCAAGTCATTATGTTGTGCACCTTAAACTTACACAATGTTGCATGTCAATTATATCTCAACAAAACTGTATGAAAAGAGTTTAAAACTATTATTCAGTAATTGATTCCTGAGCTTGAGAGAATTAATCTATGATATTGTCATCTAAACAAAATCTTCAGAGATGTTGTTAAACAGTATCACCATCGTCATTCATGTCTAGAGTGCTATTAGCAGCCTCTACATTCATCCTCTGATTCTCTAATTGAAGCATCTTCCTATGCCAACTTTTTCTTATCTTTCTGACATTATTGATGGAAAATGAAAAATACTGAATTCTGTTGTGTTTACTAAAAATTAAAAACTAAAAACAAAATGTAAAGACTACAAAGGTAGTGTCTCCAGACTTTCTTTTTTTACATTACTGAAAGAGGATACAGTATTAACGGGCTATGCAATAAGACAACTTACGATACAGTAATATGACTTACTCCACTACTGCATCATCCTTCTTGGTACTTCCTTTTGGCCTATTATATTACTGTTTCTTTGGCACAGTTGGAAATAAATGATGAATTAACTCCCAAGATTATGAAATGGAAAAATGCTTAAAGATAGAGGAAAATTAAGATCACTAAGATACAAAAATTTGATTTATAAAAGGTTTCAATGGACACGTGTGGTAATAGCAAGACATGTTTTCTATAAAACACACATTCATCAAAACTTTAAGAAAGGAATAAAAATCATGTTAATCCTTTCCACCAGTATGAAATTTTAAAATCCAGAGCCAAAAAAAAAAAAAACATAAACTGGGTTCAAAAGAACCCTGATAGTATGCCAAGGGATAATGCATTTCATGGCAATTTAATGAAATTCATATAGAACTACTTTACAGTGTTGAAATTATAAACTGAATCTTTCTTTGGTTAAGTTAAACTTATCTATAAGCATAAATATACCTTTAAAATTTTACAAAATGTAGAGTTTCTTGGTCCATCAGCACATAGCAAAAAAAGTTGTTATGGTAAGACACAATTATTTAAAAAATAATATAATCAAACTAAACCATGAAGAATACCATGGAATCCAACCATATACATAGATTTTGGGAAAGAACCAAGTTCCAATGCGTAACTAGTTTAGGGAAATACCTAGAATATTGCTTGAATTCAGAGTGTATTTTTAAAAGCTACATTTTCTTTTCTTTTGAGGTATCTGAAAATATGAAACTATGTTGAAATTAAACTTTTTTTCACAGCTTTCATCAGTAAGACAGTTGTAAATAATCTGCATATTAGCAGTTCTCAAATGGGTCTTAAATTAATTTCTTAAGTAGTTAAACCATTCCTCTGCAATGTGTTTTGCGATTTCTACTTGAAAATGGTTTATTAAACAAAGGGAAAGTTTGCTCAATTTTTAAACACTTCTTAAAATGGTTATGTCCAAATAATAAGATTATACTTGGATAATGAAGGATGCATCTAACAGGATTCTTTTATGTGGGATTAGTTTTGGTTGAGAATAAACAAGTGTTGAGAAAGGTCTTTCTCCCTGTTTTTAAGGAAAAGATTCAGTATTTTACTGCAATCAAATTGTTAATTAAAAACACACTGAAATGATTAAACATCTATGAAGTCAATTTGTATGGTATAAATTATATCTAATGAATACCTCCTAACTTATAATTGTTTCCATGATATTTCCTCCAATTACTTCTGCATTATTCAGTAATACATTTTTGAGAATTAAATTTAAAGGTATGTCTGCAAGGCTGCTTTAATGAACACTTGAATTCTTGGTGGTGGTTCCTCAAAATGCAGAAGTAATCAAAAGGCTACTTAAATATACCATTCAAGAATAATTCCTACTGGACAATGTTATCTAAATTACACTGTAGATTATTTTAGGGATGCTTTTTATACAAAAGGATAAGAAAACATTAAGATGTTTCATTAAGGATTAGAGGAATATTATCTAAGTACAATTAGATTCCAAAATAACTGAGGCAGTTATTAAATTATTCAGAAAACTCTTGGTGTTGTGTAAGGTGAGACTTTGCAAGAAAGTTTTAAAAGTTGAGCAGTAAACAAAAACCAAAGAAAAATTTATCAAGAGGATGTACACCAAACATTTTATCCAGATGGATGACATTAACTTTCCAAATCAAGAACCAATAAAAAATGAGAATACATAAACCCAACACTTTATTTCTCAGAACAAGATTGGGAAAGTAGCATTTCAGGTGAGCAGCCTGGGGATTCATTGAAAAGTCAAAACTACAGTGAGTCCTCTATTATAAATTAAAAGTTAGCTTTTCCCCAAATCAACAAAGTTATAAATGAAAAAGGAGACATTATAACTGAAACCAAAGAAATTCAAAGGACCATAAGAGACTACTATGAACAACTATATGCCAACAAAATTGGACAACCTAGAGGAAATGGATAAATTCCTAGGAACATACTACTAACTGGCTGAATCAAGAAGAAACAGAAAATATGAATAGAACAATTACTAGCAAGGAGATTGAATAAATAATCAAGAATATCCCAACAAGGAAAACTTAGTAAGAGACAGCCTCATGGGTAAATTTTACCAAACATTTAAAGAAGAATTAATGATTGCTACTCAAGTTCATCCAAAAGATCAAAGAGGAGGAACACTCCCCAACTCCGTCTGTAAGACCAGCATTATACTGAAAACAAGACCAGAAAAGGATACCACTAGGAAAGAAAACTACAGGTTAGTATCCCTGATGAATACAGATGCAAAAGTTCTCAATAAAATACTAACAAACTGATTAGACAAAATTCAATATCCCTTCATAATAACTCTGAACAAATTAGGCATAGAAGGAACATAGCTCAACATAATAATGGCTATACATGACAAATCCACAGCTAATATCATACTCATCAATGGTGAAATGTTGAAAGTTTTTGCTCTAAGATCATGAGCAAGATGAGGGTGCCCACTCTCACTACTCCTATTCAACATAGTACTAGAAGTCATAGCTAGGAGAAATCAGACAAGAAAAAGAAATAAAGGTATCAGCATTAGAAAGGAAGAAGTAAAATTGTCTTTATGTGCAGATGACATTATTGGTAGAAAAGCCTGAAGACTTGACCCAAAATGCTGTTAGATATAACCAATGAATTCAGTAAAGCTGTAGGATACAAAACTAATATGAAAAAATCAACAGAAGTTCTATAAATCAATGAATTTTCTGTAAAAGAAATTATCTCATCTACAGTAACATCAAAAACAAGAATAAATTTAAGGAGATCAACTATCTCTACTCTGAAGACTGTAAGACACTGATGAAAGAAATTGAAGACACAAATAAATGGAAAGGTATCCCAGGTCATGGATGGGAGGAAGTAATAATGTTAAAATGCCAATAAATACTACCAGAGCTATCTAGATTCAATGCAATCCCTATCAAGATTTCAAAGGCATTTTTTAATAAATGTAAAAAAAAAAAACTCCCCAAATTTATAAGGAATCCCAGGTCCTCAAATAGGCAAAGAAATCCTCAGAAAAAAGAAAGCAGGAGGCGTCACACTTGCTGATTTCAAACTTTAGTATAAAACTATAGTCATCGAAACAGTACGGTACTGGCATAAAAACAAATTGACCAAAGGAACAGAATTGAGAGCCCCAAAATAAATACAAGCATATACAATCAACTAATATTTGACAAGGGAATAAAGAATATTTAATGGAGAAAAGACAGTCTTTTCAATAAATGCAAGTGCTGAGATAAGTGGAAATTCACATGTAAAAGAACGAAACTGGATCCGTATCTTTCAGCTTTTATAAAAACTAACTCAAAACGGATTAAAGACTTAAATGTAAGACATGAAACCATTAAACTTCTAGAAGAAAAAATTGGAATAAAGCTCCTTTACATGGACCTTGGTAATGGTTTTTTTGGATATGACATCTAAAGCACAGCAACAAAATAAAAAATAAACAAGTGGGACTACATTAAACTAAAAGGCTTCTGCACAGCAAAACAAACAAACAAACAATCCACAAGGTTAAAAGACTACGTGGGGAAAAAATATTTGTAAACCATGTATTTGACAAGGAGTTAATATCCAAAACATATACAGAACTCATACAATTCAACAGCAATTAAACAACCCAATTAAAAAATGAACAAAGGACTTGAACAGACACTTCTCCAAAGATTTATGAAAGGCCAACAGGTACGGCAAAGATGCTCAACCACTAGTTATTAGGGAAATGCAAATTAAACCAAATGAGATATACTGAGATATTTGAGATAAGAGATATATTAAAACTAATGAGATATACTTCATGCCTGTTAGAATGGCCATCATCAAAAAGAAATAAATGCTGGTATGGATGTAGAGAAAAGGGAACACTTGTGCAGTGTTGGTGGGATTGAAAATTGGTATAGACACTATGGAAAACAGTATGGAGGATCCTCAAAAAACTAAAAATAGAATTACCAAACGATTCAGAAAAATTCCATTTCTAGGAATATATAAAAAGGAAATGAAAACACTTAACTTCAAAAGAGATCTGTACTCTTGTGTTCACAGCAACATTATTTACAATAGCCAAGATATGGAAACAACCTAAGTGTCTATTAATCGATGAATGGATAGAGGTTGTAGTATGTATGTGTGTGCATACATACACATATATATATGTACACACACATATACATACACACACACACACACACACACAAAATGAAGTATTGTTCAGCCATAAAAAACAGGAAATTCTACCATTTGCAACAATATAGATGGACCTTGAAGGCATTATGCTAAGTGAAGTTAAGTCAAAGAAAGACAAAATTGTATGATCCCACCTACATGTGGAATCTAAAAATCCCCCAAAACCAAACCAAAGAAACTCAAAAAGAGATCAGACTTGTGGTTATCAGAGACAGAGAGTAGTAGGGTAGGAAATTGGAGGAAAGAGGTTAAAAAGTACGAACTTCCAGTTAAAAGACAAGTAAGTAGTAGGGATTTATCGTACTGTATGATGACTACAGCTAACACTGCTGTTATGATACATAGGAAAGTTGCTACAAGAGCAAATTCTATGAGTTCTCATCACAATGAAAATTTTTTTTTCCTTTTTCCTTTTCTTTTTATTCTATCTGTATGAAAAGACGGGTGTTAGTAGAACCTACTGCAGTAATGCATTTCACAGTATATGTAAATCAAACTGCCTTTTTAAATGAGTTATGCCTTAAACTCAGACAGTAATACACGTCAGTTATTTCTCAATAAAATTGGAAAAGAAATTCTATTCGAAGTGACTCTAAACATTTGAAAAATGAATAAGTTAGTTTGCCTAAAATATTGTGAATATTGTTTGCTATTTATGATAATGATGTTTTGAGTCCTTTTCAAAATTGTTCTATATAAAAATGTAAGTAAACTTATGAGAACCAAGTGTAACAGATTTACTACCACTATGACAGAAGCATAATGAAGAAGTGACAGAAATGAGGAATAAAAAGGTCAGCTTTTGAAAATAATCAAGGAATAAAAGAAACATTTAATTGTTGCCATTTCACAGCAGAGAACAATGAGTGCGTAGTAAAGGAGCAGGCCTGAAATTTCATTTATTAGATTCTATTTCTAATTTAGAGAGCAGAAAACAAAAAAGGGATCAAAATTACTGTATGTACTTGATATAATCTGAATTCCAAGATAGTAACTTTCTTTGTATTATCTCTATCAAAAGATGGATGTGAAATTATACAATTTGATGGGTACCAAAAATATTTTACTCAACTGAAATCAGACCATAAGAGCTTCTTGCCCTCTCTCTGAGGTTCTCATTTTACATGTAAATAATCTTCAGAGATTGGTAACAGAAACCACTTAAGACCTAAGTGAGTAAAACAGCTGCCCAGTTTGCTTTCCATTGCAACCAGAGGGACTTACATATTTTTGCCCAAGGCCAAATTTGCTCCCGACTTCCAGGTCCATCAGCTTTAACTTGCTGTCAGCTGCTTCCACAGGAGTAAAATAGCATCAATCCCATTCCCTATTAAAAGACTCACTAGGATGCACTAGTGCTTGACTGACTCAAGTGTTCAACACAAGGACGTATGTATCTGAGGACCTCTTCAACTCTAAAATTTTATTTCTATGATTCCAAGTAATTTATCAAATTATAGTTGATAAAAATGACAAGCATTTTAACTAGAAAGATGATATGTTGTCATAAAGTTATGGTAATAGCCCTGACCAATATGCTTTATAGTCTCTTTAGTGAATTCTAGGGTGAGGAAATGATTCTGAAATAGTCACAGAGCCTACCCACTCAAACCTTCAAAAGTCTTTCATTACCTCTTCAGTGGGGTCACATAATTTCAAATAAATGTTTATTTAAAAGCTAAATAGCTGTTTATATTCAAGCTGGAGCTTTTGCTTATCTCACAATAGCTATATACTGAATAGAATATAATAGTGAAAATGTAGGATCTTTGATGACATAGATAAATGCATGAGAAATGTAAAATAACTGTCCTGGTGACAGAAACAAGAATTCCCTGTAACTGATACAGTGAAATAAAGAGCCTCTTTGTTCTGAAATATCTCCTGAAGGTTTACATGGATTCAATAAAATCTACTATCCATTTTAGTCTGCCTCTATAGTTAATAAAAAATTAATTTTAAATAAAAATTATGATAAAAAAGTTGGAGATTTTAAGTTAAAAAGGTTTACTGAATCAAAGGAGCTAAAGAAATAGCTTAACTGTCAAATAATTTCTATTACAAAAATGCATTACCTTCCTGGATGTTGTGTTGCATTATCTTAAAAACAAAGAAAAACAAAATATTGTTATATAAAGTTAATTCTAACTAAAATCTTAAAGAAACAGAAAGAGAATTATTATATGATTAAGAATACATATGATATTTATTTAGCATTAATATTAGTATCTGTTCACTGCCTTCTACTATTCTCAAAAAAACAATAGTTTATCTGAAGAAACACAAAATAACCATTAACAAATTACTTCGGTGGCAACTAAGTATGAAAAAAAGGGTTTAAATACAAAATGAACAGAGGGTATAGCTCTCCTAACCTTTTCCAATAGCTCTTCAAAGTAACTGGTTTTCTATCAATTTTCAAAAGTATAATATTTTCTAATCTCTATCAAAATACGAACTATAATGGAAAATAGTTCTTTCTTCTAATGGAATTGAGTGTTTACAGTATATACATATAGTAATACATATGTTGGAAAAAATACATATACACAATAGAGTGTGTGTGTGTGTGTGTGTGTGTGTATGAACATCCTTTGAGATTGGAGCATAAATCCTATTAAGTTCAATTGTGGTCTCCCATCCTTAAAACAGATGACACAGACACAAGCAAAAAGGTCAAGGTCACAGATCAGTAAGAAAGATTACCAACAGAACTGTTTTAACAGCTGGCATTTGATCAAAGCTCTAGGGGTTTTTAGTACACTTACCAGACACTCTGCATTTACTCATAAGGTACACTCTGTTTTAAAAGTGTTCCCCATCCCTGAAGACAAGATACTCATGTACTTTTGTTATAAAGCATATTTTGTTAAAACTGTTACACTGGATCATAGAATGAGAGTAGAAACTAGTGAATGTGTGTTTCAAAATCATGAATTTTTATAGGTGTATGTACATGTATACTTGTCTATTTTCTTATTTGTTTGTTATAACCTATCTTTGCCATGCGACAACTTTGAAGTTAACTTAACTTGCAAGTCCCTGAATGGACCATGCTCTCCCACACCTCCAAGCTTTTGTACTGTTGAAATGGAAACAATTGTATACTCAATATCTTAGGCCACTTCTTCTCAAACACACATATTTAACTGCTAAAAATCGGTTCAAATAGTAAAGTTTTATAATGTATCCATAGTCTTCCATGATAACTTCCAAATTATACATATAGGAAGCAGCTTTGGATATCAACAACAGTGATTCTTAATAGGCTATATTATTGAACAGTGCAATTTTCTAACAAAATCATGACTTCTGTTTCAGTTGTTCAAACGAGATAATGAATTTATCTTAAATTACATTTATGAAACCAAGAGTTTTATGATGATTGTTATTACTGAAACATTCTGATCAAGAAATCATTTTTAAGGATACAGAATGCTGTTAGGGTAAATTTATAATATAAAAACTTGCCTCGTTAAATCAAGTATCACCTACTGTAGCTTTATGTAATTTGCAAATTATAACGTATGTACACAAAAATCATCTCAATTATCAGTTTTTCATTTTGCAGAATTATTTTTTGATGAATTAAGAGGCTTAAACGAAAATACCAGAATTATACTATCTAGAAAAGATTGCTGGTTTTTTCAGTAACAAAGTACAAAGAAAAAAATCAAATTATCAAATTAAGTATCACTGAAAATGGAATTTCTTTATTAGGCAGAAATAGACTATATCTCAAAATTACTAGTAATGGGTGCTAATTTGTACATCAAACTTTGATCACAAAATTTACCAACATATTTTATTTTAAAAACAAATAGAATTCCTTTGTTTTTTTAAACATTCCAAAATATGCAATTTAAAGTTTTTTTAGAGAAATCACTTATCATTTAAAAAAATATGTTCTTATTTATGTGCTGCCTAGGTAAACGTGCTGTCTTCTGTAAATGGACCATGAACTTTGATTTGGTTTTCCAGAAATGGTAAACATTATGACATTATTCTTGCTCGTATAGCCCAGAACACAAAGCTTTCTGGAATGAAGGTTTTAGTTAGCCTGTGACAGAGGAATATCAATACAGACATAATTCATGGATAGATAGACATATTAACAGTATCTGTGAAGGGAAGAAGTCAGTCAACCCTAGTGAGTTTCACCCCAGGGGATTAATGAACAAAAACCTAGAATGTGTACAATGTACCTGGAGAATTCCTATGTCTTTAAATATTAACAGTGACATTAAAATACATTCTTCAACTAGGAAGATGAAGCTACTGGTATATCATCAGTAGACTGTTTACTTTAAATGGTTTCACTTTTATTGAACAAATTGCAGCCCATACTTTTCCCTGACCTCTCTTTTATTCATCTACACACATAAGCAAATGTCTGCAGCAATAATCTCAGTACTGCCAATCTGAGACAGAGTTTTGGGGCTGTCCAGGTCTAATGCATGTTCAGTCTATGCAGGAGAGACAGCTGGCACATGGCCCTTGCCAAGATACCTGACGTTCACACACAGACAAGTGGGGCATAGTAAGGAGATTTTAGAAGAGGTTTCTATGAGCTGGAGAAGAAACAAGAAAAATAACAATCTAACCTAACATGGTTAGGGCTTTTATAACTTCACTATGAACTAAAAATATTTCAAAACAACTTTTACTTTAGCAATTAAAACCATTAAAAAGTACTATCTATTAACATTATTTAATAAACTAGAATATTTTAACACCAAAAATATATACCTTAGCTTTATGAGAATCTCAATCTACTATGTACATCATTTCTTTTAAGATAGAATTATGATATGTGAAATGGCACATATATACAACAGTGATCACTTTTTCGTTTAGCATTTAGTTCAACTCATATCACTTACATTCTTACATCAATATTTCCTGTTTATATACTGCTTTGTTGTCTTTGCCCTATCATGCTTTTAATTATATCATTTATACAAAACGAATAATTTTCTTTGTATTTTAATTCTTGTCATTACACATGGGGATGTGAATGAGACAACACTGAGAGAAATAATGTGGTATCAAAGACAGTAAAGAACCTTCTACTGTGCCCTTCCCCTGTTCACCTAATCCCTACCATCATCATCATTTGATGAAAATATCAGACTTAAAAATGAATCAAATAATGCATTTTTGACTCATATAGTAATCCTTATTTGCCCACAGGCTATGAGGCAATGGATTCCTAATCAGGTTAAATGAATAAAGACATCTTCTTTATTCTATGTCAGCTAAGAACTCCCTCCCTCCTTGGACAGCCTACCCTGAACTCCATGGGCTAAGGATAGTTTTTCATCTCTAGGACTCTGCAGCACTCAGCAGATCTCATGACAAAATTGTATTTTGGTTTGTTTATGCCTAGCCCTTAACTGCAGTGTAGACTCCTTATGGGCAAAGACTACATCTTTGTCCCCCTTATGTCCCAGTACCTAGTAGAGATGGCATTCACAGTACAACATGCAACTAGTTCATTTCTTGGTGCCTCAGTCTGTAAGATTGGAGGTGAGTTGTCATAATTCTAAGGTACTTAAGATTTAAAATGGCATGATGATGCTATTTATGATGTCTGGTTTTAAATTCAATAGATCTTTTCCTCCCTAAATATAAACTAATAAAAAAATCACAAAGTTAAAGAGTAATGAAGTATTTTATCTTATGCAGGAAGCTCTGTGGGTTTGGAAAACATGAGTGACTAGTATCCTGTTAGAAAAACACAAAATTTAAAGTTTTAGAAATGTATATTTTTAGAAGAGGATCTTTATTTTAGCATGTTTATTAAAAACTGATCATAGTCATTTGGTTTTCTTTAACCAGTGAGAGTCTCCTCAATCAAGGTTTATGAGATTTAACGTGCCCATAGACTAGATTAAGAATAAGCACATGTTTCAAAATACTGGTACCATAAAGCTTTTCATCATTTTTTCTTCTCAAACTACTCATCCTATAGAATGTTGAATAAAACCTATTTAACATTAAAACATTACTTTCTTAAATTCTCGTATGATGGATATGTAGTGATAAATGAAGTATCACATCAAAAGATTTACTCCTAAAACCAGACAAATCAAATTCTCCTAAAAAACAGTTGCACTGAAATAGGGAAAGAAAGCCTTTATGAATTAACTTTGTAGCGTATCAACCACAGTTGAGATACGGTTTCTCTATACCCATTTAAAAAATCAATCACTGAAGCAGATTATCATCACATACTAAAGAATGTGAACCCTTTAAATTGTATGATAAAGATCAAATCAAATTGGTCAAAGCTATTCTTAGGATGATCATTTTCATTTGAACCTGTATTTGCTGAAGAACTACAAGTATGAGTTTTTCACTGTGTTTAGCTAAATAAAAACAATACCCTACCATAAAGTGATTGAATTAGAGTATATGAAAGTAATCAAATTAATTCTTAAAGATTTAAACCTGAAAAACTAAAACCAGTCCAACAAAAACCAAACACAAATGTTATTCAAGCAGGTCTTGAAAAAAACTGATGCCAAGAAAAGTTAACAAGTCATTGCTGTGTCTTTTCTACTTCTTACCATATCTGCATGTTGCTGTTAGTAGCAATACAGAAATAAATGAAATTCACTCCTTTGACCTAAATGAAGAGGTAAGCTTCAGGTCCTCTCTTCCTTCGTGGCATGGCATTAAGCCTAAATAATGTTTCTCTGCTCTGAGGAGTCTAAGAAGTCATGTGGGTCCAGAAAATATCTAACTTTGATGAAGATGGCTAAGATTTTGAAGACCTAGTTTTCTAAAATGTACATAAAGACATTCTTTAAAATACATGAAAAAAAAACATCTTACTGTATTCCAAAAGCTAGTTAATCATTTGTTTCAAAGATATTACCACACTATCAAATCAAATTTCCTTGTCTATCATTATAAAATATTTTGGGTTTTTTTTGGCAGACATTTTATTCACTTGGACTGATGACTTCTATTTAAACTAAGCTGACAAACATCCTAGCCTCTGTAATACCAAGAATAGAAATTTATAGAACTTGTATAAAGTTAGCAGAGCAGCTAATTTTTATGAAGAGAAACCTATTTTCCTATAATTGTTCTACTACTAGCTGTCATTTTCCTAACAGTATGTCTCACAAACCAATTCTACAAACACAACTGGACCATGGATTTTAAAGGTTAGAAGAGGGTCAAAAGTCATGCCTAACTACTCATCCCATCTAATGCTTAAATTAAATCCCTTTACAACCTATTTGCTAATTCTGACTATCTAGTTTATTTCTGAAACTCTCGAATGACCATGGACTGCCTTCCAAAGTAAGGTGGTATCTTTTGGAATCGGACATTCTGGGATCAATTTCTGGCTCTACCACTTATTAAATTATTCTTACCAAATAATTGGTAAATCATTGGACACTGGGCAAATTAACTACTCTTGACAGTTTTATGCACAAATATGCAAAAACCAATACCCAGTTCACAGAGACATTGTGAGGAGTAAATATAACAATGTTTACATAGTGCTTAGCACAGTGTCTGGCTGGGCACAGGGCATGTGCTCAAAGGGTTATCCATTATTCCAAGAATTTATGCCATATTTGCACAACTCCAACAGTATAAAATTCTTCCCAGCACTGGGTTATAATGTTTCCTATAGTCTGACACTGGTCCTTTTGGGGCCACAGAAAACAAAGCTAATCCTTCAACTATTCTTCAAACACTAGAAATTAGCTGCCATATTATACTGACTAAGTCTATCACTTTGTTAAGGTCTAAATAAGATAATTGAATTCCATTGTTAACAGTAGTCTAGCAAAGGGCAAACAAAGGAAGACAAATTTCTTGGGTTCCAGTCTGTGGTGGGTGCTGCAAAGATGCAATTCGTTTACAAATTCTTCAGTGGCCAAAATAGTGTATAAAAGCTCTCTGCCAGACTGTTGATTCCTCCAGAGTTTGTTTTACTGTAAAAAAGCCCTGCTTTTTCTCCAGTGCTTTAAGCCATACCTCTTTCCCAACTGAAATACCAAGAAATACTTTGTTTCTCATGGGGTTGGTTAACATTAACCTCATTTACATTTTAACAACAAGGATACTAAAGCTCAGAAAAATTGAGTGATTGGCTAAACTGGCCAGTAAGTAGCTCATCCAAACCAAATGAGGGACTCTGAGCCTTTCCTATTAGTATATTAAATTGCCACAGATAATAAAAGTGAATTTGGAAACATATGGTAGGCAAACGTTTACAGCACTTTTGAGAACTTCAGGTTATTTTTCCTATTCTAAAATCGTCTCTGTTTTAAGTCTGTTTTCATTAGAAAGGCCACAAAGCACAGTGATTAAGAAAATAGTCTTTGGATTCCTGACTGTAATTGAACAGTGGGTGACTTTGGTTGAGTTACCTACCCAATCTGGGGCTTAAAATTCTTTAAGTGTAATAGGAATCATAATAGTAACTTCCTCATAAAGCTGTTGTATTAAATGAAATAGGTATGTTAAAATACTTTATTCAATACCTGGCATTTTCCAAGCACTTGATTAAAGTTAACTATTCTATTACTCATGGACATAGCATCAGACCAGAGGACTTTCTCAAAATAATATTCTTTACTTGCCAGTCACCCCAAATAAAGCTCTTGGACAGTTAGGATTGTCTTTTGCATTTGTATCTCCATGCTTGAGAGTTCAGAGGCACTCAAAATTGTCTGCTCAATACTTTAACATATTCTCTGTATATTCTGAAAAACAAAAAAACACTATGGATCTGTAAAATAATTTAATAACCTAGCTAATTATTTCTTTGATTTCATAATTTTGTAAGACATGTTTACTTAAGCCAAAAAATAACTTCATGTACAAAAGATGCCTGGCCTATCTTCTTTCCTAAACCTGTTCCCAGTCCACCAGCCACAGGATCAATGTTGGGAACCTGACTAAACTGATCAATTCATTTCCTCTCTTGGCATCTGGAATTCAGAGACTGAAAACATTCATTCTGGGGTTGCTTTAACGAGGCTACATCTGACAGAGTAGTATACAGAGAAGACATGCTGAAAGAAGTGGATGATGTAGCACGTACAGAGAAGCACAGGTGAGAAAGGCAAAAGGAAGAGAGAGAGAAGAGACAGCAAGGAGTGGCTGAACAGTATTCGTTTCAAGCAGGTGTAATGCACTCCTATCACTGCGTTCTGGACAGCCTACTGCCTATCTCTAATAAAATGCCGTTGTACCTGAGCTTTGGTGGTGAGTGGGCTTCTGTTCTGTGAAATCACAGCATCCCTAAGATACTGTACAAATACTGTGTGAAACAAAAACTGCACCTTTTAATCCATGGTCCTAAAGACTTCTGCAAAACACTCTTTTTCCTCACTTTCCTACAGTACTTCCACCTCATGTTACGGTCTAAGAGCAACATGTATCTCTGATTTTCAAATGAAGAAAGCTAATGACACAGAAATAAAGATGTCTAGGTCATACTTAGAGTCTGTAGGGTCAGAGCTGGTAACAGAATTTTAGATTTCTTATCCCCAGGAGCCTGAGATAACCAATAAACCAGCTGTCTCCTTCGATGAAACTAAAGTATGCTAATTATCCAAACTATGTAGGAAACACTGACCAAAACAGGGGTTAATTGGACATTGGTTGTTTTAATTCCATAATCAGTTCTTTCCCTGTGCTGCCCTGGGAGTGAATAACATGTCTTTTGCAGGAATGGGAAGGAGGCCAGCACAGGCCATCTGGATGAACATGTCCTTTCGTCAAGTTATTCCTGCAGCTGTGTGAAACTTCCTCATGTTAAGGAACTTTACAGTTTAGTTTGCTTTATTACTTTCCTTCCACTCTATTCAATTTAAAAGTAGATAAATCTTTATTTTCATACTAGTCAAGCAGTTTAACTGACTCCAACATTACTGAATCTACATGAACACATATACTCTATGTATGTGCATGAGCATAGAGGAATGAAATTTTCTAATATTAAAAATGATTTCTCATGCTTGCAAAAGAAAGCAATTCATTTAGAACATGGCCACTAGAAAAGAAATACTCGTTATTCTTTAAAACATTAGTCTCAATCAAGGAAAAAGGAACCATGAATTAATTCCTTTGTCTATTTTCCTTACTACTTCCACTCCCTGCCCATTCTCTCAGATGCTTTATTCTCTTTTTCTTTTTTCTATTTTTTAATTCATAAATCTCAAATTAATTCTACCTGTCTTACTCATGAATACTACTGGTATTCAGAAATACAAAGGCTCCTATGTTGGGAATCACGTATAGACATACCAAGTGTTAATGCCCAAGAATGGGTCAGACTAGGGCTGTCCAAGGCACTAGATGATGAGCCTTGAGCAAGGTTCAAAGCCTTGAAAAAGAATGGCAAGCTTAGAGGCAGTGCCTTTACCTAATAAAATACACAATTCAGGTACTGTATCTATTAATTTGCAGAGGATAAGGATCCATGCCAGGGATGGATGGCTATAGCAGGAATCAGGTGATGAAATCTTAAGGGAGACACTGATATTCAAGCTGTATGTGAGCAGATCTGGAAAATGAATTCCTAAAGTGGAACCTAATGCAAAGGTTGGATGGATTATGTTGAAGTTGGCAAGCCGATAAAGACCAGATGGCTCTTGCTTAGAGGGCTAGATAGCAAAATATTAGATAAGGAGATTGTGATTCAGCTAACCATTACCATCTCTAGCAAAATATGCCCCTATTTCCACTGGGAAATGAGCATGGCAGGAACAGTAAGCAGCACCACACTGTTGCAGTGCCTGCAGTTACACTGCAGTGAAGCTCAAGGAGCAGGGTTATCCTAGATCGGTAAGACCAGGTTTTACCTAAGGGCTCCAGGTGCTTCTTTTGTTTCCTTTGCTACTGTAAACTACTGGGTTTCCACCAGTCTCCAGTTCTTCTTAAATAAACGTTGGTGGCTTCTGATCCTAATCTTGGCCCAAAATGGTTTGACAATGACTGTCGAAAGGAGGGAGTCAGAAATAACAATTATTCCATGGTGGAATAAATAAGAGAAGATAAGCAGAAGGTTCCACTGTTAAAATTCTCTAAGTACTTCCTAATTCAATTCCTTTCTGCATTTCATGTAAAATGCCTCTTCCTATTAACAGAACCTAGGTGGGATCAACAAAGGGAAGATGCTGAATCTGGCAACGTGGACCAACTCCCAGAACTCTGGGGCTATGAGAGATACTGGAAAAAAAAAAGTGACCTTGTGGTACTATGTCTTTGTGCCTCACTTTATTTACTTAGAAGCAGAAGGCTCAACAAGATCTTCTTTAGGATTCTATTGCATCTCCCCAGGCTGTAGTTATTTTAGCTCCTTATTTTAAAGTCTTTCTCGAGAATGTTCTTAGTAAAGTTTAACCACTCTGCCTTTATTCTCTTCTCCCTTTTTTAGGAGTATGCTCCTTTTAGGCATAAGTATGTGTTCCCACTCTAGATGGAGCCTTCTTTCACCTTCCTTCTTACCCACAAGAGAGACTTTTTATAAATATCACTCCAATTTTTTTGCAGTTAAGCTTTAGAGGTAAGTATGGATATTCAAAAGGAAATGAAAGTACCTTCATAAATGATACCAAATTTTCAAAAACTGAACAGAATAAAAAAATTAATATACTCTTTTACAAGAAAGAAGAATCAGAGGGAACACAATGTTCATTGTTTTAGTTACTTTCCTCACAAGACTCTTAGAAGCCCAGGCATGTGACAAATACTTGCCAAAATACTCCCAGTATTAAAGTGGAAGATAACTAAAAATATTGTACATGTATATCTAAGGTGGTAAGAAACCTCATCCAGGATTAAAAGTCATCTTTTCCTTTAATAATTTTTTTTTCTTTTCCTCCCTGTATCTGACCTATGTTTTCTCTTCTATTTTGAATATCCTAAAGTACTTAAAAATAGGAACTCAGCCTATTTTTGAAATAAATTACAAAGGCATGGGTATCATTTAATTTAACCTACAAATTTAGCTTGAGTTTTGTGGTTTATGATATATTGATGGAAATGGTTAAGTTTCTGAATCCATTTATATAAGCAAATACTATTCAAACTTTCAAAATTAAAAACAGTATTTTCTCCCCAAAAACTTTACTATAAACATGGGTTTGCTACAATTACCAAAGTTGATTTAAGGTCCTCTTTCATTCCTCAAAAAGTATAGGAATACCATCAGGAAGAGTGACATAGAGGGGAGAAAAACTCCTTTAATATACTAAAAACATCTACAGTATACTAAAAAAAGGCCCCAAATTTGGCCATATTTTGGTTCTACATCTATTATTCAGAGGCATGAACATTAGCAAGTAGAACTGGTTAGAACACATGTTCAGAGTCAAAGGGACAGGTGGGAGTTCTGTATAATCACCAAATGGAGGAACAAAATTATACATTAAAACGTGCATACTGGAACAAAACTAGGTTAAGAATGTGCCTTGAATCTCTACTTTTAACTACATTATCAGGAAAAATGGTCATCAGATAGCTGACACTAGTGAAATCTTATTAGTACAATGATGACTAGGAAGGGCTAAACATAATTAAACGTTCTTAAAAACCTTTGTTCAATTACCAGTTTTTAGTTATTAAAAAAAAAATGCCAATAGGAAGAACACTTCTACAATTGCGGAGTGTAATCTCTGTATTTTGCACTGTTAAGGATTCATATCTTTCTGTTATTAGTGACGGGCCTGGGAACAAAAGATGATTGGAAGTAACCAACGAAAACTGAGGCTAGTAACAACAAAAATAAATCAGAACTGAGGAATTCAACTTCATAAACTATGTTACTGTATTGGCTACTCACAGGACTAAACACCACTCCAATCCAACAGTTATTAGTCCCAACAATTTAAAATGAAGAAAATCTAAGCAGCATATTTTCCACAGATCATTTCTTAAAGAGCTTCTTTTACACAACAATTTGTATAATCAACAATACTGTATTTTAATTCTGAAAGAAACCATGAGCTTTAAAAAGCATTAACACTGGGGCTCATCCACTAGCTCTGTGACTCTGGGTAAATCCCTCTGAGCTTCAGTTTAATATGATACCAACTTATCCAACGGGATAGTTGTGAATATTAAAAGATGTATTTATATAGAATATCCAACAAAGCAAGTCCTCAAGAAACGTTACTTTCCCCCTCTTTGTACTACTTATTTCTCTGATAGATACTGATGTTAATTTACATAATTGCTGCAATATAGTTTTATATGATTTAGGCAAATCTATCCCTTCCAAAATCAAAAGTATAATGGAAACTAACATAAGTAGCAGTATATCACCAATGTTTTGGATTCTCAAGTACTTTAAACAATCTTTCATATAATAATACCACATCCCAAGTATCTGGCATTTCTAATTTCTAACAGAATCTGAATCTAAAGTAGAACCAGATATTATTCATCTTACTATGACTTGGTCCTTTAAGTTATATGACACTGCTTAGTCACAACAGGCCTACTAATTCTATTATCTCATTTTTTATAAGGTCATCCATTAAAAACAAACTGCTGGATTTTTATGTCTACAGTGGGAGCTTACTTAAGTGCTATCTAATTTTTTTAAATCTCTATTTAACTAGAGGAAATAAAACTATTAGTCTACCTAAAGTTATCAGCTTTGTTAGAGATAAGACACGGGTCAACTTTAATTTCATTAAAGAAATGTGATTTTTAAAAATCTGAAACTGTTCATTTGAATTTCAAATGACCTTTGTTTTTTACAGTGAAAAATACTGCTGACAGTATAAATGCTGCCTCCATAACAGGCATACTGTGAAGATAATTAGTTTTGAAGATACCTAAGAGTGGATAAACACTGAAGCTAAGAGTTCTGGCTTTAAATCTTAGTTCAGATATTGAACTTTCTGAGATTTGAAGTTGTAATGCTACTTATTAAACAGGGATGTAAAAAAGACTTAATAAAATAAAACATGCAAAGTACACAGAACTGTGGCTGGCATTCACTAGGGAGTCATATGTGGAAGCAGATTCTATAGCAAATAAAACGTATTTTCCCTCACCAAGAACAATAAAAAAAAAACCCTATATTAGATTGACATATCTTGCATTTTCCTTAGTACTATGAAAAATAATCTGAAACCTGCAGAAGTACTCCGAATACAGAGGTACAATTATCAGTAAAAAACCAAAGGTTAAGAATTATTCCAATTTTATACAAATTAAATACTGGTAGTACAAATACAGCTTCTGAGGCAAATAAAACAAATAGCAAATCTAATTCACATTCATGCACACAAATACACACATAAAAGTAATAATTAGATAAGAGGAAGTCACAATATATATCTGAAAGATCTGTGTTTTAGCATAGGGTCTGTCACTTACTACCCTGTGACTTTGGGAGCTTACTTAATTACCTGAAGTCTCAAGTTCCTTCACTTATAAAAGAGTGAGAACAAGCTCTACAACAGGAATAGTTGGGAGATTAAAGGCTGTACAGTATGATGATATTTCTTAAATCTGGGGTCCAAGGCCCCCTGAATGGTACTAGCCTGCAGGACCTGTGATGTTGACAGTTTCCATCAAATAATTACTTGAACCCATAAATATTAAGAAAAATTGCTGGTGTCAAAACTCCTGAAACTCTTTGAAGTTATAAGTGATTTAAAAATACTAATAGTTCTATAAATTACAGTTTCTGGGAGGCTGGTAGAGATTTAATTTTGTAAGAATTTTAATATACCATGAACACAGAGGAAAGAGAATTTTTATACATGTAAACCTAAGCAAATGCCTGCTCCCATGGCTTAAGGAATTCCATCAAGTAAGACTTGAGAAACTCATTGATAATTACAGACTATTTTTCATACAACTTTACCTGACAACTGTTGTGATAACTGGTTTAGCTGTGTGTGTGTACTACTCCTGTACTAGCTTCCTAACTGGTTCTCCCACCCCCATACATTCTCCACATTGTAGCCAATGCTCTTTGTAAATGTAAATCCCTGGGGCGAAAAATCCAAAATGGTTTCCTATTTCACTTCAAATAAAGTCTGAATTCCCCTCTAAAGTCTACAAGGTCCTGCAAAATCTGGCTCCAGGAAATCTAAATAATCTTATGTCAGTCCTTTAGTCCCATTTTCATTACATTCTACTCAGGCACTGTTCAATAGATATGTGGTAAGAACCACAAATATAATTTTAAATTTTCTAGTAGCCATATTTTTTAAAGTTAAAGGTAAAATTAATCTGAATGTATTGTATTTAACCCAATAAATCCAAAATATTACATCAATATGAAATCAATATAAAACTCTTAAGATATTTTACATTCTTTGCATCATCCTAAGTCTTCTCAATTGCATGTATTTTACAGCTAGAGCACATCTCAATTCAGACAAACCATGTGCGGCTCATGGCTACTACGCCATACAGATTTCCTTCGATCTTAGAATAGAAGTTCTTTCCAGCCTTCCAGATTGTATGTGTGGTTCCCTCTTCCTGGAAGGCCCTTTGGCTGCTCCTTTGCTTCCTTCCCCAACTCAGCTTATATGTCACATCTCACAATAAGCCTTTCGCAATGGCCTTAGGTGAACAGGTCTCCTCCTTTATTCCCTAGCAGAGCACCTAGGAGATCACAGTCGCTCATTCTGTAATGTTTTTTTTGCCTTCCCTTGCTTTTTAATACTTGTTTATTGCCTGTCTTCCACCACTACACTGTTATTATTGCTCCATGAGGACAATATTGTTTGCCACAGGCATGCCAGAGACACTGAACTTTTGTTGAATAAGTGGATATCTATGCATATTCTTAGTTTCTCTCTGACCACTTAATTCTACTCATAATACTGAAAAGCAGTTGGCAGCACAGGAAATAACATGTGCAATTATTTAAATTTATCATGTAAGCCAAGTGAAGATGCTTACAAGGTATATATAAACTTTAAGAAATCCTTTTGATTTTCAAGTAAAAATACTTTTATAAAAATTAAAAGAAATAATCAGTTCATTTAAAATTACAAGCACTATCTAATGAAAAAATACAATTTTAAATTCAGATAAAATCATAAAGCATTTCTAATACTATTTTTTCTGAAACTTTCAAAAAAACGTATTGTTTTAATTGTTGTTTATTGGCATTCACACTTATAAACTTAGATTCCCCCCAGTCTCCTAAAGATCTACAAAAATCTATAATTGTTAAGTAATTTTTACAATTAAAAGGAGAAAAGAAAAGTCTGGAAAGTACAAGTGGCACCTGAAGAAAGCCAAACTTTTTAGCTAAATTTTAAATAAATTAAACTTTAGCTTACCTGCCTTAGCTTCTCATTTGCCAAATTAAAGTGAGATCCATGATTCACTTAGGCATTTTATATTGTTAGGTATAAAGGTGGTTACTGAAAATTTTGCAGATTTTAATAGGTATCTAATATAGTCAAATCAATACAAATAAAAATTACATAACTGATCAAGACAAAGAGTATGTACTTTTGAGAGGGGATCACATCACTAAAGTTACAAACCATTTTTAAAAAACTCTGAAGTCTTAGACTAAATTGTTAGGTTAAAAAAAAGGAATAAGAGTTTATATACAGCTTCACTATGCTGCATATAAAAGATGGAGAGACTATATCATTCATTTTGAAATACCCAAACAGTTTTACTATGTTGTAGTATAGTTATTCATCCTCTGTTCCACTAGCAGTATAAAGAATACATCTGGATAAGACAATGCATGTCTTAGACATACACATCCAAAAATAGTTATCATATATATATATAATGGTCCAGTCACTATACATGTGTCTTCATACTAATCTAAAGAGGTAAATATTAAAATATCCCCATTTTGAAAATGGGCAAACTGAGGTTCTGGAGAGGGGTTTATTAGTTTGCCTGAAAACTGCTCTTTCCAACTGTTAAATAGTTACATATGGAAAAGTTGAGTATGGAACAGTTAGGTATGGAAATGTTTTTCACTAATGGGAGGGAAAGGCTTAGTAACAGTTTACTACCATCCCTATGACTTGTAAGCTTCATATAAACTTAATTTTGAGCATAAGACAGCCATGACTCCCAAACAACTCATACACTGCCCACTAGTTTCCCCACTGCCTCGATGTTTGGTCAATTTGATTTTCTGATAGTGTCTCTAGCTCCTTGCTGGAAATAAAATCTGGTTATGAATCTCAGTTCAGCTGGAAGAAGGCAAGTTGTAGTCCTGTAGATACTGATTTTTGGACAGACCTCAGTCTTTAAGTTGGATGCCTATCTGATATATACTGCTGGGACTTATCTGCAAACCCCAACTCCATCCACTGGAGTCTAATCTTTCCATGAACAATCTGAATTAGAGTATTTCCTGATTTTGGCCATTCAGCATTTAATTATGCCTGAAGGAGGCCATGCCTGGCTGGCATCTCCACTTTGAAGTCCCTACCCAGCAAGTCACAGTTAGCTGCCCCTTTTCTCTGCTCAGCAGAGCCCACACGATTAAAGAAAACACTGCCACAAAATATTTATTACTAATAAACTCTAGTGTTTTTGTGATTGTACTATTTATAAGTTTATTCTAATAGAGACACTGTAATTTTATACAAGGGTTTGTTTCTTAGTTTTTAATAACTTTCTTAGTGACACTCAATATTTTTTGTCCCTTTTTTTTGTCACTCTTTCTTATATAAAAATAATCTGTGTCCAGATTCATAGGGAGCAATCCATAATAGCATATTGTATGCGTGTGTATAATATAAAGTGATTTAATATCAGTTTGCTTTAATTTACATCTTATTTGGCTATATATTAAATTTTACTGTGACTGTAAAATTTGGTTAATATAAACATAATAATTACTATTTTAGAAGAATAAAAGTGGGCAAAAGAGTTGATAACGTGAAAATATCACTACTTTTTATAAAGCTAGGAAATTTGCATTTTAGCTTGAGCTCAGCTACTAAATAGTTTTATAACAGGGGCCAAACAGCAATCTAAAGCCCAATTTTCTCATTTGTTAAGTGTGCTCTTTATATTAACTGATTCCTAAGTTTCCTACTGCTTCAAAACTTGGGTCCAAGCCTTGCTAATGTTGAACACCAAATAATAAAAAACATCTGCTCATAAACTAAGTTTACAGAAGAGTCATCCACATATTTAAAGATGTACTCATGAATGACTTTCATTTCATGTTTAAATTAATAGACATAATAATATGCCAAACATTTGTTTTCTCCACTGATTTAATAATATACTTAGATCTCTCTAACTAAAGTTAACATGTGGTTTTCTTGGATGTTCAAAATAATTTGTTGATATTGATAAATAAGCGTAATGTACTTAGATTCACAAAATGAATCTACTAAGAAATATTTCACAGCTTTAAAAAACTCAACATCATAGTAGGTCAGTATATGTGGAAAAAAAGATGGAGGCAATCTGAGGTGAAGAACTCTGAGTTTGTCTATATATGCTTGTTTATGTTTGTTGGAGGAAGAACAATTTAAGGCACAGTCAGTCACTTGAACTACTTACTGTAAAACAATTCCATAAGTGTGGTTTCTAGGCTGGTTCTAAAAAACTGAAGTCTTATTCCTTCAACATTTGGAATACTTTCAGAAGAGGAGCTAATGCTAAAAACTCACAACCATGAGCACAGCACAAATTGAAACTGTAAATAGACAAGAGAGGAAAAACAAAGTATTTGTGTGTGGCTGGGGTGAGGTGGGGGATTGGCTCTTTATTCATTTGCCCAACAAAAATTTATTGAACAGTTATTATGTGCCAGCTACAGTATTAAGCATTGCAGATACTTTGTAAACAAAAAACCACCTCCCACTCCACCAAAAAAATTTACAGTAACAAAAAGGAAACATAAATATCAATTTCCTTTACTTGGTATTCCCTTCTTTATCTTCCCATTCTGAGTTGGCTAATTATTAAATAGATACATGTCATGTATTTTTTTTTGCAAGGATGAAAGATTATAAAATTTTCAAAATTTGTAATATAATTATAAAATTAAAAACTAAGAACCAGAAAAAGTTTAGAATGTTTTATTCTGGAAAATAAAATACTTTGATTCTAGTTCTATGGCTTATTTTTCCTCTACATTTTCTCAACCTAGATTCCTTTAATAAGAAAAAAAAACCTCCTACAAAAGTACGTATATAAGAAAATAGGACCCTAGTCATTTTGATGGCTTATATTCACCTAGAAACATTTAGTAGTCTTAATTTTGCCATTGGGTTAAAAAGTCCTTTGAAACATCCCTTTTCCTTTGTTAGATAACATGACCTTAAATAGTTAATTTGAAAAAATATTTTATGTCAGGACTTAGTATATTTGTATTTGTTATTTAATAAATGCTTAATAATGTTTCTCCACTTACCCATTTTCTAAAAAAGTATCTGTGAGCAAGTCTAGACTAATCTTCACAGCCTCTGATTACACTGATCTGTGTCAGGATGTTTTCACAATCTATAATTAGTATATACAGAACAATTATTCACACATTTACAAGGAAATGAAATGAAACCCAAAAGTGTAAAGCTATATGATGACTTAAAACATATACAAGCAAACAATGGAAAACAACTTTAATTCCATCAGTGAGCTATTTTGGTTACTGTCTCTCCTAAATCAAGTGTACCCATTTTAACTGAAGCATCAGGATGGGGACAGAGGGGGTACTTGCAGCTCACATGTGGGAAGAAGCTTAGACAAGAGGAATTTTTACTCTTCCCTCACGGTCCAGATTTAGATGTAACCTAAAAAGTGCAACTATGACAACATTTAAAAGATGCCAGAAAATGGTAAGGGGTCAAATCTCAATAACAGATATTTCAATCATTTTGTGAAATATTAATGTATTTATTCAATTCACTCTAAGCAATCCTATATTTTATACTGCAAGTCTCTGTATGAAAAATACTCACAGAATTTAAAAAAAACACTAAAACAAATGTTGCAATTTCCTTTCCCACAACAGAATCAAACAGTTCAATGTTTATGCAAATGAAAGTAGTAAAAGAATAAGTGAATAACATTTCTTAATTTCCTTAATATAGTTTAAAGTGGTATAGTGGTTACCTCTTTTTCTTTAAAGAAAATTTCTTTCCTCCCTCTGCACCATATTATTTAGGACCTTTAACAATATAATGTATGGAAAAACAATTAAAAATCATTTGCTTAAGCTAATTAGGTCCATAACCATCTCCATGACTTCTCCCATTCATTTGTGGTTAAAAATCTTACAATACTAGCTTGAATTTCATCTCTGCCTGAGTCATTTCAAGCAGTGAGGCACATTAATGCCTTAGAACACTTTATAGGATTTCTGTATCAATCAGGTTATGTTTCTACTGACGCTTTCTGCAAAATTATCTTATTTGAATGAACTCTCATGGACTGACATAAACAAAGCTGTAGCCCAACTGCTCTTGCATACTTGCCATTCATTTCTTTCCTTTTTCTTTTACTTAGACTTATAGCACGTGCCACAGAAAAAGTGCATGTTAAATATTCCTAGAGTGTCACAATATGTAATACAATAAAACAGATTACAACCCTACCTTTCTTTCACAGCAGTGGTGCCAAGCACAGGTACAACGGAGCAATCAATTTGTTCTGCAGACAGTAAGGCTTTCATAGAATACTAATGTAAAATCTCTTTTCTTTCTCCTTTGCCTTGACACCCCAATGCACGGGTCCTGACCAATACACGGAGGAGGGCGGTATGTCTTCTGCTGAGATAACCACAACTACTAATCAAGTCTACGTGTACAAGGGCACAGGATTAAACCTCCAAGCTTGAGTCAGGGTTTGAGAGCAGCTAACACATGCACAGCACTGTCAAAATTAAACACATGCGTGCACGTGTGCACACACACACAAACATGAACACACACCATACATAAGCCATGAAAATACAGATGTATCTATTTCAGAGAACTAATTCATCACACTTTACCACTGATAGTTTATCTCAGGAGCATAAAATCACCTCCTGTTGAACTGAAGGCTTAGATCCAACAGTACCCAATAACAACTGTTTTTCCAGAAACAAGAATCATGATCAATATTTTCTGATTTAAATTATTCACTGTTTTTTAAAACATGGTATTTTTCTTAATAGGCCTATCCAATACAGTTTATATGTACTTATACTTTCAAGTATTAATACAGGGTTAATAGACTCAGTAAGGATTCTTAATATTTTGTACTAAAAAATGTACTGTAGTAGCTCATCTACTTCTTCAAGAAAAGCATGTACATTACCAATAATGAAAATATGTCCAAAAGATCATTTATCTTAATGTTTCTACATTAAGCATAACCCCAAGTTACTTAAAATAGTTATTTAAAAACTATTTTCAGGCCTCAAAAATTATTTTTAAAAATCTTTAACATTTTATCATCATGATAGCATGGTGGTACATTTGTCTTAAAAATTCAGAGTACTGAGAGGTTCCTTTCAATTAAGCATCTTCATAAGGTTTATTTTTCTTTTATTCAAAATATGAAAAGGTATGCCAATTACTGAATATGGTGATGACAGAAGTTGTTAAATATTTTTTGACAACAAACATTACCTCATTTTAATTTCCCTGCCTTAATTTTCAAATAATTCTTGAAATAACAGATAGCTTAGGGGCTGAAACTAAGCAATAATTAAGAATAAAATATTCTAGATAACCAGAGAAGCTTATGAGGCGGCTTCCTAGTTTTATTTTCTTTTATGTACACATTACTTTAACACTACTAACGTACTTGTGTCTTAATGTGCACCCTTCCTTTCTTAAAAAAAAAAGAAAAAAAATCAGCAGTAATAATTAAGAAATACTAAGGCCTTCAATGAAGTATTGCAGTAATGCTTAATCAATACTGATGCATTTGTCCTTGACACACTGACCATGTCATCAGGCTACTGTCATATGATATCAAGTCATTTCCCCACCTGGCTCATGACCTTGTCCTCTAAATGACCTAAAGCTTCCCTCAAGTAGCAGGAGGCCCCTCCCCGCTGTCTCAGCAAGGTCGAATGGGTCAGCGTGTCCTCATCTATAATCCACCACCATTTGTCAGCAGGGAGGCTGGAGGAGGCAGGCTTGCTACAAGGGGAGAATGCCCAATTAGGCAGCTGTCACACAAAGCATAGGCTGCAAAATTATCCCCTGTCAAAAGAAAGAGCAGCTGCGGGTGCCAATTACAACAACCTTTCAACCCTTTAGGTACTGGAAGCTACACAGAAGTAAATGAAGAACAATTAGTGATAACAAATCGATGAATTAGGACAGTAAATTAGAGATTACTAGCAGGTGAGCTTGGGTCATACATGACATAAGGGCACCAGACTCCAGGCAAGGGCAGGGATACCCAGAATCACACTAGACATTTCCTTGCACATAGATTTCCCTTCTAGCATTTTATTTTTGCAAACCTAAAATCTTTTAAAATATCCATTACATGTGTGTGTGTATGTATATATATAAAACTTTTACTTTTCATGGAGGACCCAGATAAAACTGTTTCTTGACTTGAGAAAAATCCTTTGGAATAATAAGTCTAGTTAATTCTAAACTGTTCTTCTTATAAAATCCATCATGTTATTCCCTCCAATTTGAAGTGTGGCCAACAATCCAAAATATTAGTTCAAATAATCACACTAAAAATATTATCCACCTTCTACCATTTGCAACAACATGGATGAGCTAGAGGATTTCATGCTCAGTGAAATAAGTCAGGCAGAGAAAGACAAATACCAAATGATTTCCCTCATTTGTGGAGTATAACAACAAAGCAAAATTGAAGGAAGAAAATAGCAGCAGATTCACAGACTCTAAGAAGGGACTAGTGGTTACCAAAGGGGAGGAGTGGGGGAGGGCGGATGGGGAGGGAGGGAGACGGAGGAGGGGGGATTAGTACACATGGTGTGTATGGGGTCACAGGGAAGACAGTGTAGCACAGAAAAGACAAGTAGGGACTCTGTGGCACCTTACTACACTGATGGACAGTGACTGCAATGGGGTATGGGGGGGGACTTGATATGATATGTAGTTAATCACATTGTTTTTCTTGTGAAACCATCATAAGATTGCATATCAATACCTTAATGAAAAAAAATATTATCCACCTTTATGAAGTACTTGCCCTGATTCTACTTTAGTCACACTTTAAGAAACATCTCTTAAGAAAGCAACTGGCTATGAATTCTGAAAAAAACTGTTATGCTTATATCCTAATATTGAAGTTAAATTTCTCTGTACAATGTGATTCTGTATATAAGAAAATAACTGCAACGTGTGCTTCTATTATAGATATAAGTAAAGAAAATATCAACTCTTTATCACTCTCTTACTCTTTGCTCTAATCCTCAGAGGTGATATGCATTAAGTCTCAAGCATAGAAATCCAATTCACTTGGACTCCATCCAACTAATAATGTCTTTGGTAGCTGGCACTCTCAGGCAGCAAAGGAAGAATAAAACAGGGGAAACAAGCCTCACAAAAAAAAGGGAATTTAAAATGCTTATTAAGTATTTATGAACATGGTTTAACTGTGCCTTAAAAAAAAGTTACCTATGTTCAGAAAAAACTTGCTGAAAGTCTATTTTAAACCAAAATTACTTTTTTTCTTAGAAATCCCAAACCAATTCTTTGAAAGTTGAGAAAACTGAATGATATGTGCTATAATTTCTAAAGAAGTAAGAATAAATTGCTCAAGCAGAATTCTAAATCACAAATAGGTAAAAGTAAGGAAGAGAAGGTGAGGCAATAAAGAAGCACTTCACTCACCCTCCGCCAACACATTATAAATAAAACACAGTTGCCAAAGGGGAAAGTTTATAATTCCTGGTTCCTAAGGCAAGCCATTCAACAAAATTTCCAGAAGATTAATGTCATGGTTGAAAATTTCTCCATTAAAAGTTTATCTGAGAAATTTGATTTATAAATTGTGTTTCACCTATTTTAAGAAAACGGACATTTATAAGATTCCTTAAGTTTAGCATGCAACCTTCTAAAGTCAAACATAAGAAATTAAAAAAAAGAAATGGCAAGTAGACAGGAATGAAGGAGTTAATGCCTTTAAAATTCAGCTTCCATCATACATGGGTGACTATCGCTTTAAATAATTTAAATCCTCTCCATCAACTACAAAGCTGTTTTGAAGCCATTTAGCTTTGTTCTTTACATGTGTTCTAATTAAGAAATGACCTTGTCATCACACACACCATAAATTCGGGATTATTTCCTAAAGCAAAAATTCACAGAGACCCCCCAAAGAAAGAAAAAGGGGGAAAAAAGACTTCTTCCTCAGTTCCTCACTGAAGGAAGTTGTTGGTTGGCTAAACACTGAAGCAGTTTCACCGCATAATTTTTTCTGTTGTTGAATGTCACAGGGCGGGTTAGTGTGACCTTGAGCTGCATCAGCAGCACAGCGAGGGTCGAGATGCCTGCAGGCGCCCTTGTACTGGATTTGCAAGACAAAAACCTTCAAACTGGCTGAAGGACATCTTAAATCTCTTCAAAGGTTTTCCGAACTAATCTGGGCTGCTCTTAGCAGGATGTGTGCCAGTGTTAGAAGCAAAATTAAAAACAAGGTCTTTGACAGGATGTTGTCTCCTCTTAACCCTTCCCAAGCAGAATAAAACAAATCACGAGCATTCTGGAGAGGTGGTTTACCTAGAAGCATTCTTTCATAACAAATTATGTAAGCCAGCAATCACAAAGGATGGGGCAGCTATTAGTTCTTAAAACTAAACCCTTCCATTGTGCCTATTAAAGAATTCGGATCAAATTTCTTGGCCATATTTTAGTGTAGTAAAACTTAAATGTCTTTTTGTTATCTTTTGGATTTGTAGCTCAGTGATTTAAAGACTAGGAAATATTTCCATCAACATTAACATCTAAAATTGTCTTTTTATCCCCTTAAGAATAAGCTGTTCGGTGGTTAAGCCACGAACTTCATGCATATTACATATAGCTTACTAAAATTAGAACAGGTAAAGAAAATCACATCTTCTGTTGCTAAATTCCTTATTCCTAACATGATGGATAATTGTTAAGGGGGGATAAAAAATCAAAATAGTGTAAGTAAAATAAGACAAAGCAATCTAAGTCTCGTTATAAGAAATCAGAATAACACTTTGTTACCGTGTTGTACTACTTCTAATGCATGGGCCCAAAGAGAACATACTAATGTCAGCAGAGGGTGTGATTCTTCCTTGGCGATGCTCTCAGGGTTTAATCTAGTAACTACAGCTCTCCAGAAATAGTCTAGGGGAACAAACCGCCATAATACTTAAAAGGCAATATCCTTAAAATCTCCATAGTGGACCTCCAACTATGACATGATAAGTTTGTCATCCTCAGACATAAGGCATGTCATGATTAGTTTTAAAGAGTGTTTAATGAAAGGTAAGAATTTATTAAGGTCCAACAGGTTACAAATTATACACTTAAAAAATTAAACTAAGTAAATTCAAGATTATACTGAGTAACAACAATACTTTCAGTACATGAATTTCAGTGCTTTCCTGAATGGGACAGGGAAAAGTCAAGTAGTACCTACTAAGTAGAATACACATGAGAATAAACAGTACAAATCAATTTCTTCTTGAGTCACCATGTAAAAGGAGACAAGAACGTATACTGCACTAAATGCTAGGGCTGAAGTCTGTAAAAAGTGCTCTAAGAACATAAAGAGGGCAGTAACTAGGCTTTCAGTTCATATGTATATGTGCCTTAGGTGGTCAGTGATAATTTAAAAAAATGAGGAAGGGGTGGCCAGGAAGAAGAAAATGGCAGCCACTCTAGGTTACAGAATAACATTCAAAGGCAGGGAAGAGCTGACTGTGATACAGGAAGGGGATAGTCCAATGTGACTTAGAGATTAGACTGGAAACACAATTGGGACTGAAGACCTTGAATCAAGGCCATGCCAAGAAGCTGGCCTTTATTTGGTGGGTAGTAGAAGGTTTACAGGCAATGGTATGATTAAACACATGTTAAAAAACAAAAACAAAAGCAGCTGTTGTAGCATTGTAGAGTTGCTGATGGGCTGAAGGGGAGAAAAAATTGAGGTGAATTAATGCAGAGAAGAAAATACAGTCAAAATGAGGCAAGGGCAAGAAAGTTGAAGACAAAGACAACTTTGAAAAACAATGAAGGCTCGTTTGAATATTTAGAAAACAACTGTATAACATAAGTAGTGCTATAAAAATAGGGCATTTTTATTAGCAAATTCATTGAAAATAATTTTATCTCAAGCCCAGGTTTATAAAACACTATGTTGACATGATTTGTACAAAGTTTCATGAAAACTAAGAGCCCTTTATAGAGGTATTTAACAGAAAGACAGAATCAAATTTTATTGAAGATTTCAATTTGGAACATTTCTATTAACAGTCTTCATTAAGTAGTTAAGGATTTTACTTACTAAGGCAGCAACATATACCTTTTCAGAACAGTGCAACGACATACTTCCCTTGGCTATAATAGTGATGTCTGACTTAAACCCAATGTGGTTGCAGCAGCAAAGAGTTTTATCAACACTAATGAGAATAAAACAAACTCAGTAAATATTTATTGAGAGCCTACTATATTTAGGACACAGTATTAAACAATAAAGTCTCCAACATTCTATCAGCTTTGTGCTTCTAGTGTACAACTTGTTAAGTCCCTAAATTATAGCTCACACCATGACACCAGCACACAATAAAAGGACTATAAGTAAAAAGAATATTGAGCTGTCAGTGAATTAATTATGAATTAACAGCCATCTCGGTATTCTCATGCAGCTGACCCATGAACAGTGCAATCCCAGAACTCTCTGGGAAGACCCAGTATCCATGCAATTAAACAGTCATCAAATACTCTAGAGACTGACTGTCCTGCTAAGACCTCAGAAAGAATTTAACAGAAAATCAGCCAAGGCAAGAGGGTAGAGAGTGAAAAAGAACAGGAGTCACTAAGGCCAAGCAACTATCTGCCAGAGAGCAGACTGTACTTTCAGAAAAGGAGAGCCAGCACCAGGGATCAGACTGAGGCAACTGGAGGGAGAGGTCAAACAAAGGAGAGAAGAAGCAAAGATTTCACAGGAAAGACTTCTCACTCCCCCAAAGAAGTAAACTTTACATGGTGAAATCACTACCTCTACATACTCTGTAGTAAGAGGAATCATTACAGGAGAAGTATTTGGACATTGACAAGTCATAAATAGGGCTGGCACTTGAAAGCCAGGGTACTGATAAGGCACAACTAGGAATAATCATACCAAATATCTACAAATAAAATTACACCTTCTCGAGTAAGCATCTCCATCTTACTGGTAATAGGTTCTAGCACATTCTATGTCTAGACATTAGAGAAGGGTGGATAATATAAGCCTTGCAGATATTTTAAAAAACCAACAATTTACTTATCCATAAACACATAAGCTAGGTTACAATATTATTGAAATAAAAATATTTCATTTTTATTCTGTTAGCAATTAGACAAGTAAATTCCTATAAAGCAGCAGTTCTCAGAAAAGTGTGGTCCGGATCCCAAGGGTCCCTATGGATCCATTCAGAAGGTGCATGAGATCAAGACTATTTTTATAATACTAAACCGTTGCCTGCTTTTTTTTTCCTCTCTCTCTCATGAATGGACATTGGAATTGTCCAGAGGCTCTACTAATGATATGTGTCATTGCAATGGTAACTAATAGAATGCATCCTTGTATATTCTCTCATTTTAAATTTTTTTCTCAGTTTATAATTTTATTATGGTAAAGACTGGTTGATATGATCTCCATAAACAAAAGCTCTCTTGGGTCCTCAATGGTTTAAGAGTCTAAAGAGGTCCTGAGACCAAAAAGTTGGAGAACTGTTGGTGGTCTACTGAAGTAGAGTCAAGAAGTACAATCTTGGTTTTAATTTTCAAGAACTTACACTATTAACTATGGCAGATAAATACTGCTCACTGTGCAGAAATATCTCCAAAACCCATGTGGAGAATAAATTGAATTACTTTTTAAAAAAATTAGTACACTGAAGGGGACATGAACTATCTCCCATCTCTGCACAGTAACTGTTATTCTCAATTTGCCATCAAGAAGTAATCAATCTACAAATATTTATAAAGCTGCTATTTGTTGAGAGCTGAAGACAGAAGGATATCTAAGTGATAAACCAACACTTAGTGGCCTCAAATTTCTGCCAGGAAAAATACAATCAGCAACATAATGAGATACTACAGTAAGAAAAGGCATGAACAAAGTTGAAGAAGCATGGAAGAGCACATTCTTGGGAAGAACAGGGAAAAAGGCAGGGAACACTTTAAAGGC
The DNA here is from genome assembly GCF_030020395.1 of Manis pentadactyla. NCBI lineage: Eukaryota > Metazoa > Chordata > Mammalia > Pholidota > Manidae > Manis > Manis pentadactyla. The sequence continues at coordinate 137,845,802 of NC_080019.1, read as the reverse complement.
ACTTGGGAGGTGGCATGTGAATTGACTTAACAGGAGCAGTAATCGAGGCTTTGCCAACTGGAAAAGAAGCTAAAAAGCACCCTTTAAGCAGTGGGAGGAGTATCAGTCCCAGCAGGGAAGCACAGTAGCACACTGTATGTTTTTAGAAACTTTAAGTAATCTACTCAAAAACCATGAATTGTAATTAGAAACTTTTATAGAATTTGACAAAGTGATTTAATGTCTGTTGAATTTAATGGTGAAAGATCTGGACTTGTAATCTGTAGGTCTTTTATTAAATTTCCAATCTTCTGTAGACAGAAACTTTAAAAAAATACAATGAAAGTGATTTATTTTAAAAAATGAAGTGAAAACAAACAAAAACTGGTCCTTCACCATTGTGAGAAGCTTAAAGAACAAGCTACAAGATGGCAGGGAGGAGGAGTGACAACAGCAGGAGATAAAAGCTTTAAGCTAGGAGCTGGCATAGATTGAACTAATAATCTGTCTAGAAGCAAATGCAAAGAAAAAAATAAACGGGGTAGTTCTAGTTATCTAAATAAAATGCTTGATAAGCTCTATTGTTAGAATCACACTAATTTAGATGTGCAAATCGCAGGCCACATGGCGGTAGTTGAGCATCAAGGAGAATATCGGGTTCACCCCAGTTAATTTAAATGGAACTCCAGAGTCTGTGTAAGAGAAAGTGAACTGACACTTTGATCAACACATTTTAAAATTATTTTAATTATTTCATTTGAAATCTTTCATGGGAGAGAAAAAAACCCGAGTTGACATGGAGGATAATTTTCCTCCCTAAATGTTGTTAGTTATATCAACTAATAAATCAAGTAAAAGGTTTAAGGAAAATCAATTTTTAAGGATGCTAAATTCAGAAAAATGTCAATTATATTCATGTTTCCCAATGTAACACTAAATTAGGTTTAAGGAAGACCTGTTACTTTTCTATGGTCATTACCCTACTGGGATGGCTGAACTATTTTGACCAGAGAAGTAATACAAGCAAGTTGGAGTTTTAGGAAGATCTAGTGGCTGTGAGAGACTGGGGCAGGGACAGAAGTAAGGAAACTTAGTAGCACAAGTGCTCCAGATGAGAAATGAACTCTGAACCAAGACGCAGCCTGTGGGAAAGGGAATTAGAGAGTGGGTAAAGGCAATGTCGGAAAACTGACAATGCTTTGAGCCAGCATCCAAATTTTCCTGCATGGGTTGTCTTATGAAGCCAGGGATGCTTATTAATGAGATAGCTAAACTGGTTTATGGCAATTAATTCCAACTAAAATGACTCAACCAGATTCTGAACTGATCTTGTTTTCACCAGTACCAAGTTCTCCCTGAAAACTCTGTAGAGGGGTTTAAATACTTTCTCAAAGTGTTATTTCTTAAATTAAAATTAAGGAGTATTTTATAAAGTTTGGGGAAGGCATTCCACGTAGACAATCAGCCTTTCTTAACCAACCTAGTATGTAAATATGTTGGAACCTGCTGAATCACTGGCCATTTTTATCTCCTCATACAGATACTCCTAAGGCTCACATACAAGTTTTAACACTTAAGACATCTGTTGAAAAAGTCCTCAACAATTTAATTGAACTAGAAAAAAAATGTACAATAAAGAACTCTTCCCAATGAGAAATTATGATATAATAAAAACTCCACTTAGTGAGAAAATGAGTATATTCAAGAGGCTAAGCTAATTTATAATTACCTAACTCTACCTGAGATATTCAGTTTTTTGTATTACCAGTATTTATCGAAATAGAGCACAGAAAGCATATGGAGTCCTATAAAATATAACCAAGGATGATTTTATTTTGTTGGCTATATGGGATGACTATTTCTTTCAAAAGAGGAAGCTGACAAATGAGCAAGGAAAATATGTCCTAAGACACTAAGCAGCTTTATAAACCCTTCATGTTGTATATGGTTTGCAACATTCATGTCATCAAATTCTTTTCCCTTTTTTTCCTCATCACCCTTTGGCCTCTCATTCAGAAGGATATTACTATACTTAAATAAAACGTTGACTATTTTCAGAATACTTTTATATGCTTTCCAAGTTGTTCACTATACACTTTAAATTATCTTCTTTTCTATCTGGGAAAAAGGTCTAAATTTGATCATTTTTTAAGGACAACTTATTGGCTATGTATATTTACCAGCTGGCTATCCATGATTTATCCAACTGTTGCAAGTGGTTGCTGGTTACTTGGTAAAACAATGGTGTTGACAAACTAAGAACAACAACAGATTGTATTGTGCAGGTCACAATAAATATGCACGGTTATAATTTCCATGTTAACAAAATTAAAAATTGAGAACTGGGGCTCAGTATCAACTATGTTTTATTAAATATAAAAGCATGTTTCAGACTATCAAACAGTCATTAGCATATAATTTTAAGAATGAAAGAACTCTTAATAGAGGTATAATTTATTTAAAATATCAATTTAGAGAAAAACAATCTATGAATCTGTGAAAAAAGACAGCAACCAAATAATTACTAATAATTTTACAGTCTTTTTCTCATTTTAAAGATTTTTTTCTACAATTACAAGAAAGGATAAGCAGAGTGATTAAAATAAAAGTAGAATGATTAAAATTAAAACTTCATCACTAGGTCTTCGAAGTATAATCAGAACAGTGAAGAAAAGGGGATTTACTGTGCCAGCAATATTATGCCTGCAGTAAAGAACAAATTTGGCTCAAAATTTGCCATCCCCCCTTTTCAAACATCACAGTCCACTAAAACACAGCGAATTTTGGGATATTCTATTTGCTGTCTCTTTTCTGACCAGACTTTTCAGCTAGCTAATTGAAAGTGAACCACTCATGACTAATTATGAGCACAATAATCAATAACTTTGTCTTTTCCCAGTTTAGTTGGAGTGCTTCTGCCCAGGTGTAAGTAGCACAAAGTACAAGAGCTTAAGACATGACAGATTCATTCAGGTTATAGCTATACTAGAAAACAGGAGTGTTAATCCAAGTAGAATTAAGCGCTCACTCATCTCTGTTGCACTGCCCATCTACTTGTGTTAACTTAATCAGATTATTTTATCATTTCTCTGAAATGCTAATGTAGTATTTGCTTTGTAAGAAGTAACCATTTCATATAATTCATAAAGTAATAATTGGCTTAGACCAAAATGAATCCACAATAACCAAACATGGTTCTATTTTACCTCAAAACAGTAATTAATTTTTTACCTGAAATCAGATTGCTATTTTAAGTTTTGTATTAACTGTCCATTTTCTCTGGTTTTTGGTAAAAACAAATGAAATATCAACATAAATATTATTTCTTACTTCAAGCTTCCTGATTCCTCTTTCCAGAAGTAATAATCTATACCTGTGACCTACTTTCTCAAGAGTATTTTTGTGTATTTCTTATGGCATTAAACTTCTTTCTACTGTTTGATTAAATTTATCTATTTATTCTTTGCCTGTAAGTTCTTTAACTGAAGGATTGTATTTACTTTTTCATAAAAAGCACATTATGCCTGGTGAAATAATCTGAAGAGATAAAACACAAAATACAAATATGGTGATTACAACCTAATTTATAATGAAGAAGGGATTGTCTGAAGTATATTAAAATCATAATGGTTAAGCCTTAAGAACTCAGAAAAAATATTCTCACCATCTGTCTCCAAGGTTTGAGTTTCTGCTTTCTGAGAAAGGAAACTGAGGAGGCTGTTGAAAAGTAGCTCTGGTGTCATCTGGCCTCTTCAGATTCCTTCTTCTTCCTTCAGTCTGGCGTGCATCTTAAGAAAAGGAAAAAGAAAATTTGGCATCTATTCCAAACCAGATTCTGGAATATCTTTTGTTAAATTCTGTAAACATTTCCCAGTACCCTGTCTTGTTCAAGTTCAATGTTGAAGTCATCATTGAACAGAGAAATATAGGATTTATGAAATATGAATTGCCCATTAAAGGAAAGCAACAGATCTTTCTTTTCTAAACAATACATTTACTTGATAAAAATATATGCTTCAAGAAACCAAACTGTGATAAAGTTTTATAGTTGCTGGGATATGCTTATTAACCTTTGTTAATTTAAATTCCTGTCAAAGTAACAACCAAGTTACATCTAAAAATTCTAAATTCTCCCAAAGGTGTATTTTCAAAAAATTAAAGGAAAAATGGAAGAAAAAAATAGCAACAGTTTCTTTTATATTAAGCTTTTTCTGTTTCAAAATACTACCTATCAAAATACTACCAATGTAACCTTTCCAGCACAAAATTTATCATAAATATCAACTGCCTTATGTCCAGAAAAAGACTTGTACAACAATGTGCAAAGTACCTTTAGTAGTCAAAAACTGGTAGCAACTCAAAGACTTATAGTAGGTGAATGAATTATGGTATATCCATACAATGGAATATTTACTACTCACCAACAAAAAAGGACACACTATTGATATAAACAACACAGATGAATTTCAAAATAATTATGCTGAGTGCTAGAAGCCAGACAATAAGGAATATATGTGTGATCCCTTTGCATAAAATTGTTAAAAGTGCAAATTAATCTACACAGAAAGAAAACAGCTTAGTGGTTGCCTGTGGTTGGAGGGATGGGAAAGTGCAGGAAGGAGAGATTACAAAGGGTCTTATATAAATGTGGTGACGGTTTCATGTGTGAATACAACGTTGAAACTTAGCAAACTGTACACCTTATATATGTGCAGTTTCTTGTATGTAAGTTATACCCCAATAAAGCTGTCAACAAAATAAAATTTCTTAAAATTTTATATGCCCTTTGATGTAGCAGTTCTACAATTTATCATAATGAAAAAAAATTGGATATGTACAGTATTTAGCCACAAGGATGTCATAATATACATCATATAACTTATTACATGTTAAATAATAAAAACATAAATGTTTCAAAAGTGTACAAAAATAAAATAGCAATTATTTCCAGATTTATAAGTATTTTTTAATTTTTCCTTTTTGTTGATTTATATTTTCTAGTTTCTTTAATAAACATATTACTTCTGTAATAAGTAAAATAATTTGAAGGCTGAAAATACCAACAGTCTACAGCTATTCACTCCCTAGTACAAGTATAAAACAAGCACTCCTAAGAGGTAGTGCACAGTACAGAGTTCTGGGCTATCATGTCACCCCCACCAATGACCCACCAAACAGGAGTAAAATAAGGGCAGGTCTGACAAGATGAACTGGAGCAAAAATTAGTAAGTTATATGCTTTACCAGTTACAAAGTATTTTCATGGATACGACCTCATTTGATCTTCCTAACTCAGTGAAATGAGCCAGAAGGCATTATCTCATTTTTTCGGAGGGGACACAGACAATGAGCAGGGTCTGTTAAGCATCATGCCCCCCAAATTAATAGAGATTTTGGACTCAAATTGGGCTTTGACTATAAATCCTGATAGGATTTCTGAGAGGAGTAGGGAACACATTTTTCTGATTATTTATAATGAGAAAGCAGTGATTTACACGTGAACTTAAGAAAATTGTATCTGCAATCACATTAGTATTCCTATTAGAATGTGCCAGGGACCTTGGAAATTTCCTAAATCCCCAGTCCCCAACCTCAGAAGTCATACCCAAGGCTGTTTGCCCTTTGTCAACATTACCTACCAAATCAACACTGAAATTCAAGTAGAATTTAACTGCTGAGTGTTCAATTACTTGTCTTTCCTCCCTGAAAAATAAAAGTATTACCTTTTGAGTCAGGAAAAGAAAGTAATCATAACTGTATCTATGACTGTTGCAAATACAGACCTACAAGATGGTGTCAAAAGATCTAACCTAATAGTACTTTAAAATACGATCTTTTGGGTCAAATCCTTTTTGGCATACGTGCAGACAATAGTTTCTAGGCAAGGCATATTTAATGAAAAAAATGGCCAACTCCTAACAAGAGTACAAGTAAACATCTTCAGAGGAACATTATTAACAAGCTGGTCAGTATCTGCTGATGAGGCCCTGAAGCATAAGGAATGCTTACAGTCACCACGCTTAACAACACTCCCAGGACCATGGAGAGACCTAAGAGGTAAAGACAGCTCTCATTACTGGGCAGTTATGTTGTGTAAGGCTCTATACTAAGTCCTTTGCATACATGAACTTTAAAACAACCCTGTGAGATTATTATTTGTATCTCCATTTTATAGATGAGGAAACTGAGTTCAAGTTACCCCAAACCACAACACTAGTAAGAATTGAAAATGGAATTCAAATTCTGGAATATTTGAAAGATGTGCCTTGGCAGTTCTCTGTAACATAAATCGGAACTTTTCTCTAATATTACCTATCTACAATGGACTCAATTCAGGCAGTGCCAAAAACTTGCAATGGTACAGGAAATTTTGAGTCTACATTTTCTATGTAAAGAGTTAAAAATATCCAAAGCCCACAACTTTTGTTTGATATTTTGCCACATCTTTTTAAAAATTGTTTTAATGTCTGGGCTCTCTATTAAAGCATTATTTTAACCTTTTGAGCTAAACATGACCACGTGAATGATAAATTACAAGAGTATTAAGTAAAAATTAGCAAAAGGTAATATAAAATACTCTTATAGATTAATATTTAAGTATTGCCTCATGTTAATAGGTAACTTAGCCTTAAATCCAGCCAATAAAACTTAATGTGTCAGATGTATTTTAAATCATGAAGACAGGAAGCATGTCTATGAATAAGAAAACATCTAAATAACTTATATTGTGGAATATTACACAATCACTAAAATATTCTTGGATTGATCCAAGAATATTTAATGATAGACATAGCAAAATAATCAGAATCTGATGCTAAAAAGCAAGATACTAAATAAACCATTTGTCAGTTGAATAAATTATAGGGGCTAGCTACTATGCTAGGTGTTGGAATTACAAAGTCAAGAAAAGTGCAATCCTAAATGCTGAACTACTCTTCACTGTATTCCTTGCATGACTAGGGCGATTGTTTGGATAGCAGTTTAAATGTATTTTTTCAGAGAAGCTGTTCCTCATCGCTTCATGTAAATAAAGTACTTCCTCTCTACCTCTTACTATGTTTAAACTACTTGATTATTTTGTTTTCTGTTTCCTTGATTTTTTTTATTATGGTATCATTAATATACAATCACATGAGCAACACTGTGGTTACTACATTCTCCCATTTTCAACTCTCCACCACATACTCCATTACAGTCACTGTCCATCAGCATAGAAAGATGCTATAGAGTCATTTACTTGTCTTCTCTGTGCTATACTGCCTTCCCCATGTGCCTGCTACATTATGTGTGCTAATCATAATGCCCCTTAATCCCCTTATCCCTCCCTTCCCACTTACCCTCCCCAGTCCCTTTCCCTTTCGTAACTGTTAGTCCATTCTTGGATTGTGTGAGTCTGCTGCTGTTTTGCTCCTTCAGTTTCTTTGTTGTTATACTCTACAGACAGATGAGTGAAATCATTTGGTACTTTTCTTTCTCCAACTGGCTCATTTCACTGAGCGTAATACCCTCTAGCTCCATCCATGTTGCTGCAAATGGTAGGATTTGTTTTCTTCTTATGGCTGAATAATATTCCGTTGCGTATATATACCACCTCTTCTTTATCCATCCATCTACTGATGGACACTTAGATTGCTTCCATATCTTGGCTATTGTAAATAGTGCTGCTATAAACACAGGGGTGCTTATGTCTTTTTGAATCTGGGATCCTGTTTCTTAGGATAAATTCCTAGGAGTGGAATTCCTGGGTCAAATGGTATTTCTACTTTTAGTTTTATGAGAAACCTCCATACTGCTTTCCACAATGGTTGAACTAATTTACATTCCCACCAGCAGTGTAGGAGAGTTCCCCCTTTCACCACATCCTCACCAACATTTGTTGTTGTTTGTCTTTTGGATGTTGGCCATCCTAACTGGTGTGAGGTGATATTTCATTGTGGTTTTAATTTGCATTTCTCTGATGACTAGCAATGTGGAGCATCTATTCATGTGCCTGTTGGCCATCTCAATTTCTTCTTTGGAGAAGTGTCTGTTCAGATCCTCTGCCCATTTTTCAATTGGGTTATTTGCTTTTTGGTTGTTGAGGTGTGTGAGCTCTTTATATATTTTGGATGTCAACCCCTTATCGGATATGTCATGAGTATATTCTCCCTTACTGTAGGATGCCTTTTTGTTCTACTGATAGTGTCCTTTGCTGTACAGAAGCTTTTTAGTTTAATACAGTTCCACTTGTTCATTTTTGCTTTTATTTCCCTTGCTCAGGGAGATATGTTCATGAAAAAGTTGCTCATGTTTATATTCAAGAGAGTTTTGCCTATGTTTTCTTCTAAGAGTTTTATGGTTGCATGACTTATATTCAGGTCTTTGATCCATTTTGAGTTTACTTTTGTGTATGGAGTTAGACAGCAATCCAATTTTATTCTCCTACATGTAGCTGTCCACTTTTGCCAACACCAGCTGTTGAAGAGGCTGTCATTTCCCCATTGTATATCCATGGCTCCTTTATCGTATATTAATTGACCATATATGCTTGGGTAAATATCTGGCTCTCTATTCTGTTCCATTGGTCTATGGGTCTGTTCGTGTGCCACTACCAAATTGTCTTGATTACTGTGGCTTTGTAGTAGAGCTTGAAGTTGGGAAGCGAGATTCCCCCCTGCTTTATTGTTCCTTCTCAGGATTGCTTTGGCTATTTGGGGTCTTTTTTGTTCCATATGAATTTTAGAACTATTTGTTCCAGTTTGTTGAAGAATGCTGTCAATATTTTGAGAGGGATTGCATTGAATCTGTGATTGCTTTAGGCAAGATGGCCATTTTGACAATATTAATTCTTCCTACCCAAGAGCATGGGATGAATTTCCATTTATTAGTGTCCTAGAGTGCCTTGTAGTTTTAAGGGTATAGGTATTTCACCTCCTTGGTTAGGTTTCTTCCTAGGTATTTTATTCTTTTTGATGCAAATATGAATGGAATTGTTTTCCTGATTTTCTGTTTCTGCTAGTTCATCGTTACAGTATAAGAATGCAACAGATTTCTGTGTATTAATTTTGTATCCTGCAACTTTGCTGAATTCAGATACCAGTTCTAGCAGTTTTGGAGTGGATTCTTCACAGAGTATTTTATGTACAATATCATGTCACCTGCAAACAGTGACTGTTTGACTTCTTCCTTACCAATTTGGATGCCTTTTATTTCTTTGTGTTGTCTGATTGCCATGGCTAGGACCTTCAGTACCACGTTGAATAAAAGTGGGGAGAGTGGACATCCTTGTCTTGTTCCCGATCTTACAGGAAAAGCTTTCATCTTTTTACTGTTAAGTATGACGTTGGCTGTGGGTTTGTCATATATGATCTTTATTATATTGAGGTACTTGCCCTCTATACCCATTTTGTTGAGAGTTGTCATGAATGTGTTGAATTTTGTCAAATGCTTTTTCAGCATCTATGGAGATGATCATGTGGTTTTGTCCTTCTTTTTACTGATATGTTGGATGATATTGATGGATTTTCGAATGTTGTACTATATCCTTGGATCCCTGGATGAATCCCACCTGATCATGATGTACGATCCTCTTGATGTATTTTTGAATTCGGTGTGCTAATGTTTTGTTGAGAGTTTTTGCATCTATGCTCATCAGGGATATTGGTCTATAATTTTCTGTTTTTGTGGTGTCTTTGCCTGGTTTTGGTATTAGAGTGATGCTGGCCTCACAGAATGAGTTTGGAAGTTTTCCGTCTTCTTCTATTTTTTGAAAAACTTTAAGGAGAATGGGTATTACATCTTCTTTAAATGTCTGATAACATTCAGTGGTAGAGCCATCTGGTCTGGGGGTTTTGTTCTTGGGTAGCTTTTTGATTACTGATTCAATTTCATTTCTGGTAATTGGTCTGTTCTGATTTTGTTTCTTCCTGTTCAGTCTTGGAAGATTGTAGAAAGTTGTCCATTTCTTCTAGGTTATCTAGTTTGTTAGCATATAATTTGTCATAGTATTCTCTAATAATTCTTTGTATTTCTGTGGTGTCCATAGTGATTTTTTCCTTTCTCATTTCTGATTCTGTTTATGTGTGTAGATTCTCTTTTGTTCTTAATAAGTCTGGCTAGGGGTTTATCTATTTTGTTTACTTTCTCAAAGCACCAGCTCTTGGTTTCATTAATTTTTTCTATTGTTTTATTCTTCTCAGGTCTTTATTATGTCCCTCCTTCTGCTGACTTTGGGCCTCATTTGTTCTTCTTTTTCCAGTTTCAATAATTGTGAATTTATGTTTCCTTGATTTTTTTATCCACATTTATTGAGATACATGTGTGTGGGTCTTGTTTTTTATTCTATTAATAAGGTATATTACATTATATACCTTATTGAAGTTGAAACTGATTATTTCAACATGAAAACAACCCTTTCTTTCTAGGACAAATGCCTACAACTACCACCACACTTTAATGGTGAAAGACTGAATGCCTTCCCCTCTAATGCCAGGAAAAAGGCAAGATGTCTGCCCTAGCCAAAAAACTGTACCAGAGAGTCTACTCACTGTAATCAGGTAAGAAATATAAAGATTGAAAAAAGTGTAGGTTGGAAAACAACTTAAAACTGAATTTGCAGGAAGATTATCTTGTATGTAAATAATGCTAAAAAAGCTACAAAAAAGCTATTAAAATTAATTTGAAGTTTTAAGAAAGTTTGCTGAATACAACATCCATATTCAAAACCAACTGTAATAAATAATCCAAAAACGAAATTGAAAAATTCTACTCACTATAGTAGCAAAAAGATGAGACTTAAGAGTAAATGTAACAAAAAAGTGCAAAACCAGGGACTAAAAACTATAAAACACTGTTAAGAGAAAATTAAAGAAGATTTGAATAAACAAAGATATTTTTTGGATTGGAACACTCAATACTGCTAAAATGGCAATTCTCCCCAAATTGATCAATCAAAATTCCATCATGTTTTTTTGTAGAAATTGGTCACAAGATATATATGAGAGTCTAAATGACCTAAAATATCCAAAACAATTTTAAAAGAAGATTAAAGTTGTAGGACTAAACTACCTAATTTCAAAACTTAACCATAAAGCCCTAATAACCACCATAGTGTACTACTTGCATAGAGATAAATGCATAGATAACAAAACAGGACAGAGAGCCGAGAGTAAACTCTCAAATTCATGGTCACTTGATTATGGATAAAGAATTGTCTTTCTAACAGATGGTACTTATACAGGAGGATATCACATGCAATAAATCAAGTATAAACCTGTGCCTCACAACATACAAAAGTAATAACTCAAATGGGTCACAGTTTGAATTGGGACTGAAACTACAAGACTTCTAGAAGAAGCCATAGGAAAAAATTTTGTGACCTTAGGTTAGGAGAAGATTTCTTAAATAAAACAACAGAAACAAAATTAATTTTTTTTAAAAAAAGGAAAAATTAGACTCCATCAAATTATTGAACAGATATAATTTAGGTAAAAGACAAGCCTCAGAATGGGAGAAAATATTTGTAAATCATACACATGATAAGGAAATTGTATCCAGCATATTACAATCCTTAGGCCTCAAGAATAAGAAGATAAACTAATTTTTAAAAGATGGGCTAAAGATGAGAAGACATTTCACCAAAGATACATAAAAGTTTTTAGTAAACACACACAAAAATCCTCATTATCATTACCTATTAGGGAAATGCAAATAAAACCACTATGAGATTCTATTATATACTTGAAGTGTTTTAAAAGACTAACAAAATTCAAAGGTTGGGGAGGATAGGGAGAAACTGAAACTCTCAAACGTTGCTGATGAGAACAGAACATGGCATAGCCACTTTGGAAAACAGTTTAGCAGTTTCCTAAAATGTTAAACATAACATTTATACGATTAGCCATATGACCCAGCAGATTTACTCCTGAGTATCTAACCAAGAGAAAGGAAAACATGTGTCCACACAAAGCTTGTATGCAGCAAATGATCATAGCAGCATAAATCATAATTTCTCAAAACTAAACAAGGTAAATACACATCAACTGGTAAAGGGCTAAGCATAAAGTATTAACCAAAAAAAAGAAATGCATTGATAATTCATACAAGGATGAACCTCAAAAGCATAATGCTTAGTGAAAGAAGCTAGATACAAAAGATCCTAGTTGTGTAATTCCATTCATATGTGAAATGTCTAGGAAAGTCAAAATTATAGGGATAAAAAAACAGATCATCTCCTGGGACAGGAGATACAAGCAGAAATTGACTGCAATGAGAAGGAAAGAACTCTTTGGAGTGATAAAAATGTTCTAAAACCGGACCGTGGTGATGGCTGCACATCTGAATAAATTGACTCAAAATCATTAAACTGTACAGTTAAAATTGGTGAGTTGTATGATATGCAAACTATACCTCACTAAGACTATTAAAAAAAAAAACCAGACAGACTCTATACAAAATCATAAACTGCTTCAAAATGAATCTGATATAAACTGTCATTTCATTATTTAAAATAAATTATAATTAAAGGTAAAACTAATTACTCTTTGGAATGCAGAAGTAGACTTAAGATGACTAGTCACCTTTCTCATACATGGCTGCTAGAAATGTAAAATGGTATAACTGCTAAGGAAAATAGTCTGGCAGGTCCTTAAAAGGTTGAACACAGGTATGATCTGACCCAGAAATTCTTACATCTACATATAAATGGAAAGGATATGAAAACTTATGTCCACACAAAAATTAGTTTTCCAATGATTATGTGTGCTCATAACAGCATTATTCATAATAGCCAAAAACTGGAAACAACCGAAGTGTCCATCAACCAATGAATGGATAAATAAAATGTGATATATTCAGTACAATGGAATATTATTCAGCCATAATAAGGAATGAAATAATACTGATACATGCTACAACACAGATGAACCTTGAAAATTATTATGGTGTGTGAAAGAAGCCAGTCACAAAAAACTTTGATTCCATTTATATGAAATGTCCAGAACAGGCAAATACAAAGATGGAAAGCAGGTTAGTAGTTGCCTAGGGTTGGGACTGGGGATGGGAATGGGGAGTGACCGCTAATGTGTATGGGGTTCCTTTTAGGGTTATGAAAATATTTAAAATGGTCTTGGTGGTTGCATATCTGCATGGGTATAAGAAACACTGTAAATAGGTAAATTTTATTGTATGTGAATTACATCTCAATAAAGATAAAGCTGTAAAAGATTTCTTAAATATAACAAAGATAACTTCACACAGTATTTATTAAAATATCAAAAGTAAAAACCTGGACTTCTAATTCTATTTGCTTTTGAGCATTTCTTACATTTATTGGAACAACTTTATTAGTATCTAGTTCATTGTTATAAATATAATTCACTTATTTAAATAAATCAATCGTATTTTTACATACAAATTAAATAAAATTTTTTTAAATATCCAATAACAAAACACATCTAAAGAATAAAATTAACTTCCAAATATTCAAAGTTTTGTACGGAGAAAATATACTGAAGAACACTAAACACAACCTAAACAAATGGGATGACATACCATGTTCATGAGAGAAAGACTCAATACCATAAAATCATTATTCTTTCCAAACTGAAGGAATATATTTAATGCAATGTCAATGGAAATCCAAAAGGTTTGTAAATTGATTATAAAATTTACAATGGAACAGCAAAAGTCCGTAACAGGTGAACCATCCAACCAGAGAAGGAATATAGTAGGTACCTGCCCTGCCTATATTGAGACTTACTATAAAGCTGTATTTATAAAACTTAACCAATTAAGCTACTGTTAGTGTGCTCCTGGAAAACAAACAGACTGCTGTAAGAAACAGACCTTCTCACATAAGAAAAATTATATTTGACAAAAGTTGCACTGCAGATCACTAAAGAATGGAAGAATCATTCAATAGTGCTGAAACAACTGGTTATTCATTTGGGGGAAAAATTAAACCCCTATTGTGAAACATACAAAAAAAAGTTCCAGATGGATTAAAGTTTTAAGTAGTGAAGGCAAGTCTTCAATATTTTTTAAATAAAATATAAGAGAATATCTTTATGAACTCAGAGCAGGGAAGGCTTCTTAAGACACAGGAAGAGCTACTATAAACCACAAAATTAATAAACTCAACCACATTATAGTTTAAAATTTCTGCTCATCAACAAATACAACAAAGAAAAATGAGAGGACTACCTTTATCACCACAAGCCACACTACTAACAATGGTTTTTAAATCTGGAATGTGTGTGTGTATCCTATAACATTTTAATTAAAAATGGGCAAAATGCAAGGGGTGTCAGAGTCCAAGCAGGATGAGGTGGCATCCTTGAGTGGAGAGCACACTGCAGTGTGGGCTTCAGAGACTAGGTTCTGGAAGTGTAGTCTAAGTTGGGCAGAACTCTGCACAGCACTGCTTCAACAGTAGGTATCAATGCCTGAGCAAGGGGAGGAGGCTGCCCAAGAAAAGATGCATCATGTTGTATAAGGTTTCCAAGTGGATGAGGAGGGCTTCCATGTAAAGGGTCTTCAAAGCTCTAACAAAAATTGGGGACTGGGAGTATACAATGGATATAGCAGATTGATCATATACAGTGAGACTTATCAAATAAGTAAATAAATTTAGGTTAGTGGTAGGTAAGTTTCTCAGTTAGAAAAGAAGGTACAAAAAAGGAGAGAAAATGTGATTTAACTCTACAGTGTGGGAATGAAACTGGAGGTAGCAGTAAAAGCAATGAGTAACATGTTAAATGGACATAGAAACCAACTTAAAAGGGATTCCATTGGCTAAATCAAGGGCAAGATGAGCATCAAAATAAGGAATGTTGTATTATACTTAACGGTGAGAAGCTGAAAGCTTTTCCTTTAAGATCGGGAACAAGACAAGGATGCCCACTCTCCCCACTTCTATTCAACATAGCCATGGCAATCAGACAACACAAAGAAATAAAAGGCATCCAGATTGGCAAGGAAGAAGTTAAACTTTTCCTGTTTGCGGATGACATGATATTGTACATAAAAAACCCTAAAGAATCCACTCCAAAACTACTAGATCTAATATCTGAATTCAGCAAAGTTGCAGGATACAAAATTAATACACAGAAATCTGTGGCATTCCTATACACTAACAATGAACTAGCAGAGAGAGAAATCAGGAAAACAATTCCATTCACAATTGCATCAAAAAGAATAAAATACCTAAGAATAAACCTAACCAAGGAAGTGAAAGACCTATACTCTGAAAACTACAAGATACTCCTGAGAGAAATTAAAGAAGATATCAATAAATGGAAACACAACCCATGCTCATGGATAGGAAGAGTTAATATTGTCAAAATGGCCATCCTGCCTAAAACAATTTATAGATTCAATGTGATTCCTATGAAAATACCAACAGCATTCTTCAATGAACTAGAGAAAATCATCCTAAAATTCATATGGAACCACAAAAGACCTCAAACAGCCAAAGCAATCCTGAGAAGGAAGAATAAAGCAGGGGGAATTATGCTCCCCAACTTCAAGCTCTACTACAAAGCCACAGTAATCAAGATAATTTGGTACTGGCACAAGAACAGACCCATAGACCAATGAAACAGACTGGAGAGCCCTGATATAAACCCAACCATATATGGTCAATTAATATATGATAAAGGAGCCATGACAATGGGGAAATGACAGCCTCTTCAACAGCTGGAGTTGGCAAAACTGGACAGCTACATGTAAGAGAATGAAACTGGATTATTGTTTAACCCCATACACAAAAGTAAACTCAAAATGGATTAAAGACTTGAATGTAAGTCATGAAACCATAAAACTCTTAGAAGACAGCATAGGCAAACATCTCCTGAATATAAACATGAGCAACTTCTTTCTGAACCCATCTCCTCAAGAAAGGGAAACAAAAGCAAAAAATAAACTCATGGGACTACATCAAATTAAAAGTTTTTGTATGGCAAAGGACATCATCTACAAAACAAAAAGGCATCCTACAGTATGGGAGAATATATTTGTAAATGACATATCCGACAAGGGGTTAACATCCAAAATATATAAAGAACTTACACACCTCAACACCCAAAAAGCAAATAACCTGATTAACAAATGGCAGAGGATATGAAGAGACGGTTCTCCAAAGAAGAAATTCAGATGGCCAACAGACATATGAAGAGATGCTCCACATCACTAATCATCAGGGAAATGCAAATTAAAACCACAATGAGATATCACCTCACACCAGTAAGGATGGCCAGTATCGAAAAGACTAAGAACAACATATGTTGGCGAGGATTTGGAGAAAGGGGAACCCTCCTACACTGCTGGTGGGAATATAAGCTAGTTCAACCATTGTGGAAAGCAATATGGAGGTTCCTCAAAAAACTAAAAATAGAAATACCATTTGACCCAGGAATCCCACTCCTTAGAATATACCCAAAGAATACAACTTCTCAGATTCAAAAAGACAGATGCACCCCTATGTTTATCGCAGCACTTTTTACAATAGCCAAGATATGGAAGCAATCTAAGTGTCCATCTGTAGATGAATGGATAAAGAAGATGTGGTACCTATATACAATGGAATATTATTCAGCCATAAGAAAGAAACAAATCCTACCATTTGCAACAACATGGATGGAGCTGGAAGACATTATGCTCAGTGAAATAAGCCAGGCAGAGAAAGACAAATGCCAAATGATTTCCCTCATTTGTGGAGTATAATAATGAGGCAAAACTGAAGGAACAAAATGGCAACAGACTCAGAGACTCCAAGAATGAACTAGTGGTTACCAAAGGGGAGGGGTGTGGGAGGGGTGTGGGGAGGGAGGGAGAAAGGGACTGAAGGGTATTATGTTTAGTACACAAGGTGTGGGGGATCACGGGGATAACAGTGTATCACAGAGAAGGGACATAGTGGATCTCTGGCATCTTGCTGCACTGATGGACAGTGACTGCATTGGTGTGTGGGTGGGGACTTGATAATATGGATAAATGTAGTAACCACATTTTTTTTTCATGTGAAACCTTCATAAGAGTATATATCAATCATACGTTAATAAAAAATTTAAAAATAATAATAATAAGGAATGTTGTAACTGATTATAATAAAATATAGAATCTCACTGAATAAAATACAGATTCATAAACTCATATACATTAATTAAATGAAGTTTTATCAGGAAGGGGATATATGCATGGTTTCAAAGTACCTCCAGACAAAATAATTATTAAATACAGAGGGGAAAAATGCGTAATTTCACAGTAGAAAAACATGGCAGACATCATCTTAGCAAGTAATTCAAATGAACATCAACAGTAATGGATCAAAATGAAAACTGTGTGTGACCTGATAAGATACAAAGAGAAGACAGCATAACATCTGTGGTTTTCCTGCCAAATATTCAAAACTTGCTTGTAATCATTAGGAAACAGCAGACAAACATTAAGAGACAGTCTACAAAACAACAGGTTTAAATAGTTTTGGAAGGTGCTAAGGTCTTTAAAGTAAAAAAAAGCCTACAGAACTGTTACAGACTGAAGGTGATTGAGAGGGCCTAACAAGTAAAATGCAAGGAATGATTCTAAACTGGGTCCTTTTGCCATAAAGCACCTCACTGGGACAACTGTGAAAATTGAATGAGATCTGAGGATCTGATGGTAGTAATACATCAATGTTAATTTCCTGATTTTGATGTTTTTATTGTGGTTTGTAGGATAGTGCCCTTGTTTTTAGGAAATATATACTCATTTATTCAGGGGTGATGGGACATCAAATCTAATCTTCAGGGAAAAAAATTTCCTCTTTATTGTCCTTGCAACTTTCTATAAGTGTGTTATTATTTAAAAATTTAAGTACATAATGGACAAAAGGCATAAACAATTTGTTAAAGAAAAATACAAGTGGTAACAACATGAAAAAATGTTCAACTGCATTAGCAATCACAGGAAAGTAAATTAAAGCTACAGTAAGATGCCATTCTGCAACCACTAACTTGGGAAAAGTTAAAAGCCTGACATTTCTAAGTTTGGGCAATAACTTGGCTCAGCTGGAACTTCTGATACATTACTAACAGAATGTAAAACTGATCCAATGACTATGGGAAACAATTTGGCATTATCTTGTATAATTCAACATTCTTTACACCTCTACTCTTAGGTATATATCCTAGAGTCTTGCACTAGTGCACCAAGACACACATAAAAAACTCTGACATTAGCAATGCTATACAAGCCACATATATGTATTTGTATATATAATAATATATATATACATACATACATACACAGAGATATCTTTATTGATCGAGATACTCTGATAGAGAAAGATCAGAAATAAAACAAGCAACAAAAACACCCAACAACCCAGACATCCACCAACAGAATAATAAATTCATGTAACAGAATATTACTCAACAGTAAATAAATGAACTACAATATAAACTTCAAAAAACCAAATAAATGAAAAAGTCTCAGAAGACTATATACAGAATGCTTCAAATTTTTAAAAACTTAACAGAAAAGTAAAAGCAAACAGCATTTTATTTAAGAATCCATGTGATAAAACCAGTATTATTAAAAAAGAAAGTAAATGTTTAACACAAACTAAGAATGGCTGGGGGTCAGGGAGGGTAGCAGGGGCAAAGGCACAGGCAGGAAATCCACACTGATCAGTGGGACTTCATTAGTGAAGTTCTAAGTCCCGAGGTATTGAGTGGGTTCTTGGGAGATCATTTTGATATTGTGCTTCACAATTTAAACATATTCCTCTTTACATGATTAAAAATAAGCTGTTATAGTATGGTAAATAAGTTTTACTCTGACAAGAATGTTGTTCAGGTAAACATCTTAATCTGCATACATGAACAAATGCTAATAAACACAAGAGATTTTCCTGACTTCCCTTTTTAAAAACAAAAGGAATATATAAAGAGAGAAACTCCAAAGAACTCAGAAACAGATGTACAGATAAAAATTTTATCTTGGCCAATCAAAGAATAGGGCTAAGTCATATCCACCATCAATTAGGTCTTAAATAAAACTAGAAGAAATGCTGCCTTAATTTTAACTGCAAATTTGCAGAACTTTCTCATGGGAGGTGGTCATTTTGCAAAAATTACTTAACATGAGAAATAGGCAAACTTAAGTAATGCAATATGCTCCAGGTTCTTAACAGACAGTATTTCCCCTCTAAATATAAATGTTTCCCCTCATTGGTCATGAAGGCCAGAGGTCATGTATGCACCCTGATTGCCAGAAGTGTGATGAGAAAAGCCTAAACCATTTTAAAGAGCAAAATTTCTTCGCTCAATAAATCATTCCTTATATTTATTCCATAGCACTTTTATCTGACAAAACAATTGTAAGTCAGTTTTCTCAATAACATTGCATTGTTAAGTAGGGCAACTATTATCAAGCGGTATCTACTTCTTGCAGCATAATACTTAAGGTTTTAAATCAGTAATGTTAATGGTGTTTTAAATAAAAATTTCTAAATATTTTTTGAGTATACCTATAATAATGTGCTTTGTAGTATTTTATATGATACACACAGACTGAAGATCTTAGCTATGTGCTGCAACCTTGTTAAATGCAAACAAGTACAGTAATCTGGTTAAAAAGCATCTTGGACTGATGGGATGAATGGCTTTTCTTTTGAAAAGGAATTACTCTGTATATACTAATACACATATACTATATGACCACATATGATTATGCATATATTATAAACAATACTACATACTATAATATAGTATATATATACTGTATTATACAACTACTATAATATAGTATTATAATAATAATTAGTATTATTAGTATTAATAATAATATAGTATTATCATGCGTATCAATACTATATACGTAAGATATACCAATTCTTTCTTTCAGCTTGGATGGCTATTGAATGATACTGTTGAGCATTAACTTGAGCTGGGCAATACTGATGAAGTAGGGGTTGGTAAAGGTAACCTATTTGTTAACACATGCCCTTTAGAGAGATCATTGGAGCTCATTACAAAGGAAATGGACATAAACTATATCCATACCACAGATCCTTGTGGTATACTTCTTTTGTTATATATATTTCTAGTTGGGGCTTCAAAATGAAGCATTGATTCAAATAATAAATATATTTAATATGCAACTTCTGAAACTAGAATATATAGTAGGACTAAATAAATGCTCAGTGTATAAATGCTTCTTTGAATACTCTTATTTTAAAACTACCTCCAATATTTCTTGCTCAAAGGAACAAACAACACCCCTTCTTTATCCATTTCCTATTCTCTCTTTATTGTCACTTTTTGAATTTACCTTCTTTTACAAGTCATTTCCTATTATTAATGACCAGTGTAATCCTTCTTAAAAATATGTTGATCCAACATCAAAAAATATTAATATATCCAACTGTTTGACATCTCCATTTGACACCTATAAATTGTTTACTTAACATCTCAAATGTAACATGTCAATAACTGAGTCCCTGTTCCTCCTGATCTCAATTTATGAACTCTGCTCTTGCACCTGCTCACAACAAAAATCTGGCAGCCATCCTAGATTTCTCTCCTCTCACAGCCCACATAAAATTTGTCATCAAATTCTGTGGGCTCTGCTTTGGAAATATCCAGAATCCAGCTACTTCTCACTTCCCCCATCATCTCCTGGATTATTACAGTAGCCTCTTAAATGGTTTCTTTGCTTTTGTTTTAATGCCCTTTGGTCTATTTAACACAACTGCCAAAGTGATTCTGTGAAAATGTTGTATTCGGTCACACCTCTTCTCAAAACTATCTAACAGCTCCCCACTGTGACCTCACTTGCTGTGAATCTCCCTCATTCACCCCACTCCAGACACAGGACCTTTGACTAGAATCCTCTTCTACCCAAATAGCTTGTATCACTAATTCCTACACCAATTCAGTCTTTACTCAAATCATTTTCTAGGTAAGACCTTCCCTGAACATAATCTAAAATTCATGCACCACCAGCCACTGCCCCACCCTGACCTGTACCAGATCTTCCATGTCCCCTTCTTTGCTTCAGTTTTTACTAAGCATTTGTTCATAGATACAATTAAATCGAGTTGCTTTATCTGGTTTGTCTATCTCAACAATGAAATGCAAGCTCCAAGGGGGCAGCAATACTTTTTCTCTTTTGCTCACTGTCCTACCTTCAGGGCCAGGAAGAATAAATGGAATAAAGCAGGCACTCAACAATGATATTTTAAATGAATCAAGGTATAGCTGTTTATATTTTGTGATCTCATAAGAAAGTTTGAAGAAATTAACAAAACTGTGATTTTTCCCAAACTGTAACAGATACTGTGGTAGCCTTCTCAAACACACACCTCTTCCTGCTTTACTCAGTGGCAGAATACTCCCCTGAGGTGAATCCTGATTAGGTTGAGCCACTGTGACAAGTAATGCTAATCAGAGTTGTAGGCACAGGAATATGATGCGATTACAACCAATGAAGTTTAGCAGGAAATGTTTTGCTTTAAAAAAAAAGTGGCGTGGAAAAATGATCACCTTGCAAACCATGAAGAGTGACACTGCCATAACACTCAAGATGGCAGAGTTAGAAAATGGAAATACCATATATGTTCTTGATAACATTATGACAATTAATTAACCACCTATAATCCATACTTCCTTTTGTGTGATATATCCCCTCACTGTTTTCGCTATTTTGTAAAGTCTTCTATTATATTTTAATTAACACAGAAAGACTTTCCAAATATTCACATAGTTTACTGAAGTGTGTTAAGTCAAGCTAAAATGAAGATGGATGCCAGGTGTTTTTCCCCTTTTTTTATGCTGCATGCATATGACAATAAAACAAGAACTCTCACTGTGGAATATTCTCATAGGAATAATTTGTTCTTAAGAATTCAAAATATCGACCAAAGCAAAGGTAGTCCAAATACAGAGTTTAAAATGACCTAAATAGTAAAATTATGCTCTAAACCATATGCCTAACCAGACTCTGCAGAAATACTAGTGCTTATCCAAAGGAAGGAAGAAAGGGAAGGAGAGAGAGAGGAAGTTAGGGGATAAGGAGGAGGGAGGTGGAAGGTCCAGGCCATATAAAATCAGGACATGATGAATTAAATAATTATGTGTCCTTTGTGTGTACACACACATGGGAAGGCAGATGGGGGGAACACATTCATTCATCTGAGATGCTCCCCTTCATCCTTGAAATAATCCTAGATTGGAGGGAAGAAAAGTTGTGTATCAGTGGTGGTTTGAGTCAAAGGGCTTAAGACTCCTCAGGTTTTGATTTTTAACTCAAACCTAAACCATTAGTAACAAAACCTAACTATAACTATCTGAAACTATAACTCTTCAAGTTCTCAGTACAACCTACCAAACCACACTCCCTCTTCATAAGTCTTACAAGCTTCAGTAATTATAAAATCTGTGTTATTAAATAACTTACTCTAGATATAATGGGCCCAAAAGATAGGATATAAAAATTAACTTACTATGTAAGTAACTTAATTCTATACTTAATATGGAAACTATCTAATTACCAATCTTTTATTAGCTGTTACTTTGAAAAATTACTGAATGAATTATGGCTCTGAAAAAAATTATTAAAAACTGCTAAGAAAAGTAGAGATTTTCTTTAAAATCTTCTCATCGTATTCTACAATAGTAACCAAAAGAAATAAAAATTATTCTGTTGGTAAAACTTCAAAAATCTGTCATTAATTGACTCAGTCCAGAGAGTTTATCTGGTGGTAAGGCTATCTACTGACCTTAGGTACACTCCTTGCCTCCTCGTGCTCTCTACTGCTTCTTCATTGGCTCAAGCTACATACAAGAAATGAGGAAAACAGCAGGGAAAGCAGCAGGGAAAACAGATGCAAGAATAAAGGCTGGATTGAAAGTATACAGCCATTGATGACCAAAAAAATAGATGCTGTCTTAATCCATTTGAGCTGCTACAACAGAATAGCACCAACAGGGTGGCTTCTAAACAACAGAACTTTATTTCTCACAGTTCTGGAGGCTGGAAAGTCCAAGATCAAGGTGCAGGCAGGTATGGTGCCTGGTAAGGATTTACCTTTCTGGCTCAGATAGCCATCTTTTCATTATTCTTCACAAAGCAGAAGGGACAAGGATCTCTGAGGTCTTTTTAAAAGGGCACTAATCCCATTTGTGAAAACTTCCACCTTCAAAACCTAATCACCTCCCAAAGACCCCACCTCCTAATATTATCACCTTAGGGGTTAGGAATTCAACCATGAATTTGGGAGCAACACAAACTTTCAGACAATAACAGATGTAATGTAAAAACCTGTTTTTACAAAGTATAAATTAGGTGCTCTTTTGACTACAAGAGATCCACAATATTTTAGTATTTTAATGTAAGTCAACTAGATAAGCATTATAGAAATGAAAAGAAAAAAGTATTTAATCCCACAATTCCAACTTTAACCATTACACCAAAAAAATTCAGCACTAAATTTCGCACTCAAGATCATGTCCAAAAGAGTATCTATGGACTAACAACAATAACTAAAACTTAATGAACACTATGTGCTAAAAAACTGCATTAAGTTTAATTCCTTTAATTCTCAGAACAACCCTATAAGGTTATCCATATTTTACAGACAAGAACACTGAGCTTTAGTGGATATCAAAGTCAACAGACACTAAGTAAATGGCAGAGTTAGGATTTACACTTGTTCAAAATCACCACACCAGTGTCTCAATCCTTGTCAAATTCAATCTATGTACCTGTAAACACTGCTGTGAACACACTGTGACTCTAATTCAGTATCCTAAAGATTTTTAAGAAATCTCAAACGTATTTCTATACTTTAATGACTATCAACATGGAATCCAAGTTTTTAAAACAACCTTTTGAAGGGATAATTCTCAGCTATTATGATTAACTCTTACTAAGTAGACGGTAAGTAAATACTAGTGAGTGGTAACAGTGCTAAGTCACATATTATCTCAATCATTACCTATAAAATAAATATTATCCTTCTTTACAGATGAAGAAACTAAGGCAGAGTGGTAGAGTGACTTGCCCAAAGTCATACAACAGGTACAGGGTAGACTCAGGATTCAAATTCAGGTCAGAGTGCTTCTACAAGGCATTCCAGAAACCACTACCTAACAAAGTCTCCATACTGTCAGACCAACTGCCTTAGTAAATCCATCTCCTGATCATTTCATGAAAGACTAACCATCTGTTTAAGTCAGTGTTCAAATTTTCTGCACATGACACAAGACAGAATATAATTAATAGTCCTTGCCATCCCCACTAGCCTCTTTAAATAAAAATACTTCTCCAGGGTAGTCTGGGGACTGACAATTTCTATTACCAAATTCAACAAGTACATTGCTTTTGTTACTACCAAGACATAAGCACCATGAATTGTCCTTACTGGAATAAAGCTGATTAAACCTTTTTTTGCAGGAAAATCTCTAGGATATTTTGTAAACATCAAAAAGCTGAGAAAAATTTTGACACTTTTAAAAAATCTTGACCCAGTAACAACTGGCACTAGGCTGTTTATTTTCATGAAGTCAGAAAAACTATAAATCTACAAAAATGTAAGTAGTAGTTAAGGACATTAATTTATAAGTACTTGCATTATGGAATGAACATACTCTTTACACTGAAAATTTCTTTACCCTTGATATGTAGCCAGAAATCACTTTAAAATACTGTAACCACTATGCAATTAAAGAAAAAGCAAGACCATGTGGATTTTACTAATTGTTTCCTTTGAAAACTGTTTTCCCTAGGGCAAAAAAAAAAGAGTATTATTACTGGCTCCTATGTACCTTGCTTTATAGTTCAAACACATACAGAACCTTCTGTTTCTAATGCTGAATTAATCTAGATCTTTGAAAATATCAAACGAAGGCCAATTTAACCACCCAACAAAAATAAGCAAGGGCTTATGGGGAGAGCAGAGTTGGAAGAAGCAGAAAGAACTGGGTCAGTAGGTGGCAGATGTTAACTGGTTCCAGCTTGAAAGTAGTTCAAAACCATGGACCACAGTTCGTGAAAACTCTTAAAGTGAAAGAAAAGCTAAGAAAGAAAAATGAAAAACTTGTGGAAGAAAAGGTCCTAATGTAAAAGGGTGTGCTACTGAACAAAACAGTAGTCATCCAAAACATTTTCTTTTGAAATTATAGAATTAACAATATTGTCAACAACATATTATCTTTCTAGAACATTACACTGGTGACAACAAACTTTATTTCCTTATTTGCTTTGCATAATATTCCTGTGAGGTAGGTTGTATCCTCATTTTACAGATCAGGAAACTGAGGCTCAGGCTAATGATTTGCTAATAGACTGTGTGTAAGCTATGGCTCAAATATAAATCTTATGACTCTAAAACCAGCATTCACACATCACTGTATTAAACTGTGGCCATGATGATGGCTACTCTTAGTGTCTACACAAGAGGTAAATAAGAAATAAATCCTTTGGGTTAAATTTTTTTTTTAATAAAACAAAGAAAACAAATGCTCCTGCCTTCTCTCAGGTAAAAACAGAAATTCTTTCCCTAATAAATGTTTTGTTTTAAAATACAATGTTACAAGGTAATGACTGGGTATCATGTGATGAGCCTATCAGAAACAAAGCTAAATGCCAGACCGTTTTAAACAGTTTATATAAATTCATTTCATACAGTTTTGGTGTAAAAAAAAAAGTCAGCATGATGATCCCTATTTTACATTACAGTAACCAAGATGAAGAGCAGTTACACTATTGTAGCATATATATTTTTCATACACTTGTCAAAGAAACTTTCATTAACATTCACTGTCGGGTTATACCCATTTACTATTAGGGTAAACACAGACATTCTTTCAAAATTTTTGTTTGTAATATAAAGTAAAACCAAAGGATTGACTTTTTCAGACACCATTAAAGAAAAAGGCTAAATATTTTCTAAACTTTATGACCTTGATAATAAAATAAGGGCTCTGGATACTGACTGCCTAAATATATCCAAGTAGCCTATAATAAAGTTCCCTTCCCAAACCTGTTAGGTTGCCTAAAGAGTATTATCCAAACTAAGTAACATATTTTGTTATGAGTAAGGAAGACTTAGGAACCACAACCACTGCCTCTTCCTTACAAATTTAGTCTTTGTTACCACTTTGTATCACCATCTGTCCATTTAAACACACAAGACCACACAGGCCTGCATTTTCAGGGCCTACTTTATGTGTAATGATAGTATTCATGGTTTAAGATGCTGGTTCTATGAAAGTTGTTTCCTCCCTGAACCTCAACCTATCTTTCTATGAACTAATTAAGAGCCTACCACCCAGGGAAACATGATACTCAGATTTTATTTTTAAGGGGGAAAAAAAAAATTTCTCAAAGTCAGAAACTTATTCCATTCCTAGATACTGCTCTAAGCACCAGAACTATATCCAAATCAAATTTTTAAAAAAAAGGTTCAACATCTCAAGTTCACTCCCATTTAGAACCTCCACTAGCCCCACTAGCCAGGTAAGCTATTTAGTTTTAAATACTCCTAGGAAATTGAATTGATAGGGATGGAGTCACCTTAAGAAATTTATAGAAATCTGCGAAATGATGCCTTTCAAAAAATGTATTTTACCCCAAAGTAATTCAGTATGAGGAATTAAAGATCAATTTTGCAAAGTTAACAAAACTTTTAAAAATTCATTCATCTTTGAAATGGTTGCATTCTAAACAGATAATTTGTTGCTTTCACTGAAGGCATCTGTGTTTTCTTGTTTCAGATGAATTAGTAAAGAGACTTATTATAGTAAACACTCAGCTAACATATGAAATCAATCCTGTCATTATTCAGGTAAGGAACTTTATATGTTTCACATGAAGTTAAGCCAAAGGAACTTAAGTATTCAACAAACTGCAGTTTGGGTACTATCACAAATTACATGTATCACACTATGGACCCTACAAATTCAGTCTAACACTCATGCTATCATTTTATCTACACACAAGGCATATGCAAAAACCATTGAACAATATGTCTAAATAACTTGCATAATGTAACAGAGGATGAATTTTTATCCCTTTTTTATTGTTTCTAAAGCTCCAGGATAGACCCTGGAGTTATCTCCTCAACACTTGATTTAACACCCTATATATGTGAGGCATCAAGCTGGATGCTTTGTAAATTACAAATTTATAAAAGATATGGCACGCTTCCCTTTAGAAGTTTACATTCCTGCTGAAGAGATAAATATATAAATGCAGGGTGAGTGGTACTTATCAACTACAAAGGGAGAGTGAAAGAGGGCACAGGATGGATAGTATTCTGGTAAAAGAAAACAAGTGGGAATCACAAGACACCTCAGAGGAAGATGGCAAAAAACAGTGTAGCAGTATGTCTAAAATAGATAAGGCAAATAGCTTATGAATAAGGCTTATAAGGAATAGGACTTGAGGTTTATGGTGCAAGCAAATACCTTTGTTCAGAGTAATGATACGTTTTATCAGGAAGTTCTGTTGTGCTATAGAGTGTAGAATGTGTTGGATAATACAAACTAAAAAACAAAAGACTAATTAGAAAGCTACTGCAGTAACTGCCTAACAATCATGAAGTACTAAAGCTTGAATTTGGAAGATGAAGGTGAAAAATAAAAGAAACCAAAACTTGTAATTCTTCCTGTTAGGAAAATGATCTTTGAAACAGTCATATATATGGTTATCTGTTATCATATGTTGACTATATTTGCTCTTAGCCTCCTCCGTTATAGACAGAAGGAAAGAGAAAATGCTGTTTTGCCAAAAGTGAATAATCCTGAACAGTTTCCACAAAACAGTTTGACATGATGTGCTAATGAAACATAAAAGACTATATTCATCCAATCCTAGAAAATCATACTGCCTAAGAAATGATTCACAAAATTTGTAAAACTGACTTGTGTTATTTCATGTGAATATAAACCATGGATATTCAGTTAATAAGTTTTACTCAAAGAAGTTGACCTATTCACCACAACTTTACTAAACACATTATTTTATTAAATGTATTTATATGTCCTTCCTTTGTCTGTTTCTACTCTAAGCAAGACATCTGGCAAGTTTCTGAAAAGGAAAACATAAGACCTAGGGGAGGTATAAAGGTAGACACCAAGAAGGAAACCTTGAAGGGGACAGTGTTCACTGCTGACTTCAGCCAAATCAACTGGTGTAGCCACATGGGGTCACGGGATTGCAAATGACAATAATACAAAACAGGTAGTTTCTTAACTGATGACTGTAGTATCTTTCCTTCCTAGTAATACATTACAGGTCCTGAGACTCAGGGTCTGCAATCAGATGAATAATTATGCCACACCAACCTAACCACATAATGCAGATAGTAGCTGGACATTCATAGGCAGAGTCAAGTGACCTGGTCAAAAGTCCATGGATCTTGGCGAAAGACTAATGGAAATACAGATGGCAGCTGATCCCTATACTAGAAGGTAGAGTTGTCCTAGGCAGAAGGTATTTTAAGACTGCCTGATTATTTAATGTGAATTTCGCACTGCCTTAAACAGGAATCTTTCTTTTAAGTATTAACTGATATACATTATTATATTGAAATGATAACATTTAACATTAGATGTTTAAAATAGGCACATCTGGTTCCATCAACACCAGATTTCTTCAGCTCACACAAAATTCAGAATTTACTGACACTTAACTATATCTCTTTCCTCTGTTACAAATGTCAAAATAGTTTATCAATATCTGAAACTTAAAAGCAAGTAACAAAATATGGGAATAATACTCTTTCCTATAATTGGAAAGACTTAACTATATTATTAAAAATCAAGCAATGAGACAAAATACAATACCTTTGGATGTGTTTCTTCCAAATGTTAAAATAATGAGTCCTGAGAACAGAGTTCTGAAATAGCTCACAATCGACACACTCCCTGAAAATTAAGAGAAGTGTTACTTACAGTGCATCTTAGCTCAGAGAATTTCAATAGCATGTTTTACAACAGAATCTTAACTATTAACTAAAACTATCTCAAAAAAACAAAAAACGATGTACTGAAAGACATCGTAATTTTCTTAATTATAAAATATTGTTAATTATACATGCCTTTCTTGGGCACAGCTGTTGACTACATCTGATGAAAAATCTGCATTATAAAATTATTTACCAAAATATACTACCTTTATGCTACATAAATACTATCACTTATTCTCAAGGCAATGAGAAGCTAATGTCTATTATGAAAAGGAATTCTGGCGAAGTATTCTGGGAGAAAAAAGTATTAGAGTTATTTGGTAGTCAAGACAGAGTTTGAAACACTTCCTTTTTTTTTCCTACAACACTAGGAACAAAAAACGTTAAATTCAGAACCATCCTAGATACAGAATGACATCAGCATGTGGGAAAGTTTATACTCTCAGGAACAAAAGAGAAGGTGAAAAAGTTTCTGACCAGCAAGAGACATAGTTTATACTTTGAAGTATACTGTGGTGACGGAAGAATCTTTATATTGATCAAAAGGCCAACGGACACTGAAGGCAGCTGATGATAAAAAAGGCATGATGCAAACTCTGATTCCTCTATAGCAGCACTTCATTTATATCAAGTCACTGCACCTATATCTGGTTTACATTTCTAGAATTCTCAATTTCTATCCCATAGCCTATAAACAGTTTTCAAGGATTATAGGTTAACCCACAAATAAATTCATAAACCTCAACTTAAAGCTCCCAAAATGAAGGAGATATTTTTCATTCTCATTTCATTTTATCAGCACCCTTCAGTCTCCTTAAAACCACACACTGGTACCAAATTTCTTTGAGTGATGCTTTCTCAACATCCTGGTGAAGCAGGCTCTTCAATTTCTATGCCTCTAGGTCACTTTCTCTGCATCTTGCTTATTGTTAATTAAGTGACTGTGATTCCTTCATTCACATTTGAATCTCCCAATACCTATTATGGTGCAAGGCACAGAGCTGATGCTCAGTAAATGTCTGCTTAATCAATCAGTCAATCTGAGACTTTATCAATACATTATGCTGAATTAAAACTAACACCATAAAACGACAAGGCAGTTGCATGGGCCAAAGTACAATAAATAATACTTGCCTTTCTTTTAATTTTCTTGCCCCTCTCCACCCCAGTTCTTCATCAGCAAGACTTCTATTATCTGTGTCAGAACTCTCCTAATCCCTACAGACAATCAGCCCTGCTGGGAGGCAGGTCTCCTTTCTGCCACGGTGAACTGGGACTCTAGTACTGTTGTCTGAGGTCCTGTATCAACCAGCATGCTAAATGACACAAATACTGTAATCACATACATCAGCAGCTCCTAAACTACTCCCCAATCAACAGCAGGGAATTACATCTACATGTGTAAATCAAAGATACTTAGAATTATATCTGAGGGCAAAATGTTCCCCAAAACAAACAAACCCTGAAGAGAACTCCTAATAATTTAAAAAAAAAACCATAATTTCCTATTAGGACACTACATTTTCGGTAGCTAAATAAAAACATTACCAAATCATTTTACGTGATAAAATTTAACCTTACTTTGACCTTCCTCATAAAACAAACCTCTCTATCCAATAAGGTTCCATCTGAACTATGTAAGATGATAAGCAATACCTTAATTGCATCCATTTACATGACTATGAAACTATTCTGGACTCAAGTCACCGGCTAAAAGGTCACAGAATACAAAAAAGTAAAATGTGCACAATTTACTAGGGAGGAATAATCCGCTTAGAGTGTGGTAGCATCTTCTTCCCTCCACAGGAGACACCAAATGCTTAATGCAATCAACAGGTGCAGACATCTCTATTTAAACTATATGACACATATAAACACTGATTGTATCAATATAAGTATATAGATAAAATATACTAAAAATGTATATTTGAATAAGTTCATCGTATTTAATGGCTTTCTTATTAAAATCAATCTGCCTAAAGGGCAATTCTATGCCCTAATAGTATTCAAAATCAAAAGATGAAATAAGGCTATAATTTTTCCATTGTCTCATAAAAATTTATAACAACTAAAATTCCAGTTACAAAGCTATAACAAATTTTAGGACAAGGATTGCAAACACAGCATCCTAAGAATATTAAGAGTTTCTGCTTTCAATTTTTATAACCTAAACAAACATATGTTCAACTAATTTGCTTAGAGGAGCAGACTTTCTATGTCTTAAAGCCAAAATACCCCAATAGCAAAAGTAAGAAAATACAGAACACTGACAGAAACTGACTACCACAAATTATAAGGGACAATGCGTATTCTTTAAAAACCTCCGAATATATAAAAACACACAAAAACAAGGTAATCCTACACAGTATTTCCCTTTTGTGAAATTCTAACACAACCTAGTGATTATCGACACTTGAATTTACTGAAGAGAAGGTATCTGAAAGGATAGGATCTAGGGTACTTTAGAAATGTTTATAATATTAGTACAAATGTAGAGTAACAGATATTTGTTTTAGGTTTACTATAACATCACTAGGAGATTCATTTAAGAAGTTTCTGTCCACTAAGTTAGATAAATCTCCCATATTTAATTTACTACCCAATATTTTTATACTACTCAAGCCAGTCTTTTGCAATTTAAAAATGCTTTGGTGAAAAGAACTCATGATACTATAAAATGTATGCTTCTTTACCTCTCTTCATAGAAGAGCACGACTTTTTCATGTAAATCTGTATCAGATCCAAATCACTTCAACTGATGCTACTGCACAAAGAACACAGGATGAATACACACTTATTTAAGTCCAATGTTCCTAAATAAACTCCAATACCATGCTATTACTTTGTAGTTTTTAAATGAGAAAATACCTCAATTTCCTTTTATAAGTTAAGCCAATTCACTTTGGAATGGCTCTGTAGTAAAATAAATTCTTACATATATTTTTTAATGTACTAGTTATTATTGTCATCCACATATAACGTTCAGTGGCTATATCTTCTTTTAGATACTTTAATTTTCTTTGTATTAGAAACAGTTCAGGGTCTAACATGATATATATAAACTGTATATATACGTAATAGGCAATTAGTGGTTCACATCCTTTGACAAAGATAAAAGCATGGGAGCTAATCAGAATTTTCTAATATTATTTACAGTGTTTCTGGTCGTATTTTTATTTGAACTCAAATCTCAGGTTGATGAAAGTTTTATGGTAAAGATAACTTCTTGTTGTTTCTCCAACACTTCCCTCTGTCCATCCAAAAGACTTAATGCTTTATGTTCCTAAAGCTCATTGATTATGATCACAGTATCTAAAGTTCTATCTCATCCACAAAAACTAGGATTTTCCTTTCCTTGGATATCAGAATATGTTAAAGCCAATTTTTATACCACAAGTTAGCTTTTGTGTATCTTTTAAATGAGCTACAATCTTGAACTGAAAATCAACTACATTAATGGCATCACACTTACAGCTTTCAAATTTGAAGAAAGAAATAAGCCTGAGTCTAGACTCAAACACACTTCATTTTATTGGCATGCATCAGTCTCAGGTGAGCATGTAGTAACTCCTACCTAGAAAGCAAGTATATGTGTGTGTGTGTGTGTGTGTGTGTGTGTGTGTGTATGTGTGTGTATATGCCTCTTCCTATTTTCTCTTTTCTCTTCCTGTTCCTCTCCCTCAGGAGGTCAATGAACAAAATGTTACACTTTTAAAATATTATAGAGCAGTATGAAGATAAGCTATCCATCTGTCTGAAAAAGTACCTAATTAAACATTAATACTGTATGTAAAGTAAAATTCTAGACCGACAGGGTTGCTCAGGTAACACTCTAAAAAGAAAGTGACACAAATTGTAGAAACCACTCCATAAAATCAAGGGTATCCAGTCTAGGCCCTATCTCCTTTTCAAACACCTGCTACAGAATATGTCACTTCACAATTCCATCTAAGAAACATTTTTCTTCCTCTCTCACCTGTTACCCCACCCTCCTGCATTCAAGACCATAAACAGCAGTTATTCCCCATTATAAAACACTTGACGGTTAAAACAATGAGCCAACGAAGAAAGTACAATATTCTGTAACTGACATTTACTGCATTGGCCTTGGACTTCTAATCTTTACCAGACCGGCACACAAATCAATCCATCAGCTCATAAAGGTGTGCTTTTTTAACCTCTAAAACAGATGGGATTGGCCAGAAGTGTCTGGCATGTCAAACTGCTAATCACTGCTGCCCTTTGCACAAAATAACCCACTTAAGTTGAGGCATGGTTGCACTGTAACCGACATTAGTCTGTGGGAAACCCATTTAACTGTCACACACTCCTGCCACTCCTGCTCTCCCTTAATTAAGCCTAATGCCTTATGCTTTGACCTTTTGTTCTAGCCTATTAACCCTATCTAGTACAAGTTCAATTATGTTAAACTAAAAACTTTGCTGTAAAATATTAAAGCTAAGCTCAAAAAATCGTAAGGCACATCCTTCCAGCCCATAGTTCTATGCACCGTTACTCACTGAATGTAACAGTAAAACCTCACTTTCAAAGTGATACTGATTCTCATAGAGTCAAGAAAAACCAAATTATCATTCTAGTCCACCTTATTTTACAAACTGAGGCCAGAAAACATTAAATGACTCTCATTTCATAGTTTCAGCAGAGCCACACTGAAACCTATCTAATCTCGAGCTCTAATCCTTTACTCTCCATGTTATCTCTGATTAATAGTTAAACCATTGAGCAGTGCATTAAGAATATTAATATTTTCAGCACAAATTATTACCTATCACCATCCTCTAGAATACGCTACACAAATAGCCTAAAGCAAAATAAATGGGCATGTCAATAATGTTTAGAAAGAACTTTTCCTTTCCACCTCACAACAAAGCTTTCTATCTCATCACTATTTTTTTTTCTATTTCAAAGTAATAGTCATTGAAAACTGCTAAATTCTGCAATATTCACAAGGCAATTTGTGTACAAACACATTTTTTTTTCCTGATGCTTCATTCAAGCATTCAAAAAAGAAAATGACTTCAGCTACAGAAATCAATTACCACTTATTATTTATTCCCAGTGGACAAATTCACAGCTGGATATCTTTTAAAATGTATTTTCTTCACACATATATGTATATGGATTGCAGTTCACATTCATCAGAATTCAAAAAAAATAAAAACAAAAAACTTTAAAATTGATTGTAAATAGAATGTAGCCTAAAGTAACATGCTATCATCATGTATTTTAGTCTCTATAGTTGTGCTAAAATGATGAATAATTCCAATGACAGAATTTATTTATTTAAGGAGTAATAAGAGAATGTGGAACAACAGTTTAAAACTCAAAGTGAATGTGTTCATGTTATTAGAATGATATTTTCAAAGGAAAACATCTCGGCATTATCAGGAGGAATATACACAAAGATGTATAAAATGTAAAATACATGGATAGATGAGTAATAGTCAGAGCTAATATAACACTTGCAGCAGGGACAACTACCAGCAAACCAATGATTCAGAGTCTCATTTACCTATTTTACTGCAAAGAATAATACTGTTAATTTAAATGAGGTATCATGCCTTACTTACAAGAGTCAGTACATTATAAGAGAAATTAAGTTGGGTCTCTGCTAAGGAATCCAACAGTCGGAAATTCATACTAATGTATAGATTTATGCACTCTAATTCACATTGACTGACACAAAGGAACAATGAAAGAAAAAGGCAGTTCAGATATGCAGGATGTAAATGTTGATGAAAACACAGAATATAACACATAAATAGTAAATGTGCTAATTTTTCTACTCTTTTACTTTGGGCGTTCATTAGCCTGTATTTCTTCTTTTGCTATGATTTATAATCATGTGGATACATGGACAAATATGTAAACAGTGATTAGAGCTGTTTTTTGTTTACAAAAGACATCTACTTGCAACAGTGCATAAAGCTAAGTTTTGTAAAAAACTTTGTCTTCACAAAGCAAGAAACTGGGTTAAACTTTTTAAGAGCATTTGTTAAATCTCTATTAATACTGTAAATAAATCCCAGGTTATCTATACATTTTCTTTACCATCTGAAAATTGCTGGTCTAGAAATTCCTGAGGTCCATTTTTAAATAATTTTTTCTGCTTTGGCATTATTAATCTAGTTGAACATAACAGTGTTCTCACAATTAGAAAATCCACTTCTAGTGAACAGCAAATCCTAATTTAAAAAAATATAACAAAAAGGTTTCATATACTACTTAAGTTCTATAACTTAATAGGTTTTGAATCACAAAGACATTCTTGATACCCTCTAACTTTTAAGATAACTGAACTGCAGAATTAACTCTAGACAGGAGATTTTGAAATGCCTCCATCTTCTCAACTAGCCAAATCAAATTCAGTTAAATGTGCTGAACTGGTGGACCTTTATGACTACTGGAAGTGAAGCTAAAGGACACTACTAACGGCTTCTAGAAATATTTTGTTTCATTTCCTTAAGAAAAAATGTAAGCGTTGCCCCCATAGATTTTTCAGAACATGTTTTCTAATTAACTGTAATTTGTGTATTTCTACAAAATAATTTCAAGTGCCAAGTAATTATGTCACACCAACAATTTCACTTTTTCCTTCATAATTAATATGCCTGGAAAAAGATGATAAATTTTAAGGAAGAAATGTTATTCCTTTTAGAAGTTCTAATTTAAATAGACTAAAGAAAAAAATGTAGAACAGCAGCTAGTATGCATGCTGGAATTAATAATTAGTAGCTGTTATGTATAAATACATAAAGGTTCCATTCCTGACCCAAAAAAGCCAGATTCTACTAATAGCTGGGACAGGTACAGTTCAATTCAGCATATGTTTTTAGCAGCTTTCTTTGTGCCAGGCACCTACAGCACCAACAATACACACGAATAAGCTCACTCTATGCAGCTTTACCATCTACTGAGGAAGACAGACATCAAACAAATGTGACTACTGCAATCAGGGATACAGAGCACTATGAGACAAATCTGATCTTGTTAGAGGTTTGGGGACTACACTGAGCACCACACTCTCTTGCTCACTTGTCTGGTGAGTGAGGATACTCCTTTCCAATTTGTTTCACCAAGGTCAGAATGTGGTCAACCTATGGCTCATATAAATGGCTACCATTAAGTTTCTTCTCTCTCTTGCTCTCTTCCCAGCAGGGGTAGACCTAGGTGTACTTGGTTCAGGGCACATTATCACCACTAGCTCAGACAGTGCTCTCTTATTTGTCACCTTTCATAGATAGGAGAACATGGGAATGGTGTCCATAACCTTTGCATTGTTCCCAATTGAACCAACAGACCCAATCACCACCTTCACTAATGGTCTTAACAACATTACTGGCCTGTGAGTGCTCTGATCACACTAGTCAACTAAAGGCACCCACCTGGCTCCGCAAACCTACAAACAGAAGTTCCCCTACTGATTTTTAAATAGAACTCAAAATGTACATAACATGTAAAAACAAAGTCATTGCACGAACAGATGCACACCTGTACTGCAAAACTTCTCTTTTAAATTCTCAGCCTAGAAAGTACATTCTCAGTACTAGATGTCAAATGAATCATAAGACTATTCTGAAGACAATATTTTAATTGCATGGGAAGAAAACCAGCTCCAAAAGCAAGGGTGATATAGCTGGCCCTTCCTCACTCCACTTCTAAAGACCCAGTCCTTCTGGTTGTCACAGCCCCTTCCTAGGGGTTAGCTTAGACTTTACTGCTAGACCCTTCACCAGAAGTAATTACTACTCCTTAACACCTAGTACACATGCCCCTCTTTCTCAAATTGCCTTAGCAAAAACAAACAAATAAAAAGTGTGCAATAAATCAAGACTTGATTTCTTACCTGGTTTTACCCAACTACTAACAGTATGAATTTTAAAATTTATTTATATTCTTAGGGGCTTTAGTTCCTCCTCTCTAAAAAATAAATGTTTTGGAAATTTAAAACTGACAAAATGTTGGAAGATAAGTAATCATTTATCCCATTGGTTCACATGGATACCCCTGTCAATTAAAAGAAGAAGACAGGCAAGAGTGGAATAGAGAAAATAAGAGAAGAAGGAGGATCAAGAGAAAATAAAAAAATATATAAATGTTAAATGGTAGCATTTATCACTACTTGACTGACAGTTCACACAAACTACCCATCCTATATACTTTTCCATTAAGCAAGATGCCTCTAGAAACACACTGGTGGGAAAATGGGGAAGTGGCACAAGGTACTTCTAGGACAAGTAAGGGTAAACCCAGAGCACCCACAGCTTTTGTCAAATTCCCTTCCAACCTGAAAATCTAAGGATTCTATGAAATTACTTCAATTTGTGAAAGGCCAAGCAAAAGAAATTCAAAGTGTGAAAAAAAAAAGCAAAAATACAGAAGAAAGGTGACATTAATTCAGGTTATTTAAGAATCACCAGGATAGGTAAGAGTAGTGTTTTACTAACAAAGTTAATAATGCATTGCTTTGAGTTTTGCCTCAATAACATGAAACATCTAGATATTGCAAAAGAACCAGATGGTGAATCAATAATTTCTATCTTCAATCCTTGGCCTCATACAAATCCAGTCTATTTCAATTAAACTTTTTTAAAAGGCATGGACAGGTTAGGGAAATAATATAAATACATATCTGAACTCCAAAAAGATTTCTTCACCCAGATTGTTCACTTACATATTTTCTCTCTTGTTTGGCCCAATGATATAGTCTCTTAATAAAAGATTGTCACAAAACATTCCTCTGCAGCTTTTATACAAACCCTTTTGTTTTTCCAACATTTTTTTGGCAATTCAAAATCCAAAGCACACTAGGAAGTATTATGTATATGAGCCTTATTATTCATACTTGCATCTCCAATATATTTTCAATTTGACTATGCCTTTTAATGGAAAGGGAACCACTCAGTTTGATTCTTTTGGGTTCAAAATTCCATAAATTTTAAATGAGGCAAGTAAAAAGAGGTGGAGAGGTTTATAACTCCATTTCTCATGGCCTCAAAAATAAAAGAGCATGCCTAATGTAAACTTGCAATACACTATAGGCCACAAACCTCTCCAGCTAAAAGTCTTTCCTGACCATGGTATATTCCCAAAATGAGTAGAATACTCCTCATCTCCCTATTTCCACTTCATTCAATAAATTCACAAAAGTGCTGACATTTTAAGAACCATTATAGTCAAGAGTTTTAACTTTTCAATGAGAAGAGCTATGGATCTGAATTTGCTGTAACTTCCCTTTGAAGTGGGCAAACATAACTGGCCTTGGGAATATCCAGATTAAGACCATGACAAGCTTTTTTAATGAATTAGATCAAGAAACATGTTCTAGGGTAATTCTGTGGTACACTTCACAAGGACTAGTGTCTGCATAGGGAACGAGCCTGCATGGCTGCTGCTGGTGACTCCTCTCTCAGGTAAGAGCAGAGAGCAGGGTATCAGCTCTCTGAGATCTAACATCAACTGCTGCAGACTCATCAGCTGCAAACAGTGTGTCCTCCCAGAGAGGCTGGTCTTACGCAAATCCAGTTTGGGCTGAATGTGTTGCATGAGTTCTGTGGCTATCAGGTTGGGAGCAGGTTTTTTGGATGGCTTTCTAAAAACTGGACAGAGATGGATTATCCCAATGGCATATTCCCATGAAAAAGCAAATCATTTTCTATGAAATTAGCTGTGTGACCTCAGACAAGTTCCTCAGGCATCTCTCAGACTAGGTTTCTTTATCTGTAAAGTAGAGAAAATGACACCTACAGGTCAAAAGGGACATATTCACCTCTACTCCTTTTAAAAACAGAGGCTTGAAATCTTTACTGCTTACTGTCACTATATAGCATATATTGCTGTACAGAGTGAGAGTTTCAGAATTCAGAAATTAAATCTAACTCCCTTGTTCTTAGATGTTATCCAAACAGATGAAAGTACTTTCCCTTTATCTGTATCATACATTGTTTAGGTAGCAGAATACAAGCTAGAAAAGTATGTGTAGAATTATAAAACAGAAATACTTTTAAAAAAGTATGTTTTTCAAAAATCAAACTTAAGCCTACATGACCCACTGTGCAAATATTCCCTTTAGGGAAAACACTGCAACTGTGATTAGCTCATTTTGAGAATGTTTTTTATATCCCTTTTAGGAGTGTTTCACATATTTTCAAATACTTTTTCTTGATGTTCTCCACCTTCTTCTGTCTTTCTTCCTTCTCTTAACTTGTTTCATTCCCAGTGTATAAATCTACTACTCTCTTGTAGATTACTATAAATTCACAAATTCAGGAATCAAAAAAACCTAAAGCAGTATACTTTTCAAAAACCAGTTACCATCCCTTACATATTTCATATCTCTTAATTTCTAGACAAATTCCTCAAGAGAGAAGTGCCTTCTTCATTCTGAACTTCTAATTCTCAAACTGTGTCCTGTAATATTTTAGGCACTCTTATCCCCACATTTTGTCATTAAATCACACAACAATTATGATACTATTCTCATTTAAGATGACATATAAACATAATTTCCTATCTATTACTGACTTTTTAAAATTCAGTAACATATTTAACATTCACATGTTATTGTGTATAGTACAGGCAAATTCAACAACTTCAAGCATACAACTACAAGGAGAAGCCAGCTCAGCCACTATGTGACTTAAGCTCTTCTCTTATCCACTGAAAGCCAATCACCTGACTTTTGCCTAGAACTCTCAAATAGCTGGTAAAGGGAAAAGTAAAATAATCAAAGCACACCACTAATAAGAGAGGACTATAACTACTTAGTTACTGAGTTGGTTGTCCTCAATCCATTAGCAGTTAAAGATTTGAAAAGAAGCAGCAGCCCTGACTCATTTAACAGGT
This sequence comes from Manis pentadactyla, assembly GCF_030020395.1. NCBI lineage: Eukaryota > Metazoa > Chordata > Mammalia > Pholidota > Manidae > Manis > Manis pentadactyla. The sequence continues at coordinate 137,806,025 of NC_080019.1, read as the reverse complement.
GACTGAAAAATGACTTTCTTCATTAGAAGTCCAAGAGTGACAGACTCCTTTCCACCATATCACTGAATGAACACCTACATCAGGTCAACCAGAGTTGTACTGGTCCCAGTGGTGTCTTAAACTGATGACTCAAATCCCAGCAGACTTCTAGTTTAATATTTCTTGAAACACTAGGCTTAGTCACACAGTGACCTGGAATCTAAAGCAAGTAAGTGTCTCTTCCTCCCATCTTTAAAAGATATTTTTGCTAAATGACATAAAGTTAAAAAGGCAAGATGGGACTTAATTTAGAGCTTTTATTCCCTGAGGTGTACCAAGTTAAAATTTTTTCTGGGAGAGTAAACCATGTTAGCTTTGATTTTCAAGCACAACTATTAACCCTGTCAAAGAAGCAACTCTACTTCCAAGTTTCTTAACAAAATGCTCTTTTTTTTTAAACCCTAACCCTATTTATTGAAGAAGGAACAAAAGAAGGAGGGAGGATGGATGGACGAACAGATGGGCACAAACACCCTCTTAGCCAAAGTTTCAACATATTCCAGAATTCTTTTTGAATTTCTATCAACCAAAAAACAAATCAGATGAACTAAATTTCTTTATATATAAGTAACAATAGTGGAGTCCTTATTTTAACTCTAAACAGGGACTCCCTCCTACATTTCTGAGCTGCCAAGCCTTCTAAATTCTTCAAATCTGCTTTTCATTTTACTGCTAGAAAAATCCTAATACAATGGTAAACTGTATCACATTTATTTTTCCTCATTCTTATTCTTTTCAATGTTTTATGAACTTAAGAAAAATTATCTATGTTTCAGGGGTTCTGATACCTCTAAATAGCCCAGGTTTTATAATACAATTGTAATATTTGCAAGATAGTATAGGAATCAAGGTTCATAATACAGAATATGTACTGTAACAGTGACAATTGGTATTAACATCCTACTTATCTCAATACTTGTATTACAAAAAATTAAAACTACCCTTCATACCTATAGCAAAATGAAAGTTCTGTTCTACATGAACTCTAATTTTTAGAACCCTCAATACTCCATAGCTATCAAACTGAAAATTAAATTTTAAGGAACAACAGCAATAACAACAAAAAGATGGGCACCTTCACTATAATTTGCAAAGAAACCCTGACTCTTTGGCTCCAATATTCTCCCCACCTTTGAATAGTAAGATAATGTGCTTAAAGAAAACATTCTTTCAGTAGTTATTTACATCAACTTATTTTTATCAGAAATCCTGTGAGAGTTCTCCAGTGCACCACCCAAGCCTCAGCACTATTTTCCACATTGAGTATGACCCTTGAAAACACAAGATCTTAAAAGAATAAAGAAAAGGTGATCTAATATTAATTCATTTTCTTCCAAATGAACTGCAACTACTAGTTCTATTCTGGTACCCAATTTTGATCCTTTACCTTAGACATACCTAAGAGACATTTAAAACAAAGTGTTTGAGTGCACAATTCAATTTGCAATGTAGAATTGAATTGTGCAAATGCACAAATGAGGAATTGTCATTTCTCCCCCTCAAACAACCACTATTTATATAATATTGCTTCTCTCACAAGGAGGAATCCATTACCACCAGCAAGTCATGTCCCTGCTTCAGCATCAGATGTAAATAGGATCAAGAAACAAGATCCCTCTCCTCCATTTACTTTTTGTTCATTCCAACCTCTGGACATACTCCTCAGTTCATTCCACTGGCCCACTTCATCATCTGCCACTTCTGATTTTTCCCTTCTCAAGTCTTAGTGACCACCCTGGTGTTGAATTTCTCCAATTGTGTTATCTAAATACTACAGAGTAAGTTTGCTCATTTTACCCCCAGACAGTCCCCTCAGAAAACCGCAACTTAAGGAAATGCATCTCCAACTATTTAATTCAGTTTTCAACTCATTAACCTTAAAGCCCAATCTTCCTCACATTCTACTGAAAATGTTTCTTTGACGTTTCAGTTGTAATCAAAAGTTGCTTTTCATAAAAAACATTACTCCAGCTGGAAAACATGGCTTGTACAAAGGTCTTTGGCAGAATGGCAAATGCTTTCTTACCCAGTCTTCATCTATGTAACAGTGAATCACTATTAAAACAAAACAAAACAAACCCTGATTTTATATTAGTCCCTTGAAGAGGCAAATTGGAAAAACACACAAAAATAAAGAACCTTCCCCCCACCACAGCCAAGAAAGTAAGCTACAAATGAAGGCAATTTTCATGGAAGAAAACATCTAAAGATATAGAAACTACTAATCTTAGAAAAGGGGATAAGAGAGTGAGAGGGCAATAAAAAGAGAGGCAAAATCATTAACAGATAAATTAGAATTCCTTCTTCTCTATTAAACCTACACTTTAAAAACTAAACCTACGAGACAATCTTCTAAAAAGCAAAACTGAACCTATCAGAATTTAAAGTGAACAATCTTTTCTTGATAAAAATTAGATGTTTTTAACTTATTTGGGGCATAATTATCTTTTAACCTGATATACAAAAATATCATTGCTTTTCCAAAATAACACTTAAAATATGAGCTTGTAAGTTTCACAATCTTAAGCATTAAAATTAAAAATCTAATCTCTTTAATGTCATATATCCTAAGCAACTCTGATTTAAAATTACTTCTATGCCATCATCTTCTAGAACTGGTTTGCATTGGAATCTGTGCAATTAGTAATAACCTTCTTCCCTCTCATCTTTCTAGAGAGCCAAGGATGACATATCTCCTTATCTTCTTATTTGTTCCATTAGATTGACATATTTTGCCTCAACTGTCACCTTCTATAAAACTCTGCTTTCAGACATGAGTTAATTCATTTTTGCTTGTCCTCAATGTTCTAAAATAGTGATGTTTGACAGAATTAATACAGTGCTCTAGTTCTCTCTGTTCAACTGGTATTTAATTAAAGATCTTGAAGACTATCTTTCTCTCGGGTTACACAATTTTAAAGGACAGTTACTTCCTCCATGGACAGAGTGATAAGCCACATGGCAACAAAGCTGCGTTCTTAAACTCTCCCATTTAACAGATTGCTTTACTATGTATAAACTACCAGCAAGACAGATTACCACTTTATTTCACACTGGTTTCACTTTTCACATCTCTGAACCACAACTCTACTATAGCCTATACTCTCTCTTACCTTTTGAATTTCTAGAATTTCTGGGGTTTTAACATTCCCTTATATTTTTCATTATTCATTGCTTTTGTTTCACCTAGACCTCAAAAAGTCCTAATGGCCGGCATTTCATCTGTAAAATTTCTTGAATCTCTGGTAACAATACAAAAGTCTTTAAGCAGTCAGAGCTACCTTGGAGCACAAACTACAAACTCCCTGTTTTAAATTCTTCTGAATTAATACCTTTTGGAGAAGAGCCATTCAACTTGCTATGTCATAATTTTCAATTCTAAAGCAACAGTGGTATTTCAATTGACACTTGCTGTTTATGACACAAATAATTGTTCTCTTGGCTGGTCTTCTGAAAGATAGCACATCTTAATCATTTTTGGCCGTATCTGAACCTCAAGAGATACATCAATTTAAGCAAACTTTAGGAGCAATAAACCAACAAACAGACTCTAGGTGGTGGTATAGGTTATTTTTTATCATGATGCTCTTAAAACTGCAAGAATCAGAAGAGCCTTTAGCTTCTTTTTCAGACACTTCTTTATTATGAACTTGCAATATTTTCGGGTGTTTAACAAAATCTAATTTCTGCAGTTTAGAGATGTGTGTAAGAAGTGGATCTAAGTCCAGTCTTCCCAAAGGCATTAAACCTGGTTTTCAACTACCTCAAAGGCACCGTAGAGAATTCATTTGAGTAAAACCAACAATGAACTATATATATATATATATATATATATATATATATATATATATATATATATAATGTTTTTTATTTTTTATTTACACTCCTAGGGCACTTTCAGGTCTAAGTATGGAAAGGTCTTTCACCATAAGAGTGTATGAAACAGACTAGTGTAACAAATCCTACAGCCTGCAGGGTAGTAGCTGTTGTATTTGTCTATAGGAACTGATTCCAGGCAGAGAAAAGTTAACTATTGGTTGAAGCCACTACTCTGAACCAATTAAACCCAATCAACATTACCAAACTGCTGGGCAAAACAAAAGCAACTTACTTTCAAGTTGAAAAACATTTCAACATACACTTAGGTGCCAGGCAGCTGAAGCAGCACTTGTTTTAAAAGTCCATTTATTTCAGTGTTTCTTCAACAAAGGTGGCAAACTGGTGATTAAACATTGAATAATCACATCAGGAAGATGCCACCCACTTGCTAAACCTCTGATTCACTAATAAGCAGGTTCAATGCAATTCATAACTTTGAGGAGTAAATTACCAAAGCCCTTTGCTTTACAAATTTCCCCCGCCCCCAAAATGTAAAGAGCATTCATTATATATAACCCGGCAACCATTTTTACTCTGGACACCTACAGAACGGTCTCTCTTCCTCTTAAAATAGTCTCCCCCATCCCGCAAAATCTCACATTTAGGCGTTCATGTGATAGAGACAAACTCCAACTCAGTTCCACCAGGTGAAAAGTCCTTACAACTTGGCACGTCATAATTTTTTTCCAAAATAAGTTGTCCTATTAAAAATTTTAAAAACGCAAAAGTATTTATTCTGGTCTTTTTACTATCTTCAGAACCCAGTATGCCTAAGGATAAACACGACAGAAACTCCTGTAATGCTTCAGAAATCAACATGTGTCACAGACTCCCAGTTTGTTCGCCTCTAAGACACAGTTGATTCCTTTGTTCCTTCAGACTGAACAGCAACTCTTGATTAAAATTTGGAAACTATTTTGGAGAAGATGGGAGGGTTTGTATAACATTTCTAGAGAAACCCTTCATGAAACAACAATTTCCACTAGTAATCAGGAGGGCACAGGATACAAGAGGAGAGAAAAGAAGCCTCCAAAACCTCCCGGGACCTCCACGGGGCTCACCTTAACCGTGAGCCCGGCTTCTGGCTCAGAAGTAAAGTGATGGTTGAGGCCTGGGTCCAAGGAGCCTCTCGGGAGGGGAAGAACAAGTACCGGCGGCCCGGGCCAGGGGCGCTTGTGGGGACTGGCAACGCTGCCCTTTTCCCATTCACTTTCCCTGGCCCGGAATCCGGCGAGCAACACAGCAGGGAGGCACCCGGGCGAGAGGCGGGCAGCTGCGCCCGGCGCCGCCCAGGACGCCCTGGGCAGCAAGAGCGAGAGCAGCGCGGCAAGAAGCGCCCGGCACTCAGGGCCGAGAGGGCAGCCGAGCGGGGCGAGACGTCGGCCCGGCCACCCGTGTCTGGCCCGCCTCCGCGGACACAAGGAGGCCGCCCCTCGGCCCAGCACTGGCACGGACGAGTGGGTAAGCACGGGGCCAACTCCACAACTTGCTTGCCCCGCCGCCGGGTCCCCCGACTTCTCGGGGATATTCGGACCCGGCAGGAGGGGCGGGCTTTCCCCAGAAACGATTCCTCCCCGCTGCCGAGCCCACCCCGCGGCGGGCCGCGCGTCCTCGCCGCCCCGACGCCCCCGCGGCCCTGCCGGCCAACGCCAACGCCGCCCCGGACCGTTTCCGGAGGCGCAGGCGGCCGCTTTCCGAGCCCCCGGCCGCGGCCGCCACTCACCCGAGGCCGCCGCGGCTCCGAACCGCAGGCTCCAGGCTCACTCCACGAAGGCGCCCCTCCGCCCCGGCCTCCCTCGGCGCCCCGGCTAGCTCCTGCCTCTGACCAGCAGCGCTGCCGAGCACAGCGGCGGACGCGAGGCCACCGGCGGGCGCGCGCGGGCGGGCGGGCGCGGGGCCGCGTCGTCCCTCCGCCTGGCCGCCGCCTCCTCCCGAGTTCGGGGCTCTGCTGCAATGTCTGCGAGGCTGACTTTGAGCGCCTCGCTCGCCGCCCGCCTGCAGCCGCGCTCCTCCCTCCGCCGCCGAGTCCGCCGCGGCCCAGTCCCTCCCCTCGCCGCTCCACGCCATTCAGCTCTTCAGCCAAGTTTCTTAACCCTTTTTTTCCCCTCCCTCCCATTGTCACCGCGCAGGCGGAAGCGGCTTGGGTCCCAGAAGCTCTCGGGAGCTGAGGAACCACCTTCGTTTTGTTGTTTTCCTCCTTGCACGCCATCCCGGTGGCCGGGCGGAGGCGGCGTCCGGGAGAGGTGGGTGCTTCACGAGCCCGAGCAGTTCTGGGCTCCCGGTTCTGCCCAACCGCCCCCGACCGCCGAAGGCGCCTGGACAGCTCCTCCCTCGAGCCCGAGGATTGTTTTCGTTACACAGGCCAAAGGCTCGCGTTTGGGGTACAGCCTGGGGCCCGGGACGCCCAGGGTACCCCCTTGGGGGCTGGCGCCTTAGGCGTCTCCCTCCTCCCATTTCACCCCACACACGCATCCCCTTGGCTCCCTCTCACCCACCCCGAACTTCTACCACCTTGTAATCTGTATGTCCTGCTTTAATCTTGGGGGGCACAGGCACTAACTCCAGATCACTTTGACTCCACGCCCAGCACGTAGTAGGCACCCAGGAATAAATGTGGAGTGACTCCAAGACAAACTGGGAAGGAGACCTCAGGAGTGCCCCGTTCAGCTCCTAGCACGGATGTAGAACCCAGGAGCAAGGCTTATCTTCAGCTGCTTTGTCACTGTGAAGTCTCCAGCGGAGTCTGTCAGCGAAATTTCACCATCCCTGGGAAGAATTTGACCCTACAGCTCGAGGCAAAAGGAACAGGGCTGCCACTTCTTCGGCATTTCTCCCCGCCTCAGTCTCCAAATGAGAAATAACAATTACATCACGAGGCCAGGGTGGCAGCGCTGTGGAACCTCTCGGTTCCCCGCAGCCTAATCTCGATGAACCCGCCTCTAAATTGGCACGGGGGTGGGGGGAGATGGATTGGTGAAGAGAGGAAGCAGGCAGAAGAGTCGTTCGAAACCATAATTTCCCCTTTCTCCTTGTATTTGGTGTTTTAAAATCTTATCCTCATTGCTCCCCAAACACCTAACTAGAACTATTAAAGCCCCTTCAACACCTCCCCAGATGTCAGATTTCTTTTTCACTCTAGCATCTATCATTTAGTAATTACGCATGAAAAAAATTACCAGGGGAAATGAGAGCCGTTGCTGAAATTGTTTTTGCTTTATACAAAGACGCTAAAAGTACAGTTTAGCCTCACCCTAAACTCCGAAATGGCATGTCTGTGTTAAAACACATTACACACAACAAATGAATGGATGAGGGACTCCATTCTTACATGTAGATTTTCATAACCTTAATGATTCGATAGCATTTGAAAATAGAGTTGCTAGTGCACTTAAAAAATAGCTATCCACGTCATAAAACAGTACTCTGTGCCTGTTTTGTAATGGCTGTATTGTGCTTTTAAAATTTCACCTAACCTTGAAAAATATGAATGAGGAAATACCTTCACAATTTTAGAAGTGAAAGCATATTTTCAAATTATTGCTTAATAAGTCCAGCACCTAGCACAGTACTGGGCACATGGAAGGAATATTTTGCTTAATGGTGATGGTGCATTTTAGAACAGTTACTTTACATCACTCCAGTGATGCAACTGTGCAATCTGTTGCCATCTTACATAGCTTAAACCTCATATGATAGCTTATTATTTGCATATACACAGTTGAAATTTGCTCAAGGCGACTTAGTAAAGTCTGCTGTTCAGTAGTGCATCAGTTATCCAGGGTTCATGCAAAGCAAAGTGAACTATTCCAATTAAGTGAAGATCAACATAATTGGAGCTCACCCTTTTAAGGAGTCAAACTTCTTTTTCAAAAAACTTTTAACTGTTATACAAAGATTTTCTAAAATGTGTTATGCATGTTTTTGTTTTCCTAAGATGTTTATTGGACTTCATTTGGCTTTTTCTTGAAACTTCAAGGTTAATTTTATTTAAAGTATTTATTGTAGTAAGTTGCAGTGGATTCAACAAACACATGGAGTTCCTATTCTTTATCAGGCTTCTTCCTAGGTGTTAGGGATGCGAACAGGAAAATTGTGAGCTATCAATGGCTGCACTGAAGGACTCCAGGATACTGTGACTTAGTGATTATCTTTGCCTTTTGTGTTTTCTCTTTCTCCCCATTCACTAACTGGCAATCTGTTGTCCTATTTCTCTGTTGCTAGAGTGCCTGTTTCTAGCAGTTTCCTTCTCTTCTGAATAGCAACTTCTAGTCTGGTGCAGACTGTGAATCCAGATAGCCTCACCTGTCACAATTCAGTCTAAAGTAAACCTAAATAGGCCCCTTGTAAGGGACTGATGTGCTCACCACAGAGTAAGATATATAAACCTTAGTGCATGGACTCTAGGGCAGATAAATGAATTACTTAAATGTTGCTTTGTAAAGCATTCTTTTTGCTTCTCACTGGATTTTGGGTCACTGAGGTTGGTAGATAAACAACCTGGTAATAAGTGAGATTACACAGTTAACCCAACAAGCCGAGTATTGGTTCTGCCCTCCAACTCTAGTGTTAAAAAGGCCACTGCCACATGTTAGATGGCTTAACAAAGCTACTCACCTCTTATTATTATTAATCTGCCTTCTTAACCCCACAGAAATCCAGTTATTGAAATCCAGAACTCTTTTTAGCAGTGTATTAGTGTTAATTGCACACCTTTAGTGGAATACATTTTTACTTAATCATGCTAATTGTGTTGGGGTTATTTTATTGTTCCTTGTTTTTGAAAAATCAATACCTGAATTTCCTGTCTAAGGGAGTCATTGCAAGGATACTGGGCGTATATGTAACATGAGAATGTCTATTCAATAATTTGTATTTTGAAGACAACTCTCATTTTAACCAACTGTGATGTGAAAAAGATGTCCTTTAGTTTATATACTAAACACAGAAGTATTTTTATAAACCTAGGGTTCCTATGGCATCAGATACTTATAGTTCAGGCTCAATATATTTATCCATGAAAAAGACATAGTCTGGGAAAGGTAATTTTATTATTTATTCCCTGAATTTCTCCCATTGTAGCATTTTTCACGCCATTTTGTGACTGGGTATTTCCTTGTCTGTATTCCACCACTTACCCCTATGCTCAGCAAACAGTAAGCGTTAGTAGTTACTGGTCAAGACACTATCATAGCCTAGAGGACAAAGTTTTTATTTCTAAGTGGGGTATGGGTGTGGGATGACAGAGTTTGGAGAAGATTTTTACAGAGCATATAATGCCTCAGCTGACTATTAAAAAGTAAGAAGAATTCCAAGTAGGCAAAGTGTGAAAGGGGTTCTCTGGAGAGGAAAAGACTATTTAACAGTAGAGATGTGTGAAGAAAACAAAAATATACATTGAGAAGTATTGAACCCACATTATATGCTATGAACTAGTGACTCATGAACTATGACAACTTGACAAAAATATATACACAGATAGAACTTGGTGTAAGTTGTACTGTTAGAGTACCTTAGCCTCTAGAGAAGCACTGTCTAATGAAAACATAGAAAGTGAACACAAATGTAAGCTATATATGTACTTTTCAATTTTCTAGTAGCTACATTAAAAAGCACAAAGGAACAGGTAGAATTAAATTTTAATAATATACTGAATCCAATATATCAATCAAAATATCATTTCAATGCATGGACAACATAAAAATTATTCATTAGATATTTTCTTTTATTCACACTAGTTTTCAAAAGCTAATGTAGCTTTTACACTGATAGCACATCTCAACTTGGACCAGTCTAATTCAAGTGCTCAATAACCGCATGGGGCTAATGGCTGCCAAATTGGACAGCGCAGCTCTAAAGGACCAATGAAATCTTTAATAATATAGTTAAAGGAAATTTTCTTAAGCTGAAAATTTAATCTCGTTAATCCAAGATTTTATTTGTGTTGATTACTCATGTTTATCTATATTGTGTTGTAAAAACAACTTTCTTGTGTCTAGACTATTATGCCAATTAGAAAATCAGAAAAGTTTACATTTTACTTACTGTGTCTTCATTAACCAAACTGTAGTTACGACTACTCCTATTCCTGTTAACTCCAGTGGTGGACTGTAAATATAAACTGGCTTTATGGCAGACATAAAACACTATAAATTTGGGGTTGAATAAGCTTTAAAAAAAAAGTATTTCCTAGAACACCGAACTACCTCTATGCTAGTTACTGCCAAGCATCTTCCTGGCTGTAGAAGCCCAGAATTTTGTTCTTCAAGTCTTCATGCCCACTTACTTATGGACTGTAAAATACCCCCAGCCTTTGTTGGAGGCAGTCACATGCCTGAAGCTACAGCAGTAAGGATGTGCTGCAGAGCCAAGTACTGAGAAGAGTCTGAAGAGCTAAAATGAAGATGTTTAGACATCCTGTCTTCAGGTTACTCTGCAGCTTTCCCTAATGAGATTGGAGCCCTTTTATTTTCAGTGGGGGTTGGGTGCCAAGGACTGGAAAAACCAGGGTACTCAATTTCTACACTAAAATGAATCCTCAAAACTGGATCTTAAGGAAAGAAGTCTGAAAATAACTGTGTACAAACAGCTGAAAGTATGCAAGAAAAAGACAGATACTTCAGTGAAATGTGCATGGGGATTATGCCTTCTCATTCCCCAAATAAGAGAAGTCTAGAAGGAATCCAAAAATCAAAGAAATCTCAATGAATCTAAGGAAAATCTGTCAGTTTTGATGATGTGTCAAGTTAACATGTCTAAATGATTGAAAATAAATACTGCACAGAATCCTATCCTTTTATAGGCTAAAAATGGGTTATATAGATCTCATTAAGCAATCTTGTCATAAATGAATACAAAATTTATTTTTGGTCTTTCACAAACATCCACTTAATAAATCAACTGGATAAGACATAATCCTATTAATTTTTAGAGATTTATTCAAATAACCTTTAACTTAAGTGAAGTACATATCTGTTCTCCCAAATTATTCGGGGATCTTAGGGATAAAACTACAAAGAAAACATGACATATGTTTACCATTTGTGCAATTGTTTGACCCTTGAAAAAATTGACAGACTGACATATTTGTTTTAGATTTGTTTAAGAAACATAAAATTCTTAATATAGTTTATTTACCTTTTCTTATAACTGAACTAAAACTACCTTCAGCCTCAAACACACGCACACGCACACACACACACCTCTTAGATTTTATATAATTCAATGAAGAAAGAATGGTTTTTCAATAAAGGTGCTGGGACAACTGGATATCCACATGGAAGAAATAAAGAATTGGATAAGAAAGGGTCAAATACACAAATATGAACACCATACACAAAAATTAACTCAAAATGGATCATAGATCTAAATGTAAGAACAAAACTACAAAACACTTAGAAGGAAATATAGCAATAAATCTTCATTGCCTTGGTTAGGCAAAGCCTTCTTAGATATAACACCAAAAGCATAGGGGCAAAAAGGAAAATAGATATATTGGACTTAAAATCTTGTGTGCTTCAATGGAGACTATCAAGAAAATGAAAAAAAAAACCCACAAGATGGGAAAAAAATTGCAGATTATATATCTAATAAGAGACTTGTATCTAAAATATATAAATAACACTTAAAACTCAATAATGAAAAGACTACTACCCAATTTTTAAAATGAGCAAAGAATCTAAATAGACATTTTTCTAAAGAAGATAAACATTAAACACATGGGAAGATGCTCCATACAGTTAGCCATCAGGGAAATCAAAGTAAAAACATGATATGATATCACTTCACACTCACTAGGAATAGCTATAATTAAAAAAAAAAAAGAACAAGTGTTGGCGAGGATGCATAATAATTGGAACTTTCATACAGTGCTGGTGAAAATTTAAAATGTTGCAGCCACTTTGGAAGAAAGTCTGGCAGTTCCTCAAAAGGTTAAGCATAGAGTTACCATATGACCCAGAAATTCTACTCCTAAGTATATACCCTAGAGAAATGAAAGCTCTATCTCCACACAGAAATTTTTGCATTATTGTTCACAATAGTAATATTGTTCATAAATCAAAAAAGGGAAATAATTCAAATATACATCAACTGATGAATGAATAAACAAATGTGGGATATCCTTATAATGAAATACTACTCAGCAATAAAAAGGAGATGAACTACTGATACATGCTACAACATGAATGAATTTGAGAAGATTATGCTGAATAAATGAATCCAGTCACAAGGGACCATATATTATATGATTCCGTTAGTATGAAATGTCCATAAAATGCAAATCTATAGAGACAGAAGGTAAAGCAGTGATCACCGAGGGTTGGGGTAAGGTTTGGGAAGAAATGACGACTGACTACTAATGGTATAAGATTTTTTTTGGAGTGATTAAAGTGTCCTAAAATTGACTGTGGTGATATTTGCACAGTTCTGTGGAGATACTAGAAACCATTGAATTGTACGCTTTCAAATAGGTGAATTGTATGGTATGTGAATAACATATAAATAAAATATTTTTAAGAAAACTAAAATAAACACTAAAGAAACTTCCTATCTTCTCATTTTTTTAAGGAAAGCCAAAACTGCTGACATGCATCAGAAAACAAAGTCTGTAAATATTTAAAAAGTGCTACAATTCAAAACTATTCTTCCCTTGATATTATTTGTCAAAAGTCAGTATATATATCTGAAAACCAGAGAACTGCATGTTGGAAATTAACTTCAGCTGTTTTATGATTCTTATATCACATAGTACAGTAAGGGCGAAAGACAGTTTTATCAAGAGTCAGTAATTTAATGTACACCATACTAAGAGGGTGTGTGTGTGTGTGTGTGTGTGTGTGTGTGTGTTCTTTCTGCAATGCCAATGTGGAATTCCAGGGGTGACCTTGGAAGAGAATCCTGGACAAATAGCATATACCACTCACGTTCCACAAAGCCAGCTTTTACCAGATACATAACTCAGTAATTTATAACCGTAACTATTCCTACAAAGCTAAATGATTACTCCTGTTGGGTAATTCAGTGCAATGTATTTCCCAAAAGCCAGCTACCTAATAAGTCTGATTCCAATTTGCATCAACTAGTAACTACATTTGGCTATCAACTAGTAACTACATTTGGCTACTAGTAACAGAGACAATAAATAACAATGACTTACCCAAGTTAGAATTTTATTTTTCTCCAATGTAAGAAAAGTCCACAAGTGCTTTTCTGGAGCTGGCTTGATGATGTCATCTTCATTAGGCACCCTGATTGTTTTTATTTTGTTATTGTTAACTCTTGGCTTTCATCCTAAAGATTGCCTCATGATGTCAATCATCCCCTGGAGATCCAACCATCAAGTTTGCATTCTAGGCAGGAAGAATATGGGTGGCATACCACCTTTTTAAGTTTTCCTGAAATGACTGTCCAACAACTCCTGCTAACACTCACTGGATGTATCCAGAAGGAGTATGGAGTGTAGAGTATTTTAGCTAAAAACAACACTCAAATAAAATAAAAATTTTGCTTGTAAAGAAGATGAGACTTAATATTGAGTGGGTATGTTAGTTATTCATGCTGCATAACATATCACCAAAGAAATGGCAGTTTAAAACAAGAAACACTATTATTCCATAGTTTCTAGTAGATAAAAAATTAAGGAACATGTTAGCTAGGTTGTTTTGAAATAAGGTCTCTCACAGGGTTGCAATCACAATATTGGCAGGGTCTGCAGTCATCTGAAGGTTTGCTTGGAACTGAAAGATCCAATTTCAAGAACGTTCCCTCACAAGGCTGTTGGCAGTAGGCCTTAGGTCTTGCCATCTGAGGCTCTCCACAGCTGCTTGAGGATCCTGACAATGTGGTTACTGACTACCCCCCCCCACCAAGTGAGCTATCAAAGAGAAAGTAATGATGGAGTCACAGTGTGCATTATGAGTTGGTCTGATGCACACAGGATACTTCCCCTCCATCCTACTAATTAGAAGTAAGCCACTAAGTAAATTCCATTCTTAAGGGGAAATTCATCTTGAAGAAAGGATATCAGATAATCTGTGGACATAGTTTAAAACCACCACAGTAGGTGATTAGCATTTTCTGTCATGATCTGCCCTTTTGGTTTTCAAAATCAACATGCACACCTTTGTTGTCATACATAGAATGGTTTCCCTGCCTCTCCAAGGGATCAAGACGTAAGTCTCTTCCTATTTCTGCATCAAATGTACTGCCTAAGATTTCTGGATGACATGCCATTCTCTCCCCTTCTCCAGATGGGGCTCCCAGTAGTCTGGCAACTAGGATACTAAAGACACATTTTCAGCCATCAGCACATTTAAGTTTTCAATGGTGGAGAAGTCTGTCCTTTTGGAAAGGGAGAATGAGAAACATTAGTCACTACTCCATGGTAATCTCAAAACCCACTGAGCAGGAACAGCCCGAAATCCCTGCCCTAACCACTGCAGGAAGCTCCTTGGTTGGCCAACCTGGCAGCTCTTGAATTTTTCTCTTGAATATTTTCCTTCATGCTTTGTCCTCTGTTCCCCCTGGATCTGCCCCTCGGAGGTTCATCTGTGTTGATTTTCCTTAACAAATATATCAGAGGAGGGCACATGGGAGGATGCCTTCTTGGAGACCTCATGAATTTTGAAATATTGGGGCACAGGGATTATTCTAAAGTTTTAACAATCACAGACTGCTGCAGACTAAGTTTGAATTACTGTGGAAATATAATTCCTTCAAACATTTCAGCAGACTGAATTTGTTTCCATTCTGTTCCATGTACAAACCACCAAAGCCAAAGTCTTGCCCCGACATGATTTTTGAGCCCAAAGAGTCTCATCTTTTATTTACTGGGCTCTGTGCTCTGCCCATCCTTCTGGATAAATTAATGGTAGCTGCCTTGAGATCACCTGAAATAATAGGCTTAGATGGGGAAGAAATACAATTTATCACCTGCTAGTAATATCACTGCCGCTTTATGACAAAGCAAGAGTCTTACCTCCTGCTAAGACTGTAATTTCATGCCCACAGCTTAAAACTTACTCAAGTTCAGGTACAGAAGCAAGTAACTTTCTTAAAATGGCAAAGTCCAAATCACTGGGCTCTCCATCAGTGTCATTAGCAGGTATGGGCAGAGAATGCCTCACTTAGTAAATCTTTGCTTCTTTCCACTTCTGTTTCCAGGAGGTTTGGTTCCAGTCTGAATTCATCTAATCCAGAAGATTTTTCTAAAGATATGAATTATCACCAACACTATGAATTTGTTTTGCTATTTATCTTAACATTATAGCCTCAATCAGCAAATAGCCTGCTTTTTAAGGTAAGCAAGTGATAGTTAAACCAAATATTTGGCTAACACATTGAAACTAGACCCTCACCACTTGCTACCCAACCCCTTCTACTAAATCAGTGTTAACCTGAACTTTCCAGAATCTCATTTCTGGTACCAATTACTACCTAGACCATAGTTCTTAGTTTCAGAAACAAAATAAACTCTTGCTAGTTCAAGCAGAAAAGGGTTTAACATAATATAATAAAAAATTTACAATGGTTTTTCTAGGACCCAGAAACCAACATTGGATGATTCGCAGGAGAAATGTCCAGCTGTACAATGAGACAGGCAAGAGGAAAGTCCACCTACCATCTGTCAGTTAGAACTAACGAAGATATGGACTAAGTACTAGAGCCTCCACTATAACTCCTCTATAGAAAAACTTACCACTCAACCACCTTACTTACCAAAACAGCCCCTAGATTCTGCCTCTCACTGTTCATACCCACCTTCCATGTCTTATCTAGGGGCTTCTGGTTGGCAGAATCCAGTTTGCATGCAACCTCTAGCTTCATTCAAGTCTGAGAGATGTATATAACTTTCAGCTTTCCAGTCTCTAATAAGTAAGAAAGCATGCAAGAGAAAGATTAGAGTGGTGTTTAGTATGTCATTCTGTAGTATTGCCCCAGTGGTCAAAGGTTTGTTTCTGGTAGAGAGCAAGACCCAAAGTTTCTGAAGCACATAAACTATTTTAGATTGTAAAATCAACAGTAATTCATCCAAGGATCATTACATTTGGGTAAATTTTTTATTAATCATAATTACATTGTATTCTAGTTGTTGGAAAGTTGGTCCAGTGTTAACTAGTATATCATATCTTGATCTTGATGGGGTACAAAAAAATGTCCTTACTTTGGATAGGGCATCTTTGGTTTTAAGGAAGAGATACTGTGCCAATTAACTTGAGAAAAAAGAACTTCTAAATTATAAGACACATGAAATCTGAGAAAGTGCTATCTCACTAGCCCCCAGGAGACCCTATACCTTTATTCCTTGTTCTCCATCAATAATGTGCCTTTATTCTTCACTTCTTTGGACTGTTTACTAGTCCAGTTCTCCAAGGAGAAAATTTGATTTGACTATTGGCCAACCAGTGGACTACTTCTTTTACAATCGTGTATCCACCCCTGGTCTAATTAGCCATATGCATGAGTGGAGGTGAGGGAAAGTTCATTTAGTACAAAGGATTGACATTCCCAAGCCTGTGAATAGGGCTAGTAAAACTAGAAGGGTAAGATGGGTGTGGTAGATCAATAAACTAATGTTTCTAGTACAGTCATTATCTTTACATCACATAAATTAACACTTGTAATATTGTAACAGCATCATTAATCTTATTTACAAACTGTCTGCCTGCAAATTAATGCCTGTGTTTCTTATATACAAAATACATTAAACATATTCATTCTTTCACCAATTATTTATTGATTGCCTAGTAAGTACTCTGTGGTGCACTATATCAAATTCTCTTGATATCAGATGAACAAACCATGGTTACTTGCTATGTGATACCCATAGGAGGAGACAGCTAATGTTTAGTTTGATTTATTCTTTAATAAAGACATAGTGAGGATGAGTGTTTTGGGGGAAGGAGGCTTTGGTTCATATTTGGGGGTTCAAGGAAAGGCTTTGTCCTTTGAGGAAGGGATTATTGAACTAGATCATAAGTGATTTACCACCATGCTTTGTTTCTTAAGGTGATCACTGATTAGCTTTTATAAGTGCTACTTACTAAAACATCTCATCACCATATGATATTTTGCAGGTGCTATTACCTTTCCAGGAAGCTTCGGTGATTCATATATTGTCAGTGTGTCAATAGGTAGGGTTAAATGGTATTTACCAATTGGAAACAGATTCAGATTCCTCCCATAGGGTAACATTTGTTTTTCTAAGAGCCAGATGGCTTGTATATGTATCAAAACTTTTTAGGTCCCTTAGTAGCAGTGGTTGTTGTCATTTCCATGATCTTTTCTTTGGTCTCAAGACCAGCCTTAAACAATATTGTGAAATGTAACAACCTTACCTTTGGTACCAATACATGTCCTTTTTCTAACTGGCTTTTAGTACAACTTTGTAATAAAATTGTATATTTATGCACCAATTTTATTTCCAACAGACCATCAATTGTTTCATGTACTGCTAAGAAGGAAGATTGCAATCAAATAATGACAGATGCTTTTTTATCACATAGAATTTTAATTTTATACTTACTGGAAAAACCCTTTTAAGCTTACTTGTACATGAATTTTAAAAATCTTTTATCACTCTTATGTATAAATAAAAGGACAATATAAGTGAAATACCTTCTTTAAGGTATTGCTAAAAGGTTTCTCATTGAATCTGTCTTCCAAGAATCACTTTTTGACTCAATCATTGATGCCCATGTTTTGTTTTGTTTTAAAACACAATTTAATATTTTGTGCCATCAAGAAGCATTGGTGATACAGCATTTCTTAAAATAATACTCTACTACTATCTCTGGGACTATTTTCCCAAGATTCTGGGCTCCATTGAAATTGTTTTGATGTAGATGCACTGGCAAATGACATTCACAGATAGCAACTGTAAGACACACTCCTATTTTAGAGATGTTAAAACATCAAACACTGAATCAGTGGTATGGACATAGAATCAAAGACACATTAAATTACTTGATAACTCCTATAGTGTTCTTACATACATTGTGCCTGGCATATCATCATAATAAGTCAGGGAGTCATTGATTCTCACTTTACAAGTGAACTACTGGATGCTCCCTAAAGAACTAACTTGCCCCAATGACACAAATCTTATAAGGAGTACAGTTGGTACTCCAGTAAAACTGGGGTATTTCATTTAAATCCAAGTATCTTTCTACCAATTCATGCTACTTCTCATCATTCTTCTTGGGTATTCACAGCCCTACACTGTGAATCTCAGCCTCCTACTTAGCATTTATCCTCAACCACTGAAAAATTGAATCAAACAGTTTACAAACTACGCTCTACAAATATATTGATGCTCTAAGATTTTTTGCTTTTCAAAATCAAATAATGGTTATCTATTCCCAATTTTCAAGGAAAAATAATCAACTATCACATAGTTTTCCAAATAAAAAATTTTCTCATATTTTTTATTTAAGTCTAGTTTCTGCTACCATTTGACCATATTAGAATCTTGTTCCATGTGGTACTGAATTTATATAAAACATATAGTCATTTTTAATTTACTGCAGCAACATTTCAGGGTATTATGAAAACAGCTTTGCCATAGTGCTTCATTTCTTGAAAAATACTAAAAACTTTTATTTCATTCATTCTTCTAGAGGCCTGTTTTTATCCAGACAGATATACCATGGCTCAGGTAATCCCTGCTAAAAAGTTGGCTAATTCATGTGTTGGACCTCAGAAGGATCTTAGAAAATTCACAAGGGGTGAATTGAAGAGTGGGAATTTGAGATATTCAATAGGCCCAAATGAAGAGGCTAGTTTTGGCTAGTCAGTCTTTCAAATTTCTTCAATTACAGAATGTGAGCAACACATTCAATTTTAGGATAGCCCTACCTATGATCAACACTTTTTTCCAGTCCATTTTGGAGGAGGTAGCTCAATTCTGCATCAAAGAATCAAATTTACATGTTTTTCTATTCAGGAAGAAGCTGATGTACTTAATTAATTTTTCTGGGAAGCCAGACTGACTTTCACTACTTCAACACCTTGTATGTTTAAAGTATGTGTAATTTAATCCTGTTTGAATGATATGTGAAGGAGAACTGACATAAAATAGCAAGAAATCTCTCAAGTGAACTGAGCTATATAATTTGAGCATAAGCTCAATCACCTTTAAAAGAACTTGAAATGTATTTGATGGTGGGAGAAATTTTAGTATAGGTTTGAAAACTATCAAACCACATCTGTTTGTCTTCTCCATTTTGATTAAAACATGCTCACAGGGAAAATAGTGGTTTGTCACTTAAGTCATACACTAATGAAACATTTGCTAAAATAATCTATTTAATTTGGACAACATTTGGCAATAAAGTGCACTCATTGGACCATTTGCTGGTATTCTGATCCTTCAGAGTTAACTGGGCACAGCTAAGTCTAATCTGGTAATGGGCACTTTGTTAAAACCTGGGCATATGCATTTCTCACGCTCTGTTGTGTTCTACTCTGGTGAAGAGAGATAAGAAATGTTATTGTGATGGCTTTAAAGGTTTTTCATTGACATAGCTAACTAAATACCATGAGGCTGCTCTGTCTCATTTAGTCATGTCTTGTTTTTATACGTCTTATGGATCAAAGGCACCATGATTATATGGCTCAGGTGAGTAATGAAGGTTAGCAATATTAGTTAAGTCATCACAAAAAAAGAGTTGGTAATTAATGTTCAAATACTGTGTATATGCTTTTTGAATTAGCATATGGTAGTTAAAATGAAAACATAATACTTCTGCCATGTGAAACAAAATAAATCCAGAAGCTCATACCAGTAAGAAATAGAAATAACTCATTTTGTCACTATATACTATTAGTTTATAAAAATTACACTACTTGTTTTGGAATTCAAAATTGTTCCTGTTTCTAAACTGCTGTGTTAAATTTTATAAAAGTATGTGTATATGTATATATATGTATACATACAGCATCCCCAAACACGCGTATTACAATGGACTTTGTGTGAACCTCTACCTTTGTGTTACAGTAAGCAAGTAAGCAGTGGACAAGAACAAATCAAAAAAGCTATCCTTTGAGCATCTTCTGACATCCTCCAAATACAGAAGCATCACATGTGTACTTGGAAGAACTGATCTGGACATGCCCTTCAAGAAGATATAAGAAGGTAGATCATCATGTTTGAAAGCTTTCATTGGTTTTGGGTTTTGTACTATTAAAAGAAAAGCAAAAAGATGACCTTCTTAGAAACTTCTGTCATTATTTTAGCTTGAGATGGCCTTCTTTTTTAATTTTTTTTGTCTATCAAAAGATAGAGTCAGCTCAAATACCATTCTCTACATAAAACTTTTCTTTTTCTAGGTTTTTTATACTTCTTAGTTAGTATTTACTTCATCCAGGCTTGAATACAGCTGGATTTCCCCTGTTAGACTCCAAGTTCTTGGAAGGCAGGGACCCTATAAAGTATGGGAGCAGCTGAAGGCAGTGTCAGTCGGGATGGCGTTTGAGGGGGTGTAATAGAGACACACGGCAGGGATGGCTAGTGCTGAGGCAAAGGTAAAGTTGCCAGCAGCAATAACAGTGGCAGGGGCTGAAGAAGCAGAGAATACGTAATAGAAGGAGAGCCAGAGGAGATCAGTGAGGCTGGCCTCAGGTCTGTCTGTTAGAGCAGACTCAGAAGCTGGAATACTTTCCTATGCCTCCTACCACATCATTGCTACCACCTAGAATTAAATGTTTGATGATAGCATCTAATTTTTTTTTTAACCATAGAGGTGTCACCTAACACTGTTTCTCTGGATGAATCCTTTCCATCTATAACCCTAGATGCCAGAAACACAGTTTTTCAAGAATCTTCTTAGTTGAGTGTCAGGGACTGGAACAGATTGGTATCAGACTATTAAAATGTCAGAGATGATCCCTGCATACCAGTGAATTGTTAATAGACTCTTTCTTTCTTCTTGGACAAGGATTCCCAGGGATTAGCACAGTGTCTGAGCCATATTTAGACCTCAATAAATATTTGTTAAGTGATTAATAATAAATAATATTTATTTGGAGCTTATATATGTCAGACATGGTACAAAAATACTTTACAGTATTGTGTCACTTAATAGTAGTTACCATTATTCCTATTTTACAGATGAGTAAATTGGAATTTGAGAGATTAAATAACTTGTACAAAGTTACACAGCTAGTAAGTGGCAAAATTGGGATTTGAACCAAAGAAACCTACATCTGATATGTTACACTACCTCCCAATACCGAAAGCATGCAAGAATGAGTGACTGATTGTTCTACACTTGCATAAGAGACATTCTCTGGGTTAATGGTGCTCCAAGAGTACAAAATTGCTTAATGCAAGGGCAAAGGCTTGGGGCACCATCTCTTATAAAGAGTTAGTTTATGAAACTCTAACTAATTTTTGCTTATTTTCTACTTGAAATTGGATGGAATTCTCCATCAAATTTTCCAACTTTATTTTTAAATTTAACACATCTACATGATAAAAAGAAACTTAAGATGACAACTACTTCAGCAAAGAATGATGATCAAAAAACCAGATGCTACATATTTTCAGCTGCAGAAATATCACTGGAAGCCAGCTGTATCTTCTAAAATTTCATGATGTCATCATGGCTTCAGGATCTATTTAGGTGGTTCATAATCTTATTAGCTTATCTCTGCTTCCAGTCATGCACTAGACTTTAATTGCATAGGTATGTTCATAACATTGTTAGAATTAGAGTTCTGGTTTCATATTTTATGCAAGCATCTTACTGGATAGTGCACAAAAACTTGCTACCTACCATAATACCTAGTGACACACTGCAAATTGATGTCATTGTTCCATTTTTCTGAAGAGGTCATCGCTTCCTGGCATCAAGCTATCACATAAGTGACTCAGAGTTTTTGATCTTGTTCAAGTTTTCCCAAAAGTTCAGGTCTAGGATGATGATTTCAAAGTGTGATGGAAGCAAAAATGTTTCAGTTCATCAGGTTTCAATGTCACGGTGAAATTCACCATGTTTTCCAGGCATCAGTTATACTGCCAGGTTCAGAGAGATTTCAATTATGTTAGGGATGGAAAGAATTTTACATTTCCCACACCTCTACTCTGAATTTCACTCTCCCATCTCTTTGCCTCCAATTTTATTTACTGTTTATTCAGCCTCAAATTTACAACCTTAGAAAAGGAAACAAACTACAATCTTTCACAGTCACTATTCCCCTTTACAGAATTTTAGATAATACAGTGTCAGATATTTTCTCAGAGATCCTGCACTGGGGTCTGCTACTTTCTAAATTTATAAAAGTAAAACCACTATCAATTATTGCCCAGTAGAAGGGCCTTCTCCTCATGGCCCCACCAGAACTGGGTTAAGTTTTCTTAAGGAATGAATGGCAAGTTATCTTCATAACACAGGACTCCTCCCTGTATCTACTGGTTAGTTAGACAAAAATGAGACCACATTTCTTTCCGTCAGTGCCCTACGTGAATAAACCTATCATTTATATTCTCTTCTGTACAATGAAAACTCAATCTAAACTGTTGTAAGGGGATGAGGGTGAGCTTATGTAATTGTTAAGTTCAGGTTAGGGATGGACTTATCTGGCGCTGGTTTAGTCAAGAGCTCAAACAATGTCCTGCAGGTCTTGACTATTCTCATTCAGTTTTCTTGGCAGGACATAGCTCTCCACCCTCAGAGTATTAGCTTCAATCACAGAAACAAGATGGTGGAAACATCTCTTGACTTTAAATCCCCCAAATTCCTAGTCAAATAGAAAGGGACAACTTTGATTCCTCAAAGGATAACATAAATTTTCAAAATTAGTTTGATTGGATTTGATTGGCCTGACTTGGACCTGGGATCGCTGGGAACCAATTACTGCTGTTAGAAAAATGTGATGCTTTGATTGGCCAGTCCTGGATCATGTGCCATCTCTGGAGTCAAGGGAGCATTTTCTCACTAGGGACATAAGAACTGAAACTTATGATCCTTAAATAGATAAATCGGAAATAATTATCAGAATAGGATGAATGGATATGGGGCACCTACTTAGCCATATGCATCTACTAGAGTGCCCTTTCAGTTAGCCATTTTACTCCTTTTCATCTTTGGATATTTTCCATTTCTTTCTTATCCCAGTTCTTTTGGCAAGCACACTAAATACTCTCTGTTTTCCTTGAAACTGCTTCTGAGCAGTCATCTTACATCTGGCCTTTCTATATTCATCCTTGGGCCATGCCCACACAATTTTACTTTGTCCTTTTAATGTATTATTAAATTTTGTAATTGTTGTTTTCTTAGGTTACTGTCCTGAAACATCCTATTTCAACAACTGCTACTGCATTTATTTCTGCACTTTAAATTGCCTAGATTTAGGGACAAATGTTGGAATGTTGCATGAGTGGCCAACATTGAAATAGTCTTTTATGCAAATAATATTTTTTTGGTAGTAGACAAGATAAACCAGTGCTTAGTGGTAAGCAGAGTTCATAGATGTGAAAGAATTAAGAATGAAAAGAAAAAATAAGTTAAAATTATTGAAACATCTCATTTTAATCACAAAACTCAACCTTTTCCTCATAAAGCCTTTTTATATGTGCAATTAACAATAACAAATAAATTTATTAGAGTTTTGCCTCCCCTTTATAACCATGCCTACTGGAGCATGGTTAATGAGAAGGAAAATGATTAAGAGGCAGGTGGCCGAGGAGCTAAGGATGTGAACCAAGGAGTCTAGATAATGCACGAGCTCTTGTGAGTGCTAAATAATTGATATCTGGGTGTAGACAGTATACAAACAGGACACTGATACACAGAGCAGAATACTGTTGTTACTAATGTCTCAGTTTACCAGCTACCATTCACCAAAAATGATTTTATGTTCTATTCTTACAATGATACAGTTCATGCTTTTGAACCAGCATATTCTAAAATGAATTTTCCTGGAGGACATTGGATATAGCTTTCTCATTTGGTAAAAGAGCCATTGCATGATAATAGAATGGATACTAATGTCATATGTTTACTTCAATAGAACCACAATATATGACTTACTAGTAGAATGCAATTTTTAAAGCTGATAATTTTGCATAAGGAACTGCATTAAAAAAAATAGACAAAGTATACAAGGAAACTCAGTTTTTTTCTGTCCCTCAGTTATCCAGTTCTTCTCTACAGGAAAACACACTATTAGCAGATTTTTGTGTATTTTGCTCCAGACAATCTAAGTATTTGCAAACATAATAATCTCTACAACATAAATTTATTATTATATATGTATTTATAAGCACATTATTATGTACCTTACTTTTTCACTTATTAATATACATTTAAAATTTTCTAATGGTTAAATTACAAACAAAGGTGTTGGAAACCCTAATATGAATTAATTTGGAAAAACAGTATTATAACTACTATGACAGTAGGCATTAAATAATTAAACCAAAACACACCCTTGACCAGCAAACACATGGAAAAAAATGCAAAATAAAAATCAAATGAGAAAATAATTTTTACCTATTGAATAAGTAAATAATAAGAACAATAAAATCTAGTAATAATAAAACCTATAATACCTATAGTTAATTGCTGAAGCCAAAACCCGGAAATGTTTTTTGATTTGTTTCTCTACTCATCCATGTTAATCTTTCACTAAGGCCTGCTTTGTCATCCTCTAAAATGCACATATTAAATCTCTTCAGAGGATATAGCTAAGTTGCAACCAGATTCTTGATCCACAGAATCTGTAAGATAATGTTTGTTGTTTTAAACCACTGTGGTTTGGGGCAGTTTGTTACATGTTGATGTAACATCTAATAGCACCAATATAATTGTACAGATGGAACCAATACACATCTAATAGTATGTTTTTTTTAATAGTCATGGTACTTGTTAAGCTTTGTAAGTGACCATTGTGATATTTGTATTGATCATGATATTTATTTAATGTTCATTCACCTCCTCCATTTAAGCCTAATACCCAAAAGAGCAAGGTCCTTGTACATTTGGTCCCCAAAGTATCTGTAGCATTTATCATAGTTCATGATATTCATTTGTTGAATAAAAGAATTAATAAATGAATTGATATTCCATAGGTGCTGCTGAAGACTTAGTGTCAGCTGGTATAAGCTTGTCTTCTGCAGGCAACTTTATCACTTTGCAAGGACTTAACTATGCAGACTCTTTGACCCAGCAATGCTATTGTTAGGAACTTATCCTAGAATATAAAAATTTAACTAGAATAATGTTTACTGTAGCTGTGCTTATACTAGCAAAATAGTATAAACAACCTGTGTCTAACAATAGAAGATTAAATTCTGGTGCACCCTCTTGGTCTGGTAAAAATTATGTAGAGAATTAACTACATAAAATTATCAAATTTTAAATTGGTGAGTAATATGAGCAAGTTAAAAATCAGAAATAGAACAATAGCTCATGTTCACTGAATATTTTATTGTGTGCCAGGTACTGAGATACACACTTTTTATGTATGATCTCATGTGTGCATATATATGCAGACTTATCATGTGTGTGTGTATTTGTACTAATAGACCTGGAAAACATCTGAAAGTATACACTACCAACATATTTACTGTGATTATCTCTGAAAGGAAAGGTGGGATTCTTATTTTTGCTTTGTGTTTCTTTCCTTAGTTTTTCTATAATGGGAAGGAAACTGAGGTCCAAAATGCTGAGGGGAGAGTTGCCACATGGTAAGGGTCACAGGTACCAAAGCTAGCAAATGTCTCCAGATTGACAAAGAACAGAA
The DNA here is from genome assembly GCF_030020395.1 of Manis pentadactyla. Classification (NCBI taxonomy): domain Eukaryota; kingdom Metazoa; phylum Chordata; class Mammalia; order Pholidota; family Manidae; genus Manis; species Manis pentadactyla. Next base: position 137,780,363 of record NC_080019.1, on the reverse strand, counting down.
CAGTAGGTCAGAGTTTAGCTCGGGACCCAGAACATGCCCAGAATAAGGAGCTATACCTATGTTTCTGCTGGGACATGCAGCCACTTTTGTAAGAAAATAAGGATCCTGTAAAGTCTGGGAAAGACACCAGTAGTACCTTGGTTAGGCAGTGACATGATCCGGCATTTGTATGCTGTCCAGACTGAATTGTCTTGCTCAGTTACAGTAGAGTCTGGATGCGCAGAGGGTCCCTGGGTCAGGAGAGCTTTCTGTAAGTCCTGCTGGTTTGTATGACCTGGTATCTGCTTGGTGCTGACTGCCAAGATTTAGACAGTGTGCAGGTTGAAGCATTTAATGAACATAGCCCATGTCATCTACTCTGGTTGCCTCAGCTTTTCTAGGCTATTGTATTTAGATGCCTTCTCATCGCTTATCTAGAGACGTAACTCAGACTTGGCATTGGTTGCCAGAACTTCCTGCTCAATAGCAGTGTTGATGTCAAGCAGGACCAAGTTTCTAGACATGTGGGCACTGAGATTTCTCTTGCCAGGATGTTCTTGTAGCATCAGTTATAGTGGTAGTGGAAAGTTAGGCAGTGTCAGAATAAGCGTCAGAGTTTTCAACTGTTGGAAAGCTGTGGCATTATTCTGGGCCAAATTACCCATTTCAGTTTCTGAGAAGGTCTTTATTGGATGGTCAGTGAAAAGGTAAGGCACAAACCACTGTTTATATCTAGAAAATCACGGAAATTGTTAGATATCCTTGATCTTCTTTTCCAGGAAAACTGTCATTTGTGTTGTTCTAAAAATTCCACCTCTCATCTTCTCAGCATGTTACTGTTACTAGTGCAGAGATGATATATTTACATTATGTTTAGAACAGTCTCAGTCAAGAAATGGTGGAAAGGAGTACAATGATATATGTACATTGACATATGTCAAGATGACAACATTTAAAATTTGATTTGGTCCCAAATCCTCAGAATCAGCTGTTGGGACAAGTATTGGACTTACAGGGCATTCAAAAGTTTGGAAAACTATCTTCCATTTGGTGTCTAGATCAAGCATTCAGTTTGCAGATGCAAGAATAAGATGAAGCCAGATGATCCCAAACTCCACAGAGCTTGCTCAAAAATAGGTAAGGGTCCCAAAAGGGAATCTCAAAGAGGCTATAGCAAATGTGGGGGGAAACCCCCAAACTTCTCTTTTCTTTGCAAAAAGGGATGCCAAGGGGCTTAACGAGCTTTAAATATGTGTCTCTATTTCATTCTAAACATGTACAAAGTGAATAACACTTGCTGAGCTAAAATCTGTGTAATGGGCGGAAATAGCTGCACACAATAGTTTCCCATGCCTAGTTTGGGTTACCAGATTTCTGAACTTTGAACCCTCGTGAAACTGCCAAGTTTTGTTCGAACAGATTTGTTTTAGGTTAATTGCTGGGTCCACTTCTTGGATAAAGCTGCTATCAGAAGCCTCTGAGTGTACCAGTATCAGAATTAGATGTGGGTCCTTCTAGCTTTAATTTCATGAGATGCAGAACATGTGTCTCTCTGCTCTGCCCAGGGTGCGATGAGGATATGAGAGAAGTTCTAGCCTGCCCCTTTCTTTAGTGGTTTGGTGACTCTTGCATTGGGCATGCACACACAGTCGTCCATTATAACAGTTTGACTTCTTCTAGCATAGGCGATTAGGGTAGCCTGAAGACATTCTTTAACATTTAACTTTGTTCTCTAGTGCTACAATCTATAGGTCTCAAGTTGGTTACAACTTCAAGTATCTTGCTTGGAGAATGAAAAGAAGAGGGAAAAGGTAGAACATGAGGGTTTCCTGGCCATAAATAAACAGGCGATGATGCTCAAACAGGTTTGCCAGAGATGTTTAACCAAACTGCCAATTTAAGTATTGTTTAGAAAGGGGTTGCTAGTTAAGTCATTCAGTACAAGTCCTTCAACCCATTCAGGAGAAAATACCATTCAGTGTAAATTGCATATATAAACTAAAGGGCAGGTCAACAAACACCCCTGAAATATTTATTTTAATCTGAGTACAAGCTGAAAGCAAAACAATCATCTATAAATAAAAGTATTTCTTTCAGTAAACATGTCATTTTTTTTACCATACCATAAACACAAATGGTAACTAAAAATGAGCAAGTTTATTTGTGATGCAATTAAAAGTTAAATGATTGTTCCACAGAAAATCAGTGTGTTGAAGTTAGATGTGAAACTAAATTCCCACTTATCTAATGTTGACTCTTCTAGATATGACTTAAATTCATCTTATTGCTCTGAGATAGAAAGAGATGAAATTTCCTGAAAAAAGGATGGCTACTTTTTTAGAATTGAAATTTTTATTTGACATCTGTCAAATCAAGCCAACATTTGTTTTCAGTCATCCCAAGTTACTAAAAACTATTGTTTCATAAATGCTTTTATGGAAAAATTATAATAAAGCATGTTTAGTCATCCTTCCCCAGACTCAACTCTATCCATCTTTGGGGGGAAAAACTCCAGAAAAAAATTTCTAGGTCATTATCAAGAAAAATGTTTCTTCAAAACTCTATTGATTGACAAAAAAACTATTGCTGTGAAAAGAGAAATTTTCAACTACTTCTAAAATAATTGATTGGATATATGTTATATTTGACCTAATGGCACTAAAAAGAATTTCATTTAATCCACAAAATAGATCTTTCACATAAAAATTGGCCTCCTATAATGACATACAATAATCACCGATTTTATAGTGGACTCCAATATTAAAGAAGCCCTTCTGAAAGCAATAGGCTTTTAAGTAGTCTCTTGCTCTCTCTTTTTTAACATCACCAGATTCACCTGCTGACCAGACTAAATTGTCTTGGTCAGTTACAGTGTGGTCTGGATGGGAAGAAGGTGCCCAGGTCAGGGAAGCTTTCAGAGCATGTCTGTTCCCCAAAGCTCTACTGGTTTAGTGACATGCATCTGCTTGGTGCTGACAGCCCAGGATTAAGACAGTGTGAAACTTGAACAAAAAGGTAATAACTACATGCAAATATTTGGAAGAGAATTTTTTAAAGAGTAGATTGAGATTTAGGAAAATTTGGCTACCATCAGAGAAGGTCATTTTTTTGGATGTTTTTTAAAATTGAAGTACAGTTGATACACAATATTATATTGGTTTCAAGTATACAACACAGGAGTACAACGGATACCCATGTTATTAAATCCTTACCCCCACTAGTGCAGGTACTCTCAGCACAGAAAGACATTACAGCATCACTGGCTATTTTCTCTATGCTGCCTTACCATCTCTATGATCAACTCATATTATGATTTAGAATTTTGTGCCCCCTTATCCCCCTCATCCTTCCCACCCACCCTCCCAGGCCCCTCCCCCATGGTAACCTCCAGTCACTTCTCACTGTCTATGAGTCTACTGCTATTTTGTTCATTTTATTTCATTTTGTCTTTAGATTCCACAAGTAAATGAAATCACATGCTATTTGTCTTTCTCCACCTGGCTTATTTCACTTAACTTAATACCCTCTAGGTCCATTCATATTGTTGCAAATGGCAGGATCTTTCTTTCTCATTGTTGAATAATATTCCATTATGTATATGCACATCTTCTTTACCCATTCATCTATTAATTGACACTTTGGTTGCTTCCTTATCTTGGCTATTATAAAATAATGTAGCAATAAATATAGGTTGCATATATCTTTTCAAATTAGAGATTTTCTTTTCCTTAGGTAAATCATAGAAGTAGAATTACTAGGTTGTAGGGTATTTCTCTTTTAGGTTTCTTGAGGAACCTCCATACTACTTTCCATAGTGGCTGCACCAATTTACGATCCCACCAACGGTGTAGGAGGTTGCCTGTTTCTCCACATCCTCCCCAAATACTTGTTTTTTCTTGTCTTTTGTATAGTGGCCATTCTGACTGGTGTGAGATGATATCTCATTGTGGTTTTTATTTGCATTTCCCTGATGATCAGCAATGTGGAGCATCTTTTCATATGCCTATTGGCCGTCTGTATTTCTTCTTTGGAAAAATGTCTGTTCAGGTCCTCTACCCATTTTTTAATTCGGTTTTTGTTTTTTTGGTGGTGAGGTGTATGAGCTCTTTATATATTTTGGTTGTTAACCCTTTATTGAATAAATTGTTCACAAACATATTCTCCCATAATGTGGGTTGTCTTTTTGTTCTGTTGATAGTGTCCTTTTCTGTACAGAAGCTCTCTAGTTTGATGTAGTCCCACATGTTCATTTTTTATTTTGTTTCCCTTGCCTGGGGAGATGTGTCCAGAAAAAATTGCTCATGCTAATAATGTTCAAGAGATTTTTGCCTATGTTTTCTTCTAAGAGTTTCATGGTTTCATGTCTTACATTTAGTTCTTTAATCCATTTTAAATTTTCTTTTGTATATGGAGTTAGACAGTAATCCAATTTCCTTTCCTTTCATATCTGTTCAGTTATCCCAATACCAGTTATTGAAGAGACTGTAGAGACTGTGTTTTCCGCATTTTATATTCATGGCTCCTTTTTCATATACTAATTGACCATACATGCATGGTGTTTATATCTGGACTCTCTATTCTATTCCATTGATCTATGGGTCTGTTTTTGTGCCAGTACCATACTATTGATTGCTGTAACTTTGTAGTATAGCTTGAAGTTAGGTAGTGTAACATGCCCAGTTTTGTTCTTCTTTCTCAGGATTGCTTTAGCTCTTTGGGGTCTTTGGTGGTTCCACATGAATTTTAGGATTATTTCCTTTAGTTCATTGAAAAATGCTGTTGGTATTTTGATAAGAATTGCCTTGCATTTGTAAATTGCTTTGGGCAGGATGGCCATTTTGACAATATTAATGCTTCCTATTCATGAACATGGGATGTATTTCTGTTTACTTGTCTTCTTTAAGTTCTCTCATGAGTGTCTCAATTTTCTGAGTGAAAATCTTTCACTTCCTTGGTTAGGCTTATTCCTAAGTATTTTATTCTTTCTGATGCAATTATAAATGGAGTTGTTTTCCTGATTTCTCTTTCTTTTAGTTCATTATTAGTATACATATAGGAATGCAAAAGATTTCTGTTTATTAATTTTGTATCTTGCAACTTTGCTGAATCCAGTTATTAGTTCTAATAGTTTTTTGGTGGAGTATCTAGGGTTTTCTACATATGTAATCATGTCATCTGCAAATTCTTCCTTACCAATTTGGGTGCCTTTTATCTCTTTATCTTTTCTGATTGCTGTGGCTACAACTTACAGTACTATGTTGAATAAAAGTGGTGAGAGTGGACATTCTTGTCTTATTCCTGATCTTACAGGAAAAGATCAGGAATTTTTTGTCACTTTTTCCCATTGACTATTATATTAGCTGTGGGTTGTAGTATATGGCTTTTATTATGTTGAGGTATGTTCCCTCTATACCCATTTTCTTGAGATTTTTTACCATGAATGGATGCCGAATTTCATCAAATGCTTGGCTTTGATTTTTTAACCTGAAAAAAAAAAGACTAAGGAGGGAATTGACTTAGATAATGTCTAATTCCTTTTTCACCCTTAAGACACTATGATTTTACTAATGCACTCTAAGGCCTGTTAATATGTTAGTGGATGACAATGTGTTTATGTGTGTTCATCTATTGAGACATTTCATTTTTACCCAAGGTGAGATGCCTTTTATTATAACTTTCAACCTAAGTTTCCTTCCATTTCAGTAAAAGCTAGTTTACTCTCTCCCTTAAAGCTATCAGAAATTGAATTTTTCTGAGCAAAAATCATTTCAACAGCAATAAAAGTGGAAGAACATAGGGAAATAGAATCTCCTATCCACAGAAAATTCTTTGGGAACATGCTATTCCTTGCCCAACTGAGATTTCTGGTGGTTTGACTAGTGAGGAATTGAACAAAGGGAGCATGCTATATACTCTAAAGTGATTGGCAGCCTGCAACCACTCAAAAGTGAAGGAATGAAATTAGAACCATAAAAACTGTCAAAATGGGGACTATAAAAACATTACCTGTCACTGAACATTATAATTAGTCATTTTAAAATAGAGTAATTGCGCTATTGAAAATTAGGATTATCCATTATTGTTCCCAAGCATATGTGAATAGGTTTTACAAAACAAATGCTTACCTTGATTTTCTCATTATCTTGACCCTGAAATTGATTCTGTATCTACATGTGCCTACTGGATCAATTACTTTTAGCTGAATCTCTTTTTTTTTTTCCATCTTGATGATTCAGTTATGCTCAGTGGATCACAATGGTAACTTAGTAACCCTGCTTCAGTGAAAAACCCATTGAAATCACAAAATCAGCTTTTTTTTTTTTTTTTGGTAAATAGGTCTTCTTCCATATAACTCAGGGTAAATATCTACTTTGCATCCATTCATTTAAATTTATCAAAATTCTCTCACTTTCATGACTGCAGACCATGGAGTAAGCCCTCAAGTAAGCTGGTTTCTTCAAAAGAATGCAAAAATTACCTTTACTATTGAAGTACGTTTGACCTATTGTAACTTCACTTCTCTCTCTCTCTGTCTCTCTCTCTCTGTCTCTCTCTCTCTCTCTCACACACACACACACACACACACACACACACACACACACACACACACAGCTATACATGTTATATAAAGAAATACCTGAAAATCCTATAGAAATTTTGGGAAAAATCTTGGGAAAAAGAACAAAATATACCAATAATCCTATCACTCAACAATTAAATTTTATTTTGCTTTTTAGCACAGTCTTTTTTCTAAGACATAATCATAAACACACACGCACATACAAAAATAAACAAAATGGCTCCTATATGTCTTATTTATGCATCCATGTCTATCTGTTTGAATATGTGGATAGTATATACATTTTATGAATCATTATATACACAAACTCATTTTTCCCTTTTTCTAATCTTTTTAAAATTTCAAAATTGTGTCATGGGCATGTCCTTATACTTATTAAGTAATCTTCCAAATCATGATTGTATAGTTTGCATAACATAATCAAAATACTGACTGTATTTTGTTTACATATTTCTTTGTCTTGAACATTAAAGATTTCATTCAGAATTTATTTCATTTTTGTTCTGCATTTGCATTTCTGGTAAGTCTGCCACCCCAACCATTTATGTTCTGATTTTCACATTTCTTATGTTTAATGGCTCTACTTTCTCCTTGATCGTAGGTATTTGGTCAAGACCAGAGTGAAGGGGCTTACTGCTGTCATTTCATTTTGATGATACTACAAATGAGTAAGAAAATAACTCTTTTTTTCCCCCAATAAACTCTTCTTCTCTTTAGTGCCTAGTATCTTCAACTGCATAAATGATAAGAAATCAGACTGACCCAGAAAAGGAAAATTAGCAGAATCAGCAGTTTCCTTTGACTATTACCTGGTTTATATTAGGATCTACACCACCTAAGATGTGATTATTTCTGAGAAGGGAGGAAAGAAAAGGAACAGAATGAAGAATGGTATAAAAGGGCTTAAACAGTATTTGTAACATTCTATTTATTGAAAAGAAAACAGTATTGGAAGCACATTTGGCAAAATATTAGTATTTGTTTTATTTGGGTGGTGGGAAGAAGAGTATTTGCTGTGTCATATTAATCTCTACTTTTCTGTATGTTTGAAAGTTTCATAATTTTAAGACCTTAAATATATTTTTTAAAGTGCTATAAAATACCATGTAGAAGACACTGAAGTGTTTCGGGGTGGAGGAGGTAGAGACTGTTTTGGCAGGTGGAGACTGAGAAGACTTGGTGGATGGTGGGGGTTGGGGAGTGAGTCTGACTGATGGTTGCAGGAGTTTGCCCTTGAAGGGGGGCAGCATTTGGTGGGGAGAGCCCAGTGGGTGGACAGCTAGCCAGGATGCTGGCAGGGCACTGTTTGAGTGTTTAGCCTCTAGCAGAGCAGTGTTCCCTGGAAGGAGATCTTCCTGCTGCCTGCTCCAGGCCATGCGACAGTTGCTCCTCTTCTTGGGATGGGAGAGGACTTATGCTCTGACAGTTTTCTTGTCACTGCCAGGTGTGGATGACACAGACATTGTTTGGTCTCTGTATGGTTATGCCAGATGGACATCTCCCACTAATGGCCCAGGATGGTAAGAAATAGAAGGGCTCTTGCTGTCAGATGCAAATGTGGTTGGAAAGTACATACATGCCCCATATCCCCACCTTGCTTTTCCCCTCTGCCTCTCCCCCAAGAGCTGTTACATACTGTTCTTAAACCTGTTACCTCTGAGATACATGTCCTCCAAAAGTAGTAAAGAATGAAATACAAAAGCTCTTTGCAGGCAAAAAGAGAAGGTGTTTATCTTATGAACAATGTTGGCAAAGGTGGTGAAACTGGCATTTTTCTCACCTCTGGTAGGATTGCATTTTGTGACAATTTGCCATTAAGTGTCATGAGCCTTAATAGCACTATACTTTCTGACCTAGCAATTTCTAATCCTAAAGAAAGAGTCAGAAATGAGAACATATTGTTCATAGCAGTGCTATTCATAATACAAACTATTACAAACTACTTAAATGTCCAACAATAGTGAAACAGTCAAATTAGTGCCATTAGCTCCATATAATGGAGCATTTGACAACCATTAAAAATAATAGAATACTTTGCAGTCATTAAAAATCATAGTATGGAATCATATTTATTTGCAAGAAGAAAATATTCATAATATTTTTTGTTCAAGGAAAAGAGCAGGATACAATAAAGTATAGGCCTAATAGTTTTAATTTTATAAAACATGTACACATATTTATGTGTTTAAGTGACACAGGAAATATTTCAAAATGTTATTATTTATTCTTCATCTCTATTTGGCAAATATTCTACAATAAACACATTTCAATTTCTATGTTGAAAAATAACTTTAGAAAAATCTTGGACACTAAAATAATAACCATTTTGAAGTCTTCCATTTATTTTTACAATAGACATTTCATGTAAAAGAGAATTGGTTTAGGAAAAGACTAGAAATTTTCCATCTAACATTTGATTTGTGTGTCTCTGTGGTCTACAGACTTGTCATCTGTAAAACTGGATAATGCACACCCTAACTTTGAGTTAGTACTCAGCATATGAAAGCCTACAAAATCTGTGTCTCCTTTAACTTTTTCTCCTCACTCCACTATTGTAGTCTATTGATCTTTCTACTCTGAGCTTCACTCACAGCTTTTTTACCTGCAGAAGTTCCTCCCATCTGATATAAAAAGCACTGCTTCCACTTCCATGCACTTACCATGTGGTACTGCAGTTGTTATCATTGCCCCAAAGACTATGGGCCTCTTACGATCAGTGATAATGTTGTACTCACCTTTATCCCATTACTGCCCAGCCTAGTTCCTGAAATATAGTCAATAAGCATTTGTATAGTGAAAGAATAAAGAACATGTGTCATAAAAACAATTTTCAAACTGCAAACCTATAAAAGTATTTCTTACATTACATATGTAAAGGTCTTAAATAATGCATACATAAGCAAAACAATGCAACATGTAGAAATTGAATCACAAACTCAAGATTATAATTATCATTTTAAATTTGACTAAATATTCTGGAGATTTTACAATGAATGAGATAAAGACCTAGACATAAGACATGAAACCATAAAACTCTTAGATGAAAACACAGGCAAAAATCTCTTGAATGTAAGCATGAGCAATTTTTTCTGGACACATCTCCCCAGGCAAGGAAAACAAAATAAAAAACTGAACATGTGGGACTACATCAAACTAAAAAGCTTCTGAGCCACAGTATTCAAGACAATTTGGTACTGACACAGGAACAGACAGACCCATAGACCAATGGAACAGACTAAAGAGCCCAGATATAAACCCAAGCATATATGGTCAATTAATATACTATAAAGAAGTTGTGGATATACAATGGGGAAATGACAGTCTCTTCAACAGCTGGTGTTGGCAAAACTGGACAGCTACATGTAAGAGAATGGAACTGGATTATTGTCTAACCCCATACACAAATGTAAACTCAAAATGGATCAAAGACCTGAATATAAGTCATGACACCATAAAACTCTTAGAAAAAAACATAGGCAAAAATCTCTTGGACATAGGCAAGGGAAACAAAAGCAAAAATGAACAAGTGGGACTATATCAAACAAAAAAGCTTCTGTACAGCAAAGGACAGCATCAAAAGAACAAAAAGACATCCTACAGTATGTGAGAATATATTCGTAAATGACATATCCAATAAGGGGTTGACATCCAAATTTTATAAAGAGCTCATGCACCTCAACAAATGAGCCAATTAAAAAATAGGCAGAGGAGCTGCACAGATGTTTCTCCAAAGAAGAAATTCAGATGGTCAACAGGCACATGAAAAGATGCTCCACATTGCCAGTCATCAGCGAAATGCAAATTAAACCCATAATGAGATATCACCTCACACTAGTTAGGATGGCCAACATCCAAAAGACAAACAACAACAAATGTTGGCGAGAATGTAGAGAAAGGGGAACCCTCCTACACTGCTGGTGGGAATGTAAATTAGTTCAACCATTGGGGAAAGCAGTATGGAGGTTCCTAAAAATAGAAATACCATTTGACCCAGAAATTCCACTCCTAGGAATTTACCCTAAGAATAAAGCAGCCCAGTTTGAAAAGGACAGATGCACCCCTATGTTTATTGCAGCACTGTTTACAATAGCCAAGAAATGGAAGCCACCTAAGTGTCCATCAGTAGATGAATGGATAAAGAAGACGTGGTACATATACACAATACAGTATTATTCAGCCATAAGAAGAAAACAAATTCTACCATTTGCAACAACATGGATGGAGCTAGAAGGTTTTATGCTCAGTGAAATAAGCCAGGCAGAGAAAGACAAGTATCACATGATTTCATTCATCTGTGGAGTATAAGAACAAAGAAAAAACTGAAGGAACAAAACAGCAGCATACTCACAGAACCCAAGAATGGACTAATGGTTACCAAAGGGAAAGGGAGTGGAGAGGATGGGTGGGAAGGAAGGGATAAGGGAGAAAAAGGGGCATTATGATTAGCATACATAATGTGTGGGGGGACACAGGGAAAGAGATTGGAGTGATTCTATAGCATCCCACTACGCTGATGGACAGTGACTGTAAAGGGGTATGTGGTGGGTACTCGACAATAGGAGGAGTCTAGTAACCATATGTTGCTCATGTAATTGTACATTAATTATACCAAAAAAACAAAACTAAACTAAAAACTAAAAAGTTTCTGAACAGCAAAGGACACCATCAACAGGCAACAAGAGAACCCACAGTATGGGAGAATATGTTTGTAAACCATTTATTCAATAAAGGATTAACAACCAAAATATATAAAGAGCTCATACACCTCACCATCAAAAAAACAAAAACCGAATTAAAAAATGGGTAGAGGACCTGAACAGACATTTTTCCAAAGAAGAAATACAGACGGCCAATAGGCATATGAAAAGATGCTCCACATTGCTGATCATCAGGGAAATGCAAATAAAAACCACAATGAGATATCATCTCACACCAGTCAGAATGGCCACTATACAAAAGACAAGAAAAAACAAGTATTTGGGGAGGATGTGGAGAAACAGGCAACCTCCTACACCGTTGGTGGGATCGTAAATTGGTGCAGCCACTATGGAAAGTAGTATGGAGGTTCCTCAAGAAACCTAAAAGAGAAATACCCTACAACCTAGTAATTCTAATTCTATGATTTACCTAAGGAAAAGAAAATCTCTAATTTGAAAAGATATATGCAACCTATATTTATTGCTACATTATTTTATAATAGCCAAGATATAGAAGCAACCAAAGTGTCAATTAATAGATGAATGGGTAAAGAAGATGTGCATATACATAATGGAATATTATTCAACAATGAGAAAGAAAGATCCTGCCATTTGCAACAATATGAATGGACCTAGAAAGTATTAGGTTAAGTGAAATAAGCCAGGTGGAGAAAGACAAATAGCATGTGATTTCATTTACTTGTGGAATCTAAAGACAAAATGAAATAAAATGAACAAAATAGCAGTAGACTCATAGACAGTGAGAAGTGACTGGAGGTTACCATGGGGGAGGGGCTTGGGAAGGTGGGTGGGGAGGATGAGGGGGATAAAGGGGCACAAAATTCTAAATCATAATATAGGTTGATTACAGGGATGGTAAGACAGCATGGAGAAAATAGCCAATGGTGCTGTAATGTCTTTCTGTGCTGAGAGTAACTGCACTAGTTGGGGGTGAGAATTTAATAACGTGAGTAACCATTGAACTCCTGTTTTGTGTACTCGAAACCCACATAACATTGTGTATCAACTATAGCTCTATACAAAATTAGAATAAAATGAATGATAAAATTTTCTAGCCTAAGCCAGGATCCACTGGAGTAGCATGTTGTATGAAGCACTTACTCAGAAAATGTGAGCAATACTGGTACATAGTTAGAAATGTTTAGCTGGTGGCAGTGTTATAAGATCATAGGTTTTAAACAATCTCACAATATAGGACTGCAAATTATAGTAAGCCACAGAGTGGAGCCAGTGGTGCCAGTCTAGTGTTATGAAAGCTGATATAACATGGGACACACTTGCATTCACCACTAAGCATAAAGTGCTGCAGTGGCCAGCAGGCCATCTAGAAGCTCAGACTAAGCCAGACCCACAGAAAGATTTGTCCTGTTTGGGCCTCTCTATTTTTTAAGTGATTGGGGAAGTTGGAAATGACCCAGAGAAGAGCAACAAAAATAATTAATGTTGGCAAATGGACCTATGAGGAACAAAAGGGAAAAAAACTTGGAATTATTTGAGCTGGAGAAGAAATTGCTGCAGGGTGATCTCATAATCATTTTCAACTGATGAAAGGGTATTATAAGGATAATAGGTATTGGGGATGGAGGATGGGAATTAATTATTTTCCTCCTCACTTCCGGTTTCCAAATTTCCAGAACTAAATTGAGAACAGACACAAGCAACCAGATGAGAATTTAAGCATAGAATTGGCTTTACTACCCCAAGAAGTCATGGAGTCTTGAGTCAGGGGTACAGCTTGGGGCTGAGACCCAAGTTAGGTGCTCTGTTCCTTTGCTTACTTTCTTTCCTCCATTTAACAGTCTATTTCCACTGTTCAACTGCACAAATCTTCACTCAAGGACCAATCGAGGACAAAGGTGGATGTACAAAGCAAATTATTTACACTTACTCACTGGCCCTGGGATGTTCACAGCTGTCCTCGTGTAATTCAAGGAAAAGGGAACCAAGACACCAGGCCAGGCAATAGCAGTGATTTTGCCCTAGTCTTACCAAGAAGCAAAGCAGTAAGGAAGACAGACAGATAGGAAGTGTCTTCCTCTGTGCTTCTTTCCAGAAAGGGGGGCTCAAGTGCTCTTCATTCTGTAGAAAATGGTGGGAGCTGAGGAACAGCATTACCCTTCCCCTCAACAGTAGGAACCAGGGATCCCCATTTTCTTAATACATAGATCAACTTGTATTGGAAGTTGATAGGAAAGCTTCTCTTGAAATCAAGAATAATGCTGAATATTTAGGAAAAAATGGTACAACATTTGATCAACAGTATTCAAAGTGTGTTTCTGTGTTATAGTGGTTCCACAGGATATTAACAGGGATCACATGTAAAAAGAAGGGTTCTATGTCAAATCCACTTGAGAAACACTACGTTAAGTCAAGTTAAATTATTTTCTGTACTGAAGGTTATAATAATGCTTTTAGTATTACAATATTTATTGTAAATCTCCATGTTTTCCAGAATCATTTTTGTCTCTCTCCTTTTCTCTCTCTCTTCTTTTTCTTTTTTGGCAGAGTGTATAATTTGGCTTGTGTTTCATGAAATATGCTGTGGATAATATAGCCTTAGATGGTTTCATTAACTTAGCATGGAGACAGACAAAAAAGTTGAATCTCTTTGGATCTCGTCTACAAGCCTCTTCTAGCTCTACTGTTTCATGACTAAGTTTGGTGCAGTGACTCATCTTATTACAAACTGTAATCACAACCTTTTGCTAAGCTTAAACCTGCAAGTGATTGAGGCAACATTTCTTAATGGAGATGAGACATTCTGGACCTGGCTGACTATCTCTTACTGGTACACTGTGTGGCTTATTGTCACCATTATATTGACAAAGGGTGGGAAAACACATAATCCAAATTCATTTACAAATGTTTTCTATGTTTATCTGTAGTTATCAGCAATGCAGTCGTTGCTCAAATGGTTAGAGTAGGGTGCTATTGAGTTTAAATTTAATATTGGATGGTGTTACTTTATTTCACTGCCATTTACAATTTATATTATGTCTTGATTCAGGAGCAGCCCAGCGAGAGTGAGGCTAGAAAATTCGTGGTTGCTTCTGCGTAACAAATCTCGGGTATGACTTTCCCTATAGTAACATCACACTACACTAGAGAAGCAAAATAATTCCCCTCACAAGGAAAGACTATTCTTAACCCCCGCGGGCCCGTGATGTCTATTGTGTTTATTTTACGTGAAAGCCTTGTGACAATCTTCAGATACTGTGAGTGTTCCCTTTCGAGTTTTCTCATCTTATGGATAACGAAGTAGTATCTGAAACAACACACTCTGTTCAGTCCGGTGCTTTGGCAGCAAGTGGCTGAAGGAAATTGCTTCCCTAGGCAGGGAAAGCTGCTGAGGCTGCACGGTGGCTGTGGAAGGAGGACTCTCGGCGGCTTCGGGGGCTGGCAGCTTGGTTACTCAGTCCAGAGGATGGTAATTAAAAGATCCCTTCAAGGGAAAGAATTGCTTCAAGAAAAGCAAGATTTATGAGTAAATGAGGGGAGCTCACAATTCGTGTGCCGCAGTCGGCATGTGGCTGGGAGTGCAGACTGTTCTGTGACTCACAGGCATAGCTGAGAAAACCCTGATCTCATTTTATTTCTTGTGCAGAGCTCCAAGTTTCTTAAAGCTTACCCCGCTGTCAGCATATGTGTGTACTACCTTGTACCAGGGAGCACTGAGAATGAGAGAGCATATTATATTTCCAGCTCTGACGTACTTGTTCTGGCTATATTGTTTTGAATCTGCCATTTAGACTGAAGATTTATCAGCCACTGTGTCAGTTCTGTCAGTAAGGAGCTGAGTATGAGTTCTGTCTTGGATGAAGTGCCGAGAATGAGGCATCTGAGAGATAAATGAAGAGTCAGATATGATCGCAGGCATAGGTGAAGTCTGGCCATACACTGCTAGGAGCCAAGAAAGCCGAGTCTGAGCATTGAAGTTTGCCAGAACAAACACAGCTAAATACACACATATTTCTGTTGCCCACTAACTCTCAAGCTTTCACCTACTTTGCTGAAAAACATAATGCTTTCCAACAAAGCTACAGACCTGAAATATTACCCATGTCTACACAGACGCTAAACCTTCTACACAACTAGAATTCATCTGGTTTCCAATGACCTGGAATAAATGAAAGGAACTGGGTCATGCAATGTCCTTTTTCACAGCATATTTGCAAATAACAGCACCAAAGCCCACCATCCCAAGCTGGGAATGCATCAGGGAATTATTCACAACTTATTCTAGGAATTCAGGGAACGAAATTATTTTTTATGTTGTACTATGGATAGATACCTGGATAAACAAGAAATAAAATGTTTTTATAACAAAGCAAGTTAATCTTTTTCTTCCTCCAAAGGCTTATAATCTATTCATGACAATTGCTATGTAGCAATATTCTGCAAAGCCCAGAAGAGCATAAGCCATTTTCGCCCAAACAAGCTGTCCCAGTAGGAGGGTTTTCAGGTCTCAGAGAAAGAGTAAACACAGTTAAAGAGACAGCAGTTGGCCAACTGTGCCATATGTAAGGAGAGATGAGAACAGAGGGTAATGTCAGGAAAGACAAACATGGGGAACACAGTATCCTTCAGGCTCTTCAAATAATAATCATTGTGATTTTTAATGGTTATGCAAAATAAAGATAGCCTAGAGAAAAATGGGCAAAAGAAATGAGTAGGCATTTTACAGATAAGAACACCTAAATGGGCAGTAAACATAGGAGAAAAATGTATTTTGTCAACCTAACTGGTCACTCGGGAAATGGAAAATAAAGTAATTGTGTGATATCACTGCTCACACATCAAATGGTGAAAACAAATGGTTTCTGTCCAGCTGCCCACTGGGTTGTGGGGAAAAAGACATCCTTATACATTTGCTGAAGACATGCAAATTGTTTAGGCTATCTTGGGAAGCACTTTGGCAATATCTGTTAATTTAAAATATACATCTGTGTTTACGTATACCCATATGCTCTTTGAGACATTATTCTATAAAAATAAAAGCACCACCTTATAAAGATGTCCATAGCATCGTTGTTTGTGGTAGCAGCAGAACTGGAAACAATCTGAATACTCATACATAGGGCGGTAATTGAACAAATTGTGTTATGTTTGCACTAGGGTTTATTACACAATCATTAAAAGGAAATGTGTTCATTTTATCCCAGTTGCCTTTGAAGGATGTCAACAATGTGTGGTTAGATGGAAAAAGCAAGGTGCAGAGAAATATATGGAATATGAGTCTATTTTGGGATAAAAAAATCTAATAAATTTGCATATGTTTGATTAGGAGAAAGATGTGGAAGGAAGGAGGAAAGAAAGGAGGGGAGGCAAGTAATGTACAAAATGTAACACTGTCGAAGTGAAATAAGTCAGAAAAGGACAAGTACCATGTATTTTCACTTACAAGTAGAATTTAAAAAACAAAACAAACTGAATGAAACAAAACTCAGACTTATGGATACAGAGAACAGAGGTGGTTGCCAGAGGAAAAGGGAATTGGGAAGGGTGGACAAAATGGTTAAAGGAGGTCAAACAGACAAATTTTCAGTTATAAAGTAAACAAGTCATGGGATGTATTGTGTAGCATGGAGAAAACGTCAACAATATTGTATTAACTTTGTATGGTGACAGACGGCATCTAGACTTATTGTGGTGATCAGTTCACAATGTATGAAATGTTGAATCACAGTTGTACACCAGAAATTAGTAGAATATTGTATGTCAATTATACTCCAATAAAAAAATTAAGCTGTTCATGGGATTTTTTTTTTTTGAGAGGGCATCTCTCATATTTATTGATCAAATGGTTGTTAACAACAATAAAATTCTGTATAGGGGACTCAATGCTCAATGCACAATCATTAATCCACCCCCAGCCTAATTCTCATCAGTCTCCAATCTTCTGAGACATAATGAACAAGTTCTTACATGGTGTACAAATTCTTACATAGTGAATAAGTTCTTACATGGTGAACAGTACAAGGGAAATCATCACAGAAACTTTCGGTTTTGATCAGTCATTATGAACTATAAACAATCAGGTCAAATATGAATATTCATTTGATTTTTATACTTGATTTATATGTGAACCCCACATTTCTCCCTTTATTATTATTATTATTTTTAAATAAAATGCTGAAGTGGAAGGTAGATGCAAGATAGAGGTGGAAAACATAGTTTAGTGCTGTAAGAGGGCAAATGTAGATGATCAGGTGTGTGCCTGTAGACTAAATGTTAATCCAAGCTAGACAAGGGCAATAAAACATCCACGGATGCAGAAGATTTCTCTTAAAACAGGGGGCGTGAGGTTCTAAGCCTCACCTCTGTTGATCCCCAATTTCTCACCTGATGGCCCCCCTGTGACTGTGCCTGTCTTAGGTTGTTCCTCCCTTGAGGAATCTTACCCATCTCTGGCTAACCAGTCATCTTCCAGGGTCATACAGGGAAATGTAAAGTTGGTGAGAGAGAGGCAATATTGTTTGAAAGGTTAGCTTTTTACTTCTTTGCAGATTTATGCCCTGTGGCTTTTATGCCCAGTATTTGTCTTGAGGTATCTTTACCGCTTGGAAGAATTATGATACTCGGTAAATTTGATTTGAGGCACAAATTCTATTTAAGAGTTGTAATTAGGAAGGAAGAAGAAAAGCTATAGGAGTAGCAGATGGGAGAAAACATGGGAAGATTGATTATTTCTTTGACATATCTTCTTGTAGAGTAACTTAAGCATGTATAGGTTTTAAACTACTAATTAAATCGCACACACACATTAACATAATAGGAATACAGTTACATAACCAAAGCAGACCTATAATTACCAGCCATCTCCTGTGAAACCAAGAAAACCAGTTAGGCATCCTAGGCATTTGTGAAGACTTATCTATGATATGGTGGATATTGTCCAACTGAACTTGAACAGTCTGAGAGAAATCAGACAAATTAAAACAACCCATTCCTGGGAACTGTTCACATCCCATATGTTCTTTTAACAGTAGATAGTCTGTAGTTGTAAGATTTTGGAGCGCTACAACTTGCACTTCTCCTAATTCTTGGTTGAGTTCCAACAGTATAGATCCAGTCAAATTTGTTGTTTTACTGTATGCACAGGCCAGCTTAGATATCTCCTTCTTCATTCCAATGGCAAGTCCAGGAACCGGTGGGATGAATGCAGCTACAACTGCAGCATTGCCTGGATCTTTGTTGAGGTTTTTTGATGATCATCTTCTGGTGTGACTCTTCCAGAGAGTGCTGATGTTGGAAGTTCTTCTTCATATCGTATCTTAGTTCATTTTCTGGGTAGCCAAATTAGGCTTTGATCCTCTGTATAAACATAAACAGACCCTTTGCCCACACTTTGATCTGCCCTTTATACCATTGCGTAGATCTCATTGGAGATCACCATACAAGAACTGCTTTTTTTTTTTAAGAGAAAGGAATATTATCAGAAAAGTGTACCTCCATAGCTGATCATCTGACACCCTTTAAGTGATCAAAATTTAGGATATTTAAAGCATGCATTAATTGTTGATTTACAGTTAGTTTTATCCTATCAGGGAGTAATCCCCCTTCACTTTCTTTCTTTCTTTTTTTTTTTTATCTTTAATCTACACTTACAAGAAGAATATTATGTTTACTAGGCTCTCCCCTATACCAGGCCCACCCTATAAATCCCTTTACAGTCACTGTCCATCAGCATAGCAAAATGTTGTAGAATCACTACTTGTCTTCTCTGTGTTGTACAGCCCTCCCCTTTCTCCCACCCCCCCATGCATGCTAATCTTAATACCTCTCTTCTTCTCCCCCCCTTATTCCTCCCTACCCACCCATCCTCCCCAGTCCCTTTCCCTTTGGTACCTGTTAGTCCATTCTTGGGTTCTGTGATTCCGCTGCTGTTTTGTTCCTTCAGTTTTTCCTTTGTTCTCATACTCCACAGATGAGTGAAATCATTTGGTATTTCTCTTTCTCCACTTGGCTTATTTCACTGAGCATAATACCCTCCAGCTACATCCATGTTGCTGCAAATGGTAGGATTTGCCCTCTTCTTATGGCTGAGTAGTATTCCATTGTGTATATGTACCACATCTTCTTTGTCCATTCATCTACCGATGGACATTTAGGTTGCTTCCAATTCTTGGATATTGTAAATAGTGCTGCGATAAACATAGGGGTGCATCTGTCTTTCTCAAACTTGATTGCTGCATTCTTAGGGTAAATTCCTAGGAGTGAAATTCCTGGGTCAAATGGTAAGTCTGTTTTGAGCATTTTGATGTACCTCCATACTGCTTTCCACAATGGTTGAACTAACTTACATTCCCACCAGCAGTGTAGGAGGGTTCCCCTTTCTCCACAGCCTCGCCAACATTTGTTGTTGTTTGTCTTTTGGATGGCAGCCATCCTTACTGGTGTGAGATGATACCTCATTGTAGTTTTAATTTGCATTTCTCTGATAATTAGTGATGTGGAGCATCTTTTCATGTGTCTGTTGGCCATCTGTATTTCTTTTTTGGAGAACTGTCTGTTCAGTTCCTCTGCCCATTTTTTAATTGGATTATTTTATTTTTGTTTGTTGAGGCATGTGAGCTCTTTATATATTTTGGACGTCAAGCCTTTATCGGATCTGTCATTTACAAATATATTCTCCCATACTGTAGGGTTCCTTTTTGTTCTATTGATGGTGTCTTTTGCTGTACAGAAGTTTTTCAGCTTAATATAGTCCCACTTGTTCATTTTTGCTGTTGTTTTCCTTGCCCGAGGAGATATGTTCAAGAAGAGGTCACTCATCTTTATGTCTAAGAGGTTTTTGCCTATGTTTTTTTCGACGAGTTTAATGGTTTCATGACTTACATTCAGGTCTTTGATCCATTTTGAATTTACTTTTGTGTATGGGGTTAGACAATGGTCCAGTTTCATTCTCCTACATGTAGCTGTCCAGTTTTGCCAGCACCATCTGTTGAAGAGACTGTCATTTCGCCATTGTATGTCCATGGCTCCTTTATCAAATATTAATTGACCATATATGTTTGGGTTAATGTCTGGCTGGAGTCTCTAGTCTGTTCCACTGGTCTGTGGCTCTGCTCTTGTGCCAGTACCAAATTGTCTTGATTACTATGGCTTTACAGTAGAGCTTGAAGTAGGGGAGTGAGATCCCCCCTACTTTATGCTTCTTTCTCAGGATTGCTTTGGCTATTCGGGGTCTTTGGTGTTTCCATATGAATTTTTGAATTATTTGTTCCAGTTCATTGAAGAATGTTGTTGGTCATTTGATAGGGATTGCCTCAAATCTGTATATTGCTTTGGGCAGGATGGCCATTTTGACGATATTAATTCTTCCTAGCCACGAGCATGGGATGAGTTTCCATTTGTTAGTGTCCCCTTTAATTTCTCTTAAGAGTGACTTGTAGTTTTCAGAGTATAGGTCATTCACTTCTTTGGTTAGATTTATTCCTAGGTATTTTATTCTTTTTGATGCAATTGTGAGTGGAATTGTTTTCCTGATTTCTCTTTCTATTGGTTCATTGTTAGTGTATAGGATAGCTACAGATTTCTGTGTGTTAATTTTGTATCCTGCAACTTTGCTGTATTCTGATATCAGTTCTAGTAGTTTTGGGGTGGAGTCGTTAGGGTTTTTTATGTACAATATCATGTCATCTGCAAATAGTGACAGTTTAACTTCTTCTTTACAAATCTGGTTCATGGGATTTTTAAAAGGTCATATTACTATGATCATATTTGAATAATATCAAATATGTATATATATATATATACACAGAGATGTGAAGTGATGGCCCCTGGAATGTTAATGAGCTTCTGGGAGGTGGAGCTTGAAGTAAATTTTACTCTCTTCCTTGTACATTTATATATATATATATATATATATGTATATATATATATATATATATTACAATGAGTATGTATTATTTTTATCAGAATAAAGATACATTTTGATTAGATTAAAACCAACATAAAACCTCACCATTGTTTCTGTAAAATGCCTCACATAGAATAGTATGAAATATGCAAGTGACCAATAAAGGGAGTGAGACAGAGGCTAGGGAGACAAGTACTTGAGTCAAAATGTGCATTCTTTTTATTTCCTGTACCCTGGATCTATTCACATCTCATCTACTGCTGAGGGATTCAGTGCAGAACTAAAATATGATGACTTACTTGGCAACAGCAAAAAAAAGAGCATTTACTCAAATGCAATAAAGATAAGCAATAAGTTTCAGTGATGCATATAGTATGTTCTCTGCTTGCCTGCTTGTTCTTTCTTTTCTCAGCAGAAGTTCAACTGAAAATAAGCTCAAACAGCAATTTGCCAAATTAGCTAGTCACCTCACTTGTGACCAAATCACACAGAGATGCTGAACCCCAAGATTTTACTTCCTGGAATATAGGCAATTTGAAGAGACTTCACTTAGCAAGTGAGGGGGTAGTTTAGCCAGTTTAAATTATCTGGAAATGATGATGCAGGAATAATATTTGTGCACAATATCTACACATAATTCCCAGGTAAGCTCTCACCAAACTCAAAATGGCAATGTGAAAAATACACATTTTCTCTTTTTCCTGTCCTTTCCCAACCTCAAAAGAAGGTAAAATAATAATTGCATAGGGAAATTCCAGAAAGTAAGTTGTAGGAAGAAGTAAAAAGGAAAGAGTATAACTTTGATTAAACAGGGGCTGGATAATCAACAGGTTGACATACAATACAATCAACCCTTACCCACAGAGGGCAGGGGTATTTATTGCTTGTTTGCATTTCCTCTCTCTCCCTGACTGGTGCTTGGGACTATGAACAACTGTGACCTGATCACTGCACAGAGCTTAACTATTTGTAGTTGGGGGTTTTCTGATTGGCTAATATGAAGCGAGTGTCAACAAGGAAGAGACAGTGTCATGTAATTGGCACATCAGGAAGAAGGGCAGTTCCCCAGAGAAAAAATTGCCAGGCAAACCAAAAAGTATTAGCTGTTTACTGTGTGGAGATGGTCTTGAGTAGTAATATCCTAGGTACTAATCTGACACTTTTTCTATGCTATCTTTTAATGTATTTGACCAGGACAAGCAAAATGTAAATACAAAAGAATTGTTTTGTTTCCTCTATGGGGATCCATAGTGAAGATTTTATACTATACACTTATTTTGAAAAATTATTTCTAGATATAACCCTTATTTGTTTTTTTTTTTGGTAGCAATGCCACTTATAGCAGTGCCATACACCCTCAGAAAGGTTGACACTTGTCCTTTATAGTAAACCATTTTTTGTATGCTATTATGAAAATCAAAATGTTACTCTTTAATACTTCTAATTATTGATTAAAATTCCCCCATAAGATTCTATGCAAACATGAAAATGTAAATTCTTTTTGGAAATTAATCTTAACAGTTAGAACAGGTATCCTTTCCAGATGTCAAGCCATACCTCAGACTACCTGCATTAGTTTTCTGTTGCTGTGTAATAAATTGCTACAATCTTAACAGCTTAAAATGACATGCACTTATTATCTCACATTTGTGAAGTTCAGCAGACTATGTAGATACAGCTGAGTTCTCTGCTTAGAGTCTCCCAAGGTTGAAATCAAGGAGCTGGCCTGGCTGGACTGGATTGTGGACCTCTGGGAAATAATCCACTTCCAAGCTCATTCGAGTTGGCAGAATCTAGTTCCTATGGTTGTAGGACTGAGGCCACCATTTCTTTTCTGGCTGTCAGCAGGCATCTGCTCTTATTCCTGCATTCCTTCTCATTTGTACCTCTTCATCTCAGAGCCAGCAGTGGTGCTTGGTGTCCTTCTTATGCTTGGAAGCTCTCTTATCTTACCTCCTTCACCATTTGAGAAAGATTTCTGCTTTTAGGGGCTCATGTGAGTCCATCAGGCTCCTCCTGAGTAATCTCCCGTTCTTAAAGTCAACTGCGCCATATAGCATATAGTCATGGGAGGGATATCTTATCAAATTCATAGTTTCTGGAGATTAGGGATTAAAGCAGGACAACTCTGAAGACCATTTCAGAAGTTCTGCCTCTCACTTTTCCTCTTCCTCCTCCTTCTAGCCAACATTCTATTCAGTGCTTGTTATTTGCCTGGCAGGTGCTGTGGTAGGTGCTTTATGTGGATTAGCTTATTTAATATTTATCATATCTCTATGAGGTGGATACTATTGTCAGCTCCATTTTTGGATAAAGCAAAAAGCTTAGGCAACTAAGTTTCTTACCCACGGTTACAAGCCAGCAGTTGGTGGTGCCAGGAATGTGAACCCAGGCCTGACTCTTGGGATTTCATTCTTAACTGCTTCCTTAGTTTGTCTACATCTCTGATATGCCAACAGTAACCTTTAAAATAATAAACTATAAACTTACCTAAAAGTATCAGTTTCAAAATTACATTTACTTAACATTTAATATGCTATTAATTTTGACCATATTATTTCATATGGACAATATATAGACTCTTAAGTATGTTTAAAACTAAACCAAATATTTTAATTTTCAATAATATCTAAAATTTACCAGGTTTTAAATTCAAAAGAGGAGTCATTGTCATTTTCATGACATGCATTTTAAATTATGTTTCTAGTAGAAAATGTTATGTGGACCCAGTCAAGGTCACAATTGGCATAATATCTTTGTGTGTGTATTACTAAAGGCTCTACTTCTGACCTTTAGGCAGACCATTCAGAGAAAAGGGGTGCCTCTGGGTGGATGACTTAGAAAAAGACACCCTATCTGGGCTGTTTCTTGGGTAGTAAAACATGGATTGGCTTTCACCACCACCTACTCCCTTGACAGCCTGCCCCATGTTTGACAGCCGCAAGAACTCTGGACTGAGGCTCAGGCAGAGCCATACACATTCTCCAAGCCCCACCTTGCCAACAACTGTGTTCATTTGCAAAACTTCTACATGCATTATGCAATCTCTTTCTATGGGCCTAAGCTGCTGGCCTGTGCAGGATCAAGTATCTATCCAGAGCCTTCCATTAGATCAGATACTGAGGAGACTGGCCCAGAATACCAATGGAAATGTTTTACAAATTACACTGCGGCTAATGAAATTAGTTTTATGTGTGTCAATTTAGCGAGACTTTCGCACTGTATCTTTGATTAGACTATTCACATTAATCTTTTCCATTTTATGATTTAACTATAGAAACACAGAGGGAAAAAGAGTCCAAAAAATGATCTTTTGGATATTTTTAAATTGTCTAGTTTGCATTTTATAACCAAGCTTAAGAATTAAAACCCAAAAGATAGAATAAAGAATTTACTGTGTACATAAGTCAACAGTTATAAACACTGGCATTCAAAAGTTGGGCTGTTCCTTCACATTTAATGTAGAATTTATGAATACCCATAAACAATTCATGCTTCACTTAGCACTCTTTTCAGTCTTTGAGTACTAAAACATCTGTTTTAATGCAGCACATTAGTGTCAGGATTTCCAAAGTAAGAGGCTAAACTACTCATTGTCTTGAAAGGAAATAATACTTGTTTTTACTTTTATGGCAAAAGCAGTAATGACAAAAAAACAAAACAAAACAAACAATACCTTAAAAAAGTTGTTTCAGGAAACAAATCTCTTTTTTTCAACATCCACAGTTTGTGACTTACATTTACACTGTTTTGCTTCTAATCTCAAACTTTACTGTAGCAGTCAAATATTTGGAATATGAGTCCCCAGGGGCCTGGGTCAAAGTCCAGGCTGACAGATTGGTACTGTTGCCCAGAGGGCAGCAATAAAAACTCTGCGACTGGTCATAACATTCAGTACTTAAACCTATTTAAAGTCTGATATATTTATTTGAGTCAAATTTTTTTCCAAATTAAACGGTGAGTGACACAAAACTTTTGCAGTTTGATTTTTAAATTCTATTAGTTTGTAATTCCCCTTTAGAAGCAAGCAGTTCATTATTTCTCTTTTGATGAAATAAAACAAATACCATAGTGCTTGCCATAGATGACACTATCAGCCAAAGCTATTTCACTACTTAAACATGAAACAGATCCAACACCAAAACAATACCAAAGATTCATTTGTTGAAAAAGAAGACAGAGAGCATATCATTAAGAGTGAATAAGCATGAAGTTGATTAATCAGAAACCTTAGTTGGGAGGAGTTTGTATGCTATATTTGACAAATAAAACAAACAGTAATAATGAATTTGATTTTTAAGTCCTTCCACAGAAGCCATATGTCATACTCTATGATTCGTCCATGGTTAATCTTCTGCACCTTCTTCATTTGTTGTGTTGGATATTCAGTAAATATTGATGCTCAGAATACTGATGCAAAAGTGCTACCAGCTAAGTATCATCACAGAAAGGCTCCAAGATCCAGAGAAAAACTCATCACATTAGTGTCCACTCTCAAGGAGTCTAATTCTTTGACTGTTTTCCTTTAGCCTAGGTAAAGTGGAGATTGTACAAATTTCCAGATGATAAACATCCTGCCTAAAACCCACTGGACTCAGATAGATTATGTATCTCTACTGATTTAATTCATCAATGAAATGCCAAGTATCCATATTGTACTGAGTGGTTTTAGGCTTGGTCTCTGGACTTGAGATGCATTCCTTGTCATTCATGGACCTCTTTGTAGTGGAAGGTAGTGGTAAGAGGGCATTATACAATATTCCTTCTCCTTTTCCTATCATGACTTTTCCTTTCCTGTTTTTATCCTAGAAGGTATTTTAGTAAACCTTCTTCAGTTAACATATTTTCTAAAGCTAAAGAGAAAGGCTGCATTCTATATTTTGATACTTTTGGTTTGTTCATACTACATTGGCAAAAAGAGAAATGAGATAAGTGACTGTACAGCCCAGGTGGAACGTCCCTCTGGTATCTGGATAACTCAAGAGTGAGTATGGGCAGGCTCATGGCTCTGAATCCAGTGAGGAATCATGCAGTTTCTTATGTTCTTTAGCTCTGTGAACTTGGGTTCACATAGCATTATGCAAGGTTATCGTTGCTTTTATAAATATATATATATATGTATAGATTTTGTTTATTGTTGCTTTCTGGGATTGTTTTAAAAATCCAGAATTGATTTATTTCATGACATAAACAATTATATTCTAAAATTAAATCACTAAATTGGCATGCAACTCTCAGAGGGAAACATATGAGATACGAAATTGAACTGTGACTGGAAAAAGTGTCAGGTAGAATGCGCTGAAGCTAATTAATGACCTGACAGATAGGCCAAGTTCCAAAATAATCAGTAGAGTGTTTTTAAGTAGCTGAAAAAAAAACAAGGAAGGAAAGAAAGAAAGAGATGGGGGTTGGGGAGAGAGGCGGGGAGGGAGGGAGAAGGAGGGAGGAAGAAAAGAAGCTATGCTGAATAGATACTCTTTGGGCGTGAGTAGATAGCTGTTTTTTTAAATAGGGAAAGTTGAACACCAAAATAAAGATATAACTAACTGGCAGCAAGAAGGTTATCAGACACTACCGAAAAATTTGTTGAGAAGTTGACTTTATGTGACTATTTAGATATATAAAGGAATTTATTGTTAAAAAGCAATAAGGGAATATAGCTTTTGTGGTTTATTGTTTTTGAAGCCAAATTATTTTCAAGAGAGATGTCCCTGAAGTATTATCCTATTTTATCATATAACATAAGTAATTTGAGAATAAATAAAAGAAAAAACATATTGAAATTATTAGTAATGGAAGATACAAGTTTGAATTTTGTTTTCACAGTCTAGAAGACTAAAGATAGTCAGTTATCTCAATGTTAGTCCAAGAATGGGAATATAACTGATAAGAAACTTAACTAGAATCATCATGCCAAGCTGCCTGCATTGATGATACAAAAATGGCAATATTAAAAGCAGCACTTTAAAAAATTTTCCTATATCAATAATCAATGCTGCAGTCCAGAAATAGTTAATTCTATCCAGTGCTTAGAAAAATGTTGAGAAAGCTAGAAAGTGTGACAGCAGCCCCTTTTGCACACTACTCACTTTCTTTTTGTGCCCTGTTGTCATTGGGATTGTCACTGTACAGTGGTGACACCATCACTGCCTCTAACAAACAGAACACAGCCTATTTGTCTGGCTTGGTCCCTTCTCATTAAGGAACTTTGCTATCAAGATGAATAATGGCAAATGGGAAAGGAGGCCCAAGCAGCCCGGAGAGGCCAAGGAGCTTGGAGCTCAGACCCGAGCCTGACTACCAGAGTAGCTGTGTGAGAGTGGCACACAGCTGGAGCCATGCGCAGGCTGCTCACCTCTAAACGGTAATAGTAATAGTACATGCCTTGGGGGCTAATAAGGGCATTAACTGTATTAAGCTATGAGGAATGCTTAGCAAAGTGTCTGGCACACAGTAAGTGCTATATGTGTTATCTATTATTATTGTTATTATTATTAAAAGGGAATTTGAGAAAGCCATTATGGATAACAGAATATAATATTATATGACTATTAAACTATGGAAAATAGGCTAACTTTTTATACCAGTTCCTACAATGCAGTGAGAACAAAATAAATTGTAAATGAATTCCAACAAAGTCAAGAACTCCAGCAAATACAGGTTTTCCCTGATTCAGAAATCCCTGTTTCACATGGTGGTGTTGCCAGCTATACCTCATCATTTATTCACTCGAAAAACATTTATTAAGCACCTAATGTCTATTAGGCATTAGTCTAGCTGTGGGGGATATAATAATAAACAAACACCACCTGAAAGGACGGACCTTTTTGTCAGATGATAGGTGATGTTTTACCACAGAGCATGTAGTTCAGCCCAATCTGTCCAGATTTCAGAAATTTGGATCTTATGGAAATATAAAGGTCCAAGCATCTGGAAACCAAAACCTAAAGGTACCAAAAGACGGACAGGATTGTGAAGAGGCCAAAGCTGAACTGTTATTTCAAAAATGTGCTCTGGCCTGTACCACAGAGGGAAACATACTTTTCTTCTTACACTCTGTCTTCCTCTTCATTCCTTATTCATCCTGAGACCCATTTGTGACTAGGATTCCCATGGTTCTGGACTAAATAGATGGAGTGAATATGCATTCACAGAATTCCTGAGGGTCCCGTTACACACAACATTATTTCTATTATAAGTGTTAATGTTGTAAACAACCTATCTGCAAATAAGATTTTTTGAAGCAAGATCCATTTGCTTATTGGAGTCTGTATTTTTATTATTATGTTAATTTTCTGGTTCTGACAATGAGTGTCATAAATGCAGGAGGATGAATGTTGATGTTTTCATTTTCTTTATGTGTCTCACACTCATTTTTTTCCTGGATAGTTACTACAGAGGTTAAAGATATTAATTTCTATTTTCAATAGTGAGTTCCAAAATGACTTCAGGAATAACAAAAGGGACTGATGGAGGGTTTATACTTGAAAAGAGATTATAGTTTAATGGTTTTAAGTTGGAGTGAAGAGATAAACAAAACCAGAGAATTGGGTCAGTACATGGCAATATTTCCAGATGTAATCCTTGTATCATTCAAAAGAAAATTCTAAGTGAGAAATGAAACACAAAAGGCAATTTGTTATTCTGGGTGAAAATTCTAAGTAACAAATTTGTTTTAATTTTTCCTTTCATAAAGTAATTGACAGTATTGGTACCCAAAATAAGTTTTTACCTGGTGCTACCACAGTCTGAATGATGATTCAAGTAACTGACAATACAAATATTGTGTGATACCCATATACAAACATCACAAATGTATGATGTTAAAATAGTGATGTCTGAGAAAGCAGTAGTGAGTACATAATGGCATAGTCATCTAGCTTCTCTGAACTAAACCACCAATGAAGTAAAATCAAGTTCTTTTACATAAAAACCTATTTTGGAAATATTTCCTTGCCAATCTTGACATTCTGTAGAATTTCCCTAGTGCTGCTTGGCATTTAGTTTTGCAGATAGCCTTATTCTCACAGTGCAGCTCTGAACTAATTTTGTGAAAGAGACTGAGATCTGAGACATGTCTTTTTGTGTACTTGCTTCCAGAACACACATATTAGCATTGCAAAATTTTGGATGTCCAGATGTCTCCGGCACTTTTCATTTGATTTATAGCTTATGGGTTGGAAAACTTTGAAAAACAAGCTGCCATGCTGCCATCTCGATCCCTATTCTGGTGTCTGATGGGGGAATGGGCAACAGCAAGCTGGATTAGATAGCCACCACCTCTGTTCAAAAATGTCTTCTCCTCACTGTTCTTGGGATTTATGCTTGCTCTTTACTTTAATCAAAGTAGTCAGATTCTTTCTTCCTGTGAGTTGACCTGAACACTGAGAAAATAAGATTTGGTGGGGATATAAGGAGGGACAGTACTGTGTGTGTGTGAGAGAGTGTGTGTATGTGCGTGTGTGCATGTGTGCATGGGCATTCCACACTGGAGGTATTTAATAGCTAGAAGACAGTATGAAAGAGTGAGACACTGTGAGTTGAGAGAAAGTACATTCCTGAAGACAGAAGATGGGCTGAGGTGAAAGAGTGCCAATGACCAGTTATTTCCTTGATATTTTATCTAGACCTTAGAGGCAGTAACTACTTTGAAAGTCACTGAAAGCCAGGAATGCCCTCATTATCAGAATTTGTTCTAACATATTTGTTGGGAGTATATCCTAAAGGACAGACGATATGGATGCAGACTGCATTTTAGAAAATAGTCGAAATGTTCTTGACAAGATGGAAATATTCAAAGGACCACATTTGACTGGCTCTAAATGAACTGAACTTTTTGCATAGTGTCATTAACATTTTTAATTTATGGTTACAGACATCTGTCGAAAATGTGATGAACTACTTATCAGCTCGTACTGACTTTCCCCATGATCTCATCTTGATATTCAGACTGAAATTCCCCAGCTGTAGCTTACAGAAATGCTTGCTTATGTGCTGTGTCATTCTTGAAACAAATATTGACTAAGCACCTACAGTGTCTTAAGGAATATATCAGGTACTAGAGATACAGTGGTGGACATGGTGCTGTTTTAAAATTTATACTCTGGAAAGGCAGGTATTAAACACTATGTTACACTAATGGAAGTATTTAATAGCCATTATGCTAGGCACAGAGAAGAAATATGAAGTGTCATAAGAACATATAACAGTGGGAAACAAATCTAATCTCCGGAGCCTAGGAAGACTTTCTTTGCAGGGGTCAAAGGATGAGGCAGGGCATTAATGGTTCCAGCAGAGGGAAAACATGGACAAAAACTGTCATGCATTTTTTAAACATATAAGTTTGAAATACTTATAGACTCACAAGGAGTTGTAAAAAGAGTACATAGACTATGTCACAAGACCGTGATACTGTATGATTATGGTATAATATGGTGATAGCTTCATGACTGCAGTCTATAAACAGTGCAGAAAATTAACATTTGTGTTACACTAGTAACTAGAGAACAATCTTCACTCAGTTTTTTTTTATTTAGGTATTATTAATGTACAATTCCATGAACAACATTGTGGTTACTAGACTCAACCTATTATCAAGTCCCCATCACATACCCTGTTACAGTCACTGTCCATCAGCGTAGTAAGATGCTATACAGTCACTACTTGTCTTCTCTGTGTTATACTGCCTTCCTTGTATCACCCCCTGCTACATTATGTGTGCTGATCATAATACCTCTTTTTCCCACTTATCCCTTCCTTCCCATCCATGTTCCCCATTTGATAACTTTCCCTTTGGTAACTATTAGTCCATTCTTGGGTTCTGTGACTCTGCTGATGTTTTGTTCCTTCAGTTTTTCTTCTTCATTCGTATACTCCACAGATGAGTGAAATCATTTGATACTTGTCTTTCTCTGCCTGGTTTATTTCACTGAGCATAATACCCTCTAGCTCCATCCATGTTGTTGCAAATGGTAGGATTTGTTTTCTTCTTATGGCTGAATAATATTCCATTGTGTATATGTACCACATTCATCTACTGATGGACATTTAGGTTGCTTCCATTTCTTGGCTATTGTAAATAGTGCTGTGATAAACATAAGGGTGCATATGTCTTTTTCAAACTGTGCTCCTGCATTCTTAGGGTAAATTCCTAGGAGTGGAATTCCTGGGTCAAATGGTATTTCTATTTTCAGTTATTTTAGGAACCTCCATACTGCTTTCCACAATGGTTGAACTAATTTACATTCCCACCAGCAGTGTAGGAGGGTTCCCCTTTCTCCACCAACATTTGTTGTTGTTAGTCTTTTGGATGTTGGCCATCCTAACTGGTGTGAGGTGATATCTCATTGTGGTTTTAATTTGTATTTCTCTGATGATTAGTGATGTGGAGCATCTTTTATGTTCCTGTTGACCATCTGAATTTCTTCTTTGGAGAAGTTTCTGTTCAGCTCCTCTGCCCATTTTTTAATTGGCTCATTTGCTTTTTGTTTGTTGAGGTGTGTGAGCTCTTTATATAATTTGGATGTCAACCCCTTATTGGATATGTCATTTATGAATATATTCTCCCATACTGTAGGATGTCTTTTTGTTCTACTGATTGTGTCCTTTGCTGTACAGAAGCTTTTTAGTTTGACATAGTCCCATTTATTCATTTTTGTTTTTGTTTCCCTTGCCAGGGGAGATATGTTCATGAAGAAGTTGCTCATGTTTATGTCCAAGGGATTTTTGCCTATGTTTTTTCTAAGAGTTTTATGGTTTCATGACTTACATTCAGGTCTTTGATCCATTTTGAGTTTACATTTGTGTATGGGGTTAGACAATAATCCAGTTCCATTCTCTTACATGTAGCTGTCCAGTTTTGCCAAGACCAACTGTTGAAGAGGCTCTCATTTCCCCACTGTATATCCATGGCTCCTTTATAGTATATTAATTGACCATATATGCTTGGGTTTATATCTGGGCTCTCTAGTCTATTCCATTGGTCTATGGGTCTGTTTTTGTGCCAGTACCAAATTGTCGTGATTACTGTGGCTTTGTAGTAGAGCTTGAAGTCAGGGAGCATAATTCCCACCACTTCATTCTTCCTTCTTAGGATTGCTTTGGCTATTTGGGGTCTTTTTGTGGTTCCATATGAATTTTAGAACTATTTGCTCTAGTTCATTGAAGAATGCTGTTGGTATTTTGATAGGGATTGCATTGAATCTGTACATTGCTCTAGGCAGGATGGCCATTTTGACAATATTAATTCTTCCTATCCATGAACACGGGATGAGTTTCCACTTATTGGTATCTTCTTTAATTTCTCTCATGAGTGTCTTGTAGTTACAGAGTATGTGTGTTTTACTTCCTTGGTTAGGTTTATTCCTAGGTATTTTATTCTTTTTGATGCAATTGTAAATGTAATTGTTTTCCTGATTTCTCTTTCTGCTAGTTCATCATTGTGTATAAGAATGCAACAGATTTCTGTGTATTAATTTTGTATCACAACTTTACTGAATTCAGATATTAGATCTAGTAGTTTTGGAATGGATTTTTTAGGGTTTTTTATGTACAATATCATGTCATCTGCAAACAGGGACAGTTTGACTTCTTCCTTACCAATCTGGATGCCTTTTATTTCTTTGTGTTGTGTGATTGCTGTGACTAGGACCTCCAGAATTATGTTGAATAGAAGTGGGGAGAGTGGGCATCCTTATCTTGTTACCAATCATAAAGGAAAAGCTTTCAGCCTCTTGCTGTTAAGTATAATGTTGGCTGTGGGATTGTCATATATAGCCTTTATTATGTTGAGGTACTTGCCCTCTATACCCGTTTCATTGAGAGTTTTTATCATAAATCATTGTTGAATTTTGTTGAATGCTCTTTCAGCATCTATGGAGATGATCATGTGGTTTTTGTCCTTCTTTTGTTGATGTAGTGAATAATGTTGATGGATTTTTGAATGTTGTATCATCCTGGCATCCCTGGAATGAATCCCACTTGAATATGATGGATGATCTTTTGATGTATTTTTGAATTAGGTTTGCAATTTTTTGTTGAGTATTTTTGCATCTATGTTCATCAGGGATATTGGTCTGTAATTTTCTTTTTTTGTGCTGTCTTTGCCTGGTTTTGATATTAGCGTTGTGTTAGCCTTGTAGAATGAGTTTGAGAGTATTCCCTCCTCTTCTACTTTTTGAAAAACTTTAAGGAAAATGGGTATTAGGTCTTCACTAAATGATAAAATTCAGCAGTGAAACCATCTGGTTCAAAGATTTTGTTCTTAAGTAGTTTGTTGATTACCAATTCAATTTCTTCCTGGTCATTGGTCTATTCAGATTTTCTGCTTCTTCCTGGGTCAGCCTTGGAAGGTTGTATTTTTCTAGAAAGTTGTCCATTTCTACTAGGTTATCCAGTTTGTTACCATATGATTTTTCATAGTATACTCTCATAATTCTTTGCATTTCTGTGGTGTCCATAGTGATTTTTCCTTTCTCATTTCTTATTCTGTTTATATGTGTAGACTCTCTTTTTATCTTGATAAGTCTGGCTAGGGGTTTATCTATTTTGTTTATTTTCTGGAAGAGTCAGCTCCTGCTTTCATTGATTCTTTCTATTGTTTTATTCTTCTCAATTTTATTTATTTCTGCTTTAATCTTTATTATGCCCCTCCTTCTACTGATTTTGGGCCTCATTTGTTTTTACTTTTCTAGTTTCATAAATTGTGGGTTTAGACTGTTCATGTGGGATTGTTCTTTTTTCCTGAGGTAGGCCTGTATTGCAATATATTTCCCTCTTAGCACGGCCTTTGCTGTGTCCCACAGATTTTGCACTGTTGAATTATCATTGTCATTTGTCTCCATATGTTGCTTCATTTATGTTTTTATTTGGTCATTGATCCCTTTTAGGAGCATGTTATTAAGCCTCCATGTGTTTGCAGGTTTTTTCATTTTCATTGCATAATTTATTTCTAGTCTCATACCTTTGTGATCTGAGAAGCTTGTTGGTATAATTTCAATCTTTTTGAATTTACTGAGGTTCTTTTTGTGGCCTAGTATATGATACATTCTTGAAAATGTTCCATGTGCACTTGAGAAGAATGTGTATCCTGTTGTTTTTGGGTGGAGTGTTCTGTAGATGTCCATTAAGGCCACCTGTTCTTATACATTGTTCAGTGCCCCTGTCTCTTTACTTATTTTCTGTCTGGTTGATCTGTCCTTTGGAGTGACTGGTATGTTGAAGTCTCCTAAAATGAATGTATTGTATTCTATTTCCCCCATTAATTCTGTTAGTATTTGTTTCGCATATGTAGGTGATCCTGTGTTGGGTGCATAGATATTTATAACAGTTATATCCTCTTGTTGAACTGACACCTTTATCATTATGTAATGTCCTTCTTTGTCTCTTGTGACTTTCTTTGTTTTGAAGTCTATTTTTTCTGATACAAGTGCTGTAACTCCTGCTTTTTTCTCCCTATAAGTTGAATGAAATATCTTTTTCCATCCCTTTACTTTCAGTCTGTGTATGTCTTTGGGTTTGATGTGAGTCTCTTGTAGGCAGCATATAGATGGGTCTTGTTGTTTTATCCATTCAGTGACTCTACATCTTTTGATTGGTGCATTCAGATAATTTACATTTAGGGTGATTATCTATAGGTATGTACTTATTGCCATTGCAGGCTTTAGATTCGTGGTTACCAAAGGTTCAAGGGTAATTCCCTTACTATCTAACAGTCTAATTTAACTCACTTCATATGCTATTACAAACACAACCTAAAGATACTTTTTTTTTTCCTCCTTTTTCCTCTTCCTCCATTCTTTGTATGTTATGAATAATATTCTGTACTCTTTGTCTATGCCTTGGGTGATATCTATTTAGCCTTAGGAATACTTCCATCTATAGGAGTCCCTCCAAAATGCACTGTAGAGGTGGTTTGAAGGAGGTAAATTCTCTCAGCTTTTGCTTATCTGAAAATTGTTTAATCCTTCCTTCAAGTTTAAATGATAACGTTGCCCGGTAGAGTGTTCTTGGTTTAAGGCCCTTCTGCTTCATTGCATTAAATATATCATGCCACTCCCTTCTGGACTGTAAGGTTTCTATTGAGAAATCTGATGATAGCCTGATGGGTTTTCCTTTGTATGTGATCTTTTTTCTCTCTCTGGCTGCTTTTAAAAGTCTGTCTTTATCCTTGATCTTTGCCATTTTAATTATTATATGTCTTGATGTTGTCTTCTTTGGGTCCCTTGTGTTGGGAGATCTGTGGATCTCCGTGGCCTGAGAGACTATCTCCTTCCCCAGATTGGGGAAGTTTTCAGCAATTACCTCCTCAATGACACTTTCTATCCCTTTTTCTCTGTTTCTTCTTCTGGTACCCCTATAATGCAAATATTGTTCTATTTGGATTGGTCACACAGTTCTCTCAATATTCTTTCATTCTTAAAGATTCTTTTTTCTCTTTGTGCCTCAGCTTCTTTGTATTCCTCTTCTCTAATTTCTATTCCATTTACCGTCTCTTCTACTACATCTAATCTGCTTTTAAATCCCTCCATTGTATGTTTCATTTCAGAGATGGTATTTCTTAATGATTGAATCTCCATCTTAATTTCATTCCTTAGTTTCTTCATTCAGTTTTCATCAGTTTTTACATGCATTCATTTGTGATGTGTGTCTGTGAGCACTCTCTATCCAATTTAGCCCCTTGTAAAGATTTGTGTAACCACCACAACAATCGGTACAGAAGTGTTCCATTTACCACAGAGGATCTCTTTGGTGCTTTCCCTTCAAAACCTCGCTGATGCTTCTGTCCTTGCCCCTGTTTTTGTCTTCTATCTCTTTAATCACCTCATTTGGAGAATGTTATATAAATGGAAACCTACAGTATTCAACCTTTTTGCAAGTGGCTTTTTTTCACATCATGATGCCCTTGAGACCCATACAGTTGTTGCATGTATAAAGAGTTTGTTCCTTTTTATGGTTGAGTAGTATTCTATTGCAAGTAGAGTTTGTTTAACCATTAAGTGTCACTGAAGAAGATCTGGGTTATTTTCAGTTTGGGGTTATTACAAATAAAATCGAAATGAAATCCTTTCTGGACTCAGACTATAAAAATGCAAAAATGAATGAATAAATAAATTAGAGGAATTTGAATATAAACCCAGCGCATTTCAAGGACTTTGACTTTTGGTGTTATATCAGATATCCAGATGGTTGCCTTTTATTTTCCATTTTTTAAATCTAACTGTTTGCACACAATGAGGTAGTCATATTTGAATACTAGTTTACAGATGGATTGGGGGGTACTCTATTCTTTAGATAGCTAATTAAGACATAATCTCTAAAAAAAGGCTTATAAAAACTTCTCTTCCCTCTGTTCACTGAGAAAAAAACTTGTATTTAGCAAAAGGATTTTATTGGAAGCACCAAATTAAAAACTGTCAGGTCAGATTCTGCAACCTAAGGAAGATTCTGCCTAGTGGTGTGTTGACTAAGACTGCAAAAAAACAAACTGAGAAAGCATGAGTGTACTGGGTTTTCTTTAAATCAGCATGCATGGCATAACACACTAAGAGAATTCCAATCAAGCCAAATCTCTGCAGAGAGCAGGGGGTCTCCTACCAGAGGAAATATGGTCTTGAAAATTAAAAATGTTACTACTTCATTTGCATTCACTTTCTTGATAACATTTAATTCAATAATTTTGAGGGAGGAGGTGCGTGCCTCTCAAAGGTTTGAGTAGCACTTTATATGAGATAAAGGAAAAAGACACCAAGGAGATTTTAGAATCTCACTGGTCCTGATGTAATCCAGTTTGTCAAAACAGTTATTCTTAAGGGGTGTTGTGCTCATTTGAACCTCTAGGTCTCTGCCTGTGTATTTTCTGTCCCCAGAAAACAGCCTTATCTCTTCTTTGCCAACCTGAATTCTACCAATCCTGTATGGTATAGTCTAAGATCATCCTATGAAGCCTGCTATTGAACTGATACCTTCTTTAACCGATTTCCTGCTACAGTTCTAGGATCATGCAGCTTGAGACTTAATGGTTGTCAAATTGCTACATGTCTTAGTCATAAATGTCCAATCAAATTTAGCCATTTAAGTATAAAAATAAAATAACAAAATAGAAAGTTTGGAAAGTCGGGGAGGAGGGCGGAGTGGAAATATCCATTACCCAGATGTTCCCTTTCAAAAATCTTTCAATGTTATGACAATGCTCAATGTTTGGAGGGGTGAAGTCAAATAAACACATTAACATACTCTTGGTACATATTTTAGTTAGGAATTATCTTTTAGGAAAGCCATTTGGACAATTAAAAATTTTTATATCTTTGGACCCAGAAAGTCCACTTACATGAATTTTTCTAAGATTATCATTAGAGATAGAGTCAAAAGTTACATATAAGATTAGTCTTTGCAGTATTATTTGTGGCATGGAAATATGCAATATGGGAATTTAATAAATTAATAAATTTATTTGTGGCATTAAAATTAAGTATTCAAAGAATATTTAATGGCATAAGAAAATGCTCATGCTGTAATAACAAAATGTGAATACAGAACTGTATGCATCCTGTTCGTATCAGACCAATTTCTGGCTCCTTTCTCTTTCTCCACTCTTCCTCTTTCTTTTGGCATTTTTTCAATAAAACTTTGCATCTGGGAAAGTTGGGGATTTCTTTGGAAATTCACATTCTGGTTTCTAAATCTGACACAAATCTATGATTAATTTCAAATAATTGGAGCAAAATGCATTCAAACTAAACAAAAATAAATCTAAAAACTAGAGAGAAAAATTAATCTTTTGTCAATTATTCATTATAAATGTCAGTTATTACTGTAAGAGTTAAAAGAGATTTCCACTGATAAAATACCCCCACTGGCTTTACATAAAGCCACATTATACTTGTATGTTTGCTTGGAAATAATATTGTATTTATAGTTAGTTTAAGCTCTTGTTTTGTCTTTATGTAGTTGTGTGACATTGGGAAGTTTTTTCTTTCTGGATCGAAGTCTCCTATCTGTGAAATGAGCATAAGTGGTTTGTCATTCTTCCTAGGTTTGCATGTGTGTGTGTGTCTGTGTTTGTGTAAAGTTAATAAGCTGTAAGT
Source organism: Manis pentadactyla (assembly GCF_030020395.1). Lineage (NCBI taxonomy): Eukaryota > Metazoa > Chordata > Mammalia > Pholidota > Manidae > Manis > Manis pentadactyla. The sequence continues at coordinate 137,742,140 of NC_080019.1, read as the reverse complement.
TTTCAGTAATAGCTGAGAAATTTGAAACTTATCACTTCTAAATAACTCTTCAGGATACAAGTTTTTCTGGTTGTGTTGATTTTATGACATATATTTTGTCTGCTGCTATATTGGTTATCTCTTTGGAACTGGGGGCATGTCCCCCACTGAATTCCCTCTAGGTGTCTAAATGAGTACAAATGTTTGTGGATAAAATGAAGTCCTATCATGGCCAAAGCTTAGAAGTTTAAGGATATCCAGTGTTGCAAAGGGTGTGAGGAAACAGGTCTTGTCAAACACTGTTGTTAGGAATTTAGACTGAATGTTCGGGGGGCAATTGGGCAATAATCTACCCAAATTTAAAATGCATATACCTTTACTTAGCCATTCTACTGCAAAGAATATCCTACAATTATATTTATAAATGTGGAAAGACTTACATACAAGGATGTTCTTTCCCACATTCTTTATAATAGAGAAAACTATATACAACTTAGAATAAGTACTGAATACATAAGGTATAGTGCACTGTAAAATGGAAAACTATTAAGCCATTCAAGAGAATGAGTTAGGGCTGTTTGTACTGAAATGGAAAGATGCCTAAGATATTCTGGTAAGTGAAAATAGCAAATTGAAGAACTAATTGAATTTGTATGGTGTGATCTTGTGTAAAAAAAATATATGTGTTCACATAAATTTGAATAGAAATCTTTTAGAAGGTTGCATAAGAGACTGTCAGGAACAGCTGCACCTAGGGGATGGGTATGGTTTGTTCTTATGTACTACCTAAGTTGTTTACCATGAATTTGTATTGTTCTTGTAATAATAAAAAAGTAATTTTCACCTGTAAGATTTAAACTAATAAGAAATCAACAAAGCTGCAATGATAATTTTTGCACTAGATAAATTTCTCACTTTTGCACTATTTTATTTGGGGACACTCTCAGGAATGTAATGCTAAGTCATTGGATATAAGCATTTATATCAGATTGTTTTCCAAAGATTTGTGCCATTTAAGATACCACCAACACAATATGAAAGTAAGAGTAATAATTTTACTAGTCATATCTTTAAAGCGACTGTTTTTGTTAATTTAAAATGAAAATCTAAATTTATCCTTTAAACTTTATTAGCATCTTACTATTCTTTCTCTTTTATTTCTTTGTTGACAATTTATGCTCAGGAAAAGTCCTAAATACGAGCAAGCAAACAAACGAAAAAGCTTTATGACAAAGATTTTTCTTCTAGAAATATCTACTTTAGTGAGAAATTAGCAACAAGTTAAAATCTATGAGGAACAGTTAATTGTATATTTACTGTATACTGAGGGACGTTATTTACCTATTAATTGTATATGTCAATAATATAATAATGCAGAAGTAGTTTATATTTACCATGTTGAGTAAATGAAAAAGTGAACGTATATGATTACTAGATTATTGGAACTACAGAAGAATTATATATCCATTTGTAGAAAAAACAGTGTAAAGAGAGTCATTAAAATGGTAAATTGGAAAAAAATTCATTAAAATGGCACCAGTGAAAAACATTTTCCCCACTATTCAGTACTTGCTAACATTTTTCTTTAATTAATATACATGAATATATTTTTTAAAACTCAGGATATTACCTAACAGAGTTATTTTTAGAATTAAGCTATATAAAGACAGTGTCTATTGGCAGTCAAGGTCAGTGCTTAGTAAAGGTTAGTGTCCCTTCCATAACTACTACATAATTGCACATCCCACACTCCGCCTCTTTTATATGTTGAGAAAACCAAGATTTTCTGTCTTACAAGTGAAGATACACTTCTTTATCTCCTTACTATCTTCTGTTCTTAGCCATGCCTAATATGATTGTGGATCCCTAGATGGTAATCTTATAAACAACTGCAATAAAATACAAAACCAACCGACCAACTGATCAAACAAAAAACTTCTCCAAGGAATGCAGGCAAATAGAAGATAGACTTTCTTTCACTCCAGATAATTGCAAGGTGTGGAAAAGGCAAAAGTTAATGTTACAGTCCCATCATACTGAGGAGGAAAGCAGTAGTATGAATGCCTACTGTTTGCTGAATGATTACACAATTTTTCCTTCCTCTATAAAAAGTCATGACTGGTGATGTTAGAATGAATGTCATATACTGATGCATGAAATTGAGAATTGTATGAAAAATTACTAAGAATAAACTAGCTTCAATTTTGTATTTATCAAAATTGGCAAGAAGGGTCTTTTAACCATTTAATAATCTAGTTTCAGGATTTTTTGTCTCATACATTTACTATTCTTTTTCCTAAAATATGTGAGACTGTCAAGAGGAAGCAAACAATTGCATTTGGTAGTAAAACTGGAGTGGAAAGATTGGGAGGAGATGCGGTACAGTTTGACTAGGGAGAGTGCCTCCAAAATACATATGATGAAATAGCTAAGCAATGAGATTAAAAAATCAATCCCTAGAGTTTGGAGTTGATAATCTACAATATGGTTAAGTTGTTTTATAAAAATTAAGGGATATAGCCTTTCTGAATACATGTATATTCCATTCATTGAAAAACTGATATAGAAAATTTGAAACTTCCTGTTATAATTTAAGGGACGATTGAGCTCTGAAAAGAACTGCCACAGCATCAACTCCATACTCTGTATATTTTCTTTAATTCCTTAGCCATAAACCTTATTTGTGGCATTATACCTTCTTCCCAAATTCCAATTGCCCACACTGCCTTCTTTACTTTGTTACCTATCATTTTGCATACATATGCTAATATACTTAAAATATATACTTGAAATATAGCTTAGCAATTTGTAATACTGTAAAAGCCATAAAATATAAAATATGGCTAGGAAATATTTTGATTTAATGGGCCTGGTGTTCTACTATGTATTTATTTTAACTCACTCTTAAAATGTCCCATGAAAACTCAAAACTCTGCTTTAGTTCCAAATGTAGAACTATTAATTTTATGACCTAATATCTGATTACATTTAACTATGCTTCTAAGAGTATATGGATTCCAAGCATTAGGCGGGCTGGCTGTTTAATTCCATCATTGTAAGTGGAATTGAACCCCATCTTGCCAAATATGCTAATATCCTGGGGGAGGAATGAAACAACAGAAGATGTTTGAAGACTGAATTTTTTTCCTCCACTCAGTAGGCTAACAAAAGTATTTTAATATCTCCAATACCCACCACATACTGGGTAAGATAACAAAGAAGTAGAAAGTAAAAGTTTTCAGTGATTTTTTTTGCTTTGCTAAACCTTTATGTATCAATAGACTTACAGAATTAAGACAGAATATCTGTATACCCAGGAACAGGCTGTTGGGTGGGCTCCAAAGCTGTGTTACTTCCAGTGAATAGTTCGAAAGGCTGTTTCCCAATGGCTAGCTTTTGAGGTAATGGCATTAGTCTGAGGAAAAAGGGCACAGACAAGCTTATACTCATGGCTCTCAAGAATCCTACTGACTGGTTCATTAAACAGAACTGGCAACTGACTCCTAAGATTAAAGTTCTTGATAGCTTTCCAAGCAGGGGGAAGGGCTCTGAGTAACACATAAAAATATATAAGGGAGAAAGAAGGGTGAGCTTAAATGGCAATGACTTTTTCATGAAAGGGTTACTGAAAAGGTGCTTGTTATAAAAGCTTAGACTGCATTCTGGAGAATTTGTTTACACTAAACAAATGGTAAGAGTTCTCTCCCAAAAGAATACTTTTCTCAAATTTTGTATATCCTTCACACATGTATTATAAAACATTTGGAAATAGTGTGGACTTAGAAGTGAATCATTATACTGGACTGCCGCATATATTCTTTTACTTAGTTCTACTACTGGCTTCATGTGAGATTTGGGGAAAATTTATTGACTCTTTTTAATGGGAATAACCACTTCCATTATTTTATCTCTGAGTATTCTGTATCTGTTGTCTCAATAAATATTTGTTGATTTGTAATATGCATATAATAAAACACCTTGAGTTCTTCAGAAGAAATATATAATGCAAACAAATGATATTCTAATTCAGGTGATTTTAAGATATAATTGAATAACTGCTAAGTAGTGACTGCCACTTTCAATGTTTTTCAGAATAAATATCTCAAAATCTACATTATGATAATTATCCTTTGTCTTATTTTGTATTTGCTAAATAACAAAAAAGCATTTTAATTAGAGATTTAGAGAGGTAAAGTATTACAGTAGGGCCTATGTCCTCTCAGGCTTTCAAAAGTCGGTATAAATTGTTAGCATTATAAATGTTTGGAATGCATCTAATGGAATGGAGTTTCTGAAAAAAAATTGGAGTAAGATGTATAAAAGTTACCTTTCTGTTGCGATAATAGCAATATGTGTAAGTATTTAATCATTAGTCGAATAATAGTGTATCTTATTTTTATTTAATAAAATCTAGTCCTCAGAGTTGCCACCAATTTCTGCAAGCATTTTAGCTTTTCTCACCAAAAAGTAATGTTTTGACAAGCATTACACTTTTATAATTACATAATTTTGTTATCTTACTATGAAATACATATCATATATATAAAATTATGTCTTCAAAAGTACCTTAGTTTCTAAAAAAAGTGATTTCAAATGATTTCTAATTGCTTCAGTGCTTTCCAAGAAAATTCAAATTAAAGTATGTTGATAAACTCTTCATTCTTTTGTGAGTTAAAGAAAAAGCAATGATTACGTGATAGGTTTCATTAAACACATTTCCAGAAATGGAAACCTGCAACCATTTTGCAGATCTATCAAGCTAGACATGTTGGTGCACTTACAGAAGCCTGCTTTTGTTTTTTATGCTACTGTCTATTGCTTCAATGTCAGGACTGCTTCTTGATGTACTATCCCACTGCCTCAAATTTCATAGTCTCTGTCTATTCCCATACTGCTAAGCATTCCATATAATAATGAATTTGGCCATGCTACTCTCTTTCTGAAAAATCTCCTGTGAGCAGAAATTCAGTGGGCCTCCATCCCCACCACCCCTGTACTTGACTTCTGGATAAAATTGGGAAAAACTCTTTATCTCCTCCAAATCCATGACCTGTTGACCAAAACCCTTCCCCGGGAATTTTACATAAGTCTGTGGGAGTTTAATTCTCAAGTGACCTCAGCCTCTGGGGTCCTGCCTCTTTAATGGATTATATTAACACTAATTCAGCCCACCCCTTGATTTCACAAACATTAAAATACCTGCTCATGTAAATACAAGTTCAATTGACTTGGAAATTTGGGAGAAAGGCTGAAGAGTGAATTAAACAACAATAGTGTAAATCATTTCAAAGGGAGCAGAGAGAATCATTCGCAAAATATACTTCATTTACCCTTACTTGGTGAATATTTACTGACACGCTTATGAACCTGGTATTTTTTTGCCCTTCCTTATCTTGTTGGTTTCTCACATTCCCTTGTTTCTCTGTTCCTGATCTCCTTTTTTAAGTGCTCCAAATTCTTCTTCCATTTCTCAGAGTAATTCAGCTGGCCCCTTCCCAGCCTCATGTATGTACATTAAAGCCCATCAAACTTGTTCAGTAAAATCCATCATGACACAGAAAAATGGCCCTCCATTTTATTTGATCCACCCTCCTTAGAAGGCAGTTGTATTCATAGAAGGAGAAAATAGGTGAATTGTAAAAATAAATACTGTAAGAACAAACATCATTAAAGATTCCTATTTCCTATCAGATAAAATCCAGACTCCTTAGTTTATCCCATGAGAACCTACTTTCCACCCACGTGTTCAGCTTTTCTTTTGATGGTATCCCCACCCTTCTAATTCTCCAGGTTTAGGGAACTTCTTTCTTCAAACACAACTTCTTTCTTCAAACACACAGGCCATTTGTGCAATCTATTTCTTTTCCCTGTAAGGCCCATACCACTTTTCTTTTCTTAATGGACTCCTACTCATGCTTCAAGAGCCTTCTCAGGTGATTCCCCCAGCCCATACACAGTTAGTCTCAATCACATGTAGCACATGTATTTTAGTTGTTTGAAAACATGTTTGCCTGCTGCACTAGGATGGATGCTGCTTCGCTCATCAGGGACTATGTTCTGGAAAAGTAGTCTTGATATTCCACTGTTCTATACTGCTTTTGATTGAAAGTGGTCAATGTGACAGTATTTCTTATATGTTTTGTTCACAAGGTTCTGTAATCCCATCCCCTCAAAGATGTATTATTTTTCATGTGGCATAGCCCCAGGTTTATTTCTGAGTCTCAGTCCCTAAAAAAGTTGTCAACTTTTTTTTTATTCCAATGACTTACTTTAGGTGGAGGGATTTATATCCTTGAAGATATCTTGGAGATTATCTGCACCTGAGGGCTAACATTTTTGTGCCACACACTTCCTCTGGCCACGGCAGCTCATGATAGATGCAGGCTGGGGTTTGATTCTGTTCTACCTGGTGCCAAAACTGGAATGCTGTGCTCTGACTTGAGTTTTGCCAGATGGAACAGATAGTAGCTGCTGTCATCCAACCCTCCAATTTTACAGAAAGAGAACTGAGACACAAAGAGTTTAGCTGGTTTGGCTTGTGTCATCCAACTTGTTAGAGAATGTCAAGGTTTGATCTAGAGCTCAAATCTTTTGAGATCTAAGCTTTTAGATAAGGCAGTGAGAACTGTGATTGGTTTCTTGAGAAAACTCCTATCTCCAAAGCTGGTATAAATGGCAACTTGGTCACTTACACATTTTGGATAAAAATCTCTCCATTACTGAGGTACTGTCATTATGTCACAACTGACTTGATTGAATTTAGTAAAAAAAAGAATTTATACAAACAATTTTCCACACATGATGTGAAATTAAGGCTTTGGCAAGGTTTTCCACATTGTAATTAGTTGTTTGAGATAAAATACAAGGTAAGAAATGCTATTAAGCAGGAATTTCAAAGAATTTAGGAGAATGTTAACTATCTTCAGTGTATTTGTGATGATGACTCTGAGCTGAAAGGATAGCTACCAGGTTAGTGCCCAGAAATACACATGGAAAATAGTTGGCTATGAAACAAACTTGTTGATCACAAATAATTTCTTAAAGTAGAACTGTTTGTTCACAAAAAAAGCATAATAATGCTATGACAGCTCCAGAATGGTTGAATGTCTCTGTATCACACCCTGTAGACACTGGAGATATTGCACAAAAGAAAGTTTTATAATCAGTCTTTTTGGCAGACCAACCTACCCAGCATTAGAGTAGTCTAGCTGGGAGAAGATAAAAGCATGAATGAGCAATAAGCAACGCAAACTGTACCCACTTATTGCAACTAATAATAGTATGTCTTAATCTTTTAATGAGACAGTTAAAAAGAAATACACACTCTTTAAAAAAAGTAACACACAGAGGCAGAGGAAGATTTTTAGCTGATGCTCAAGGGCTGAATTTTTAGGTCAGCACTGAAGTTTAAGGAGAGCTGGTAAGAAGAATTGCTTGCTTTGAACTTAAGGGGGAAAAAAATGGATGCACACTTTTGTATTAGCTATGTCTTGTAAATGTGACTTAAGAAAATACACTGTTAGAAATCACTGGCTTTTCTGAGAAATAGATTTCCGAGTTGTCATCGGAATGAAACCAATATTGTACCGGTGAATAGTTCTACCCCCCAAGCGGCCTTCATAAACTGAGTAAGATCAAGGCCATATTGTAGTCCCTTGAAGCACTGATGATAAGCACACTATGGTTAAAGGACACAAATTACCCTTGGAATCATAATGCAGGTACACTAGATGTAAGAATAATGTGATTCAGACTAATTTCAGACTGTGCCAAGCAGGAAGAGAAAGTCCTTTGGGCATTCAAGAAGAACATTTAGACAAAGCAAAACAAGAAGGGGAATTTGTGGTTAGCAGGAAGCTGTTGCTCATTTATATTTTATTGAAGATTTAAAATGTTGGGCAAACAAGTGTGGTTACAATGAGCAGAGAAAGAAATTGGGAATGTACATAGTTTATAAGTAAAAAATACTAACAAAATCAACTATAAGAAATGATATGCATCAGAAAAATTAGTTCTGGAAAGGTGTCCTCTTTAGTTTCCTAAAATTGTTTATCTTGGAAACTCAGATGGGTTAGAAATGTCATCACAGACTTCTCTTGTATTTCACTGTGATGCTTCATATGATGTACCACTCTTCTATGTTAATCAAAGTGAATCCCTTGCAGTTATACAGATTGATATGAACAATCCTAAGACATCATATTTTGCTAAATGCAAAATACTACTGATCTAACAAGATCCATTGGATAATGGAGGGGGTCTTTTTTTTTCTTTTTTAAACATATCCCCTCTAGCAAGGTTGAATGAATATACTGGTGAAAGATAGAAGAATTAATAGATTTTTATACTTTCAGATATCTGCATAGTTTCAGATAATACACGATAATTTAATAGATATAAACAGTATTTTAATTGCCTAGATCCTCATATTATAGTGCTGGAAACAATTTAGGATATCGTTAATTAATATCAGTTTTTCCTCTTAGGAGTTTACAGTTAGAGACTGATGATAATACAACAGAAAAATGCACAACAGGAGAGATAACTTTTAAACCACAAATACAACAAAATTCAAATGTAAGTGCCTTTGTTGCATTCGAAATATGGAAGAAATTTACTTATAATGAAAGATTAAAAAGAAAATCTTACTTGTAATTAGAAAGTAAGTTCTTGGTGCTAGCTGATTCTATCAAACAAATCTAATGTCTATAAGAAACAAATTTCTTTACCTATCTATCCATCCAATGGGAAAAAGTGAAATGGTCATAGGAGGGTAGTAAGCAGACACAAGATGTGGTTCAATCAGAGGTCATATAATAAGAGAAAATGACTAGTAAGGGATTTTTAAAAATTAGAATGAAAGACTTTGCAGTTGAGCAAGGTGATCTTACACATGATTTATAGAACAGATTAAAAAATTATATGGCCTCAGAAAAGTCTGGCATATACACAATGACAGGTGAAAAAAGATAACTTTGGCAGAACTGAAGACTTGAAGAAAGAAATATTGTAACATGGGAGATGAGTCTATGGTTATCTAAATAGGTGAGGAAGGATTACTATAAACCATAAGACAAAATTAATGGTTTATAGAGTCAAATTCTTATTTTTCATTGAAATTACAAATTGGTTTACCTTGATTATATCACCTCTGATAATATGATTTGGTTATTAAAATGACTAAAATCATGGATTTTAGTCCATGATTAAGATAATGGAACAGCTAATTCACTTGTTCGGGCCACCTTAATGATCAAATTGAGAAACAGTACACATAATCCTGTTGTTTGTGTGGCCATCACTCAACAAATATTAACTGGTTGCTCTTTGCAATACATTAGAGCAAGTGGTTACTATACAAAATGTCAACTGCACACAGAGTACTTTTAAAAATTTTTTCTGTAAAAAATCCATCGGAAGAGTTGAAAAAAAGGCAAATCTAATTCAGAAATATGTCATGAGTGAAAAAGCAGATTTAATTAGGAACTGGAAATAGAATTGAAAATCAACCAAGAGTCAGTGAGGAGTTTTATTTGGAAATCATTATTTATCAGTGTTCTTTACTGACAGACAGGGATGTGGGGTGTGGGAAAAGTTAAAGACAGATGATAAGTCTCTGTTTAATATGAATTGGTCATGCAACTTTTCTTACAGCCAAATACAATGTGCAGACAGTAGTGAATATAGAAATTGATCTATTAGCTATGAAAATTCATTCAACCCAGATTTTTTTGAACCCGTGTTATTTTTCAAGCACTGTCCAGGCACTGGGGTTCCAAAATGAATAAAGCTCAGCCTCTACCAGCAGTGAGACAACCATACAAGACATAATGAATTTGCAAAGCAGTGGGGGTAAGTAACCCCATGGGAAATGGAAGCTGGGAGATGAAGGGTGAAGGGTCTATAAAGCAGATGAGGTGAGAGGCAGACTAAATGAGGAAAGAGGCTCAGAAGCCAAAAGGAGAGAGTTGTGTAATTGGTTATCAGCAGTGTCAAATTCTGTACATAGGTCAAGGAGCATCAAGATGGAGAAGTGCCATTTCGTTTTGGCAGTAAGCATGTTACTGGAGACCTTGGCAAGGCTAGCTTCTGGGAAGTGGCATGGGTTAGAGCTGGACTGGAGCAGGTTCAGCAGTATTTCCACTGAGGAACTCAATGCATCTGGTGCACTCTAGGAGTTGGGAGAAGAGGAGAGAACAGTTAGAGGGTGTGTGTATTTTTTGAGGCCTAGGGATATCTGAGACAGCAGGAACCCCCAAACACAGACTTACTCTATTTTGCAAAAAATCTAGCTTTCACTAGCAGTGAGGAAACAGCATTATGTCTTGAAGTAGACTTTATTGAGCTTGTTTGTTCCATCCAGCAGTGAGTCACTCTGTAACACTGACCTGCCATTGAAGTCAGCAGATTCTATTTGGAGAGCGCTAGTGATTGTGGGGGAAACTGTGTAAAAAGTTGACAAAAACATTTATCTCCCTGATATACTAAACACCTGCAGTATTAGTTTTGACGACGACTGAGTATTAGCTTGGGAGCATGTATATGCTCTATTTGAGTCAAAGAAAAGGTAAGTCTCATCTTCTGAAGGAGCTAAATGTGCATGACACAGGAAGAAGTTATAATACTTTCTATTTTGGTTTCTTCTCATTTGAAAAACATTTTAAAGAGAAAAGTGGTTCTGCAAATACTAGCATCAATTAAAATGCTAAATACTAGTTACAGTTTCCCAACTTCTGCCAAAGGGAATATGGCCAATGTGACCAGCCACCTGTTTCCCTTTATAAAAGCTCAAGACTACTGCCTCATCCAGCACACTGGACTGACACTAAATATCAGTGTGATGATGAATCAAAATCAACAGCAGCAGAGCTTTATTTACCAAGAAATGACACTTAGTAAGGTCATCTCTTTTCCAGAGGTCATTATAATTATTCAAGTTGAAAACCATATGCAGAGGGTCCTTAAGCCCAAGGAAGGCATGAGGTGCAGGGGTACTGATCCAACATGCTGGCCGGAGATGTCTGAGCAGATAGTAAAGGCACACGATCTCTGGTGGCTTAGCTAAACACAGTGAAGGTCATAGAACTAGAAATTTAAGAATCAATTATGAAACAGGTTAAAGTTGCAGCCTATGAGAGAATGAGTTTGGAGAGCCTAGGACCTGGGTTTTAATGACAGCTGTGTTGTTTATTAGTTGTGGGGCATCAATCAAATGACTTAAATTTCTGAGCCACTATTTCCTCATCTACAAAAATGCAAATGATACTAGTGCCTGCCTTATATTGCTGTTTTAAGGATTAAATGACAGTGTATGCAGCCTAAGACAAGTCCAGGCATATAGTAAATGCTTCATAAATAATAGCCATTATTTCCTTAAAATCAAGCAACATTAATTCCTTATTGATCCAGAAAATACAAACCATTAGCAATCAGTTAAAAGTATGAGAGCAAATATGAAAATGAATGCATGAAACGGTTTGTTGTAAAATACTACATTTTAAAAGCAATCAAGATAGGTATAGGAGAAAAATAGTGACACCATAAATTCAACCTAATCTATGGGAATTGAAATGAGAGCATTTTAATCACCAAATAGAACCCAGAAAAGAAATCCTAAAGTTATAAAAGTCTTATTCAGATCTAAAATTGAATAAGATTCTGATTCTTCTAATGTTTAAAAATAAAAGTCTCTATTAAACATAGAAATTAGCTTTATTGTACATACAGAGTCTCAGCATGCTTGTTCAAATTAATAGTAAAAAATCATTCCAAGTACATTCTATGGGGCATATTAGCACTATTCAGATAACAATCAGTGCCCTTTTTCGCACGTGTAAAATGTCCCACTCCAATTTTAGAATGACTTGATGGCTGAAGCTCTTCACTATATCATCTCTTTTATGGTCCCTAGTTCCTCATTTAGTTTGGAGGCCCTAGAGCCCTCTTTGTCATCAGTCAGACCCAGACTTCTGAGAGTTCCCAGATCCCATGTTTAACCGAAATGCCCTGGCTCACCAACCCCTGTTCATTTTCCCTATTCTTAGAGGAACTTTGCCAGTTTGAGATACATCATTCCATCTGCAACAAGAACCCAGAAAGAAAATCTGAAAGTTATAAAGAATGGATGGTCAATTGCTAAAGCACTTTGAATCTCAGTGAACTCTGGGACTAAATTATACCCTTAACGGGAACCCAGAAATTCATCCTGCTTGCCCTCAACTTGGCCTGAAGAAGAACAAGTGGACCCTGCCTTTTACCAAATATAAACTCTGTTTTTCCAGGTGAGAAAGAAAACCGCAAAGACAAGGCAGTGTGAAGAACCAGCCACTTACTGGCTTAGGGTGACTGAGATTCTACCTCACAAAGCCTTTCTTTGCCTCGCCCCCAAAATGATGTCTCCCTTCGCTGGCTGAATTCTCATTCCATGGCTTGCCATTTGTGTTCCTTTATCCTTGGGCTATGAGCCATCAGAGGGAAGCATCTTTAGGTGTACACTATAATTACAGGTCATGAAGACTTGCTCCCCTTTTCTCTGAATCTCCTCACCGACTAAGCCAGACTTCATTCCCCCTAAGAGTCCTGAAGTCTGGGGGATGAGGAGGGAGGAAGGGGGAGGGGACGTGGGGTGAGGGGCACCTGCTTTTTGCCTCTGCTAACCTCCTGTGTCGTTCAGCCTCACTGCCAATTACTCTTTTGTATGATGGTGGTAATTATAGATACCAGCTTGAAAAGTACTTTGATATCCTCAGATAAAAGAGGCTCTAAAAGGGCAGAGGATAATTATTATTAGCAGCTCAATGGTTCTTAGGATTTTTTTCCATATGCAGCTTCCCCCAGAGAAGCTAAATCCATCAAAAATAAAACCAGTTTGAGAGAAAGGTACAATACAAAATTATTTAAACACAGAAAATGACTTCAAAAAGATGAGCCAGCTGAAACATAAAAGTGAAATAAAAAATTAAAGTGATAACATTCTTCTAAGGAAATCTCTGTGCTATTGTCAAGAACGAGCTTAACATCACACTCAAGTTGTGATAGTAATAATGGCATCTTGTGTTTGTATAATGTCTTTCCCAATAACCTTACAGCTCTTTTGAGACATAAAATGATACTTATTAAATCTTCAAGATGTTAGCAGGCTCATTTTTAGTAAGATAATTGAAGCCTGATCCACGTCATAGACTGAGCCAGAAGAATCCAGTTTTCCCAATTTACAGTAGAGAAGAAAGGAACTGTAGTATCTGCCACCTCATGGTGTTTGTCAAGAATCTCTGTTGGAACCTAGTCAGCTAAGAGGTGCAGATGAAATTTTTGGCATTTGTTCTGACTTTTGTCTTCCCATTTAGCAAGTATTAAGAAACAATTATTTATGAAGTTTCTTCTAGGTAGCTGATCCTTCCTAAAAGAATAATAGAGAATTTTTAAAAACGCAAGTATAATATCCAGTGTTTAGCAACTAGAAGATTATGGTGTAGTTGAGGAGATAAGACATAGACACAAATTTTGTCTAATATAAAAAAGCATTATATTTTTGTATTAAGTGCTATCTCTAAAGAGGTTTTCATGATTAGACTTCTGGAAAGTAATCTTTTTAACTCCTGTAGTACTCCTAAAACTGTGTTTCTTACAACATTTGTAAGAGGCATATATTATGTCATGTCTTCTTTCTGGTATATTAAATATCATACTATGCTTTACATTGTCCAGAACACAAAGTAAGGACTCAATAATATTTGTTGAATGACATTCTGATATAATAATTAAAAAAAAATAGACAATTAATTATACCACAAAGAGAATATGTACAACAAAATTGCTAAGCATGTTTTCCATTCATAATTAAAATCTATTAGGCTTAACACAGGAAATAATCGCTCCAGTCTTGATATCCTTTTAGTGCCTTGGTAACATTCACAAATTAGTTAAAATACAAAAGTTCTTTACTATTGTTTTTCACTATTCTTCAAAACTGTATATATATAACTTAGTTTTACTTTCCTTAAGAATCTGATAATATAAAAAATAAAATGAGGAACTTGCATTATCATTTATCTTCATGATTTCCTTGTCATCTTTGTAGCCATTCATCTCCTTACTTCAGCAGGGATAAGGAGAGAGATGACAGGACTCCCCAGAATACATTTAGAAAGATAGCTAGTATCTTGCTTAATTTCTTACCCACATGACATGTGGAATAAGGTGGGTTAGTGGTCTGGGACAGCACTGCTGGATAACTTCTCCATCTCACTAAAGGAAAGGAGGGAAAATAATTGGGTGATAGCTCACCACCTTCTTTCTTTATTTTGTTTCTCTAAAACTTTGTCCTTTATGGAAAAATAGCACATACTTGGCATGAATGTCTGATAATCATGTGTTGATGCAAATTTTCCAAAACTAAATTAAATTTATCTTTCACTGATTGGGTATAAAATAATTTATATTTACATATTAAATAGTAACCCATTCAGAGATGTAAATAAATATAAATATAAATATAAATATAAATATAAATATATATATACACACACACAGTTAAGTATGCAATTTCCTTTCCTTCAAGAAGGGACTTCCCTTTCCATGTCTTAGAAAAATTATTTAACAGGAACACATAGGACTTCCCTGCAGAACTAAACAAGTAACCAAACTTCTTTTTAAATAGATCAGTATGTTATTTACATTATGCATAAGCTTAGGATCAATTTTGTAATTTCATTTATCTCACCACCCTCTTCTGAGAGACAAGGGAAAAGGAGGAAAGGAAGTAAAGCCCTTTGCTCCTAGTGTGATGTGAAAATACCTTTCTTAAGAGGGTCTAGATTTATTTTGGCTATGCATCACCATGACCTCTGTAGACAACACTCCTTATTGTTTTCTGAACTGCACGGCATAACTTTTCAAGAGAAGCCATAATGTCCAGGCCACCCCGGGTCAGCCAAGGTCAGCTCCTGTTCCTGCTAAAGGGAGTGAGACACTGGAGTTGGCTTTGGCCCAAAATAGCTGCGTCCATGTGGTGGAATTAGCTTGGTATCAGCAAGCCCCAAACTTGGAGCCAGGAGTCCTGCTTTCAGAGGGGAAGAACTCTGAGCTGTTAACATTGCTGTTATGCAAGTTTTTAATTAGTTGTGAGGGCACTGATAGGCAAGGCCCTGGGTACCTTGTCAACATGATGAAAAGGGTGGATGCTCTGGAGGATGCCAAAGGGATGAAGGCACCACATTTGAGAGAATATTTTCTTTCTAACAGTTCTGAAGAGAGTCCAGGTAACAAGATCTTGGATGTCTACTGTATAGGGTCATTTATAAATGACCCTACAATTCACTATAATTTGTTATGGTATTTCCACTTCCTTATCTTCCACAAAGCTGATCATCTCAACAACTTAATCCAAGTAATGACAAATTTGATGGATAGGCCAAACTTGCCTTAGACAGATGGACTTTATTTGAGCCTTTCCTGGCACTTGAGTACATGCATCAAAATTGGGTAGTTGAAATTTTAACTGCCAAAGAGATATAGTCAGCTGACTGTGTACAGAATACTTATCTTTCTCCTGAATCTGTTCTCAGTAAAAATCTTATTTTTAAAAGACTTTTGCTCAACTATTAGTGTGCCATAAATAATGATTTATAAATGTTGCCTAATAAATCACTTTTCTGGCTCACAGCTAAATATTAGTATCCCTTTTGTTTTTACAGATAGACAAAATGAAAGTCATAGATTAAATTAATGGAAGGAAAGTGAACTACAAACCATGGTTACTTCTACTTTGGCAAAGTGAATTATTCATGAACACTGTATTGCAGGCTTACAGTGCCAAAGGTAGCCCTCAGGATGATTTTTCTCAGCCTCTGGGCCCTGGGAGTAATTGTAAAGTGGGTAGCAATTACTTTTGGCAGTTTTCCACTTCATATCCAGTGCCCTTCTCCCACCTACTTTTCTGGAATCAAGGATTTAGTAGCCTTATCAAAGCTAATGGATTTCCAACTCCTCTCTGAGTTATCCCATTCATTTCTACCCTGCCTAACCCCAGGGTCCATAGTTACTATATTCACATGCATTGTGAATGCACACATATGCTCACATGGACACACATCTGCAGCCACGGGTGCACATAGGAGCTTCCAAAGAATGCTGAAAATTAGTTGGCAATTGGTATTCTGCTTCTGAATGTTTTCTTTATCTCTATTTTTGAGAATATATACCTTGGTACAGAGACTCTGTAGACCTCAGGTATACTTAATCTCATATCATACTGTTTGAGGAAGTGCTAAGAATCTAACCGCTTGCTCCCTAACTCATGACAGGCAATACAGTAAGGAATGTAGAATAACGAACAGCCTTTGGGTCCAACTTTGGGTGTGTGGATTTTGACTCTGCTACTTAGGAGCTGTGTAATCTTAGTCAATTTACTTAACCTCTTTGTAAAATGGGAAGGCTAATAGCTATTACCTCATAAGATGGTTTTAAAGGTTCATTGATATAATAAATATATAGTGCAGTACCTGACATAAATTAAGTACGCAGCCAATGTTAGCTATTACTATTACTGCAGGCATAGCCATTTAGACATTATAACACCATCTACCAGAATCCCCAAGTGGACAGCTTTGGAATTACCTGTGGTTACATCCCTCTCTGAGCATTCTTGGCTTTTAGGACTCTAATTTTTCTGTCTTCATTTATTTGAGAATGTTGTGCATCAGGCACTGTGCTAGGAGCTAGAAAAGGAAAGTGAACAACAAATCATGGCTACTTCTACTTTGGCAAATTCTCCTATCCTGATGTGGCTTTCAGGGCAGAAAGAACAAGAGGGAGAACTAATTACAAAAGCAGCATCGATGGTGATAAGCCCTCTGTGAGAAACAGGTGTTTTGAAAGGACGTAAGTTCTGGGGGTAACTACCAGGATCAGGAAAGAGTCCATCTTAAAGGTTGAGTAGGAATTAGATGCCCAGAGTTAGGGGTAGGGGAATAGAAAACAAGTAAATAGAAAAATGGTGTTTTACAGACTGAATGTTTGTGTTCCCCTAAAATTCTATGTTGAAGGTGAGCCCTAACCCTCAATGTGATGGTGTTTGGAGGTAGGGTCTTTGGAAAGTGATTAAGCTTAGATGAAATCATGAGAGTAGGGCCATAGCAACAGGGTCAGTGTGCTTTTAAGAGGTGGAAGAAGAACCAGAATTCTCTCCTCCCTGTGGGGACACACTGAGAAGGTGGCCATCTGTAAGCCAGGAAGGGAGCTCTCACCAGGAACTGAACTGGCTGGCACCTTGATCTTGGACTTCCCAGTCTCCAGAACTGTGAGAGAAAAAAAAAGTCTGTTGTTTAAGCCTCCCAGTCTATGCTGTTTTGTTATGGCAGCCTGAGAAGACAAAGATAAGTTGCAAGAATGCATTTGAAGAGATGGAAGGAAGACAGTGTGGCTGCAGAAGAGGAGAGTAGTGGGGGTGGTTGGGGGGATGGGGGAAGTGGTGCAGAATTAGGATGGAGTCAGGGCAGGGTCTAGATAGAGTGATTGTTCTTAGTCAGGGGCAGATATTTGGAAATGTGTGGTGATATTTTTTGGTTGTCACAACTGGAGGTAGGGAGTTCCACTGGCATCTACTGGGGAGAGGCCAAGAACGCTGCTAACATGTTTCAATGCAGAGGGGAGCCCCCCTGCCCCCAGTAAGGAATTATTGAGCTAAACCTGTCAATAGAGCTGAGGCTGAGAATGCTGGGATAGATAGATCATCAATCATATGGAATCATGAAGAACAGGTTGAGACATTGTGCTTTATCCTAAGAGTAAGAGGAATCCACTGGAGGAGTGTAAGAAAAGTGTGGCGTGATTGCATTTGCTTTCTGAAAAACCGTCTTTGGCTGTTGTGTGTGGAAGAGCAGCTCACAGACCTTTGCAAAAGTCAGATAAAATGATGATAGCTGGGACCTAGTTTTCCTTAAAACATGTATCCTAACACTTCCTAATCTTTGAACTGGGGAGTGAATTAACTAGATCCGGAGAAGCAGAGAAAATAACTGTACTCCAGAGAAAGAGAGTTGTGCTTTTCTTCAGGATTTTCTGGCTCTTACAAAATAACCTCCTGTTTTCCTTCCTGGTATACATGAATCAGTGCTGACTCTGCACTGGGTGGTAGTTTCCGCATAAGCCTCTACACCCACTCCACTTTCTCCACCTGCCTTTCTGCTCCCACTTTGCACTTTCTATGGAGAATTGTCTCTCGTGGGCTCCTCTGCTCAGTTAGACTCACTCTAGAAACAGATATGTGCTGATCACTGCTACATGAATTCCCAGAGTCTTCTCTGGCTCAGTGTGAAATCTTATGTCTATCAATCATGTCAAATGCTTTGAAAATGGAACATCTGCCTCCTACTTCAAAACTGCATTTCTAACAAATTCCACAAAAATTCATCTCTTATGCCTGACTTCTGCCAGGCACATGATATCAATATGGCCAGGCTTTTCCAAGATTATCCAGATTTTATGTTATTTTGTGCTTTCAAATAGAAGTAATTCATCATGGATCTTTACACCTCTATCTAACAGCCATCCTAAATCCTTTCTGGAAAAAAGGTGAAGTGTTAATAAATCTAATTGTGATCTGAATTTTAAATTTGTAAGATATTCCCACTATTTAAAGTCCTAAATTAGAAGAAATCCTGGTTGGGTACTGAAAAATAAGGTTGCGATATGTATGAGTAATATTCTTACCTAACAGGAATAACAAAGTAAATAAATGGTCTGGTGCTGATATATGGAGGTATCTAGAGCAGGATGCTCCAAGATTCACTTATGAGCCAGATATAGGCAAGACCAGGGTTTCTTGCACTAGGGCCAGGAAGATCTGAAAGTAAATGTGTGAAGCAGCCATACAGAAGGAAATGGTGAGTGCTTGAATCTTCTGGAACTAGAGTGGATATGGCCACCTCAAGGTGTTCCGAATTAAAAAAAAATAATAAGCAAGGTGCAGGTGGACAAAACATGTCTATAAGGACCAGTTGTCCAATAACTGCCAGCTTGCAGATTCTAGTCAAGGGAAAAATAAAATCAAAGGCCTAAAAACCCCCACTGGAATCTTCAAATGCAATTAAAGAGAAAATATTGCTAAAATACTGAAATACAAAAAAAATGGAAGCATGGTTGAGACATCATGGACGATTTTTTAAAAAGACTATCTTCTCTTCCCCCTTTTGATGTTGTATTATTTATGGTGATTATATAAATGCAAATTTATTCTTATCTATTTCTCTCATCGTTTCCTCACCAACCATCCCTTTCTTCCTTGTACATGAAACATCACCAAGACATTAGGGGTGTGAGGTCCATCAGTGGCAGTAAAGAAATCCACAGTCTTTGCTGCATTGCTGTCCTTAATGGGCACTGCTGCGTCTGGAAGCCTGGAAAAGTAGGCCATCAAAATCTGAAGGGACATATTAACTGTAATGCCTGGTGCATAATAGAGCACATTAAAGGCAGACTTTCAGCCTTAACTCTTCATCTCTTTTCCAGCTTTGGTAGATTTAAAAATCTGATATTCTGAGCACAGCATTATGCTTCCCAGGGCTACAGCTGCACATTGCTTTCTGTCTTGGGAGGAGATGTTTTTGCACAGGTCTGAGGAAATGCAACACAAGGGAAATGCCATTTTAACAAATTTCAAGAGAGGGAGAAAAGTGCTCCTCTTTTTTCTTTTTTTTTTTTCCCCTGCAACAGAATTTTGCTGGAGTGGCAATGTTGCATAGTTATCGAACAGTTAAGTAAAATGCAAATTTTCAATTTAAGGGAATTGTAGTATTTTAGCATTTATACAGTGCCACTTAATCCTTAAGAACCCAGAGAAATTTAGGCATCATACTTATACCAAAGTTTGCTTTCTGGGAATGTCCAGATCACTGTCTTATTTACTTAACTTGGCTCTGTGAGACAGGTAGGGATGTGGAGAGAGAATCAAAATGTAGGAAAAGGCCTGCCTTTTTTTTTTTTTTTTGGTGGTAACAGATGGCTTTTGCAATCTAAAAGATGCAAAAATATAGGTGACTAAAAGATGATGAAAATATAGGTGTTGTGACCCCTTTGTTTATGTCCCAGAAACTTTCTGTAAGATACAGATACACTGAACCCTTATTGTGTTCCCTAAACCCTACATTCAACAAATATTGATAAAGGCCAGATACTGTTACTGTAAATGGGGTAGTGACTGAGACATACAAGGTCTCTGTTCTCATGGAGCTGACATTATAAACAAATCAGGAAGATGATACATACACTACACAGAGAATTGGCTGAACGCCTGGAAATCTCCTTAGGTTATATGGTCAAAGAAGACCACATACAAGTTGACACAAGAATGATAAAAAGGAACCAGCCATATAAAGATTCCAACAAAAGGGCATTCCAGAGACTGTAGATGGTTAGTAGAAAGGCCCTTAAGGTGGGTGTATCAGTTTCCTATGGCTGCTGTAGCAAATTACCACAAATTTGGCAGCTTACAACACAGATTTATCCTCTTATAGTTCTAGAGGTCAGAAGTCCAACATGGGTTTCACTGGCCTAACAGCAAGATGTCAATAGGTCTGTTTTCCTTTCAGAAGCTCTGGGGAAAAACATGCTTCCTTGCCTTTTCCAGCTTGTAGAGGCCCCCTGAATTCCTTGGCTCATGGCCCCCTCCTCCACCTTTTAGCCAGCAGGGCAACATCTTCAAATCTCTCTTAATCCAACTTTCCTACCTTCTCTCGTCACTTCTAAGGACCCTGTGATTACACATTCGGCCCACCCAGATTACCTGGGATAGTCTCCCCATCTAAAATCTTTAATTTAGTCACACCAGCAAAGTCTCTCTGGCCATTTAAGTTAACATATTCACAAGTCCTGAGGGTGTGGACATCTTTGAGGAGCTATTATTCCATCTGACATGATAGAAAGGAGAATTTCTGTGTTCCTGGGACAGAAAGAAACAATGTGGTAGGAATGTAGTAGTGACATAGAAAGTGATGGGATGAGGCCCAATTCTGGCTTCCCAGTGTCAGTAATAGATGACATTACTACTGTCACTACTCAATTAATCTTCCTAAAGATTTGGTGCTGCCACAGGAGCATGAGGACACTCAGACTTTGGGGTTTCTGACCTTCCTTGATTAGCAGTAAACCAGTCTAATTCCTTAGTCTGATTCTCTATTTTCAAGCACCACAGAATTTTAGTATTTGTTATATATTGTCTTTCATTATGCTTTAAAAAATCATAGAATTTCAAATCTTAAGGAAATTTGAAAGATTGCCTCATAGGGTTCTTGATTTTTGTAAAGAATGACATTGAGACCTAGGGAAATTAAATGTCATTCCTGAGATGATGGAACTGAGACCAGAAGCTGACTGGTGTCCACCCACTGAGACCAGAAGCTGACTGGTGTTTCACCCAGAGCTTCTGAAAGCAAAACAGACTGGTGTGCATGATTGCCTTTTAGGTGTGCGCTGCCTTTCCTAATTGCAGCTGCTTCTATGGGCACATGGTGTTGGCCTGGATGCGCCCCAGGCCGAGAGCACACTGCTTTGCATGCAGAGAACAGTAGATACTGGGTACTACTTGTTGGGTAATGATTTGGTCCATTGCCCTTTCTTTTCACATAGAACAGATATGGTGACACAGAACTCTCCTTATTTAGAGGATGGCTCTAGGCATGTAGCATTTTTGTCATTTGCAAGATACTTTAATCAGATACTGTGTCACCTGGACAAGACAAACCAATGATGTGTGGATGTACTTGAGAATTTACTTACTTACCACTTTTGGGTGAGGGTATGAACCAAAACTTGCTACTCAAATGTAAACCATTTGGATTCTATTAATTATTCAGATTAATTTATTTTGGAGGTTCTCTTATCTCTGCCATAGATTTTTTTTAGCATATGTTTCTTTATATTTCAGAGAAGTTTGAGACTTTCCAATCCTCCCTATCAACCATCCCCCTCCAAATTTGACTTGTGGCAAAGGATATGTAGATAGAACAGTTAGCAAAAGACTTGAGGAAACTCAAAACATTGTGAAAGAAAGGAAATAGACTTAATGATTAATAGAAATTTGGTTATATAGATTAGAAAGTTGATTGACATTAGAGGTTAATTTTGCACCTTAGTTTTTGACTCTGGGGTTTGTAGATAATGTCATAACTGCTGGCAACTTCCAACTTGCTCCTAAAAATAACCTATTGAAGTAAGTTCTGAAAAATGCAGGAAATGGTGAGACAAACTGATTCACATAAAGAGGAACAAAAGGAGTTTCTTACAGCCTGTCCTGGATAAGAAAGCTGGTTGGGGCAGATCCCAGAGGTAGAGGTGGGTGTGTCTCTTGGATGTGGATCAAACCTGTAAAGTTTAGGGAGGAAGGTTTGTTAATCTTGGGGAGGTGGGTGAAGACTAATCTACATTCTAGACTTTATATGTCACTGCCCCTTAACCTTTCTCAAGATCCCCATAGTGGAAATAAAAATATTTCTAGTCCTTCTTTAAACTGTGTAATATAGTCATCACTTCTAACTGTTCACTTATATCTACCAAAGGTAATTTATAATCTTGCATGTGCTGTGTCAATCAGTGTATTAAACCAAAAACAAACCACAGGTTGTTTATACAGAGGGCAAGCTCTCAGAACATTCCTTTGATTTATTTCATTTCACTGAGTAGTTAAGAGGAAAATAAGCACAAGGAGCATTTTTTACATTAATTGTGGGGCTTTGTGCTTTGTTAGAAGGAATACTAAGGCATATTTCCAGCATACTTTAATTCTAGGTATAGAAAGTTCTTAAAATATGTGAACCCATGTATCAGGTATTTTTAAAAAATAGTTTATTAGGGCCATTATGTTGCAATGCTATGTTTGCTATGGTAAGTGCATTGTATAATTTTAATTTATTTAAAATTAAGACCTTGTAGCATATTATGATCCAATATTATGAAATATGGTCTTAGATCCTAAGAAGTTCAATAAGTGCAAACTCTCTGAACAGGTTAAAAGTTAACAAATATTTATTGCTTATTTATTGAAAGCCAAGACTCAACAGAGACCCATAGATCTGGCTTTTGCATTCAAGGAATTTAAGATCAGGTTTGTGCCATACAAAATAGTATATGATTAAGTGTGAAATATGTGAAGAAAATAAATCTATGGATTTGAACTGGACAAGTAAAATGGTTTTAAGAACACTTGAGCATTAAACTGTTGGTTGATGAATAAAATTTAAAAGATGATGGGCGTGGAGAAGACATTTGGTTCTAATCATAATGATGACATAATAGCAGATAATGAGTGTCTACTGAATGCCACATATAAGGCCAAGGCCTTTATGTATATTTCTAAGCCTCAACATTACATTACATTAAATCATTAGCCTCATTTTAAGATGAATACCTGAGGCTCAAAAATGTCTCAGCTAGCAAATGGTAGAAGCAGGACTCAAACACAGATTCTGCTGGCTCCAAAGATCACATTTTCTACCGTAAAAGAGCATAAGCACAGAAATAAAAAAATGTCATGATGAGGTCTCTTGAAGGGAGAATACATTATGCATAATGATGGGTAATAAATTTGGATGAGTCACATGAAGTGTGGAGGGGTTTGAATGCCAGGATTAAAAGTTTAGATAACTCTTGGTTCTTGGCTAAAACTCTAATTCTGGTAAACACTATATGTTCTGTGCAGATTTCTGGCTTAGGTTTCTTTCTCCAGGTGGAAATATACATATAAACTCTTAGAGCCTAGCATAATGCCTGCTAGATAGGATGTGCTTAATAAATGGCAAATTTCCTTTCTTTTTGGGTACTCTGGACCCCTCTTTTCTTCCATCTTTCTTGAGGCTTCTGAAGCTTAAGTAGGTCAATGGTCCAGCTTTTCTCTTCACTCCTTCCTCCCCACCAGAACCCCAAACTCGAATTTTTATTGCCTTCTTTGTACCCTTACTAAGTATAATAAATGGAGCCTGAACCAAGGAACTGTTGCTACTGCAGCATGGACAGATACATCTCAGGGAAAGCACTGTCTATCAGTAATGAACTGAAATTTAAGTCCACATTTGGAAAGATGAAAAACCATTTCAAAATATGTAGAAAGAACATATGTCAGTAAATAAGTGTTTCAATGACTTGAAGTGAGGAAAGGATGCACTAAAGGAAATGGAGCTATTAGCTACATTTACACAGATCTGAGAAATGGAAGAAATGACTGCAAAAGGGAATAGATAGTTTAAAAGTGAAGTTGGGAAAAGCAACTTGAGATTGATAAGGGATGAAGAAGCTCGACAAGAGAAAACATATGAGATTGGACTTTTTATATCAAATAGTTTTGGAGCACTATTTTAGAAATAGGGTAACTAATAAAAAAGATGTTCAGCAGAAACTAGGCATCCATGCAAACACCTATATTGAGAACCAGCAACTTGATGACATTTTAAAAGGTATGTTACTTTTTTCTCCACCCAGAGCAACTTTTCTTAGATTATCAAAGGCAGTTAATCTTTATTTATGCCAAAGGTAAATGCCAAATTAGCACCAAGCAGAATCTGCCAGTGGAAATTAGGGAGCTGGGGGGATGATTGATTATGTCAAGTAATGATTAGTTGGTCCAACTTTGTACTTGGCAAAATCTACCACTATACTCTATTCCTGTTTTTCTTTGTTGTTGTTGTTGTTGTTATAGTATTAATGTATCATTCATAAGGAAGTAATTTGAACATGATGAGAGGAAAGAGGATTTGTCAAGAAATTACAAGAGAGATTCACATAATGGGTCGGAGCAAGCAAACTGGCAGCAACCTTCTAGAATGGGATTTCCTTCCCTCATCTCCCTGCCTTCAGTGTGGCCATGCCTTTTTCCTTGCTAATTTCATTTTCTTCATTTCTTTCAACTTTTCAGTGCAGGAACCAGTGACTATATCTTACAGATGCTCACCCAAAGCGTGAGTGAATGTCCCTAACACTCAGGTGGCTGACAGAGATTCTGGTGCAGACACTTGTCCTTGTTTGCTGAGCTTGTCCAGCGCTCCTTCTAATCTACAGCCAGATGACTCTCTGCTTTCCCATCTCTCTTCCCTGTTCCTGTGGGTGTGGTGCATGGTGGAAGAGACTGAACAATATGGACAAAAAGAGTGGTTGATACATACAAGTTTCATGAAATACTGAACTCATATTAGTTTGTAAATTCTCAATCATTGGTCAGGAACTAGGAACCAAACGGGATTAATCATGTTTGCTTCATGGAATTCATCTTTACCCAAAAAGAAAGAAAGGAAAAAAGATCAACAAACTTCATGTTTCTCATCTTTAAGCTTGGATTATTATATATATAAATCAGACTAACTTTGTCTTGTTATAGCTGTCAGCATGGAAACTATAATAACCTTTGCTTGTACTTTGCTAAACCTTCCTGCCTGGAGCAGGTGGCAAGATTCTGGGATTGGGAGGCAGGTGGTAGAGAGGAGAGGGGCTATAAATCAAGGTTCACTTGTTATATTGTTGTATTCTTTTCAGGGTAATTGGCGTTCTGTTTATGGTAACTGGGACTGAATTTGGAGGCCATGCCTGCAGCCCTGGCCATCCTAAGTGTGCTGCCAAAACACCTGACCATATTGCTCTCAGGCCAAAGGTAGTTAGGCATTCTTGAGGAGTCTTCCTATTTTTTAGATTGAGTAAATCCCCAGCAGGTGCAGTCCTAATCCAAGGCCTCGGAAGGAGCGATGGGAGAGCCTCGGCCAGTGTTGGCGTGCTCCAAGAGGAAAGCCCTGAGCAAAGACAGGGCTGCAGGGGCAGCAAGCCCCAGGCGCCTGGGCGGCAGTTCAGTACCGAAGGCCTGGCTGGCATGGGGGCAGGGACACTCCTTCCAGCCTGATGAGATATATAGGGTCTGTGGATCATCCAGGGATGACATGGAACATAAAAGCTGGAGACTCAATGTTTCCAAATGATTTATCTTTGTTTTTAATTTCCCTTCTCTTCTTATAAATAATCCAAATTCAGGTGCCAGGATAAATGACTGAGTCACCTCCCCTTGCTGTGGCAGGCCTGCAAAAATATAGTGGGATGAGGACGGCAAGATGCCTACAGAAGCCAACCTTGCTCCAGTTCATTTTCATCTGCGCTCCAGCGATGAGCTCGAAAACTATGTATGTGAGCAAGTTAAAAAAATGAAAAAATGAAGGGCAGAAAAGTAGAAGAAAAGAGAAAGGGTGAGTGACTGGGATGAGGAGAAACAAGGAGGAAAAACAAAGAGAAAACAAAAGGGGAAAGTCAGGTGGGGATGTGCAAACTTAGGCTCTGGCTTTCAAATTAATTTTGGTCAATCAGCTTGGGCATAAATGGACTTGGTGGCTGATAGGTGGGTGAGATTAAGCCACCCTGGAGGGTGTGTGTGTGATCGTGAGGACAAGAGAAGGTCCAGGGAGGATCGGGGTGGGGGGGTTTGATGCCTGGTGCCCAGACAGGGCTGACTCCAGGGCTGACCTTTTGGTGAGTGAAAACTAGACACACAGGCATTTTACACATTAGAAAGGAAAATGAGAAGAGAGTGAATTATAGTCTGAACTAAGCTCAACTATTCCCAAAACAAAGTAACTGAGTGGTGAAAGGTTAATTTCTAGGCCCCCAAACCCTCAAGCAAATCTTCCAAGGGGTCTCCTTGGTCTTTGTTAGTTACTAAATAAATAGTCTGTAGTCGACCCCTCTTAAGTCCCAGAAACCAAAGCCTATTTATTGATCAGTATGGAACAAAATTTAGCAATTGAGATAGTGTCTCTATATTCTCTGGCTTGGGGGCATGGGAGTCTGAGTCTTTTCTGTAGGACTGGTATTTATTTTAAAGACAGTAGCTAAGACTTTGCTCGCCAACAATCCACTTTCCCTTTTCTAGAGTACAGATCCTCTTTAAATAGCTAACCCTTCAGGTTTTCTAAGTATCAGTTACCGTTGCATTGAAGTTAAGTACAAATGTGTTTATCTGGGAAGGAGGGTATTTGAAATGTGCACTTAAACTGCCTTGACTCCCAGCAACAAAACATATCTCGGCTACATGAGCCTGGGAAATGATGTATGTGGCAGGGGTCACCATTCTTTAACTCTAGTGCCACTGAGAGGCTGAATGTGTAGAAAGAAATAAAGAGAGGAGGAAAAAATGGGGAAGGAAAAAGAATAGGTGAAAAGAAAGAGCTAAAAGGAAAAGAGCTGCTGTGGTAGGGAGAAGGGAAGTGACAACAGTCACGTCTGGTGTGACATTTAATGGTACCAGGACCCTGGTTACCTTCTCAAGTATAAACTGGTCAGCAGTGAGCATGTGGCCTTTGAAGCAGTAATTACAAAGTGGCACCTCTACAAGGGCCGATTTTGAACAGAGGAAAAGCCTTCCCTGTGGAAAGATCAGCCCATGTTTGGGATGGACTGTGCAAACATGAACAAATGCCCATCCCCTTAGCAGGAATAAAGGGGAGAGGGATTGTATTTTAAAGCTCCATTAACTAAGAACTTTACTCAGGGAGGAGCTGTTAATAAGTAATGAAACAAAGGGCCTGTTATGGAGATTAAATGCCCTCCGTCTAGGTACAAAGTTCAGACTGCAAAGTGCAGCTGTCACCCTGTCTATAACCCCATTGCAGCCTCAGAACCCCTGGTTCAAAGTGTGTCTTGCTGTCTTCCTGTTACCAGGCTGCCCAGTGCAAGGTCCAGCCAGGGTTCAGAGTTCAGTGTCTGAGGCTCTGCTGACTGCCTTCTTTGTTTAGCTGGGGCTAGCTTTAGATAAGCTTCAAACTGCTTATTTAAGACAATTATTACATACAACTGGCAGATTATTTTCCCAGATTCTTACACTTATGCTTTATATGCAATCTTAAATGGTACCAACTAATTTCTTAAGGATTTGTGTATGTACAAAAGCAATTGATATAAAGACATAGGAAAGACTAGGTCAAAAATATATTTCCAAGGAATAACTATGGTTCAAGTAGACATATAAAACGGAGGCCCTTTGAACTGAGTACTTGTGAAGGCAATTTCAAGACAGGTCAAAAATTCCCTCTGTAACTATCAAAGATCAAATAGATACTAGATTTACCCTTGAGAATCGAGCTAACCCTTGCCCAGATGACAGCAATCAGTATTAATTCATTTCTGTATGGAACACCCCTCTTTAGTTGTTCTCCTTTATCTAAAAACTAGGAGGGAAATTCATTTTTTAAAATAGTTCCCATTTTTGGACTTGATCTTGCAAGAGCCTTGGGAAGGTGGCAAAACATTACTTAGTAACCCATTTTACAGATGAGGAAACAGACTCAGAGATGCTGGCAACTTGCCCCAGGTCAGAAAGGTCATATACTGCAGAACCAAGACCACAATCCATCTTTTTTTCACCTTTCCTTTCAGCATTTTTTCTGCTCTCCACTGTTGACTCCTGACACCAATTTTCTTCAAGTAAAGTTCTTTTTCATGGAAGTGAACAGAGTCAAAATAAGACATAGGAAGGCAGGCAGTTTGGGAAATGGGATTTGAAAGAGTGCTTCAGGTAGGGGTTTAGGGAAATAGAGTCCGACTCCAATGTTGGCTGAGCACCAGGCTTTTGTGATTCATGCGCATTCTCCCGGCCATGAGTGCCAAGGAGGCAGGATTTTAGATTAGTTACCCAGAGGGCTGGTTAGGGTGCTGCTCCTCCCAGTGATAGCATGGATTAATATTTTACCTCTGAAAGGAAGGAGCACAGCCAATGGGGATACACTGGGGCCCCAAAGGCACAGAATTTAGGATTTGACCTGCTTGTGATTCATAAAATTAAGCTAAGAGTTCCTTTTCATGTATTTTCTTTACATTAGAATAAAATTTTTAAGAATATCAGCAGGTTTCATTCCTTTGGTAGATACCTGTCAGGGCCTACAATATTCTAGATATTTATGGAGCTATTTACTTGTTGATGTTTATACATATAAATATTTGCATAGTTACTTAGTGTGCCCACACTGTGTGCTAGGAAAAGGGCATGAATATAAATTCAGATACTTTCTATTCATAACCCTTAAGAAGCTTAAACTGCAGTAGGAAGAAAATAGTAAAAATGTACCTAGCTGGTACAAAAGGAGAGACACAAACAAAACACTAAGGGACAAAAAACGAAGAGCAGTAAAAGTTAGGACCAAGTCTTTATTTACTGAGTGCTCGCTCAGGATCAGGTACAAGAATGGGTGGTTGACAGACGTTAAAACTTTTAATTCATGCAACCACACTGGGAGTTAGGTATTATCTCCATTTTACAGACAACTACTGAAACTCAGATTAAGATATTCATCCAAAGCCATATAGCCTGTAAAGAATAAAACATGGATCTGAGCCCAGTTCTCCACCCAAAGTCCATGTAGAGATTGAAAAAAAAATAAATCCAGCCAAGGAGAGAAAGTAAATTATCAGAAAGGAAGGAAGGCAAAGATTTGTTGTAATCTGAATAGCAAGATGGATGTGAGTCTCTGGACACAGAGGTATGGAGATGAGAAACCAACAGGTGAGGCAGCAGGTGGCTGGTGAAGAAGTAGAGGAAGAAAATGTGGAATCTCCAAGTATGATCTCCTAATCTCTTTAACACAAGATGATGGAGAGAAAAGGGTTGCGTGAGATGCATTTTTAATGTCATCTTCTACTGGCTCTCTTATCTCTGAACCCCCCTACAAGAAAGACTATGTACTTTGCTCATTGCTTTAAATGTGCTCATACCTTTCTATGACTGCAGCTATCACCTGTACTTCGAAGACACAACCTCACCTAGATCTCTAGCCCAAACATCTCTTTTCAGATACTGATTTGCATTTCTAGTTGCTTATTCAGTGTGTCCAACTGGATAACTCAGAGACACCTGTATCTGCTCTTACAAACCTGCTCCTTCCCTACATTGGAACTTGGACCCTGACGTTCTATTGCTTTAGTCTTCCAGGCCAGAAAATTTGACATTATCTTTGAAGCCTTCCTCACCTCTACCCAGTAGATCCAATATATTACCAATCCTCATAGTCTCCAAATCTATCACCTTCTCTTAATTCCCTTGCCAGTACCTGAGATCAAATCTCCATTATCTCTTGTAGTGACAAAGCAATGGTTGATTTGATCTCCCCAGTTACGATCCACCCACCTTTCTGCCTCCTATTACTAGCAGAAGTAGTTTGTAAAGTATGAAGCAAACAGCCAAATCTGATAATGCTTCTTTCTTGCTTTGAAACTTTAATGATGCCCATTTACTTACAAAAGAGTTTGCAAACCAGTGACCATAGGCTGACATTGCCCCATAGATATATATTTTTTTGTTCACACAAGTATAGAACCATTGTGTTTTAAATTTGAATTAGTTGTGAATATTTAAAAGTTGGATATTTCACACAAACACTGAGATCTCTGGCCTATGTTGAAAAATCAAGATCAGGTAACACTGGGCAGGATTCCCACACAGTATCCATCATGGTTCTGCTGTAGTTGCCTGTTTATGGGTAAAATTGCAATATTTCCAGAATATCTCACCTGGCTTTAGTGCATCTGCATATCAATAGATTTCCAAGGGGAGCAGAGAAGTAGCCCATGTTCATATCAACAAGTATTTCAAGGGATGGAGAGAAGTGGTCCATCTATATATCAATAGGTAATTACAGGGGGCGAACAAGGGCTTATCTGGACCAGAAAGGTTGGGTGGAGCTCTTTTCTGCTGCAGCCGGGTTAAGAGAGAGACAGGACGATCGCTTGGAAGAAATAAATGGGTTTCTTAAACTGTATTTCTCCCTTTGACTGATTTTGGTTTCAAAGGTATTTTGCCCTGGGATGTTCCCCCTGGAGTTACACTGTTATACAGGGGCATTACCTTTCCAGTTTGATAAGTCATGTTGATAGTATATACTCTTGATAGGATGTGATGAGAAAGACACTTTATTTCTGTGGTTTTTCCACCCTCCAAACCCAGTCTAATCATGTGAAAAACATCAGACAAATCCCAGTTAAGGAGCATTCCACAAGATATTGACCAGTATGCCTCAAAATTGTCAAGGTCATCAAAAACAAGAAAAGTCTGAGATACTGTCATAGCTACAAGTAACCTAAGGAGACATGAAGAATAAATGTAATATGGTATTCTTGATGGGATCATGGAACAGAAAAAGTACCTGGGTTAAAACTAAGAAAACCCAAATAAAGTATGAACATTTTTTTAGATTTATTGAGTTATAATTGACAAAACTGTAAAATATTTAAAGTGTATGTTGTGATGATTTGATACATGTACACATTGTTGAAGGGTATCTCTTAAGTCGTTAATTAACAATCTATCACCTCATGAATTCATCTTTGTGTGTTTTCTTTTTTTGGTGAGAATATTTTAGTTCTACTCTCAGCAAATTTCAATTATATAATATAGTGTTGTCGACTCTAGTTACCATGTTATCCTTTAGAACTTCAGTCTTCATTCATCTTACGGCTGAAAGTTTGTGCCTTTTTCCCAACCTCTCCTTGTTTCCTTCAATTCTGCAGCTCCTGGCAACTCACTTTTCTACTCTGTTTCTATGAGTTTGACTTCTTTTTTTTTTTTTTTTTTTTACAGATTCTATATATCAGTGATATCTTGTAATGTTTGTATGTCTTACCTGGCTTTTTCCAGTTAGCAAAAATGCCCTCAAGGTCCATCCATGTTGTCACAAATGGCAGTATTTCCTTCTTTCTCATGGCTGACTAATAGTCCTTCTGGGCATTATGGCTCTGAAGCATTGAAGAACAGCAAACTCTTAAACAAATTCAAAGGTTTCTCCCTCCACATGCTATCAAAATGGTCAGGTTCCAAAATAAGAGATTCTGCAATTAATCCACAAGGAAAGAAACATATTCCTCAGATATGCTGATTTGAACATCACTTTCACTTTATTAATTTCATTTTGCTTATTGTTCCCCATGATCACCTCAAGAGGTGCATTATTCTTTTCTCATTTTTTTCAAGGTAAAGAAATTTTGGCTGAAAGAGGCCCACTGACTTTCCAGAGGTAATCTAGGAGTTCATTAACAGAATAAAAATGAGGCTTCAAATAATGTCATTGAGCCATTGCTCTCCTCTGCATTTTCCTGCTTCTCTCAATCCAAAGAGGCTCTACCTAAGGAGATGACATAGTTAAACAACTTTAGGGAAAATGCAAATGAATAAAGTCTGGG
Source organism: Manis pentadactyla (assembly GCF_030020395.1). Lineage (NCBI taxonomy): Eukaryota > Metazoa > Chordata > Mammalia > Pholidota > Manidae > Manis > Manis pentadactyla. Next base: position 137,709,977 of record NC_080019.1, on the reverse strand, counting down.
AAAGATGAAGATAAATTAATCAGACAAAAATGAGATAGCTAAGGAATGCATGGTATTCAGGAGACAGCAAATTAGATTGCCATTTGTAAGCAATGGGATGGTGCAAAGAGAAAAGCCAGGGATATTCTGGCCTATTCTTCGAGAGGCACAGGGCAACCTGACAAAGAAGGGAGGCAGCTGATGTCCACCATGCTGAGATTGTACTTGTTCTGGGGGTGCCACTCTGTGGTCTTCAAGCACCAAACATACAGCCTTTGTGGGAGAAATCCGAGGATCCACATACACAGAAAAAAAAGAAAAAGGTGCTCTGACGGCTCCTCTCACAGTTTTCCATCTTCTAAGGGCAAAATTAAACCAGATGGAATTGATTTAGGAAGCTGAGTAACTTGGACCTGAGGCCTGCATTCACATGACTTATTCAGTTTTGTTGCCTTCAATTTTTGACATAGTTGCCTCAGTCTGGAGGGGGTGCCCCTGTGTGTATGTGAGATGAGTGACACAGTATGGCCTATAAGATTATGCAGGCCTGCTTGCCTCCAAATCTCTCTCCTCCAACTCTACCAGGTGTTCCTTTTTCCCTTCTGCAGCCTGATATTCTCAGCATGAGAGAAGGAAAGCCCTGGGAATGAAGAAATTCACCACAGAAGGTATGATTCTCAAAAAGGCATAGGAAAAATGTCTGTGTGTTATTGGAGAAAAGGTCTTCTGGTTCTCTTCTTTAGAGCATCTTAACAGACTCATTTGTAAACTGAACTTTTTGACATTATGGAATTCATAGAAGAGGACCTGTTTTAGAAGGGTAGCATTTGCATTATGACCAAGAAATGTAAGGTTGATCAGCACCTTCCAATCAATATTTTTCCAGCTGACAAATGGGTATTGCCTCCCACTTAAGGCAGGCTGAGCTGAGTGAAGTAAGCAGGAAGAGCTAATCAAGACCTTTTGGTGGTAGGTGGGAGAAATCTCACCAGACCATAGATACCCAATAAAGTGAGTGCTATAGATAGATGTTTATGTTCCCTAAAATTCTTAAATTGAAACCTAATCTCCCAGTGTGACAGTATTAGGAGGTGAGGACTTTGGGATGCAATTAGGTTATAAGGGCAGAACCCTTATGAACAGGATTAATGCCCATATGAAACAGACTGCAAAGAATTCCCTCATTCCTTCTGCCATGTGAAGGTACAGTGTGAAGATGGCTTTCTATGAACTAGGAAGCAACATTCCTAGTGAGAACTAGGACCAGACACCGAATCTAATGGGGTCTTTTTCTTAGATTTCCACCCTCTAGAATGCTAGAAATAGATTTTTGTTTTTTTATAAACCACCAGTCTGTGATATTCTGATATACCAGGCTGAATGCACTAAGAGAGTGAGTCAATTCTATATTTGCAGAAAATAGCTGCTAAGTAGACACAAGGGGAATTTCTATTGGGTAGGGAAGGAATATAGAAGGAAACTAACTCTTAACCCTGATGACAAAGTTAGGTAAGAGCCGTATTCTAATCTTTCCCATCCTCTCACCCTTTGCCCTTCACTATCAACGCAATCTCCCCTAAAGGTCGATGTCTACTAAGAATGGCTCAGTCCCAAATCTGACCTAACAACATGAAAAGTTTTTTAATAGAATTGATATTCTAAATGGATTGGTCTGTGTTTCCTTCTGCCTATAGCATGGTTGGAATAACATTTACCATCTGTAAAAAAAAGTATTTTAATCGGGCAAAGGAATTTTCAGAAAACAACTGCAGAAATTGCCACAACTAGGTCTAGTTCCAGTTTGACCACAAAGGAGATTAATGACATAATAGAGAATAAGGAGGAACTGAAGGCTCAAGGCTTGGTGAGTGTGTTTTGACCCCAGAAAGGATATGGGGAAAAGAGGTCTTAAAGAAAACTTGGAAGTTAGAGAGTCATCTGGGTTCTGAGATGAAGAAGGAGATGAAGAGTTTGCCAAAGCAGAAGGCAAGAAGAGTTAAGGTAGAGTAAATTATCTGCTTCTTTCTTTAAACTTTGCTGTGGACCTGGAACAAAAAAGAAACCCATCCTCCAAAGGATGTGAATGTGTTCTTTCATACTACTATTACATTTTTTTGTCCTTTATTAGACAAGCCATTTGAATGTATTCTAAGGTCCTGATCTTGCATCACATAACTCAGTATTTGAGACCAAAGGTGTCTAGAAGCCAAGAACTGTCTTTTGCTCATTTAGGACATGAAAGCATCAGGTAAACAAGATTTACATTTATCATGGGGAAAAGTCTATAATGCTTATGTTTATTATTTGATTTCTATCACTTCTTACTTTACAAATTTTAATTGACATTGACATGATATGACACAACCAAAAAAGGACATTTGCTTAATATTAGTATTTATGACCACAGTGATATAATAGCACACTGCCTACAATTTAATTGAGAGCTGCAGATCTTCTCAGCAGGTTCAGAAGAGGAATTCATTAACACTGTTAGAGAGTATTACCAGCACAAATGTCAAGTCAAGGAACAAAGGGACACTCAGGTTTACCACAACCTGAGTTTTACCTTCTGAACCCATGATGCCTCTTGCATGTAGGGTGTTACACAGTGCGTGAGGGTTGTTTTTTTTTTTTTAAATACTGATTAGTTGAAAGCCAAAAGAGGCAGGGAGGCCTCCTCTCATTAGTGCTTGGAAGGTTTCTATAAGGTAATGCCTAGTGATGCTAATAAGAATTAGGTGACTTAATTCTTCAGCTCAGGATGGAGCCCAAACTGGGCTAGCTAAGGACACACTCAGAGCAAAATGATCTGCCAAGTATGCTCAAAACTCAGAATTTAAATGTTGTCAGAGTGAGACTTGATATATTACTTAAACTTATTAGAATCCATTTGCAAGAGCTATCAACAGCTTTATACAAGCAATTTATATAGTTTATTCATTAACTAGTAGCTGAAATATTACAGAAATGCCCTAGTAATATGTTTCCCAAATAAAGTTGAGAACATTAGCTGTATTTTGTTCATTGAAAGAAAGTAGTAAATTATAAGGGTCTAAGGCAAGAAGATATTTGTCAAAAAGTGAATAAACATTCAAAGAGGAGGGACGATATCTAGAACTAGACTGTACTATACAGCAGATACATGCAGCTGTATAAATTGAAATTAATTGAAATTAAATGACATTTCAAATTTAGCTCCTTATCACATTAGCACATTGCAAATACTTAATAGCCATATGTGGCTAGTAGCTACTGTATTGGAGAATACAGATAGAGAACATGTTCATGAACATTGAAATTTCTCTTGTACTGTTCTGATCCAGACCTTCTGACTTCTGTCCCCACCACAACCTACAGCATGTGTAAGTTTGTGTCATGGCTAGAGTGATTTCAAAACTTAGAATGGCCCCAGGAGGAGTCAGGAAAAAAACACCTAGAACAAAGTTTTTGCCATAATCACTGAGCAGCCAACAAACTGATGACTGTAGGGATGGGGGCAACTTTGGGGCCAGTTTTTGGGGTATATAAGAAACTCTTAATTAACCCCATAGTTGTCCAGCTAAAGTCATCTTCTTCCTCTATGTCATGGTCATATGTTCATGAGAGCTGTCTATGTTTGGCCTCAGCTCTTGACTGCTCCTCTAGCTATGTAGCCAGTGAGCACAAGTGAGATGAAGATGTTGGAGAAATAGTCCTTTGTTGTTCCCACTCATACATTGCCCTAAATCAGGGTTTAGGACATAGAAGCAGAACATGAAGTGTACAAAACATCTTAGATTTACTGCCATGATAACCTGTAATTGAGTATGTACAAATGATATTGCATAGTTAGCAAAGACATGGGAGAATTCATCTCATAAAAAAAGCTTAGTTGTCAAAACCATGTTTAGTTCACAATCATTTTTTTTTTTTGCAATTATGTGCATGGGAGTTTTCAAATCATCTTTTTGGGAGTATAGGTAATTAAAGTTAAAAAAAAGGAAGAGCAAAAGAAAAAGAAACAGTCCAACATTTCCTGTCTTGAACTCCCTCTTCTATGAATGGTCTAATCTTTAATATTAAACTTGAGCCAGTGGCACAGAAGGGGACCGCACCTTCTGTTTACAAAAATATTTTTAGAGAGAAGTGGGCAGAGCATAGTTATTTCTAACTGGAACCAGTTATTTCTAAAAAGAAAGAACTGAATAATTGATTTTAAAATAATCACAAGTGACGATGATAGTGACAATGATGACGAAGATGGTGATTTGCTTATTCTTAAGTTGTGGGGCCTCAACAAATAGATGTGACTGATGATACAGAAAAACCAGAGTCCTCAACTTAGTCAGATGGGCCTGCTCTCCAGGAGTAATTATTTTTTAGCAGGTTGTGCCTGAAAAGGTTAGTGTAGTTAGATGCTGCATTTCATCTTAACTTCTGTTTCTGATGACCAGGCAAAGATGACATAGTAAGAGAACTAGAGTCTACATCGACAACACTGTGGGAAGAAAATATTTATACTTTAGTCTCATTCATTTTCTTGCAAAGAAAACAAACAAAAACGCTGAGCATTTGTGGTATGCACCTGGAACAGGTGGAGAAAAGCTGTGGCCTTCAGACAGAGGAGCTACATTCATTTGAGTTAATCCTAAAGTTCTCAATGATTTGGCAAAGAAGTTTTGAGTTTCAATTCAGTGACTGCTTTTTAAACGGCAGAGTTGATGCACAAATGATCCCTGACACATTGTGGCATATTAAATCATCTTCATAGTTCTAATATGCCATGAAACCCAATTTACATATAAAGGAGGCACAGATGATGAAAACCTGAGAACAGACTCCTGTTTCAAAAGGCATCAGGCACACTCCTTTATTTTCTTGAAGCACCACTAACTAATACAAATCTGTTGCTGGGAAAGGTTATTAAAGTGCCAGGCCCTTCTTCTTTCTTCTCAATCCTTAATTCCCCTCCTTTTCTCACATGCCTTATGGAAACTCTCCTCTCTGCCCCTCCCATTCCTCTTTTTTTTTCTTCTTTTATCCTATAGCTATTTTCCCTTGAGCTGAAACCCTCAGACTCTTTGGGCCACAATAAATATAATTCTTCTCTTTCTGTTTAGACTTGTAATGCTTTTGGAATTTTGTGTTGTTGTTGTTGGTCTATGGAAGTTGTGACATAATAAAAGAACATAGTAATAGAAGATGCAGTAGTTAAGGAGATAGCGTCATTGGATTCTAGAGCTGACATCCTAAACGTAGCACCTAGATAGTAACACAAGGCCAGGGTGTAACCAGTGGGTACAATGTACCACTATATTCATGATATGATATCTATTGTCAATATAGATAATAGATGCCCCAACGATAGGCTGCCAACCTACCATTCAATGATAGCTATGTGGTAGGCAGCCAAAACATCATAGTATGGACAGAATATAACAATCGGCTTCTGTCACACTTCAAAATAAAAAATTTTTTGAATTAGGCCAGTAAATCCTTAAACATTACTCAATCATGTCTCTTGGAAAAATAATGAGAATGTTTTATGTTATATTATAATTAAAATCAATGCCCTCAACCATCACTGTCAGTTGCTTGGCACTGAATAAAAAAGACACTGTGTCTGCCAAAGTTTTACTTCCTCTCAAGGGTCCCCAGACCAGGGTTTTTCAACCTTGGCACTATTCCCACTGTGGGCCAGGTAAGCCTTTGTTGTGGAGAACTGTCTTGTGCATTAGGGTATGGTTAGCGGCATCCCTGGCCTCTACCCCCTAGATACCAGTATCATCTCCCCTCATGACCACCATTGCCAAACATCTCCTGGGAGGGTGGGGGGAAAGAGTGTTCCCAGCTGAGAACCAAAAGACTAGACCCAAAACAAATCATGGATCTTTCATCTCATATTTCATTTTTCTCCTCTTTTTTCTGCTCTCTTCTCTCTCCACCCCTAGCAATGTACAACTATCCCTACTCAAACACAAACCCTCTCCATGCTTTCCCTTGTTTCTGAAACGGATTTTGTCTTATGAACATGAACATATTTTGGCAATTCCTATGTAAACCATAATGGATTCTCTTGAGCCTCAAAAAATTATACACAATAATTCTATAGGAAAGTATGAAGAAATGTAGAAAAAAATAAAATAGCTAAAAAGCATAAGGAATTCACATCTCTCTATTGGGGAATCAAATTCACATTGGCTGTGCTATGGCTTTGACTAGCTATATGGGACAATTTGAAAGGGGTATTATGGTTAAAACACCCTTGAAGAATAAAGGACTGGAATTTACATCCCACAAATTTTCTTTTTGTGGAAATTTGCACCTCTTATCAATTCCCTATGAAAAATTATTCACCATGAATTTTCCATTACTTCAACAAATTCTCTAACCTCTCCAAGTCTCACTTCCTTGGACTCCTTATTTTCAACGGGTAACCACATCTCTGAATTTAAACTGTGAAAGTGAACAAGAAGATCCAAACCATCTGATAGGAGCTTTCTCTTTCAATCTTTCTCCTTTCTTCATTAAAACATCTTTTCTCTACAACCTCAGGTACAATAAATTATTTCTCAATTTATGTCCTCAGCTTCTTTTTATCTTTGCCTCTGATTTTAGTGGGTGAGATTGTCTTCTTTTTCAAAACTAAACCCTTGACTTGCATCCATGACTTTGAGCCTCTGATTATCTACATTCTTTGCATCTTCAGTGTCTTACTTTCTTTTGGTAACTTCCAGTCTGTAAATATCACTGCTCACCCTGCCCTTTGCCCTGCCATTATCTCAAGCTTTTCTCTCATCTATCTCCTGTTTTTCCTACTTTCTTCCTTTCTCCCCGGGGACTTCTCAAAAGAATAACTTACACTCTTCATTTCAACTCTACAGTTCCCAACTCCCCTAATCCCTTGCAGGCTTGTTTCTATCTTCACAAACCTACTAGAACCACATTTGTGGTCTAACAGTGACAATTCAATCATTAAATCCACTAGATTTTTGGATCTTGATCTTTGAGAATTTGTGATATGATCAGTCCACAGATTTTCAAACTTAGCTCCCATGCTTCCATAGCTTCCTAATTCTGTTACACTATTGCTTCTTTTCCCTGCTGTCACCTCCAAATAGTTCAGGAAAATTAACTCAAAACTTCAAATATCCAGCTTGCTGTCTAACATAAACAGTCCACAATAGCATTTTAATTCAGAGATTCCAATGCCACTGTAAAAGTAGATTCAGTGACTCCCTTTTAAACTTAGAGATGGCATCCATTCTCCTCTGGGGAATTCCTCTTTATACAACTCTCTTTTCATGGTAGGACATCTTTAGTCACCTTGAGTGGAACGTTTGAACTTGGAGACCTGCTTGGCTCAGGAGACAGGGCTGTCATTTCATAATCCTGCCAGGCTTTTATTGTAAATACTGATGCTAATCTTGAAGGAAGCAGAAGATGGGGGGAGGGCATAAGAGTAGGAATTTTTGCTGGCAGAAGTTTATTGTGTAGACATAAGTATGTATTTGGGGATGGTGAGAGATGGGGGAGAAACTGGTAAGTCATTCCAGATTAATGTTCAAACTGAAAATTCGAAAGAACATAATATGCTATTTAGAATTTTATGGACAAATACAGAAAGAATAAGCTCAAAGACTGAAATTGCTTCTGGAGAAAGGAAAATGGAAGACTTTTATGGAGCTATGCTTAATTGTAGTATCTAGATCTAGAACTGATTATCCCTTTAAACTATGGAAGTATAAATAAAATCCAAATACATCCATAACAACAATATCACCAACATAAATAGTTAACCATGAAGAATAGAGAACGATGCAGGCTATAACATAAGGGTAGATTCCTGCTATGTGGGAGGCAATAACCACCCTTCTGGGCTAGATGGAGAAGTCTGCAAAGGGGGGTAGAGAAAACAAGTGGGTTGAGCTGCCAGTCTGGTGCTGATTCTCTGGCTCACCTCGTGAATTTGAAAGCCGTGGGGGCAGGCAGAGACCATGGCTGAGAATCTTAGCATTAAGGTAATATATGTCCCATTTTCTACTGATAACTTTGAGAGCATCTCTACAACTTTGATGGCCACAGCAGAGTAGAAATGGTGTGTGAGACAGAGAGCAGGGCCTTTAGACACTCTCTATCCCTCAGTTATCAGGGTCTTTCATAGAAGGAGGAGAACAATACTGCCCTTAGACCCCTGCACTGGGCTTCACACTTTAAAGGGCTGCACATTGAACTTTCTATGACCAGGTCGTCTCCTACAGAGCTAGAAGTCCTTGGAACCAAAGGGACTTGCCCACTCAGAGATGACCCCACTCCTATTCTTCTAGGTCAAAATCTGTACCCTTGGGATCCTGGAAATTCTGCCAAGATTGACCTCAGCCTACATCCAGGATTTGCATGTCTCTTTCTGGTTTTAGTCCCTGCAGGATAAATCATACCACCAGTGTGCGTGCCCATAGGGTTGAGTGGTGGCTAAGAGGTGGTTATTTGTGTGAGTGTGTGTGTGTGTGTGTGTGTGTGTGTGGTAGATTGGTATGGGGTATAGTTGGGAACTTAAATATGTGGGCTGGGATTTCCACATAGGTGTGTTCAAGGCCATGGGGAAAGGAGATAGTGGTGGGAGGAGAATAGAAAGTGGGTCATAAGCTGGGCCTTGCTTTCCCTATATCAACACATTTCAGAACCACGAGGGGTCTCATGCTTCTAAATTCAAATGACCTAAGTCACTAAAAATATATTTATCAAGGTAAAAATATAGAATATATTTATTTAATTTTTTTTGCTCAATAATATTTAGAATTATTATATTTTGGCCTCTGTTTATACTTTTGCCCTGGTACCTGTGTTGGGTGGCAGAATAGAAAGAGATTCATAAGTTGCTCCAGAAGTTAGTAGGGGTGTTAAAATGCTGAGGGGACCAGTGGATGGCAAGACGTTGGGATGCAAATAAGAACTGAACAATATTCAGTCCTTGTGGCTGGAGGCCAAGGCAGAGACCAATTTTTAGGGGTGAAGGTGAAGAAGGAACAGTTATACAGCAAATATAGCAAGGTCAGAGGCCAAGAACCAGTAACAATACACCATGCAGCAGAAGCTGTGTAAGCTATCTAATGACAATTGGGAGGAAGAAATGAAAATTGAACACCCCTTCCTTTGATTCTCCCCACAACAAATGACACTGTGATGTTATATGAGTTCCTCATGTATCCTGTAGGCTGCAGAAAGGGCAAAGAGATCTTTTGAGAGGTTAGAACAGCCATGCTAAGGAGATTAAACTATGAATTGAGTAAGTTTAATATTGAATATGAATAAATTTTTACCTCAGAGATACTATTTTAAACAGGATGTGACTGACTGGATAAACTGTCTTAAAGGTACATGATCTTTTATTTATTTATTTTTTGTCAGTAATCAAAGAGAGATTCAGAGTTCAGCTGAGGTCAGCTATGGAAAACTAGCATTGTTACATTTCTGCATATCTGATAAATTAATGCAAATGAACTGGTAATTCTTTTGAGTTTAGCTCGTGGATGACTTCCTTGAGAAATGAGAAACTGGGTCCTACGTCAGAGCCATACCATGATTATATACCATGGTAGCAAATACCTCATTATATTCCATCTGTAAAGGAAGTCTTCAAAGGATTCAGAAACTACATGATGTTTTGGAACATTCGACACAAGAGTTTGGAAAACCATGCCTTAGAGAGTAAGACTGCAAGTGAAGTTTGCCTCCTAAGAGTATTTTGCTAGTGACTATTAACTACAAGGTCTTGGATAACCTTTGCTACTACTAGACTCATTGGGAGCCAAGGGATATAAGAGGAAAGAGCCAAAGACTTTAGGCAGAGAGAACCATATGCCTTCTAGAAGAAGGCCTATTGCATCATTTGAACTGGATCTCATCAATAGGGAACCATTCCGAACACTCAACTAATGACACTAGGACACAGAAACATCTGAAACTTGCCAAAACTGGATCTATCCAACCTACAGATGTGATTTCTTCATTTTGATGAAGACCATAGAGGAGGGGAAAGTAACCTAAAATAATGATTTCTTGATTTGTTTTTGTCTTGAGATAGCTGAGGATATCAAGAAAAAGCAACTGCTTTTACAGTATTTAAAGAAAGATCCTCAAAATTCAAATAATGTTAGAACCTATACAGAGTTATAAGCCATAGGCACTGGGAACAAAAACAGCAATAAGAGAAACTCAGGTCCCTGACCTTATAGCATTTACCTTCTCATGGGAATGGCATATAATAAGTGCTTAATAAGTATTTGTTTAAAGCATTGTATTTATTTTTTTGTATTTCCATAGTTATATATATATAATATGTAGTCATATATGTCATACATACACACATATATTAAACAACATATGTGGGAAATGGATAGGCTCAGGGTTATATTATCAGGTGTCTGACTACTTCCATTACTGTTAAGATACTGAGTAGGAAACACCTTTTTTGTGTGTGTGTGTTTCTTGCATGGACTCATTTTGTTCAAGGAAGGGACTAAAAAAGTCCTCTGTTGTGGTAGGAGTTTTAATGGGCCAGTACATAAGAATCTGGAGATCAATTCATAGTAATCTCACCATATGAAAACCTGTTCCTGAAAATGATGGAGACTCTGAAACCATTTTGTTTTCATTTCAGGGGGAAAGTATGGCAATGGGAAAGGTATAAACTTTAGGCCAGGGGGAGAACTGAGAAGGCACAAAATAGGTTTTGGGCAACATGGCATTATTTGCTGGCAAGACCCCACTGAACGACCGTCATGCAGCACGAACCCCAAGAAGAGAGACCACAAATCCAAGGTGGTGCTGTTTCACAGTGGTGTGCTTTTCTCCAGCAGCACCCAACAAACTGGCTCCCTAGGGCACTGGAGATGGGTTATTGAGTTGAGCTACATCACATCAGAAGTTCTAGGGGGTGACAGGAAGATGCTGGCTGATTGGAAGACATGGAATGGTCCAGGCAATATAGGCCTGTATTAGGTCCAAGTTGGCCCAGTGGATGTAAGGAATGGAGAGAGTTGGCATGTAAGAGGTTCTGGTCCATGAATAGGATACTGGCTTTTAAGATTTGAGACATGGAGTACTTCTGAATGATTTCAAGGGCTACTACATAGCCATGTATGAGAGGTAGTTTAAGTAAAGCAGAAATGGAAGATTTGGAGTTAAAGAGGAAACTGTGAGGAAAGTGTTTAGGAACTATCACCTAAATGGCTTTTTAACTTACTCAGGGTAATAGCAGAAGTTAAGAAGTTGGCAAGTTGAAGGGAAATATGTAGCCTAGGTGCCCAGTTGGAAGTTAGTTAAAGGCATTAACAAGGCAAACTGCAGTTGGCATCAGCCCCTAAAGGCAGATTTTGATATTGGAAGGATAATGATTTAGAGTGAAAGCTTCAATGGTGGGGGGAGAAGATATCAGCACTCCTCTTCATTAAAAAGATCTGCAAAGGAAATGCTGGCCTGGTGGTTCTATTAGATTTTAGTGAAGGCAGGAAGGCAGCAGAAGCTCTTTGTGAAGAGGTTTACAGTGGAGGGGTTCCGGGTCATAGAATGGGGAGTGCAGAGACCACAGCTAGAAATGGCAGGGAGAAACAGAAAGGCAGAAGTTAAGTTTGGGACTAAGAGTGGGGTAGAGGGTAGACGGTCAAAGGGCCTTGGATATCAGGCAGGGAAGAGAATAAGCAGGGTGTGAGATCTGGTAGGCTTAGCTGCTTCCTAGGTTCCAAGTGGAGCAGAGGGAAAAAGTTGTTTCCTACAAGTGTTGGCTCACCGAGGGGTGTTGCCGGATGTGTCAGGATATTAGCAAATTGTGATTTTTTTCTTCAGGTCTCCAAAGAGAATTTTAGTGGGCAGCTCTCCTGGTGCCTCTGAAGAGCTCCTAGTTCACACAGCTGCAGGTAAGAGAGGGTGAGTAGGCCTGGGGCAATGGAGTGGTTCTGAACTTTTGCAACAGCCCTCTGCAGCCTGACAGTGCAGCCCTTTGGGAGAAATCCTGGCCAGGGGTGAGGGTATATTCCTTTTCCCAGCCCACACTTTAAACTAGTATTATGACTTGCTGAAGTTTGTATCTAAGGGCCTTCAAAGGGGTTCCTTAGCCACCATGGATAGACTTCCTTATTTCTGAAGGCTGACCTAAAATGTGCGCTGCTTGGTCGAACTACTGCCAAATGAAACGATTTGAACTAAATTCAAAAGATAAAGTTGTAGAGAAAACAACAAATGGGATTGTAAGTAATACTAACAGATTATTTTGACTTCCGCTCAGAGCCCTGCTTCTTCCATTTTACTCCACACTAGGTGTTTTCTAAGTAGGCCTGAAAAGGCAAACTTGGAACTTTAGGGTGCAGGATTTGGGTCAGTGGGTGAGAGAGACAGTGAGAGAGAGAGAAAGGGAGGGAGACATTGAGGGACAGAGAAGACAGAGATGGAGAGGGAAAGGTTGTTTTAAATGCAACTGTAGAGAAACAACCTGGTGCTCGGTGTGGAAATAATGCCTAGAAAAGGTTTTTTACAGCCCTGCCACCATGCTGGAAGCCATGGGTGTTCAGGATGAAAACCCAACTCCTTTGTTCTGTAGGGTGGTAACTCAGTTGGAAATAAATATACATGGATTTAAAATAACATTAATTTAAATTCCCTAGATGGAACTACTTTGATGGAAATTTCCCTAAAAAAGCAACAAATGATTTGCTTCTGCATCTAATCAGCCAATCAGACACCCCCATGCTGATTACTTAATGAATTAGAATTTAAATGCAAAAATTTGTGATTATCAACAATTCTTGTGGCCCCCTGCTCCCCCAAACCCCAACTACTTTGTGCCTATAATTCTTAACAAATTAGTTAATCTTTACTTCAACCATATATTAGAATTTGTTAATCAAAACTGAAATCCTGCCCAAATGTCTCAGAGGCTTGCAAAACATGCAATCAAGCAGATAAGAATAAGTTGATAACTAACCAAGGGGTTCTCTTTTTACTATCAAGGAGAAAATAATGTAAGTAGTTGTATGAAAAGAAAACAAAAGGCCAAGTCCTGTTACAGAAGTCTCACAGCAAACACTAAAGAAAGAAAGTCCATGGGATGGACCTTTACTATCCTCATTGTTATTTCACGGAAATTCCAAGGGAGAATCAGCTGGGACAGTGAGACAAGGTGGGCAGACGGTTCTCAGCTGGACTTAGTGAGTTGTCAACTATTCTTTTCAAACTAAGTAAGAGTTCAGTCTGCCTAAATAGATGGTGATATTCCAGACTACTCTCAGAGCTCTTTGCTCCGAGTTCTTCCATGTCCCGGATGGAATTCAAGTGTTGAGTAGAACTGAGAAGTGCAGATCTCAGCAGAAATCAAAATAGTCTATGGAGCCTAAACTGCACATGCGTGAGATTCTTGATGGAAGGGTCCTATCTTTGCTAAATAGATGGTTTCCAGTGAAAGGATGTGTTAATTGTATAACCAATTACTTACAAAATTACATAGAAAGTTTCATGAAGTGAGTGAATCCTATGACTCATTTTAAATGTAAGAAGTATGATTCTTTTATATTTCATGTATATTATTTAGAGAAAGATTTTACCCTGTAGAATAATACCATCTATCTCATGGGATTAGTGTAAGGAATTATTAAACTGATAGAAGTAAAGGATGTGAAATTGTGCCTAGTTCCCAGAATTATACAATAAACATTCACTTTATAACAATTACTCTAGATGGTAAATAATCCCCTTTTTACAAAAGAAGCCCTTGAATTTCAGAGCATTATAATGACTGACACTAGATACAAATGAAATGACTGGATTGAGAGGGCTGCCTGGTCATAATGAAATTACCTGAACTATTGGCCTACTCCTAAGTCTGTTTTTAAACTGACAAATACAAAGCCAGAATTGAAATAGACCTATGGGTGGGTATTCAGAAGAAACGTTGAACAGTATGTTGCCAAATCACATTTTACTGTAAATGCTACTGCAGCAGGAATGAAGTTTGGGACCTAAGCTGTTCATCTTCACCAATCAGACCTCTGGCTGATGTCTGGAGACTTCACGAGAAGGATCCTTCAAAGGTCTGTTTACATGAGCAACCAAAGACCAGCAAGTAGAGGAATTCATTGTGGGAAAACAGAGATTCAGGGGACGCAAAACTGGTTCTGTAATAAGTTGTCAGAGGAGAGGGAAATTTTTGAATACACTGTTGATCAGGCAGCCCTGCAGATGGAATCTCCCTGCCCAGCAATCCTGGAGAAGAAAGGAGAAGAAAGCTGCAATAAAATCCCAAGATTAGAAACATCCCTATGAGTGATTGAGAGTAAAGGCTAACTATGAACACTCAGTAACAGAATACAGTACTTGCACCTTGTCCATGAGGGATAAGTTCCAAGGCTCCCAGTGGATGCCTGAAACTGCAGATAGTACCAAACCTTATATATACCATCTTCTTCCTATACATACATACCTATGATAAAGGTTAATTAATAAATTAGGCACAGTAAGAGATTAACAATAAAATAGAACAATTATAACAATATAGTGTAATAAAACTATGTCTCTTTCTCAAAATATCTTATGCACTGTACTCACTCTTCTTCTAGTGATGATGTGAGATAATAAAATGCTTACGTGAGGGGAAGAAGTGAGGTGAATGACATAGGCATTGTGATGTAGGGTTAGGCTAAGGCTGATCTTCTGATGATACATCAGAAGGAGGATCATCTGCTTCCAGACCACAGTTGACTATGGGTAACTGAAACTATGAAAAGTGAAACTGTAGATAAGGAGGACTACCATGCAGTGTTTATTGTGTGTAACCTAAGTGGAGTGGAGGATGTATTTCCCATTGGAGAAGTGAGCTGTAGAGTAAGCTTATGTTCAGAAAAAAAGAAATGAGAAGCCAAAACACATCACAGGGGCATCAGGAGAGGTTCTCAGGGCCCTTCCCAGAAAACCTCAACATTTTCAACATCAGAATTGCAATGAGGGAGCCCAGAGTCTCATGAAGTCCACATTCCAAGACAGAGGGGAAAGAGTAAATGTCTCATGGTAGGGAGGAGGGCTGCACTAGGAGTCCACACAAAATGGGAGATTCCTTAACAAATGAGAGGCATTTGAAGGGGATTGGAATTTGTACAATTCAGTAGATGAGAGATGAGTCAAATTTTATTCAAACATTAATATGGTAATTCAGAATTTTCCCATAGGTTGTAAAGACCCATTAACATATTGAGCAAAACTGTGCTAGGCACTGTGGATAGGACAGGGAATAACATAATTACAGTTCTTGTTCTCAAGAGCTTACAGCTTTGTGGAGGAATGTAAGCTCCATGAAGGCAGGCAGTTTATCTATTTTGTTCATTTTTTGTACTTTAGGACTAAAAGGGAGTACCTGGGATGGAAGAGGTGATTATCAAATATTTATTGAAATCATTTTTAAATAACCTGTTAGTTTAATAAGAATTTTAAAGAGTGGCATCTATTGTACTCCTAGACATATACCTAAGAGAATTGAAAACATATATCCAGACAAAAATTTATATTCAAGTGTTCATTGCAACATCATTCATAATAGCCCAAAAAAGTAGAAACAACCCAAGTGTCAGATAAATGAAATGTAGTATACAATGGAATATTATTCATCTCTAAAAAGGAATGCCACACTGGATACATCTTGAAAACATGCTAAATGAAAGAAGCCAGTCACAAAGACTGTATATTATATAATTCCATTTATACAAAATGTACAGAATATGCAAATCCATAGAGGTTAGCGATTGCCAGGAGCTGGGTGGGTAAGGGGGTTGGGAATGGGGAGTGACTGCTGATGGGTATGAGGTTTCTTTTTGGGGTGATGGTTATGTTCCACATTTATCATGGTAGTGGTTGCACAATTTTGTGAATATACTAAAAATCACCAATTTGTACATTTTGAATGAATGAATCACATGGTATATGAATTATGAATTATATATAAATAAAGTGAGGAAATGAGATAAAAGAATATTGTCTGCAGGTTACTGTGGGAACACATGGACGATAATACTAAACCAACACAAAAGTAAGTTATTCCTGGTTTTAACCTAATTCATCCTCCCACCTACAGAATGTTTGAAATGATGTTCTTATAGAGATTTGCTGCAGATGATAAATGAAAGAAAAATCTTATTCGAAAAAGATGTTCTTTCAAATCTTCCTTCCTAACATCTGGGGTCATGTGGCCTATGTCTGCAGATTCAGTCCTGCCCCAGGATCTAAAATCCATCTTGATCTTGATAAGGGGATGTTTATTGAACTCTATCTAGTTCAAAATTCCAAAGAATTCTAGTTTAAGATTCCAAATCATTTCTACCTTTCTGCTAGCCTGGTTCTGACCCAGCATTTTCCTGTAAGCTTTATTCTTGAATCTAAATTCCCAAGCTGCCCTTGCAGTTCTGGGCACATGCCTTTTCCTTTTATGCCTAAGCACTGAGCCTATGACTGAGTCCATTTGGACTGAGGTCTTACCTGGATTCTCAGGGCTTTTCCAGGCATGAGGATCTGCTCCTGGACAGACTTCCTAGATGTTGGCCCCCACTCAGCACCCCTTCTTGACTGCCCGGGAATATTATTGGATTTTGACGGTGTCATATGCATGGCCAAATACCTTCCACCTGCCTGTGGCTGTCATTACACAGCAATCCAGAGGTCTGGCTGGAATTCCTTCCACCACTATTGAACCTGCCCACCCTCAGCCCCATAGCTCAGGTCTCAGTGATACCAATCTTGGTACAACTCACTTTCTTTATACCTATATGTGTCATTAGAATAATCTTCATTTTGCCAAAAATGTATGATTTTTTTCATTTAATTCATCTTTTTAGAGATTCAACAGATATACATTTATTCATTTAACATTGAGGGCTTACTATAAGAGATGATTTGTCATAGGTGCTGGATATACAAATGAAATGAGGGTGAAATGATGATAACACCTAATTTACTTGAGTATCCACTAAGTGCAATTACTAGACCAAGTAACAGAACTTCATCATCTCATTTAGTTTTTATAACAACTCTATATTGTAGATTCTGATATTATCTGCATTTTAAAGATGACAGAATAGAGACCTAGGGAGTAATAACCCCAAGATTCAAATCTTGAACTCTAACTCTTAATACTATCCTTTATATCAGCATATTATGCTGTCCAGAGAACCCAGATTCTAATGAGAATTCAAAACGCTGTGCTCAGATATCACAAAGTAATCTTAGATTAAGATAATATTTGGTCCTAACATGTCCACTAAAATAACTGTGAACAGGCTTCCTACTCCCTTTCTTAAGATGATCTATTCAGGGTCAAGAATTAGAGTTGTAAAACATAAGGATAAAGAGAGGTCAAGTTCAAGGATGTTATTAAGGCAGAGAGGAGCAGGTAAGTCCTAGATATCCAAGCACACCCACAGGTACACAGCTCAGGTAGTTTAGGTTCAAAACCATGAGTAAGTACTCCAGAGAGGCTAAATCACAGGCCAGTCTGCATTACACAATATCTGCGTCTAGACAGGGGCTCTGAGTAACTGAGTTCTTCTAGAGCTTGCTATCCCTTCATCAAAAGGCGGGGTCTAAATTCTCTCCCCTGAATCTGAGTGAGCTTGTTACCTCTCTGTAAACAATAGGTTGTAACAGAGGTTACGATGTGTGAATTGGGAGATTAGGTCTGGAAAGGCAATGTGGCCTTTATCTTGTTAGCTGGAAAACCCACATTTTAGAGCCCTGAGATGCTATGTAAGAATATGCTGGTCCTGAAGCTGCCATGCTGGAGAGCTATATAAACATTTTAGTCAACAGTCTGGCTGAGCTCCAGACAACAGTCTGTTTCAACCACCAGCCCTGTGAGTCCCATCTTGGACATCTGGTCCAGTTGAGCCTTCAGATCACTATAGCCATAACCAACATCTGACCACAATTTCATGAAAAAACCCCAAGAGAGACGTGCCCAGCCAAGACCTTACAGAATCCTGACTCACAAAACTTTGAGTAAGGGAAAATAGTCATTTTAAAGCTGCTAAATTTTGTGGTAACTGGATATACAGCAATAGTAACCTGAATACTACAGGAGACCAGTCACTGAGTTTCCAAGACATGTGGTTTCTCTCCTCCCACTGCAGCCATAAAGATGACTGTTGACACATGGCAGGAGAGACACCAGTGTGGGGAGGGGGAGCCTGAGTCCTGCAGGAGGTTAGTTGAAGGTCGCCAGTGAGATAATCTGTCTGTAAAAGTCCATTCACTATTCATGCCATGATTAAGCTTTGTGTGATCTCCAAAATAGCTGATTAAAATTTTTTTTCTCAAGCTCAATTTTTCATCTGCAGAGGTACTCCCTGACTTTAACTTCAGAAGGTAAATAAACCTCCAAGATAGTAGCATGGAATTTAGCGTAGTAATATGTTTGGTGAGTCAGGTGGGACATATATATATATATATATGTATATATATATATATATGTGCATTTACTTTCAATTTCATAGCCACATGTTGTTGGGACTACAGGAAAGGGTGGTAAAAAGAAATGCCCTGTTCCTTCTGCTTTGGTTATGAATCTATTAATTATAAAAAGACATATTTAGAGTAATTCTTTGTAAACTGTAAGTGGTTATTCAGCAAGCTATAAATTAAGATTCTTAATTCTATTACCTCTTCCCTTTCACCTATTCTCATAATTAGAATTTTTGCAAGTGATGCACCTTCTCTCTGCCTCAACTTGCCTACCAACTAAAAACTCCCATAAAACATGCCATCTACAGAATTCTCAAGAGGAAAGAGAGGAACTATTTCAGCCATAACCTCCTAACCTGTTCAGTACTCTCAGCCAGCAACCTCATCCTCCTTTTGGCACTTGGAGGGCTCTGGTGTATCCCCTGCCCTCAAAAATGCTGTCAACACAATGAAAGTTGAGAAGAAAACTAATCATTTAGTGAGCTTCCTCCTGCATCTGATTTAAAACCTTCTGGGGGTTGGGGAATTTGAGGAACCTTGAAAGTCTGTACTAGGATTCATGTTGGCTGTACTGTATTGGGAAACCTGAGGAAATGCATGAGAATTTGTTATTAGGGGGAAATGAGATGACATTGTTCCTCAGCATTTGAGATCAAGAACCTCAAAGTGGAACAGGTTTTCCCCTCTAATTCCCCTGAGCTCTCTGGCTACCACAGTCTTCCTCCTGTCTTTATATTTTCTAGTTGAGCCTTTGCCCCTACTTCATTATAAGCTTCTTACATGTCTTTGTATCCTTAGTGCCTGGAACTGTATCAGGATATATAATAGGAACTTAATAGGCTTTTGAAAAATTAACACCATTTTAAATTAAAACAAAGAGAAGCCATGAATCTAATGATGCTTGGGAAGTACATCCCAGGGGTCCTTATGGAGGCCTAGTTATCTTTACATCAGGTTTGGTGTCTTCACCCTTTAGAAGGCAATCAGTTTGGGTATGTCCTCAAATCTCCTCACAAACCTGGTATTTTTTAGTCTTTCATGTTTGTCAGATTGACTTTTATAGCAATCTTTTTAGAGACTATTTGGCAAAACCACATTTTGTCATTTTAAAGATTAAGACACTGAAATTCAAGCAGGTAAAATTATTTTCTTAGTCACATGAGAGTAAAGTTACAGGAACAGGATAAAAATCTAGAATCCAGGATTCCTGTCCTTTGCTAATGCTCTTTCCACTGCAGCCCACTATAAAATTCTGGAACGAGATCATTGTTTATACTGAAAAAAGTCATTTTGGATTCTGATCAAAATTTGATGTTGTGGGTTTCTGCAATCCACCTTAGCTGAGAGATAGTCATTTTTCATTTTGGAGCCAGCACTTCAGTAGCTGAAAGCAGACTGTGCATTCATTTGAAATGAAAGATGGGAAGTTCCCTGAAAAGGTTTGAAGTCTTAATTCAATTGATATTGGCACAGTAAACTCTAGGGTGCATCCAAATCCATTACTGAGACTTCTCATGCCAGCAGATTTGCAAAACTCAACATGGAATTGCATCAAGTTCTTTCTGCTGTGTTTTAAGGTAAAGTGATACAGCTCTCCTTTCTCCACATGAGAACTGACGGGCGTTTTACTCGATGCACTGCCTGTATGAGTGGTACCACAGGAAAGGCAAAAATGAAATATCCAACTCTTGCTTACTCTTAGCAGTGTATACAGCAAGGCTTCCTGACTCTCCATGCCAGAATGAAATGCACACATACCAGTCTGGCAGTGGACAATGGGGAAGGGATGATTCCACCATTCCATTTCCCATGGCATCCCACATTCTCATGGTCTTTGACAAGAAGTGATAAACATAGGGGGAAAAATAGATTTTTTCTTTGCTGCTATCTCAAGCCAATACTTTAAATATCTGTGGGTACTTTAAATATTTTGGTCATATCTGTTATGCTACATTTATGCAAATATAACCTAATTTTTACTCCCTTATTACTTTTTCTCACAGCTTTCTACAAGACCTAGTATCCCAAGGGAGGGCTGAATACACTGTTTAAAGTCTTGGTTTTAGGGATTCCAGAAAAGAAGATATATGGAATAAATTTTATCAGGATAATTATAGCTTAAAGTAACAGAAAGCCTTGATTCAACTTGCTTAAACAATAAGGTTATCAATTACCTCTTGTAGCAAGAGGTCCAGAGGTTCAGAGCTCTAAGGCATGGTATACTCAGGGCCCAGCTTTGAATTCTTCTGTGGCTTGGATTCTCTTATGGCTGGCTCCTGTAAATTCAAGATGATCGTACCAGGTCTGGATGATATACCCAGACGTAACAATGACTAGGGACAAAGAAATAGGGCTACCCTTTTCATGTACACCTTTTAGGAGGAAAAAATTTCCTAGAAGATGTCTGGCCATGCTTAAACCAATCACTGGAAGAAGCACTGGGACCATCACATTTGTCTTAGACCAATTAAGACCTGCCTCTGGGACTGGGATTAAAGTAAGTTTCCCTCAAGGATATTAGTACAAAGAAAGACAGATATCTAGAGAAAGGAAGAGGAAGGTGTGGTTGGATTTAGGAGATGAACTGATGTTAGATAGGTGACCAGCAGGGTTTGAGACAAGGTTTACTCAGCATATTTGATATTTGTTCATCCTTACAAATTTCAGCTTTATCACTTACCTTGTCATTCTTATTACTGAGGATTTAGTATGAACTGCACTAGGAGACTTGAAGATATTAAGATTAAAAAAGGTAATATCTCTGCTGTAGAAGAAAACACAATCCTTTGCACACAATTTTTAAAATAAGAAGAAACTGAGAATGTCTGTCTTCTAAAATGAAAAAAAAAAGGCATAAGAACTTGCTGTCCCACTATTTAGCAAAGGTAAATCACAACTCCTCTACAAAATAATAAGGGAATAAGAGACTAAAGTTTTCCCTATTTTCATAAGCACATTGTTTAATATAAATACAGATGGATACAGGGGGAAGAAATTAACAGTAAGATTCCACGAGCCCCATATGAGGCCTCCTTACAGGATTATAGGACTAAAGAGAACTAAGTTTTTTAATTGAAAACAAGATAAGTAATTATCTTCAATTCTTGTTTTAAGAAGGTAGTAATTAGAGTGGATCCCCACTCCTGGGTCAATACTCTCTGCCCACAATCCGATAGAACTCCCCAGCTTGTTGTTAACAGAATAAATAGGACAATATATCCCAAAATCTATGGGGAAGGCAAGAAGATGAATTGGGAGTTATTCCTATAATTGTTGCCTCCAGAGAATGAGAACTACAGGTAATTTTAATAAGAGATTCCCTCTTTTAGAACCTCTAACCCCCTAGACTATCTTTAAGAAAGAAGAAAAGACCTCATTAGTGGCTCAATCCTACACACTTTTCAATCCCCATATATTGAAGTTTGAAGATGCAAAATGATGGAAAATAACTACCTATTTAACTAATGGTTTAATCTGGAAGAAATATGTTATTTAAAATACAATGATGGCAAAACATGGAAGCAGCTACATAGAATATAGAACAACATAAAAGATCAAGATAAAAGATAATTAAAAGAAATTGAACATCAAACATATTTGTCAGAGTCAGAGATAAGGATGTATTATCTGGAGGATTAGTCAGGATTTTATATTTTTATTGTTGGTGAAGAATAATGTTTAAAGGAAAGAACTCAGCCATTCTACAGGGCAGTATAGTGTTTGTACTCATGGATCAAGGTGGCTACACTACTTGTATGTGCCAGCATAGAGTGTTGAAAATAGCTTGATCCTTTATCATACCCATAAAATATATGAGATATTAAAGTCATGTTGAGAAGAAGATAAAAAGCAGGGGCAGATTTGATTGTAAGAGCCAGAGTGGATATGTAATTATAACAGTTAAACTTTGAATCTCACAGGACATTGGGGCAAGAAAGACTTTAAATGTCATCTAGTTTAACTCAAATCCTTAAGCAGAAAAGACAGAAATCTCATGTTCATATGTCACCTAGTTTATAGGTGATTCTGCTTCCCTGTTTGCAAGAGTACTTGTGAAGGTCAATGTGAGATCCCAAGTGACAAAGGGAAGAAGAAATAAAATATGAAATTGCTTCCCAGAGACACAATTGGATATCAGTTAAATTTTCTATGGTTTGGATTAGGAATGCTTAACACAGAATTAGCAAAAAGGGCTGAGCATTTATGGCCTCATGCTCAGAAACTTTAAAGCTTCTACTGGATCAAAGAATATATAGATAGTTATCTTTTATAAAAAAATGCTTTAACATCAGAAGCAGAAAGCTTGTTGAGTCTTGGTAAAAGCACCAATTGTATTTCCATCTTTATTCCTCTTCCAATTTTATATAAAAGGTACATTTTCATTAGAGGAATTGGGTAGCTAATTCTTTTGGGAAGATTCAGCTGTCACAGAGTAACACAATCTTTTCCTGCCCTCCTCTCTCAGGCTGGCAGTGACTTGACTCCAGCAAAGAGTGGCTCTTGTTTGCTGGGATGATTCCGACAGTAGTGGCAGCTGACAGGAGGGTAGTAACAGCTAAGGTGTCAAGCCATCCCTTCCCCAATTTCATTTGCTTTGGGAACATGCTAACTTGAAAGTCCATATGTGTCATTTAAGAACAAGTATTCGTAGATAGTGTAGGTTTCTTGTTTCTCTACATAATTCATTTCAGGGTGAAAAGAACGTTTGTTCTTATTTAGGACCATTGTATTTAAATGTTTTTTGTTCATTGATGCAAAATATCTTGGAAAAACATCCAAGTGCATGTTGTCATGTTGATGTTCAAGCAACCAAAAGAGTTAAATCAATTTACAAATGTTTTCAACCCTATATGTAAGGAAGAGTGGATATGATATTTTTCTCCAGTGAAGGATCACAAAATAGTAGTTGGATATCAGATGTAACAAGGAAACATATTCGATTTCTGAGCTTTTTTTAAATGTTTTCTATGGACTAAAAAAAAATTACTGATCAGCATTCCAAATCTTACATGTGATCATGTACATAGGAGGAGCTGCATAAGGTTCACACATTAACAATATGCAAAGCACCCCTGCAATGCATTAAGCTCTGTGGGGACTCAAAACTGTGTATGACATGGTTCCTACTTGTAAGGATCTTCCTAACTTATTGGAAGGACAATTATATGTAAGTGTCATGCCGTGAAATATTGCCCCAATAGAGAACAAGTTCTACATCAGTCAAATGATGATTTTGCCATTTTGGAGACACAGTCAACATTCCTAGAATGAGCATTTGCCTTGGAGTCAAATGCCTTCATTGACGTCCAAACACTGACACTTAATAGCTGTTTAACTCCCCTGTATTCACTTTCCTCATATGTAAGAAGGCTGAATTAGATTATTTCCAAGTTCAGACATTCAACAGTTTATGTATTTTAAGAATATGGTCTATGTTTGCATAGTAGTTTATAATTCAGTTAACAGATACTTGTAATAATTTTATAATTGTATTTTCTAAGATTTAAGTGAATTTATGTTAACAAAAGAAGTTACATATTCTAAAAGAGTTTTAGCATGATGCACAACAAAGATAACCTTGCTATGTGCCTTCCCGCTAATATAATTAGGACATTTATAAATGAATATTTTTGTATTATGTTTAAACTAGACAAACTGAAATTCTATATGGCACCACTAATTGACATGAGGTGTTGCTTTTCAGTTGAATCCTACTGACTTCTGCCAATCCCCCAAGTGGCTGTAACAGAGGGTAAGATTATCTTGCCATCCTTGTTTTGGGGCAATCAGCCATTACAAAACAATTCCTGATAATAAACATTAGAAAGAGAGGCCTGCAAACAGCTCTACAATGATAAATAATGATATCATTTTCCAAATAGGAAACAGGAGGAGGTTAATTTAAAATAAACCACTATAAGGTTCCTTACAGAGTTATCATCACCTGCCTTTCAAAATAAGAGTAATCATTACATGTGAGGGCAATTGTTCATCAGAACTTCTTGTTTATTTGGCTGATTGTTCTCCCCAGGAATAATGCTTTTCAGCAGATCAATCAGCAGTTTTAATCGACTTTTCAAGACTATTTAACAGGATAATTTGGTCAAATGGCACACGTTATATAAATTGTCCTCCCTTCTCTGTCCTCATCACAGACCCACACACTCAAGTATTTCATGCAGACCTGTTGTCACATTCTGGCTCTCCCACTTCCCTGGAGAGGTGGGCAAGTTACTTCAAATTTCTTACTCTAATTTTCCTCCTTGGTGGAATGAACATAATAATATCTACTCACTGAGTTAATGTGAAGATAAAGTGTGTTTAATATGAATAACAAACTGTGGATAAAATGAAGGTTCCTGTGGCCAGGATTCTCACCTGGCCCTGGTAGGCTAGCTCACTACGCATGTGTGGGCAGTACATTGCTATTGACTCATGTAAAGAGCTCCACCCAGTGCTGTGGGCGACACAGTGGCATGGCTGCAAGGCTGCAGAAGAGCAGAGCAGAGGCTGGAGTGGTGGCAGCACTGAGGACAGAGGCTCAGAGGCAGAGACTGGCTTGTTGCATGCAGACTCACGCTGAGTGGACAAAATTTTAGTGACTGACCTGCCACTATGGGAATAAAGTTGGGTATAACCCTGTCTTGCCAATGGGTTTCAGCCCCAGGCAAGTTCACTATGGATTCAGTGTGACCAAAGAAATGAGTGTAGGATGTTCTTAGGGTGAAAGGATTATACCCAACTTTATTTCCATGGTGGCCGGTCAGTCATTAAAATCTCATCCACTCAGAGTGAGTCTGCATGCAGCAAGCGCGTCTGTGCCTCTCTGTCTGCAAAGCCGTCCTCTAGGCCTCTGTCCTCGGTGCTACCACCACTCCAGCCTCTGCTCTGCTCTCCTGAAGCCTTGCAGCTGTGCCACCTTGTCACCCAGAGCACTGGGCAGAGCTCTTTATATGGTCAATAGCAACATATTGCCCACACGTGGGTAGTGAGTTAGCCAACCAGAGCCAGGTGAGAATCCTGGCCACAGGAACTTTCATTTTATCCACACTCCACCCCTCCAGGATTCTCTCCTCTCAATCTATGTGCCTCAATCCTCTGCAATGGTCCCTGTGTGAGAAAGCTGGAGCATTGTAACCAAACTCCATAATAACAACAGAGACTATGACAATATACAAATAACAAAAATTACAACAAATTATAATAACCCTCAAACCTGAGGAGATCCATTGCCACCAAGTGGTCATCCTGGCTGTATTCAAACCAGTTCTACTCAAAGGAGTAAACCAAAAGGACCATGGGTGGGCCTTACAGTACCCACCTTCTCCAGCCTCTCCAGGAGAAAGTTTTGCAGACACACAGGCTGATCTCATTGCTTTATCTCTGCCTTGTGCTTCGTCCTCAGCAATTGGAACTGCCACTCCAGTCCCAATCACTGCCATAGCTCCAGTCATCCAATTTCTTTCTGTCTGTTCCTGCCTTTTCAATCCAACCCACATCTGGGTCCTCATGACCTTCACAGGGCCCTTTAAATTCTTCCTTTGAGAAGTATTTCCTTTTGTGCTTGAGCCTGAGGATAGAAGCGGAGCATGAAACACTCCACAGCCTGAGGAGGGGGCTGCCCTTCTCCTGAAAGAACCTGCAGTTGCCGAGTCCTTCTGGCTTTCCACCAGCTATCAACCAAGTGGAGTTTCAACCGAGGAGGGGCCGAAGCCTCCAGCCCCACCTGTTCATCAAACCTCCAGTAATCCATTTCAGGGGCTGACAGCTCCACTACATCCTTCACCTGCCCCATGGCACCTGGCAGCCTGCACTCTCGTGCTGCTGCTTCTCGGGCTACCATGACATCCTTTACGATTTCCACATCACTTCATAGTAATGCCATTTCAGTCAGCAACAAATTTTCTTTCTCTTGGGGTGGACCCCAGTCCTCCACCTCTTCACAGTACCACATGTCCATGTCCAACAGGGGGACACTCAAATGTCTCCCTGTCCATAGGTGCAGCCTGCTGAAACACACCTTCCATGAGGGCAGCCTGTTCTTTTTCCTTGGTTGCCAAGGAAAAGTTCCCTGGGCAAGTTCACCATGGATTCAGTGTGACCAAAGAAATGAATGTAGGATATTCTTGGGGTGACAGGGTTATACTCAACTTTATTTCCTCGGTGGCAGGTCAGTCACTAGAACCCCATCCACTCAGAGCAAGTCTGCATGCAGTAAGCCAGTCTCTGCCTCTGGGCCTCTGTCCTTGGCGCCTCCACCACTCCAGCCTCTTTTCTCCTCTTTAGCAGCCTTGCAGCTGTGCTACCATGTTGCCCAGACCACTGGGCAGAGCTCTTTAAATAGTCAATAGCAACATATTGCGCACACATGTGTAGTGAGCTAGCCAACCAGGGCCAGGTAAGAATCCTGGCCACAGGAACTTTCATTTTATCCACACCAGAACACAACAGTCACCAAAAAAATGGTGACTAATACCCTAACTAATACCTAAAATTGTTACTAGTACCCTAACCTACAAGAGAACTCAGTCTCCCTAAATGTCTTGAAAAGGTAATGATGAATCCTGTCTTGATCTGTTCTTTTTAGACTCCATACTGGTATGTCTTTTTATATGGAATGCATGCGTTCCTGATAGGTAAGGCACCAACAATCTTCCCTCTATATAAACATCTGTGTTTTGTTACTTAGCATCTTAGCTTGGGATGCTCAAGAGAATACTATAGACTGGGTGGCTAATAAATAACAGAAATATATTTCCCACTGGTCCTGGAGACAGAGAAGTCTGAGATCAAGGCACAGCAGATTCAGTGTCTGGTGAAGGCTTCCTGGTGCGTAGGCTTCTCACTGCGACCTCACCTGGCAGAAGGGGGAGGGAGCTCTCTGGATGCTCTCTAGGGTTTCCTTCATGAGCACACTAATCCCATTCAGGAGGGCTCTGACCTCATGACCTAAGCACCTCTCCAAAGCCACACTTGCTAATATAATCACATTAGGGGTTAGCATTTCAACATATGGATTTGGGAGGGATGTAAAAGTTATGAGACTGGAAAAGTATTATTCTGGATGGGGATGGAAATCAGCTCTAACCTTGACTCATGCCCTCTCCAACAGAACAATTCCAGCTAGCAGCTCACAGCTGAGACATTTGGTTGGGCTATGTTGACCTCTGTGGGGAAAATGGAAGTTCGTATGACCAGGATTCTCTTCTGACCATGGTCGGCTTGTTCATTGCCCATGTGTGGGCAATACCTTATTGCTGGCTTTGTAAAAAGAGTCCCGCCCGGTGCTCTGGGCTACACAGCTGCAGGAGAACAGAGGTTGGAGTGGTGGCAGCGTTGAGGACATAGACTGAGACGGCTGTGGGGGCGGAGAGGCCCAGAGGCAAAGACTGGCTTGCTGCATGCAGACTTGCTCTGAGTGGATGAGGTTCTAGTGACTGACCTGCCACCGGGGGAATAAATTCGAGTATAATCTCTTTCACCCCAAGAACATTCCACGGTCATTTTTTGGTCTCACAGAATCAAGAGGGAACTTGTCCAGGGCTGAAACCCATTGGCAAGACAGCTTCATTGGATAGAATGAAGAAAAACATGGTGTGGTGGGAGGAGGAACCCCTATGTGGGGAGTGGCAGAGGCAGGTTGCTGAAGCAGAGGAGCAACAGGAGAGAACAAGAGGAACTGGTGTCCTTTAGGGGCCAGTAATCAAAGCCCACTGTGGGCGGCATAGGCAAGGCATGAACTCTGAGGAACGGCTGTTGAGGGGATGGAAAATGAAGACACTTCAAATGGAATGCCCAACTGTCTGACTTTTCCAGGACAGTGGGATTTTCCAGGATGTGGGACTTTTAGACCTAAAATTAGGACAGTTCCAAGCACCTGGTTTAGGCTCACTGATAGTAAAGAGCAAAGGAAATTGTGGCTCTGGCACTTTATTATAAAGCAGATATAAAATTCACAACTCCTGGACTATGTATAACATAATACCAAACTAGAATTTATTTTCAGGAATACCAAGACTGGTGCTATGTGCAATTTCTAAAAGTTGTTTAAAACTATATTTCATCTACATACATTATCTTTTATTTTTTACAAAATCTAGCTCATGAGTTAAAAAGAAGTATCGTTGCTACTAAGCAAACAAAAATTGCTAAATAACAATAAATCTGATTTATATCTAACACCTAATGCCATCATTTAAAATTAGTTTTCAAATACTCTTAATTTGTATGTGTGTTAAAATCTCTCAAATTTCAAACATTTTCAGCTTTAAAAAAAAACATGAAATGGAATCATTTAAAATAATGTGAACAGAAAAAATTTCTGACTTTTTAAATGAACAAAGCACTGACTTTGATTTCCAGAACGGGAACTACATTTCATGCTTATAAGCAATTAAAATATTCAACATTAATTACAGATTTATTTACACTTTTCAAAAACCAAGACTTATTCCAGCATATGTATGCTGTCACTGTTGCACAAAACAATGAGAAAACTAACTATAGTGTTTTGGTGGCACCGTAGGTTTTTATGTCAAACTTGAAATTCTTAATTTCATTAGATATTAATCTGCATCCCTTTTCGTTAATAAGAATCATCAAATATACTTGTTTTTTAAGCTGTGGAAGGATACATAGATGCTGAAGAAATAAATCCTTAGACGACTAGTATTTAAGGTGATAAAAGAACCTGGCATTGTCCAATAGCCTCTCTACTGGAACTGTGTCAGTCTGTCCTAAGTCCAGAGAGGCATCAGAAAGACGCAGAGTGTCAGCTAATAAATGCTCAGCACTTCGTATAGCACCTGCACAGAGTAAACCCGGTAAATACTAGTGGCATAGTAGCAGTGATAATTTGACCAACCCAGGAAACCATGACACTCACTTCTAGCTTATCCTCCTAATCATTATTAATTCCAGCACCTTTTAGCAAGTGGATCAGAAATGTAAATAGTAGAAGGGAGAGATGACAAAACTAAAAATCTGGAATTTTAGTCATTAGCAATCCTTTACAAAGGCAGAGAGAGATTAGGGTAACCCTAAAGGTTAAAATCATGACTACAATTTTTTTATGAACCTCTATGTGCCATTATTCACTTCTTTAGCACTTTTAAATCAAGAACTGACTGCAGTGGCATTTTTGATGTTAAGAAATGTTGAGAAAAGTAAAAGGCACATGTGGTTTTCTGCTTCACTTGGTTGTCAAGAGAATGGCAATAAAATAACTATTTAAAATGGAGAAATGGAGCACTAGGTCATTCTGAAGAATGTAGTACTTTCGTTGTTTCATGAATGTTATGAGTCACAGGAACAGCTACCCAAGGGACTCCTACCTGGAAGACTGAAAATTATGGGCAGAAGGAAGTAGAAAAATAAAGGGTAGGACCATCCATCCTCCTATGGTGACTAGCTTTTAGACTCTCTTAAACAGCCTTCCTCTTGCTGTTCTAAGTCAGTGCTTCTCAAACTTCAATGTGCATGCAATTACCTAGGGATTATGTTAAAAATGTGCATGCTGGGACGAGTCAAGATGGCGGCATGAGTAGGACAGCGGAAATCTCCTCCCCAAAACGTATATATTTTTGAAAATACAACAAATAAAACTATTCCTAAAAGAGAGACCAGAAGACACAGGACAACAGCCAGGCTACATCTATATCTGTGAGAAGACAGCGCCTTGCAAAGGGGGTAAGATACAAGCCATGGCCCAGCGGGACCTGAGCACCCCTCCCCCTAACTCCCGTAGGGAGGAGAGGAGTCGGAGCAGGGATGGAGAGGGAGCCCAGTACTGTAAATACCTAGTCATCCGCACTGGGAGCGCAGACACACAGTGCACAGTGTGCTGGATACTAGAGAAATAGGATAGTAAAACCTGTGAGCGGGTCCCCACAGCCGGTGCCCATGGGACAAAAGAAAAGCGAGTGCTTTTTGAAAATCTTAAAGGGACAGGGGCCTCACAACTGGACAGAAGCCTCCCAGCACACACAGCCAAGCAGCTGGAATCCCGGGAAACTCCGGGCGCCCTAACCCCCTGGGCAGCAGCACAGTTCTGAGGCCCCTTATGGTGATAAACAGCCTCCCACCCATTCCTCCCCGGCTTGGCCCTGCCCACAGCAGCTGCCTGGGACAGACTTAGAGGTCCCGCCTCCATGTAGCTGCCCAGCACAAGCTGCTAGGGGTTGCCGTTCTCCCAGGAGAGGAATACGAGGAGTAAGCAGGAAGGGATTTTGTTCTCCCAGCTGACACATGCACCATCTGCCCATCACCATGAAAAGGCAGAAGAATTTGATTCAGATCAGAATCACACAGACATCCTCCTCTGAGAGGGAACCTGGGGAGATAGACTTAACCAGTCTTCCTGAAAAAGAATTCAAAATAAAGGTCATAACCATGCTGATGAACTTGCAGAAAAATATGCAAGAGCTAAGGAGGGAGAATACAGAAATAAAACAATCTCTGAAAGGAGTTAAAGGCAGAGTGGATGAGATGCAAGAGGCCATTGATGAAATAGAAACCAGAGAACAGGAACACATAGAAGCTGACACAGAGAGAGATAAAAGGATCTCCAGGAATGAAAGGATATTAAGAGAGCTGTGTGACCAATTGAAACGAAACACTATCCACATTATAGGGGCACCAGAAGAAGAAGAGAGAGAAAAAGGGATAGAAAGTGTCTTTGAAGAAATAATTGCTGAAAACTTCCCCAAAATAGCCTCTCAGACCACAGAAGCACACAGAACTCCCAACAGAAGGGAAAGGAGGACAACACTAAGACACATAATAATTAAAATGGCAAAGATCAAAGACAAGGACAGAGTATTAAGGCAGCCAGAGAGAGAAAAAAGGTCACCTCCAAAGGAAAACCCTTCAGGTTATCATCAGACTTCTCAACAGAAACCTTACAGACCAGAAGAGAATGGTATGGTATATTTAATGCAATGAAACAGAAGGGCCTTGAACCAAGGATACTGTATCCAGCACAATTATCATTCAAATATGAAGGAGGGATTAAACAATTCCCAGACAAGCAAAAGTTGAGGGAATTTGCCTCCCACAAACCACCTCCACAGGGTATTTTAGAGGGACTGCTCTAGATGGAAGCACTCCTAAGGTTAAACAGATGTCACCAGAGAAAATAAAATCACAGCAAAGAAAGCAGAACAATCAAATACTAACTAAAGGCAAAACATAAAATCAACTACCACAAAAGTAGTCAAATGAAACACAAAAAAGCACACACACACATACACACAAAAACACCTAACATACAAAGAATGGAGGAGGATAAATAAGAAGGAAGAGAAATAAAGAATCATCAGACAGTGTTTATAATATCTCAATAAGTGAGTTAAGTTAGACAGTAAGATACTATAGAAGCTAACCTTGAACCTTTAGTAACCACAAACCTAAAGCCTGCAATGGCATAAGTACATATCTTTCAATAATCACCCTAAATGTAAATGGACTGAATGCACCAATCAAAAGACATGGAACAATAGAATGGATAAAAAAGCAGGACCCATTTACATGCTTCTTACAAGACACTCACCTCAAACCCGAAGACATTCACAGACTAAAAGTCAAGGGATGGAAAAAGATATTTCAAGCAAACAACAAGGAGAAAAAAGCAGGTGTTGCAGTACTAATATCAGGCAAAATAGATTTCAAAACAAAGGAAGTCACAAGAGATAAAGAAGGACATTATATAATGATAAAGGGGTCAATCCAACAAGAGGACATAACCATTACAAATATATATGCACCCAATACAGGAGCACCAACATATGTGAAACAAATACTAACAGAATTAAAGGAAGAAGTAGAATGCAATGCAATTATTTTAGGAGACTTCAACACATCACTCACTACAAAGGACAGATCCACCAGACAGAAAATAAGTAAGGCACACAGAGGCACTGAACAACACACTAGAACAGATGGACCTAATAGACATCTACAGAACTCTACACCCAAAACCAACAGGATACACATTCTTCTTAAGTGCACATGGAACATTCTCCAGAATAGACCACATACTAGGCCACAAAAAGAAGCTCAGTAAATTCAAAAAGATTGAAATTCTACCACCCAATTTGTCAGATCACCAAGATATAAAACTAGAAATAAATTGTACAAAGAAAGTAAAAAGGCTCACAAACACACGGAGGCTTAACAGCATGCTCCTAAATAATCAATGGATCAACGACCAATCAAAATAGAGATCAAGCAATATATGGAAACAAATGACAACAACCACACAAAGCCCCCACTTCTGTGGGACACAGTGAAAGCAGTTTTAAGAGGAAAGTATATAGAAATCCAGGCATATTTAAAGAAGGAAG
Source organism: Manis pentadactyla (assembly GCF_030020395.1). Taxonomy (NCBI): domain Eukaryota; kingdom Metazoa; phylum Chordata; class Mammalia; order Pholidota; family Manidae; genus Manis; species Manis pentadactyla. Next base: position 137,677,188 of record NC_080019.1, on the reverse strand, counting down.
AACAATCCTAAATGAATAGTTTAAAGTCACAATTATTGAAATTGGAAAAAGAACAAATGAGGCCTAAAGTCAGCAGAAGGAGAGACATAGTAAAGATCAGAGAAGAAATAAATAAAATTGAAAAGAATGAAAGAATAGAAAAAAAAATCAATGAAACCAAGAGCTGGTTCTTTGAGAAAATAAACAAAATAGATAAGCCCCTAGTCAGACTTATAAAAAGAAAAAGAGAATCTACCCACATCAACAGAATCAGAAATGACAAAGGAAAAATCATGACAGACCTCACAGAAATACAAAGAATTATTAGAGAATACTACAAAAAACTATATGCTAACAAACTGGAAAACCTAGAAGAAATGGACAACTTCCTAGAAAAATACAACTTTCCAAGACTGACCAAGGAAGAAACAGAAAATCTAAACAGACCAATTACCAGCAATGAAATTGAAGCGGTCATCAAAAGACTATGCAAGAGCAAAACTCATGGGCCAGATGGATTTACCGCGGAGTTTTATCAGACATACAGAGAAGACATAATACCCATTCTCCTTAAAGTTTTCCAAAAAATAGAAGAAGAGGGAATACTTCCAACTCATTCTATGAAGCCAGCATCACCCTAATACCAAAACCATGCAAGACCCCAACAGAAAAGCAAATTACAGCCCAATACCTCTGATGAACATAAATGCAAAAATACTCAACAAAATATTAGAAAACCAAATTAAAAAATACATATTAAAACTACGTACAAATTAAAAAAGAGGATCATACACCATGATCAAGTGGGATTCATCTCAGGGATGCAAGATGGTGCAGCATTTGAAAATCCGTCAACATCATCCACCACATAAACAACAAGAAGGAAAAAAAATCACATGATCATCTCCATAGATGCTGAAAAAGCATTTGACAAAATTCAACATCCATTCATGATAAAAACTCTCAGCAAAATGGGTATAGAGGGCAAGTACCTCAACATAATAAAGGCCATATATGAAAAATCCATAGCCAACATCATACTGAACAGTGAGAAGCTGAAAGCATTTCCTCTAAGATTGGAAACAAGACAGGGATACCCACTCTCCCCACTGTTATTCAACATAATACTGGAGGTCCTAGCCACAGCAATTAGACAAAACAAAGAAATACAAGGAATTCAGATTGGTAAAGAAGAAGTTAAACTGTCACTATTTGCAGATGACTTGATGTTGTACATAAAAAACCCTAAAGACTCCACTCCAAAACTTCTAGAACTGATATCGAAATACAGCAAGGTTGCAGGATACAAAATTAATACACAAAAATCTGAGACTTTCCTATACACTAACAATGAACTAATAGAAAGAGAAACCAGGAAAACAATTCCATTCACAATTGCATCAAAAAGAATAAAATACCTAGGAATAAACCTAACCAAGGAAGTGAAAGACCTATGCCCCGAAAACTACAAGACATTCTTAAGAGAAATTAAAGAGGACACTAACAAATGGAAACTAATCCCATGCTCTTGGCTAGGAAGAATTAATATTATCAAAATGCCCATCCTGCCCAAAGCAATATACAGATTTAGTGCAAACTCTATCAAATTACCAACAGCATTCTTCAACGAACTGGAACAAATAGTTCTAAAATTCATATGGAACCACCAAAGACCCTGAATAGCCAAAGCAATCCTGAGAAGGAAGAATAAAGTGGGAGGGATCTTGGTCTCCAAATTCAAGCTCTACTACAAAGCCACAGAAATCAAGACAATTTGGTACTGGCACAAGAACAGAGCCACAGACCAGTGGAACAGAATAGAGTCTCCAGACAGTAACCAAAACATATATGGTCAATTAATATACAATAAAGGAGCCATGGACATACAATGGGGAAATGACAGCTTATTCAACAGCTGGTATTGGCAAAACTGGACAGCTACATGTAAGAGAATGAAACTGGATCATTTTCTAACCCCATACACAAAAGTAAATTAGAAATGGATCAAAGACCTGAATGCAAGTCATGAAACCATAAAACCCTTAGAAAAATCATAGGCAAAAATCTCTTGGACATAAACATGTCCAAATTTACCTTCCTCATGAACATATCCCCCCGGGGCAAGAGAAGCAAAAGCAAAAATGAACATGTGGGACTATATCAAGCTGAAAAGCTTCTGTACAGCAAAGGACATCATCAATAGAACAAAAAGGTACCCTACAGTATGGGAGAATATATTCATAAATGACAGATCCGATAAAGGGTTGACATCCAAAATATATAAAGAGCTCACGCACCTCAACAAACAAAAAATGAACAATCCAATTAAAATGGGCCTAGGAGCTGAACAGACAGTTCTCCAAAGAAGAAATTCAGATGTCCAACAGATATATAAAAAGATGCTCCACATTGCTACTCATCAGAGAAATGCAAATTAAAACCACAATGAGATATCACCTCACACCAGTAAGGATCGCCACCATCCAAAAGACAAACAACAACAAATGTTGGCTAAGTTGTGGAGAAAGGGGAACCCTCCTACACTGCTGGTGAGAATGTAAATTAGTTCAACATTGTGGAAAGCAGTATGGAGGTTCCTCAAAAAGCTCAAAATAGAAATACCATTTGACCCAGGAATTCCACTTTTAGGAATTTACCCTAATTATGCAGCAGCCCCATTTGAAAAAGACAGATGCACCCCTATGTTTATCGCAGACAATAGCCAAGAAATGGAACCAACTTAAGTGTCCATCAGTAGATGAATGGATAAAGAAGATGTGGTACATGTACACAATGGAATATTATTCAGCCATAAGAAGAAAACAAATCCTACCATTTGGAACAATATGAATGGAGCTAGAGGGTATTACGCTCAGTGAAATAAACCAAGCGGAAAAAGACAAGTACTAAATGATTTCACTAATCTGTGGAGTATTAGAACAAAGGAAAAACTGAAGGAACAAAAATCACAGAATCCAAGAATGGACTAACAGTTACCAAAGGGAAAGGGACTGTGGAGGATGGGTGGGAAGGGAGGGATAAGGGTGGGGAAAAAGAAAGAGGGCATTATGATTAGCAGGTATAGTGCGTGGGGGGCACGGGGAGGACTGTGCAACACAGAGAAGACAAGTAGTGATTTTACAGCATCTCACTACACTGATGGGACAGTGACTAATGGGGTATGTGGGGGTGACTTGGTGAAGGGGGGAGTCTAGTAACCATAATGTTGCTCATGTAATTGTAGATTAATGATACCAAAATAAAAATAAATAAAAATGTGCATTTTTTTCTGTATTTTCTTATTCTGTATTTTCTGAGTCTGTAAACTTGGGTTGTAGCCTGAGATTCTGCATTTTTAACAAGCTCCCAATTCTCAAGTAATTAATACTGCTAGGCCCAGTACTGCACTTTTGAGTAGCAGTCTTTGATATCACTTCCATTTTAGTATTCCTTATGCTTACGGTGATTGTGCATTCTGTACTGTTCAGGATAGCCTCAATTTTATTGATATTTCATATTTCAGCAAAGTCAGTTAGTTAAATTAATTTAATTTTCATACTTTTTGGAGACTGTTCATCTAAAAGATTTCCCTTATCATAAAATAGCACGTCAAGCTAGATTATCTAGGTTTGGGGTTTAGAAAATAGGCTTATCACATGTGACCTAGCAAATGTTTTCTTCTTTTTTTGAGACTTCCCATCTTACTCCAGAACCCCTTTTTGTATCTGCGTAACCACTTGGCTAGAACAGAGAAACCATTATTTTCTGCCAATCAAGGCAAAATGAGTCATCCCTGAAGGAAGAACTACAGGATGGACTCTGGAGCCCTAGGCTAGGTGTCACAGCTGGGGACAAGGGAGAATCTGACATAGGAATCTTTCTTGATGGTCATTCTTGGCTTCCTTCTCCATCAAAAATGAGTGGAAAAAAATCTCTTCTCTGGTCTGTAGGCTCCAAGCTCTAAATCTCGGTCTAATGCCTTGATGAAAATTTACTGTGCTCTGGAGAATAGAAGTTTTTTCTTGATTTGTCATCTATTAGCTCTTTGACATTGATCAAACTGCTTTCTTTCACCTCTTTGAGCTTCTGTTTTCTTTTTCATGTCTTTTTTTTTTTTAATGGTGGAATGAAGTTAGGGAAGCTTCAGTTTTAAAAAGAAATGTGTCCCTTTAAGAAACGTGTGGATTCATAATGACGATTTCAGGTTACAATCATTTAAAAATTACTGTATGAGGATCTGTCATTGTGGGTCTCCCAAAGCACCATAAAACAGGAATCTCTGGGTGCTTGATTACAGTTCAAAGATCCTTCCCAGGAAACAGTTAAAAGCTGTTTTAACTTTGAAGCTTTTAAAATGCAAAAAGAATATCCAAAAAATGAAATTTGCTTGATGATTCATTGCCTTTTCTAACACTGATTTCTAGATGAGAATTGCCGAATGTGTTGTTTTTTAAAATCTTCATTAGTGGGCCACCTTATAAAGTTGCATCTACTAGACACTATGCAATGTCAGGAGAAGGAATTAAGCAAAATATGTGAGCTTTAAACTTAGTATCTTAATGGGGAAAAAACTTTCAATCAAGTAACCCTACTTAAATTCCATATTTCAAAGGGGGTTTTCCAACCAAAACCACATGAATCATGCTCAATGAACTGTATGTAGACAATTTGTTACTCTGTATTATATCAACTATGCTCTTTTCATTCATAAGTTCAGTTCCTAGCTAAGAAAGAATATACAGTGTGAAAAATATGGAGGTATTTGTCATGGGTAAAACCACTTTTTTGTAGACTATCCAAGGGAGAAAAAAACGGATTCTACCAACACTAACTTGAGTCTTAAATTTTTTTTAGCAACTTACTTTTCTTAAATTATCACATATAGCAATGTTTTACAATGTCACACATTTAATCTTAGTAATAAAACAACATTACTAGATAGAAGGAATACATAAAGAGAATTTAATTATTCTTTTACTCTCCATGAATTAATAATAAAAGCATTATTTTTCTCATTGCATTTCTAATGAGTGAAGACCGACAACCCTTTCTGAACACAAATTCCACGAACTAGAACTGTGATGAGGCTGAAGAATTTTAAATATTTCCTATACTTAAATACTGCTCTTTCAAAAAGACTGCCACTGATGATGAAAGTTGAGACAGTTATAAATGCTATTATAGTAGCCTTTATGGAAAAACAAAATCTGAGGAATATAATAAGTCACCTGATTTTTTTTAGTTTTAACATGCAGTTATAATTCTTCTCTTGCTATGGTGAAACTTCTGCTATTCAGAATTCTATTGGTAAAAACTCCTTATTAACCAAACTTATCTACTCCACCCTGTCTCCCACAATGTTCACAGAGTTATAGCACAATATTTAATAACAGCCCTGAAATTAAAATGAGGACATTGAAGATTCTGAGTTATTTTCTGAAACATCAAGAGATTAATTAACTCATAGATTATCTGCCTCGCTGACATTAACTTTTGGTTGGCTAACATGTTTGAGAAACCAGAACACCCAGATCACATCATTCTAATAAAATTTACCCTGTATGTATTTGATACCTAAAAAACGGTGAGGAAAATTCACAGAATTATAGAAAAGGTACCTATAATCAAGTTATATATTAACAATATAAATGTTAGTGGTTTTCTCAAGCCCGTGCATAGTATTTATTAACATAGATAATTATAAATTATTTGATTCATGAGAACTAAGAATTAGGAGACTTAAAAGCTAAAACCTAGAGATAGAAGGGATCTAGAGAATAAGTCCAATCTCCTCATTTTACAGGTGAGAAAACTCAAGCCCAAAGGTTAAGTGATTAGTCTCAGTCTAATATTCAACTCTGATTCCCAGCTCAATCTATCTTTTATAACAGAATATTAAAAAAGTACAAAATGTAGACTAAGGGTTGGGAGAGGGGAAAGCATGTATACAGGGGTGGACAGGGACAGAGGCAACCAGCATTTAAGAGCCTCCTACTAAGTGTCAAGCATTGCTCTAGACCTTCTTACTGCATTTGATCTCACAGCACTCTTGTGAGGAAGGCACTATGCTTGGTGTGGTGATAAAGGGACTGAAGCTTCGAGAGCTCATCCCAACCCCATCGTCGACACATTTCCACTGTATTTGTCCCAAACATAAACTGATCTTCTTTCTCTGGCCATTCGTTGACTTCTCAAAGGTCTATTAGCTCACACACCCATTCAACAAATGTATACCAATCCTCTCCTTTATGCAAAACCCCTCCTGGGAGTTGGATATGTAGTGATGAATCAAGAGGCTTGAGCTCTGCCAGTAGGGGCCAGTGGGCACAGGGGCAAGCTACAATATTTCCTAAACCAACACTTCCAATACTTTTTCCAGTCATTATCAGAGCTGGGAATCCCCACTTTGAACCATTTTTTGGAAATTCTGATAATGATTAGATCCTCAATAAAATCACAGGAAAGTTTAATACCAGCTTTTCAAATTCTACTTCTCCTCTGAAAGGTTATTAATAGTTTCCATACAATTAGCAAATACATTTTACACAGTGGTGTTCCATAGTATGGAAACATCAAATTTCAGAATTACTTCAGGATTAAATATGTTCTTGAAATTTTACATTTTCCTGGGATCTGTTAATTCAAATACACTATAATTTAAATGTAGTGCAATACTTTTTTAAGTTGGGGTTATTTTTAGACTATTTAACAGTGATCAGTTAGGAAAAAAGTAATTGTAAAGCACAGACCATAGAAATCATGTTATATCACAATGACAGCATAATACCTGAAACACCAATTCTGAAAATATAAACCATTGTCATATGTGGCACATATTTGGGAAATAAAATGAAAGCACTCAAATAATGAATAAGCTTGGTATATGATTTTGTCCAGGTATTTTATGAACATTCACTGTCAAACTCACATACATAACTTGGTTTTGTGTTTGAAAACAATACTAATCATTCAATCACCAATCAGGCATGCATATGTGCAGCTCAGATAAGAATGATGCATGTCGGATAGGCCTGTCTACACTGCCTAGGTGAGATTGGTCCTTGATTTGCAGCCACAGCTGCTAATGGCCAAGTGTACAGCTATTTTCAACCACTCCACTTAGATTCACATTCTTTTCTGCTCTAGTGCTTTAAAAAGCTCCAGGATGCTTGCCTGTCTCCACTGTGTCCTGCCAGGCCAACAGTTTACAGACTGATTTTAATTTGAGCTTAGGCATGTCATCACAAGTTTGTAGGAGAGTCATCTAAAATCTTCAGAAATGTGATGACTGTGTTCTTGAAACACACATACGGATGTCATACAAAAGATTAAAGATCACTTCGAAGAGTTAACACTGTGTCCCAGAGTGATGATAAATCCCAAGATGTGAGCCTCCATATAATAAAGACTCTCCACGGTATTGCAGAGACAAAAAGGGCCTCCCATTACCACTCCCTCTCATAATGCACTGATAGGCAAGCACAGTAAAACCTCAGTTTACAAATCAGCTGGGGGGAAAAATATAATTTGGAGAAAGTAGGCTTGGGTTGGGGAAAATTCCTGACTCTTTGGTGCTCTCATGGTAGCTGAGGCAGCTCAAGCATTTCTTCTGTAAAGGGTTCCTTGACCCACAAAGAAGAGTTGATCCCTTCTTCCTTGTATCTTTACTAGCCCTATCTATTATTGCACAAGTTTATGTTCTCCTCCTCTCATAACTCTTAGTCTTTGAAGGCAGGGTCAATTTCTTAGAAAGCCTAGCACATTGTATAGTGCCTGGAATACGATTTGTTGTTTGAACATGGGTGGAGGGATGGGGAAGAAACAAGACTCAGACTCAAACTAAGTCCTGGCTGATCCTGGGCCTGCTGATTTAGAGTCATCTTACCCACTCCTTCTCTAGTTGAGACAACATGGAGAGTAAAAACAAGGAAAGTAGCCTGGGTGATACTCAGTGACATCTATGCTAGTAGGTGAGAGGACCCAGCAAGAGAGGAAGCATTCTCATTTTAACCAAAGTTCTTGGGCATCAACCCTTCTGGTATGAGGAGAAAAAAAGTATTACTCTGTCAAGATCCACTGAAGAAGGCAAACAGGAATGGTCTAGAAAAGCACAGGAGCTTTGAAATTTAACATACTTGGGGACCAATCAGAATTTAGCCAATACTAATTAGTTGGATGATTTTGGATAAGTTGACTGGTCTCACTGACTCCTGGGTTCTTCATCTATAAATTGAAAATCATAACATCAACCCTGTGGGTGGTTGTAAGAATTCAAAAGAGCATATATAAAGTGCTTGGCACAGAGAGGCACTCAGTAAATATTTTTATTTACAATCATTATCTTTATGTTTATATATTATTGTTAGCTACATAATGAAGTCTTTAATGTTAATATTGTTGGAAAAAATTATCTTGGTTAATTGAGATTACCAATAGGAAACATTTCTGTTTAAATGAGATAATTATTGATTTAGTGCCTACAAACAGGCATAATGCTGTTTGGACACAGATTGTATATTCTTTGGAAATTGTCAGATAAAGTTTGATGGCCACAAAAAAGTCCATACCTGTCCACACATGGCCTTCAAATAAGAAGATTATACTTGATAGGTAGGGGACTAGGCATTTAATGGATATATTCATGCATACATACATAAGAAGGAGCTCATAGTTGTATGTTTAAAGAATAATATTAAGGTATTCTGTGGGTATTAATCTTCTACAATAATCGAAGGCCAAATACAGACTCAGTATGTCTCTGAGTTGATTACTACATCATGAGTCCTAGCACTAGGTTTCTAAGATGTTAATCTTTTCTTTCTTCAGAACGACTAAAACTAGCCTTAGGAATAAACAAGTGACCTAAGAGAAGTATGCCTCATGAGTTGCTGAATGCTGTCGAACAATTCACAGACTGTTGTAGGTACCAGGCCCCCATGTTTGAAGCTTGACTATTTGACTTTGACAGTCTCCCTCCTTCCAGCCTTGCCTCTAGATACTCTCATGCTAGAGGATGTAAATCAGCAGAGAGACTCCTGTCTTAAGACACTCCTCCCAAGCCTGTTCACTTTCACTCTTGTCAACAGGCCTGGTCTGTATAATCACCTTATCATCTCCATTTTCTAATCTGTTTTCCTAATTTTTCCAGAACTCTGATTTCAGATATTAGCAGATTTTGTTACTCACCGAGTTAAAATACTGTTTGGATGCCAGGATATATTTATGTGATTTAAGCAATCTATTTAATTTCCTTAAATACTTGGTCACCTACATAGAATGTAAGCACTTGGATCTGGGCATCTTCATCAGCTCACCCCTTTCCTGGTTCATAAGAACAGGGACCAGCAGCTGGCTTCCCTAGTGCAGGCCTGCATTAAAATGAGTTTAAAAATAAGTGAACTTGTTGGATGCCAGGGAATAAAATCTAATGAAAACAAGGTTTTAGCTATTGAAGAAATTATATTTGAAAAGAGATTATATAAAAGTCAATTCTTAAATTAATTAAGTCATTCGTAAATAAGAACCATTAAGCTAAATGATGAAATTAGTTGTTTCAAACCTTTTTTTTCGGTCAGAGTATATAAACAATCATGTGAAACGTTGGAAGGTGTAATACATAGTTTGGTAAGCATTAATTAGGGTAGGTGGTACAGCCCTTCTCTTAAATGGTTTTGCACTGAATTCTGAGGTTCAGAAAGACTGGCTTGGAAGGAATCCTCAAAAGAAATGGAAACTTGTTCCTATGGAAGAGCTACAATTATGATTCAAAGAAGAGTGGTTTGGGAGATATCCAATAATTCTTGAGAAAAAATTCTTGGGACCAATTCTTATGATTATATTCTCACAACAGAGAATATAATCTTAAAACCTAATGGGATGGGACACAGAATTGAAGATGGAAAAGTACACCTTTCAAAAGAGAATTCTTTAAAAATCCACAAGCTGAGAGAAAAACACCCTTGAGAATATTTGAAATAAAAAGAAGAGAATACAGATGTTGAGCATATTATGGCACCTGGGAGGATTAAGTGTATAGGAGTTAGAAGTTATCTCAACAACTATTTCATTGGATAATGAGTATTGGATAGAGGAGAGAAGATGTGAGCTATCCATATAGGTGTGGAAAGTCTCACCATCTACAAACAGAGTAACAGGAAAGTTCTTGGTTCTATGACTTTCAAGCTAAGACTGTCCACAAGGAAAATGCCAAAACCTCATTCATTCATTCATTCATTCACTCATTCATTTATTCAGTAGTATTCATAGACCTACTTTGTTCTAGGAACTAGGACTGTAAACATAAATGAGAATAAGCCTCTGAAACCTAAATTAACAAAATATTGTGGCAAATGCACAAATAGACTTACACAACAAATGACACAGGAGCTCTGCACGGGGGCGTCTATGCAGAAGGCCATAGGAATGACATCACGGTAGAAGGGATGGCTGTGTTGGGCCCTGGAAGATGGTTCAGCTAGGGATGGAGTTGTGAAGAAGAGTGCTCTGCTCAGGAGAAAGAAACATCCAAGAAAAAGAGAGAATTGTGGTGTGTCTGGAACCTCTTGTTGGGGTCTGTTAAGGTGATGTGGCTGAAGAGGTCAACATGTTCAATTTGGGAAGTGAGAAGCTAGGCAAGTGTGTTAAAGAAAATCTAACATAACTGGGGATTTGAATTTTAAGAAGTTCACGCTGCCTCAAGTGTAGAAAATATACTGGAGGAGAACAGAACTAGGGATGATTAGTCATATTGGCTTCATTTTCTTTCTGGTGAGGCTGCAAAATTGCAAGATCAGAGGAATCCAGCAGACAAAGTGTTTGTGGATTTCATCATGGCACTTGATGAGTGCTCTTGTCAACAAGTTCTAGAAAACATACTGGATGATAGAACAATTAAGTAATCACTAAGTTTCAACCTACCCTTTCAGTCTTTTCTTTCCTTGCTTCCTGCACTTCATGCCCCAGTCATTAAATTCCTTGTTGATCATGTACTCACCCTGTGTTCCAACCTCATTGTTTTTGTTCACAATGTTCTTTCCATCCTTTCATCTCCTAACTATTAAAACTCTGTCTATTGTTCAGGGGGCCACCTCCCTCATATATATTTTTGTATTTGCCTTACTCTATCCTGCATCATTGCTGTGTAAGTATCTAACACTCCCTATCACATTTTAATGTACTCAAGGGCAGGATCTTTTTCATTTTCCTCAGCATAATGACAGTGATGCTTATAATACCACCAACAATGTCTTTAGTACTTTTCTTCCAGACACTGTAGAAAACCCTTTGCATAGCTCCTTGTATTATTACTTCCAGGTGGTAGTTTGGTGTACTATGAAAAGCAAAAATAAAGCAGTCACCCAGACCCAGGTTAAATCCTGGCTGTAACATTTATGGTCTGTGTGACTTGGGGTAAGTTATTAACCTCTCTGAGCTGAGCTTAAATTTTCTCATCTGTAGACTTGTAAGTTTGTTTTGATGACTGAAGGAGATTATCATTTTAAAAGCACTCAGTGCAGTGCTTAACACATAGCAAGTGTTCAGAATACAAATAATCTCTATGAATTTGCTGCTAAAGCCATTGCACAGATACTAGGGAGACACAAAATGCATGTGGTCCCCTCTGGGGGAGCACACAATTTAATGGAGACCAAAACCTGTCAGTACTATTTCATTTTGATAAATACTCATCTTAAATCTAGAAAAATGTGAAAATGGCAAATAAACACAATAAACATTTCATAGTCTATTGATTACAAGAAATAGCATGTAAAAATTAAATAATTTCTCTAATATGGCACACTTAGATTACTTCCATGTAGAACATTCATATTTTACACAAAACATTTTAATTACCCACAAAACATTTTTTCTTTAATGATGGGGTTAAAAAAAACACTCTGGGAATATATCAAGGAAGAAAGAAAAGAAAGACATCTAGAATTTTTTAAAAGCTTTTCGGTGTAATATTCAACTATTCTTTTCAGCTGTTAACTTCTTCATCTTCAAGTAAAACATACAGAATTCAGGGAACAGCCGCAGAACCTTGGCCCTTACAATGGCCCCTAACTGCTACCTAGCCAAGAGGGGGAAGGAAAGGCCTCAGACCTGGAGATTTCATCCGGGATGTGGCCCGATCTGCTGGGCAGGGATATTTTCTCTGCCCTGCAGCAACTCTCCATCCGTTACCTCCTAAATGGAGGCACCATCAGGAAAGACCACCTGGGGAGAGAAAGGTTTATTTATTCCCTCAAGTCCTGATCTGCTAAGCCATGGGTTTTCTGGGTGCCTCAACAGAAACCTGCACTTCCATCAGAACCCTTTTCTACAGCTACATTTATAGCTGCCCCACTTTCCTTTGCCCTTTCAGCCCTTGGGGTGGCAAACTAGGCCCCTCAGTATTTCTCTGTGTCTTGTTGGTTTCATTGTGCCCTGTCAATTTTTCCTCTTTAAACTCTCCTTAATTATTCTGCTCGAACATGCTGCGTTGTTGGTATCCTGCCTGACTCCCTTGGTTTCGAGTTTCGTACTTTTCCCTCCACACTGTGCTGGGTTGAGGCATGGAGATAAAAGGTTGCCTCCATGGGAATGGGTTTTACCCCTTTCTTCAAACATTCTATTTTCTTAGAAATATTTTGATAGAATTTAATGCAATTTCAGTCTCTTTTGTGATGACATTGCCATTTCTTTGTAGAACAGTTCAGAAAAGTACTGGAAATTTTCCTAGGTGAATTACTGATAGAACTACATCCTTTTCCTAGCTCTTGTCTTTCCTTGGATGAAAATGAAAGAGGTTATTCTATATGCTGTTGGAGCCACAAACAATAAGATAAACTCACAAATAAAATCCATCTTAAGAATAAACAAGAAATCCGTGAGTGCAATATTTCAACTATAACATAGCATGAAGAGAAGACAGGCTGAAAGAAAAAAATCCAATGGGGACAAGTTTTCTTTGCATATAATAGATTTTCTTTTATAAAATTAAGGAAAGAATAAGTGGGGTGGGGAGGAGAATAGGTGGGAAGATAAAGCATACATGCCTGATGTTGAAGAAAAGACTATTTGTACTTAGTACATGTAGAAACTGTACAACAGTCCAGCCATGTAAAAATATGGCCCTGTGATACTGCCAAGGTCAATCAGACCCAAAGTTACTGACTTAGAAGGAGCTGGCCCTACAGGACACTACTGCTGAAAGCCTACTAGATTTATATCCCCTCTTATGAGCATTTGGAAGATAGTTTTGAATCCTGGGAACTTAATCATACAGAAACTATGATATAAAATTCATACTTGTATTTTTTCCTGGTGGATAAGACTTTGAAGAGATACCATAAAAGTCTAAAGTAGCTACCCAGTCCCCTATCACAGCTCTGGGTTTCCATTATTTCAAGAGCAGTTGTTACTGATATTTTTCTTGTTTACATATTTATTTGGTTTGACTTCATTTCTCTAATAGAATTTAGGCCCCAAAGAACAGATATTATGTTTTGTACTCACTGCATGGATAAATGAATTAGATATTGGCTCTTTTCTAATCGGCACTTACCTATTAAATTTCAAATCTATATGCCTCAGACATGAGTAACTATGGTATCCATGCTAGAATAAGAGTAAAGAATATGTTGAAGAGTGTGTTCATTGTTATCCTATTTATGCAAAAGAATAAAACAGAGTTTTTTGAAAAAGAACCCTTTATATGTGTGTATTGTGTGTTGAAAAAAACTTGTATTTAAAAAAGAAATTTGTAAGTCTGAAAAATGTTCAAGTTACCAAGGTTTAATCAATTTTTCCTTCCAGAGAATTAGGCTTGGGAGGCTTTACATTTACATTACAAGGAATAGGCATTACTTTTGTAATTTATAAAAGAAAAAGAATAAAATGATGAGAACAAATCTTATAGAGATTTTGGAGACAACTATTGGACCAAATTAGAATCTGAACCAATAACAGTTCATAATGAATAGTAATTTTGATTTCTCTCTCTTACTTTTTCTGTGTTTCTGGTACCAGAGTAAAGGAATTCCTTGCAGATTTCAGCTCCAATTCCCAATCCACCAGAATAATATATTTGCAATGACTTTTCTACCCATAACCATTCATCCTATCAAAATTTTTTGCCCAGTAATAGTTCAAGGCTGAACCAATTTTCAGGTTGTAGTAGACAGTAAAGGAAAAGGAACAATCCTGGGGACAGGATTAAAAAGATGTTTGGGTGAGGTAGGCTGGGAAAGACGAGGAAGAAGAGCTTTAAAATGATCTTTTCTGCTTCTTACCTTTTCTTAAAAGCAGAGAACTTAAATGTCTCTTTTCACACAGATTCAGGCAATAAGTCAAAAATACTGGAGTATCAAGTATCCCCCAGTCTGGGCTGGCATTATGCCTACTCGTCCATGAACTCTCTCATTGGGTACATTCTGAAGTCTTCTTGGAGATTGCAGGTTATAAATGTGCATGATTAATTGCCTCTATTGCAATGAAAAGTACTGTTGTTTCCAGAACATTCAGACTAGATCGTTGAAGCAAGATCCCAGTGGGTGATGGGAGAAATCTGTTACATAGCCTAACAGTGATGGCTGAAGAAAGACCGAGCTCACTGGGACAGCCTAATAAACATTTCTAGTAGGTAGAATAACAAAATATTAGACAACAGGAATTTTTTACAGTTCATGAAAGACACCTAATGACAAAAAAGGATACAAGCTAGGGAAAGTGACAGTTGAAAAGAGGATTATGAGGAGCACTTTTCAAGAGAAATTCACAACTTAATTTCTAAATGAAATTTACTCACTGAGATGGGAATGTAACAGCAGTATGATGTCTTCCTTATATCTATAGATACTTATAGGTATCTACTGCCTATGGGTAGGAACAAATCCTCTTCTGGTTTTATAATTGCCTCCCTTAGGATTATAACTGTGTGTACACAAAAACTTGCGCTAATATATTGCAGAAGATTTTCCCAGAACTGAGTAAAGGAGCTCAGTGTTGGCTTCAACTGAGGCCATACATCCTTAAACATCTCCCAGTTGGCAGATCACATAACAGAGAGTAAGGATTAAGATTTCTTTGACTATCCAAATCCTTCTTTAGCAAATGAGATTATATGTATGTTCTTTCTATCTATCTATCTACCATCTATCTTTTTACCTATTATCTATCTATCATCTATCATAGGTATATCTTTTATAAGCCATAGCTAAGGAAGTCTCCAAGCAATATGATCTGCTCCACAAATCCAGGGAAAGACAGTCACTTAGTCACTCTTTCTTCACTTTCAATTAATTGCTATAGAACCCACATGCTTTCTTAACTGGAGGCCTAGTATTCTCCTTTAGAGGTTTCCCTGCTTTTCCCCCACTCATCAACTCCTTTTCCAGTCCAAAGAGGCAATTCTGGCCACTGGTAATTAGAGACAGAAATGGAGAGAGGTCAGCACTCTGTTGTGACCACTGCCTCTCACTGTCGAAGACTACCCTACCCCTTTGGGACAGTGATGGCTACTCCAGAATGATGCAGCCATTCCACTTCTTCAGTTCTAAGGTTGACAGAAGGTGGTCCATGTTTGGAGCCCCAGCGTTCACTATTATACACATACAGACAGTTTCTAAATGCAAGTTAGTTCCAATAAGCTGGGGCAGATGGAGTCCTGAGTGTACTAACTCCAGGGCCCTGGACTCCCATTCCTTTTCCTCCTCAGTGACCCACCCCAGGAGGAGTAAATGATCTTGACTTCTTCATAACTTTTATACTTACCCTGTGCTTACCTTTCTCAGGGGAGCAACCCTCAGTGATTTAGCCAAGGTGATACATCCTTCTAAAGGTGGTTCCCAAGTAATTCCAATGTACCATATTTCTACCTTTCTAAATAAGGCTATTCTCTGTGACTCCAAGGTGATTTTTCATCCTGGCCTAAATTAGGAAGTCTTTGGCACTTCTATCTCTAAAGAAAAGGAAAACACAAATTTTATTTCTAATTCATCACTGGTGGGTGCAGTACCCCTGTACATATGTAGCTTCTGCTTTCAAAATTATAAATAGTTGTAGCAAGGTACAAACCACTATCTTTAGATGTCTTAAAACCTCAGAGCTTCATGATTCTCTGCAAAGCAAAACTTGGTACTCATATGGACTCCTTTGGATGTAAAATGACAGAAATCTAACAGCATCCAGCGAAAGCAAAAAAAGTGAATTTATTAGTTCATCTGATTGAGAATTCCAAGTAGGCTCAAGTGGTGTTGTCAGGACTCTCTCTATATTTCAGGTCTGCATGAATAGGCTTTCCTTTCAGGATTGATCCAAGGTTCTTGGCAGGAAAGGTTGTAAAGATAGATCCAAAAGAGAGAACCATCTTACTCCCGATTCCCATATCCTGAACTTCATCATTTCTCTGCTTGGTCTTGCTTGGTCACATGTGCACCCTGTAAATCACTGTGAACAGGGGGATGGAGTCCCATGATTAGCCAAGTCTGATAATGATCCCCTTTGGGTGGGAGCAAGTCATGATCAGGTGTATGGGACTGTCACAGAACACATGGGAAGAAGAGAAATATGACCCCAAGACAAAGAAAATCTGGACTTAACAGAATGGGCAGAGGATGTTGCTTTGGGTGTCCTGACAGAGAGCCACCCTCCGTATGGGGCTTTATCAGCATGCAGATGAGCACAGGAGTCTCAGTACAAACCTTTAACTTAATGTCCACAGGTCTGAACTGGGTCTTTGGGGCTCAGCTGCACACTCATTTATAAAATGTGCTGCCACAGATGCAAATTGAAATGTCAGGAATAGCTTTATTGACCTCTGTGCCAGAGCATAGGATCTGAAAAGTCAATTGTTCTGCAAGTTTTTGGAAGGACAGGGGCCAGGTAATATGATCTTTTTCTTCCATGGAATTACTGGAAAGAGGACTGGACTTTTTTTTGTTCCAGTTCCATTTTAGGTTAATGTGTAATTGTGACCAGGGCAATTTATTTCACCTTTTTGGAACTTGATTTTCTAATGTGTTAAATGAAGTGGTTGTGTCATTTGATTCCAAAATTTTCAATCTTTCAGTTCTGAATTTCTAAGAGTTAACTTTTTTCAATGGTTTTCATTGAGACATGGGCTAGAAAAGATGAGACCATGGTAAGAGGCAGGCAGAGGTCATTGTACTAGACAATTTGGAAAGGATATTGAAAAGATAATTAAAAGACAGATAGGTATTTTTGTTTCAATTTCCCTAAAAAATATATCAACTCTAAATGCCATTCTTTGTTTTCTTAGTTAAAAATAAATCAGTCAGATTTCTCTCAGACTGTTCAAGTTCAGTTGGACAATATCCACCATATCATAGATAAGTTTTCACAAATGCCTAAGGTGCCTAACTGGTTTTCTTGGTTTCACTGGAGATGGCTGGTAATTACAGGTATGCTTTGGTTATGTAACTATACTCCTATTATGTTAATGTGTGTGTGCAATTTAAGTAGTAGCTTAAAACCTATACATGCTGAAGTTACTCTACAAGAAGATATGTCAAAGAAATAATCAATCTTCCCATGTTTTCTGCTGTCTGCTATTTCTATAGCTTTTCTTCTTCCTTCCTAATTACAACCCTTAAATAGAATTCGTGCCTCATATCAAATTTACCGAGTATCATAATTCTTCCAAGTGGTAAAGATACCTCAAGACAAATGCTGGGCATAGAAGCTACAGGGCATAAATATGCAAAGAAATAAAAAGCTAACCATTTCAAACAATAAGGCTTCTCTCTCACTTACCAACTTTACATTTCCCTGTATGGCCCCGGAAGATGACTGGTTAGCCAGAGACGGGTAAGATTCCTCAAGGGAGGAATAACCTAAGACAGGCACAGTCGCAGGGTGGCTATCAGGTGAGAAATTGGGGATCAACAGAGGTGAGGCTTAGAACCTTAACCCCCTGTTCTGAGAGAAATCTTCTGCATCCGTGGATGTTTTATTGCCCTTGTCTAGCTTGGAGTAACACATAGTCTACAGGCACACACCTGATCATCTACATTTGCTCTCTTACAACACTAAACTATGTTTTCTACCTTTATCTTGTATCTACCTACCACTTCAGCATTTTATTAAAAATAATAATAATAAAGAGAGAAATGTGGTATCCACATATAAATCAAGTATAAAAATCAAATGAGTATTCATATTTGAACTGACCGTTTATAGTTCATAATGCATGAGCAAAACCGAAGGTTTCTGTGATAACTGCCCTTGTACTGTTCACCATGTAAGAACTTATTCACTATGTAAGAATTTGTTCTCCATGTAAGAACTTGTTTGTTATGCCTCAGAAGATTGGAGACTGACGAAAATTAGGCTTGGGGTGGATTAATGATTGTGCATTGAGCATTGACTCCCCTATACAGAATTTTATTGTTGTTAACAACCATTTGATCAATAAATATGAGAGATGCCCTCACCAAAAAAAAAAAAAAAAAAGTATACACTTCCAATGGTAAAATAATAAGAAACCGGGATGTAATGAATATAGTCAAGATATGGTAACAGCTTGGTATGGTGATAGCTGGTACCTAGAATTGTCATGTATATAAATGTTGAATCAACTATGTTGTACACTTGAAACTAATGTAATGTAATACTGTGTGTCAACTACTCTCAATAAAAAATAATTATCTACAAAAAAATAAATAAATAAATAAATAAAATAAATCAGTCATTTATTTTAAGGAATATGTAAGGATGACTTTATAGAAATCCAATGAAGCCACTTCAAAAGTAAACTAGAAAGAGAAAGTTAAGAATTATAATAAACAAATGCAATGAGTGGCCCTTGGTTTGACCGTGGCTTGAACAAAACAACTGTAAAATATTTGCTTTGCACCACTGTGGGAAATTTGCATATAGCTTAACTATTAAATGATAGTAAAGAATTACAATCATTATAATTTTCTTAAATGTGATATTTCACCATTATTGCAAATTGTGGGGGAAAGTGGGAAATTGTCCTTATTTTTTAAATGTATTCATAAATATTTAGGGTTATATGTCACAATATCTGTGATTCACTGACAAATACCTGAGCAAAAGAAAAAATTTAAATCAGATGTGATAAAATATTAGCAATGATAAATCTCAATGAAGGTTCTGTGGCTATTCCATATACTATTCTCCAAGCTTTTCTGTAGACTTGAAAATCTAAAAAAAGAAAACAAATTAATTGGAGATGATTGTCCTTTAAGGTCAAGCTGTGCCCACCTCACACCTTTATTTCACGTACAGTCAAGTTTTCCCAAGTGAAACAGCGCTTAAATATCTTTAATTCAGCTACAACATGGCACCTGAGGATTCTCAATTTTAGCAATGTGAATTGTAAGGTAGTAAAGTGGCAGCCTATTTCCTATGAAATAATGGCCTTAAATAGAATCCTTAATATTAACCCCCTATCTCATCGTTCGCCACACTTTCCCTACAGATACCTGAATCGTTATAGCTTTTGCTAATTGTATTGATGAGGCTGAATGATGTAATGGTTATGCATTCAGACTCTGAAACAATTTCCTGGTCAGGGATGCTCCTTGAGCTGCCACTCATCTCAGCTGTGACCTTGAGCAGGGTACTTTATCTTCTGTGCATCAGTTTCCCCAGAGGTAAAACTGGGTGCCAGAGCTATCACCCACATGATGCGGTCCTTTTGAGGATTAGGATAATGCACTCAACACAGTTCTTGAAATTTAATAAGTCTTCATTATTATTTATATATTGGGATAGAATAAAGCCAGGAAAGTTCAATGTCGAAATATAAGGAAAAAAGTATTTTTGCATTTCAGGTGATGAAATTTGTTCAAGAGATGTGTCCTGCCCTAGTTTGAACAGCACCAAGATAGAGAGATTTTCAAGACCATAAAGGACAGTCTGGCACTGGGGCGTCTCTTCAATCTTAGAAATTTCCCATACAAGTGGCTCAGTTAAGGTCTTTTAAAAATGCTAGAAAACTAGCATCTAAGAAAATTAATTTCTCAATCTCTAAAAATAACTACATTTCCCAAAAACTTCAGGCTGGAAATATATTTGATACATGCTTCATGGTATTAGGCAGACATATTAAAATGAGGGCATAGTTGTTATTACAAAATATCCTGCAATCATTTATAACCAAGACTCCTTCATTAGATTATGTGCTTACTATAAGTGCTTATTGAAAACCAAGGGCTTGATTCTCTGTAATATGTGAGTTTCCTATTATCTATGACCTTGTAAAATTAAATATTGCCCAAGTATCTGAAAAAAGAAATTCTTTTCAGTGGAGATACACAGATACCCTTTTGCTTACTGGATCTTATGAAAATTCAGTGTTATTCAAATTTATCTAATAAAACTTGTAGAGAAACTGCCAAAATCTTAGATTTCATTTTTGTGGTGTGTCTTTATTTAATAATGATACCTGCATTTTATCCAACGTAAATCTTTCCTGCTTAGAAAGGTAAGCAGTGGATAACTCCTCCTTTGCCATGTCAAACACAATTCTTTGCACATCACAAAGAGTCATTTAAAATAATTTGTATAATTAAAATTTCTGTATTGTTATAATTGGCGTAAAGAAATTCTTCAGTTCCTTGGAGCAACTGCAAAAAGCACCATCTAAACCAGTCCTTCAAATCCTTTTGTCAAGGAGAAACTAGCTAAAAGAGACTAAATGATTTAGACTTGAATCTGTTATCCCTCTGAATTCAACTTAAATCACGGAAATTTGTTTCTCTCAGGGAACTGTTGTATTCCTTTGGAAACAAGGTCATTTCAGTTCAGGTCCTGTCACTCTCTGTGCATACAAGTCCTACTGCAGCGTGATGCAAAATAGGAGCTGGTCAGACAGGCCAAATCAGGGAAGAAATGAATTCTGGGCTCCCATTGGTTCCAGGGACTCTGCATCTGGGTTGGGTGAAGGTGACAATTCTTTAACTTTTGGTCACAGCTTTGCTAAGGGCAAAGTAGAGGTCTTGATTCCATCTTCAAAACTGCTCACTTGTGCACTTTTTTTATAAATAGCACCAAGTTAAGGAAACATGCATAATGGAGCTTCCTAGTAAGTGGAAGTAATTTCGATAATATGATTAATAAGTCTTATTTACCATCTTCAACTATCACTATTACTCTCTTCTAGTCATCTTTAAATATTTAATTTCCTGCCCAAGTTTTAGCACTAAGAACACCCAAAACTTGAAAGTATTTATCTAACACTGTGTATAGAGTAGGACACAGATATGCCCTCAAATTATTGGACTTCTTTTTCTTCCTCTCTGTTCAGCTCCTTGTGATATCATTTGAACCATCAGTACATACAATATCTACATACTTACACAAAAATCTATAATACCTATAAGCTTACATGCTTACAAAAAAACTTACTATTATCATCCTCAGACTGTGAATTTGTGCCATTTCCTCAATTTCTTTAGGCTTATTTGCTTTTAATGAATGTGTTTCTAGTTGTCTTTGACCATCTCATTCAACTTTGGTCCTACCTGGCTACTGACGAATTTGTAAACCTAATGAAAATGTGAAATAGCCCAAGTTTCAGGTTCACCCTTACTTGTGGCTGCCGGTCGGGGTGAGTTTGTATTCTCCCAAGCATTGGTTAGCAGTTCAAGCACCCTACAAGCAGAGTGACTGCTTTCTACACTTCAGTGGTGAAGCAGGCAAATTTGGACACAGCAGCTGTCTGCTCCTGAAGACAGCTGGAAATAACCACGTTGGATAGGATCAGCTATCAGAGGCAGGGCGGCACTGTTGTGTGTAAACAGCATGCTCTCTCTGAGACTGGAGACAGTGACCCAAGCAGCTTCAGGCTCAACCTGCCTCCTAAAATAGCAGTGAAGACACTTTACATCCAGCCTTACCGAGTACAATGAGAATCACAGGATTTAGGACTGAAAAGCCCCTTGGAGATCATTTCACAACCTTGTTGTTTTGCAGATTAAAAAACAGCAACAACAATAAAAACAAAATACTGAGACCAGGGGAGATGTGGAAACATGTAGTCTTCCTAATTGTCACCTATGCATGTGACACATCACATATGCATATGTGACTAAGCCCTTTAGGGATCTATGTAGATCATAGATCCTGTCATGCCACTGTGCTTATGTTAGTGTATGTGTTTCCTTCCACAGAGCTAACTCTGCACATCAGCAAAATTTCCTAAGATTTAGCCTTAGCTATAAGAATAAATATATGGGTCTACCCCCAACCCCAAAAAACCCTTAGGACAGGTGATATCACCAATTATGTGGTTTACTCCATGCCAGACTTTGTCTGGGACCAGGAACTGAAGCTACAAAGACAAAAGGCAGGAAGATGTAAAAATGTTTACAGTCTAGTGTCAGAAACATATGTGAGCAAATAATCAAGAGACATTGCAACAAGGATTATATGAGGGGTTTATGTAAAGTGAAATATTAGCATATGAAAAAGGACTCACATCATAGATGAGAAGAAAGTTCAATAAGGCAGTGCAAAAAAACTATTATTTAAGTCTCTGTTGTGATATATGGGTCCTGGAGAAGGGAATGAGAAAGATGAAATGAATTTAAGGAAGGAGGAGGTACAGAGAGAAAATTTCAGGCAAGTAGGAAGAGTGTTTTATTTAATATGAGTCAGCATCTAAAAGTCACCATTTCCTCTCTGATTCTTCTATTACCTAATGTGTTTGAAATCTAATAAACAAACCATTGTAAGGGTTTCCTTTGGAGCAATATGCATGAACTTCATGATTGCATTTTCATTCATTGTTAGGGAACTTTGTATCTTATTTTTTGTGTATTTGTGTGATTAAGGTTGTCAGAAATATGACCCTGTAAGTGTACAAGAGGCATTATGAGGTAGAGGTGACCAAATAAGGAATGGCTGATGTTAATTCGTGAACTAGAGGGGATGTGGGGAGATTGGAATTTCATAAAAATAATCCAGAGAAGAAAGATTTCCACTATGACCTCAGATTATAAGTAAACAAAGAAACAACATGTTCATGAAAAATAGGAAGGACTAAAGCACAGATTTTCAAAATTCAAGTTCTGAGAAGTCAAAAACATCCAAATTAAGACAATAATATGTCATTGTTTGCCTATAAATTGATGGACTTTAAACAACAAGAGGGCAAAGGAAAATAGGTACTTTTATTTATTACTGGTGGGAGTAAAAATTGGTAAAATTGGTATGAATTTCCTGAAGATAACTAACTTCTTCTCTCTGTGTATACACACATGCACACATACAAAAACAAACATATATATGTATATACATGATGATATTATATGTATATATATTTTTAAATAAAATATGTATTATATAAATAAATAAATAAATATATATGTTGTCAAATTACCTTTAAGTTGTATAAGCCTATAGACATTCATCCGAAGAAGGTAATATGTATTCATCTAGTCTATGGTTAAAGATGTTCATGGCAGAGATGTTTATTTAAGCAAAAAAAAAAAGAAAAGAATGAAATCTAATCTAAATATTTGATAATAGGATATAATAGGATATACTGCAAATATCTTAAGGCAGGTCTGTATCATGGAATACTAAATAGTTATTAAAAATGTTCTTCTAGCAATCATAAGGATTAAAAAAGTAGAGATAAAGTATTTAGAACAGTTCCTGGAACCTAATAAATGATCATTTAATGTTAACTTTTTGATTATTATTGAGATTATTGGCAAATTTTAAGACAGGGAGATATTCCTATATGCAAAATGAAAAAAATTTAAGAATTATGTAAATCATGATACCAGTTTTAAATATGTATGTGTATACATGCACATATACATAAATATACACATATACATTCATGTTTATACGTATGTTTAGCAAAAAATACAGAGAGTGTAGTAGTTTGCTAGAGTTGCGATAACAAAATACCACAGATGGGTGGCTTAAACAGCAAAAGTTTATTGTCTCACAGTTCTGGAGGCTAGAGGTCCAAAATCAAGGTGTCAGCAGAATTGGTTCCTTCTGAGGGCTGTGAGGGAAGGACCTGTTCCAGGCTTTTCTCCTTGGCTTTTCAATGACTACTTCCTCCTTATATCTTCATATCACCTTCCCTCTATGTTTATCTCTGTTCAAACTTTTCCCTATTTATAAGTCACCAGTCATACTGGATTAGGGCCCACCCCACTGACTTCACTTTGACTAGATTATCTCTGCAAAGACTTGATTTAACTTGATTATTTCTATAAAGCCTTATCTCCAAATAAGGGCACATTCTGAGGTACTGGTGATTAGGACTTCAACATTTGAATGGGGTGCGGGGCACAATTCAACCTGTAGCAGAGTTCATGTATATCGGAAATTTGGAAATTATAGATGACATTTGTTTTACTCTTTTTGCTTATCTATCATTTTCTACAGTAGACTATGACCATTAATGAAATTAAAAAAAAATTTTAAACTGCATGCCTCAGAAGTCTAGATATCCTATTTAAAATTGAAATGAAAACTTTTAATCCCCTCCATAGTTCTCTTTTTATTTTTAACATCAACCTATATTTCTACTGTTTAAGACTAAGCATAGGATTTTGAAAAGAACACTTAATGTTCCCTATGCAAAGGATAAGTTTGGATACTGAAACTATGGCTATTTAGATTACATGTGCCATAGAGTTCAAGGTTATCATTTTCCTGTGGGGTTTTTGTTTCATTGTGAATTCCTGAATGACACTGATTTAAGGCAAAATCAAATTATGTACCTCCAAAAAGTACCTCACTTTGGAAGGATGTTTACTGCTTTGCCATTTTCAGAGCTTGTCAATCTGAAGTTGATATTGCACATTTTTTCTAAATGGTGCAGCACTATTAATTAGGAATCCAGAGCATTGAAAAAGTTATACAACATGTAAACAGAGGTAAAACATATTCTATACAATAAATAAGTTTCTGAGTAATCAATCATTCTTACAGAAATCAGAGTATATTTAAATGCAATAGCATAACTTGTACTTTTGTAAAGAAGGAATTTGTATAGCAACAAAATTTTAATTAATTAATATACATCTATTTAAACTTTAGTGCTGAATTGCACTTTTTTGAAACAAGGGTGCCCCTTACTTCCAGTCACAAAATTCCTAGAATTAGGATATGCTACCCAAAGATGGAAAGTTTGCATAAGAAAAGTTTTCATTCAAAAATTGTTTTAAAAAAATCTATTGTTTGAAAGTGTTAGTTATTTGACTTTAAACTTCATAGCTCATTTATGGATAGGGTACACTATAAAATTAATTCATCATCCACAGTTAATATATATCAGCCACACATTGTGTTAGGTGGTTTGTATGGCTCATACTTTACCAGCCATAATCATTGATTCAGTTTCATGAAATAAATTGGATACAAAACAACACAAAAGAAAACCCCATATTCTTTACAAATATTGCTGGTGATGCCATAGAAATTAAAAAATATACATATCGAAGAAGGTTTGGTGACTAATACTTTGCAGGGTGAGAAAATTATTACTCATTATGTGCTCATTATGTTAAGTAATGTCTTATATCAGCACGTAAATAAGTTTAGTGATTGCTTGGAAGGAAAACTATTCCAAAGAGAAAATTAATGTATTTGATTTGTTTATTTATTCATCTAATTTAGGGCTGAAAGATTTTTGGACTGATACTAGATATGAAAATGTGTCACTAAAATGTATTAGTGCTCAGAGCTAAGGACCTTACCTATAAATACAGATTTAAATAGTTGCATGCTTAGTTAAAGTTTAAATCAGATAAGATATTCAATATATAATTCACTATTGTATGTTAGAAGAGATTCTACCCATCTCTCTGTTTCTGTCAGTTGTAGCTTGGATAGGAAATTAAACGTTAATTTTGTCTTTGTCCTTTTGTCTTTTTCTTACCAGCAGCACCTGGAAGGCATGGCAATGCTGAAAGTGACCTTCAGTTTACTCCTATCATCTCAATGCAAGTGAGTCAGGCTCTATACTTATAATTTTCATTATTTAGCCACAAGAAGAAGTTCTCTCTGTAGGAAATACACAACATCCCAAAATACATAAGTATTTTATGCTATCTTGTGAGTGATCACTTAAAGAAGGCTGCAAAGGTAGAAAATCAATAGAGAAGGTGATGTGTGAAGGTGAGAAAATTATAGCCCAAACTGCCACGGCAACAAAGGTGACGTGATTTATCCAAGGTCAGCAGCAGGACCTCTCTTCAGGGGCACAGTTCAAACTTGAACCCAGGGGTCCTGCCTGCTGGTGCAGAATTCCTTCCTTGCATCCATCCCATCTGTGTCTATGAAAAAGCAAGAGTTTCCCTTCTCAAATGGGGTAAAATATCTGGTTTAGGCACTGCACGTCTACATGTCAGCATGTCATGTTGATTCTTTACCTCTGCCCTGTTCATTTTTGTCTCAGCTGAGGTCAGAAGGCAGTGGCCCGTAAGGACTCCAAGTGGCTCCATGTCAACTTTCCCCTGTAAATTATTTTTATGAGCATACCAACTGAGGGTATATCTAAAGCACATCATTGCTTTTGGCATCTAACCAACATTTCTTCCCGACCGCCCCCCACCCCCCACCCTTCATTTTACGGATAAAAAAACATTTTCTGGTCATTCTTCTCAGACTGAGTTCTTGAAAATTCTGTAGTGTATGATGTTAATATATGAACTAGTAAAGAAAAAATAAAAATAGCCTGATGAAAGTAGGCATCGGGGACTTCAGACTCCTGAAATCTATTCCCATTTTTCAGGTATATGGGACATTTGGCTTCAGGTTATTCCTGCATTACTTTTCATTCCTCAGTAAAAAGCTGATTTTATAAGAATGTCTTGGTTGAAAGTTGCTACATTGAAAATGTTAGAGCTACAAGTGTCTAGCATGCATGGCTGAATAGATAGGTAAGGCTGCTAATGACTTTGTTGAGTGTTTGATGAAAGGTGCTATGTAAGGATCTTAACTGGGATTTACTGAGTAACCGCTATGTGTTCCGTAAACACAGTGCAGGACGTCTCAATTCAGCAAAGGACACAGAGCTGCAGTCTGTGCCCTTGGGAGTCTTCTTTATAAACATGCCAGAGCAGAGATAGTGACCTCATGCTTCCCAGGGAACATCTTCACTGGGTTGTCCTGAAGTCACCTCAAACTCAACACATCCAAAATAGAACACTGTCCTCACACATTTGTGGGGTCACATAATGCTTCCATTTGCTAGGACTAGAAATTGCATCTTCATGCCAATGAACAATTGGTTTGGGGTCTGTACTCTCTCTTATATCTGTAACTTCCATTTCTCTCACAATGTTACCTGGGTGCAGGCTGGCACTATCCTAACTTTTGTAATGGCTTCACACATGGCACAGGCAGACTCCCCCTTACCAGCCTTCCTGCTCTGTTATTAAAGGGGCAGCTTCCTAAGACATGCTCATATGTTAACCACCTTCCCCCAAGACTTTCGCTGTCTCCTTGCTGTCTACAGTATAAATGCCAAAATTCTCAGCCTTGGAGGTAAGGTCCTTCCATAATTTGGGCCCAGCAAGCCTCTTTTTTTCAGGCTGATTTGTAGATCATTAATGAAATAAAGTGATTTCCTCCCAATATACTCTATGTTCTTTAGCCTATAGGTCTTTTCTCATACTATCCCCCAAGAGAATTATCCTCCTATTTGAATCACCTTGTAAGATCCTACTAAATTTTTGATACAGAGCAAGTGTCAATATTTGGATCACTTTGGACCAACCCAAAATGGAATCCTAGCAGGTGTCCCCCATTCACATATATAATCAAATCATGAAACATGTAAAGATAGGAGAATATGATATGGGAAGGGTTGGCTGGTTATCAACAGGCAAGACTATCTTACTATGACATACTCTGAAGACAGAATCAAGCCATAAGCATGGCCCATGTATCAGTTATATTACAAAGAAGCCACAAAAAATATGTATTACTGCAACCAGGGATGAGGGTTAAGGGGGATGGGAGGATGGGGTGTAGATGATGAATTCAAGGTCTCCAGTGGTAAACTTTGTTTTACAATTTATCTAAGTGGGGGTTAAAAATTGTTTGATTTTAGGACTCAGAACTCAAACCGTTGTGTAGAAAAATCAGACTTAGAAAATAAGTCAAACTTTCCATTTTCTTATATTTCATGTTATTTCTTCCAAATACATCTATCAAAGCACATTTTAAGGGAGGGGTGGGGAATGCCAGAAATCTATCCTCTGTCCAACTGAAGAATTTGTTCAAACAAAGTGTGTTCTTTCATAAGCACAGCTTCCTAATGTAGCTAGGGTCAGGAAGGGCTTAGGTTGTTAGTTATGCAATCCCTAGTTCCTCAAACTGCAGTTTTGATTTGAGCACACAGTTTCAATTAGTTACTTCAGTTGTTGCCTCTAGATACGTTTCAGTTTTAGAATCAAGAGAGGCTTAGACAATCCTGGCATTTTAGAGCCACTCCTAATATTGCAAATGACACAACTGACCCCTGGGATGGAACTTTGCCACAACCACAGCCCTCAGCCCAGTGCCCTTTCCATAACACTGCTAGTAGGTTGAATTGTGTTCCCCAAAAAAACATGTTGAAGTCCTAATCCCTAGTATCTGTGAATGTGACCTTATTTGTAAATAGAGTCTTTGCAGACATGATTAAGATGTAAGTTAAGGGGAGGTCATAGTGGAGTAGGGGGGCCTCTTAATCCATAATGGCTGGTGCCCTTAGAAGAGAAGAAGGTGGAGATGGACACACAGGGAGAACACCAGGTGGCCACAGGGGCAGCCCTAGAGTCCCCAAGGATTGATGGCACCCCTCAGAAGCTAGGAAGAGGCAAGGAAGGATTCTGTATAGAGTTCAGAGGAAGCAAGTCCCTCTTAGAACTTGATTTGGGGCTTTTAGTCTCCAGAACCAGGAAAGAAGAAATGTCTGTTGATTTAAACCACCTGATCTGTGGTAGTTTGTAACAGCAGACTATGGAAACTAAAAATCACGTTCTGTCTTTTGATTGCTCATCTTTATTTGTATCATGTTTTCTTGGGGAAATCTCAAAACAAAGTGACTTGGGTAATGTCTGGGTGCCAGACACTTCCTTTACACTCGGTGAAATCATCAAAGCCCCACCCCACATGCTGGTCCTGATGTTCATCTCCTTTGACCTTTGGGACCATTATCATTCACAATGTCCCATCAAATCTCATGCCTGCCAGTATGTTTAAACTAATGAACAGCAAATTTTGGTTCTTGCATGTGTCCCCAAGCTGCAGTATAGTAGCACATGCTGGGCCTACATCTCCAGCTCCCTGTGACTATAACAGCATGAGAATATTTGAAGGTATAGTATTTCCAACATTCTGTAATAGTAATTATGTACCCAGGACTCTACAGATGCTTTACATGTTATTTCATTCAATTCTCACAGAAAGCCTCTGAAACAGGTGCTGCCATTACTTATGTCTATTTTACAGGTCACAGAAACTGAGGCACAGAGAAGTTAAACAACTTGTCCAGAATCACATGGCAGGAAAATGATGGAGCTGGGAATTCAAGCTACATCTGACAGACTCCAGAAGTCCATGGATTGCCCTCTGTACTGTAGTGCAAGCAACCACCTTAATTGTTCAACTTAGAAATTTACCTTGGAAACCCCCCAAATAACCTCCCCCCCAAATAATTCCCTTCAAAATTTAGCTGCATCCTCTTTTTTAGCCTCATCTCTTGTTATCATCCCCCACTACACACACACACACACACACACACACACACACACACACACACACTCACTAGCCATAGAAGGGTTTTCACATTCCTGAAACACACAGGCTCTTTGATCCCTCTCTGTTTTCTACATTCTGCCCAGAAGCCCATCCCTGTGTACTATGCACATTAGGAACATCACCCTACCTGTCACAACCCAGAGGAAGCATCACCTTCTCTGAGTCCCAAACTCCCATAGGTAGTTGCTTCCTTCCCATAGCACTTACTCAAGCCTGTACTCTGACACTGGGCTGGGATTAGGGTAAGGCTTGTGAGTCATCCAGGCACAACAGTTGAGGAGACACTCACTCTTGTGATTAAAGGGCAGAGTAATCACTGAGATATTAATTTGTATTTGTTCCCTGAACATGCTATTTCCTAGAGCAGATTTTCCTGGGCTGGGGGTAGAGAAAATACAGAAGAGGGAGAGAGAGGAGATTATTCTCCCCAAACAAGGAAAAGAGTGGAGTTGGGTGGGTCCCGTAGGCAGCAGGACCCGGGCAGGCCCTGGCTCATGGCAGAACCATACAGGGATAGCTACCTAGATATCTAGGAAGCCGGTCTTAGGCATCAGGCTCACAGTTCCTCAATGATGATGCAGTAGCCCACATGTGTCATGGAAGTAGTAGGCTTTCCAGACTACCAGTAACTAGTCAGGGTTGGACCACAGGCATCCAGGAATAGCCTGTGTGGACCCAAGATTGCAGGGCATCTCTTCACATGCTCTAGGCTATGAAAAATCTACAGGACCTTTGCATGACACAGGGGTAAACAGGAAGGAATCATCAGTAATGACTGAGACTGAACCTCCCAGATGCCTTACGTGATGAGAGCTCAGAGTAGCATTATCTCCTTTAAAAAAAAAATAGACACATGACGTATTTTGCACATATATTTTGTGAATCATGATTCATACCCGAAACATTTGTTTCCATGTCTGTCTCCATAACGAGACCATGAGCTTTTCCAGGGTAAAAACTGATATCTTTTTTCCTTTGCATTTTCAGACCTTGCACTGTGTCTATTGCAAAGCAGGCCTTTAAGAAATGCCAGCAAAATGGATGAATGAATAAATGAATGAATCAAGCGAGCAGTTAATCAGTCTCTAAGGGCTCTTCATACCCTTAGATTGCAGGAAGGAAATGAAAAATACCAGATTCTTCTACTCAATCTTTATTTGGGAATGGAGCTGAAGTTCAGCCCTCCCTACCAAAAAAAAAACAAAAAAAAAAAAACCCAAAGGTAGGAGGAGGGAGTTAGAAAGGGAGGTTGCTAACTTGTAACATCTTTTTCATTCTTTGGTTTTTGATTCAGGAAGATGAGTAAGGAAATTTTCTTCCAGTCTTATTTGGTGTAACACTAGCTTCCTCCAGGCAAATGAGAAATCAAAAGATTGTGCTGGGTACCTACATCAGAGAATTTGATCAAGAACTATTGGAAGCCACCAGGAAGCAAGCCTCAGGAGAATTCTGTTAGGAAAATAGTGCTGTCCCATTACTTAAAAAATTTTTTTTCATGCCTACTAAAAACTCAAAGGTCAACTAACCAGTTCTTCCAGGTGTGTCCATTCTGTTCTGAAAGGTCATGACCAGGATAGTTCGGTACGGGAATTTCTGCTCATGATTTTATACTTACCTGGTTTATGAGCACTGAGAATACCAGGACACAAAATAATATTCTATAATAGCCCACATTCACAAAGTTTCATGAGATTTCTTTCAGGTTCAACTGTTGGGACTCCCCTCTAGAAGGTATAATAATATAAGAGCCAAATGTCTGGAAAATACTATAAAATACAATCAGGAAGAAAACTGTCATGCAAGTTAGTAAACCAGCAGTCTGCTCCCCTCTTCTCTTCCGAATCTCTTCTCATTGAGAAAGTGGCCCACTGTAATGAGGTAGGTTGGCAATTTGGTAAAAACCAGGTTGTAGCACAGGGACCCTGGCTTTCCAAAATTTCTGACAAACAAACCATAAGACTCCATTCTTCTTTCCATTCCTACGGCTCTCGAGAGCTTTGTTGCTCCGCTGTCCAGGCTGGTTTGGCTCCTAATTAAATTTTTTTCCCTTGGATAACTAACAGGCTGGCTATTAGTTCCCAGGTCCAAAGATCCTATCGTCTTATTAATCATCTGTAAGAGCTGAAGTGTTAGACTGTCCCGAGAAGGAACAGATGGAGGCCCGGAAGCGCCATCCCCCTCGGCTATTTGGCTATGTTCCCTCTTCTCCCTTCCACACCCCTTTTCGAGGTAAGAGTCATCCCATTCCTACTCCTCTTATGTTTCACTGGAGTCAGAGGATTAGGTAATGAGCATGACTGCAATGTTCTAGTCCCACCCTTGGGTCAGGGCCGACAGCCAGGTTACTCACAAAAGGTCACTGTGAAGCCACGAGCCACAGATCTCAACGCACAAGGGCAAGGACCCAGGCATCTGGCTCTATTGGCTGTAGGGCCATTTTGGCATGGTGACCAAGTGGATGTTCTGACCACTGAGCAGTCTTTTTCACTCCTGGTTTCAAGTAGAGAGAAACAGATTTTGATACCAAAAGAAACAGACCTTAGAAAGAGAGAATTAGAAAAATGCTATGAAATGTGTAGGCTAGAAAAAACGATTTTACCTCTGTAAGAATGTTTTTGACTTCTGATAGAAATACTGTATATTCATTACATTTGTGGGCCAAATATTGACCTACGACTTTTAATTACACTGTTAGGATAAACCTGTAATTCCTATATCAAGGAAAAAGTCAAATGAAATTAGATAGAAATAAAACCAGTGACTTTAACCTTAAAATCTTCTTGGATGCTTAGGGTTCACTTTAGAAGTTCAATAACAGTTTGTCAACCTTCTTGACTTCTTATAAAATGAAACTGCTTTCCCCTAAGTGTTAGCAGTCAAGATGTGTTAAATTTGTGATTTTCCTACTTTATTTCTAAGCTTTTCAGTTTTGTCTAATTGATTCTTTTTAAAGC